>NC_091956.1:50809823-51508573 GCF_031021105.1 Erythrolamprus reginae
CTACTTTCCATCAAAACAGCATTCTTAGTGGCAATAACATCAGCACGCAGGGTGTCTGAGATATCGGCCTTATCAGTAAGGCCAGACCTCTACATCTTCTATCCTGACAGGGTCGTGCTAAGACTAGACCCCACCTTTATTCCAAAGATGAATACTATATTTCATAGGAAACAGGAAGTGATACTCCCTGATTTTTGTACTCATGGGAGCCATCCATCAGAACTGAGATGGCACAAAATAGACGTCCGGCGAGCACTGAAGATCTACATCAGACGGACTGCAGCGTTCAGGAAATCTGAACGATTGTTCATTTCATTTTCACACCACAAAATGGGACTTGGACTGTCTTCTAAGTCTATTAGTCATTGGCTCAAAGACTGTATCACAGAAGTTTACAAAGCAAGGGCCAATAGGGTTGACGGGCCACTCAACAAGGAGTGTGGCCGCATCAGCTGCCTGGTCTACGCAAGCGTCCATAGAAGATATTTGCAAAGCCGCGACCTGGGCGGCTCCTTCAACCTTTATTAGACACTATAAGTTGGATTCCTTTGCTTCAGCGGACGCAGCATTTGGAAGACGTGTTTTACAACGAGTTTGTTCTTCCCTAACGTCCCTGACAAGACCTTCTCCCTCCCATGGGCCTTAAATCTTTGGCATATCCCATGTTGGACTCTCCTTCCAGATGCAGTGGAGAAGGACCATTGTACCTACCTGAACGGTCTTCTCGCTGCACTGGAAGGAGAGTCCAAACCCACCCGGCACTGCTATGTTCAGGGACGCCGGAGTTGGGGGGAATCTGTTTAGTTGTTGATGGTTGACAATAAAACTTGGTTATCCTCTTACATTGTCTTCGTTTTTAAAACTGAGCTCATGGGGGATACAAGGGGCGGTACCTAATTAATATGTAAATAATTAACTCAGTCTCTACCAATAGGATTGGTAAACTACCCATGTTGGACTCTCCTTCCAGTGCAGCGAGAAGACCATTCAGGTAGGTACAACGGTCCTTTTAATGCAATGAGAAATCTAGTTCCAAAACAATAGTAGCTGTGTTTCCTTAATTGTTGTGGAGTTTTTAGCTTCTCAGTGTGTCTGCAATTTCAATGTTTTCCAAAGGTTTAATATAAATATGAAAACTCTTGGACACTTTTCTTTCTGTTGGGACAATTTCTAAAAATGCATTTATGACCATTTAAAAATATATTATTTTTTTAAAAAACAGCATCTGAGCAAGTGAATGTATGTTTCAAGAGCACAGAACCAGTCCTAACCTGCTGACTGAACTGAATCTATTTTTTATATTCTATGCAAGAAACGTCTTTTTAGTATAAAAGAACCTGTGTACACTATATAGCTTATGAAAATGTATATCTATTATATTAAAGTTTTAATCCACCTTACTTATTTCATTTGCGGAGCCATAATAATAAGATGCTGAAATATAGTTAGATCATTATTATTTAACTTGGGAATAGAAGTATATTGTTTATAACTGAGAAAATTAAGCTCTATGTGGTTTAAAATTATTTCCATTTCAATTTTAGTAAGTTAATCCTCTGTTATGGTTTAGACTCTGTTATGTAGAACCTTAGTTCTCCTAAGATGTTTATTTTATATATATATATATATATATATATGACGGTCTTGGTATATTCGGGTTTCTTCCCGTGTAGGATTTGGAAATTTCTGGCGACGTTTCGACGAGGTCTCACTCATCATCTTCAGGCTGGTGTTTCTGTCCTTGTTCTAAGGCGAACACTGCGAGACCTGAGCTGCCTTCCTTCTATAAATACTGGTGGCTGGGTGTGGTTTGATGGCTCAGCAATTGCCTGCTGTGTAGAAACTTCCTGGTGAGTCAGTGGGGTAACAATTGGGGTCGTTGATGTAGCTGAGGTATGCTGATTAGTTAATGGTTGTAGATTAGGCGTGATATCCTGAGTAGTTGGAACTTGCAGGCTACTTGATTGTTTTACAATGTGTGTTCTGAGTCTGGTTTCTATGGCTGGGATACGTTTGAGGGCTGGTTTCCATATGTCTGGTAAGCGGGAGGTATCATCCCGCTTGTTCATATTTTGGGGATGTTTTTCTATCTCGATGGCTTCCATGGAATATAGTTGTCGGCTATGAATAAATTAACTGCCTTGAAATGGTCCTGGGTTGGGCCTAGAGGCAAAAAGGAGCTGTGACGTTCCTTCAATATACCAGGGTGATTCGACATAAAAAAACATATAGCCCCTCTCTGGTACAGAGCTGGAAGGGATCAGGTCTGATGGCTCAACTGCTAATTCTCTGCCTTACAAGGCAGAGGCTACCAGATCGAATCCCAGTAAGGAAGGGTGTGGCTAGCTGATGAGGCCAGAACAAGGCCGAAATGGGACCATCCTAGTCTCCCTTATTTTTAAAATTCCAGCTAAAAACATTTGACACATACAGAATATAGTTGTCGGCTATGAATAAATAGTGGTGGGGGTGGAGATTTGGTTTGAATGTAGTTTGAATGCTACATTCAAACCAAATCTCCACCCCCACCACTATTTATAAGGAACAAATGGCAGTTGCAAACAAACTATATCTACAGCAGCACGAAGCTTACAACTTCACCCTGATGATGGTGAATGTGATTTCACCGAAACGTCGCATAGACACTCAAAATATTACACGGGGCAAAACCCGAACTCAGAACAATCTACATACATATACCCGTGAAAATCTACGAAAACAAATATATATATATATATATAGTTTGTTGTGAACTTATTCAGATATTACAATATGAAAGATTTATAAATACAAATAAAAATAAATTCTAATAATGAATAAAACATTTCAGTCATTCATCGATCATTTAGATTTTGAAACGGGGCATTAAATTTACTTCAATCTTTGTGAAATAAGAAATTAGCATGATTGATGACAGAATACAAAATATAAGGAATACAAACTTGCTGATGACTTTTTAAAGTATTTTGCAAACATCTCTCATATTGTAAATCTGAGAAAAATGTCAGTCTCAGGAGTTTTGAATGTCAAAAGAAAACAAATTGTATTATTTAGACTAAAGATGTTCAAGATAAAATGGTAAAAAATGATATGCGTATTTCTTTGTTACAGTTTTATATTTCTGCAATATGATAAAGTGACCTGTTTTAAAAAATACAGTTTTAACAAAGTTAAAATATACTTACCGTAATTGAAATTGAAAGTACCGTATATACTCGAGTATAAGCCGAGTTTTTTAGCCCCAAAAATGGGCTGAAAAACACAGCCTCGGCTTATACTCGGGTCATTGACAAAGTCACCACACGAGGGCGCCATTGCTTGAGCCAGAGCGAGGAGGCACCAGCTTTTGTCCCCTCTCGCACGCCGTAGTTCCTCTCCCTAGCTGAAGCAAAGAAGGCAGCCATTTGCAATGGTGAGTCGGATTAAAAAGGCCCCCTGCTGTCAGATTCTCCTCCCCCTCCTTTGAAAGGATTTAAACTGTTTAAAAAATGGTATTTTGTGGTAGTTGCTGTCCTTGCTTGGATAGGATCTAATAATGTGTTATGAGGCAGAGCTAGACAGGAATTCTTTTTCTATCTGTCTATCTTTCTATCTATCTATTTTTCTATCTATCTATTTTTCTATCTATCTATCTATCTATCTGTATCTATTTCTTTCCATCTATCTATCTATCTATCTATCTATCTATCTATCTATCTATCTATTTTTCTATCTGTCTGTCTGTCTGTCTATCTTTCTATCTATATCTATCTATCTATCATCTATCTGTATCTATTTCTATCTATCTATTTTTCTATCTAACTATTTTTCTTTCTATCTATCTATCTATCTTTCTATCTATATCTATCTATCTATCTATCTATCTATCTATTTCTATCTATCTATCTATCTATCTATCTATTTGGTTTTCTATGCTGATAACCTCACAGCAGCTAATGCTGAAGCTCTTCTTTGGATACACTTATTTGTTTGTTTGTTTGTTTGTTTATTTATTTAATTGGATTTGTATGCAATCCCTCTCCAAGGACTCAGGGTGGCTCACAGCATATATAAAAACAGAACAATAATGTAAATCCAATTAATGATGAGAAGGAATCCAGTTTTGAAGGATTTTAACTCTTAGGTTTTAGCTTCCTGATCGAGCTACTTTTTTTACTTTTTAATTTATTGTTAATATTGTTAATTTGTTTACCCTCTTTTAAATTTACAGAGCTAGTTTACTGGTTTTCTTTAAAATAAATATTCTAAAACATGTCTCAATTAATGTAATTTTATTGTTTTCCATTTTTATAAGTTACCAGTAGCCACTGCATTTTCTAACCTCGGCTTATACTCGGGTCAATACGTTTTCCCAGTTTTTGTGGCAAAAATTGGTGCCTCGGCTTATACTCGGGTCGGCTTATACTCGAGTATATACGGTATTTAAGAGTTATATTTACAGGAAATTTTCTTGAATTGAGATACTTCTTTTTAACAAACTAGTTATTAGTATTTAAGGAAAATTGACATCCAATAAATTTTATTAATTAATCTTATAAGAATTACTGGTTACACTTTTTAAGAGATCAACAGAACAGAGGCAGTTTGATGTGGTGATTAAAGTAGTGCCTAGGGCAAGATTTAAAACACTAATAAATTCAATAAATAAAAATATATGGTTTAATTTGGCATTGTAGAGATATTTTTCTTCTTATATTTTGCTTTTGTATGAGGTTTAATTACGTTTTAATTCATTTATTTTGCAATTTACTGTTATCAAGAGATCTAATTTGAATATAAGAAATTATCAGTATTATAATCCATCTGTCCAGGAAAAAATTCTTTTGAGATGGTCAACAAAAACATAATAATAGGGCTCCTATTTGGAGACAATTATCTCAGGGGGCAGGGACTTGAAATATGGAACTAGTTAACTAAGAAACTACAAATGTTGCATGATGAGATGATTGTGAAGCTTCAAACAGGCAACAATATCCAGAAACTTCAAGGAGAAAATTCTGGACTTTGCTGCCTGTTTGAGGAAGAAATCCTTGAGAAAAAAAAATCCTTAAATATTGAAACACCTGACAAAAGAAGAAATTATACTGCATTAGTTTTTGTCTGTGAACAGGTGGTTATGAAATATAATTCTGATTCTTTCAAAGTATTAAAGAACTTTGATCTAAGAAAAATGTTAATGAGTGCTTGTTTAATTAATTTATCTTAATTATTATAATTATAATTAAACACATTTATTTTTTATTATTCTTACTTAAATGATCATATCTTATCATATGAAAAGCAATGCTATATTTTCAAATACAGCAAATGGTGGGGGGAGAGTGATGCAACAGAGAAGCAACAATGTGTGGAAACTTGAGGAAGAGAGTTGGAGGGGAAGGCATGAAGAAGGGAAGACATTGCTTGCTCCTCTGATTGGCTGGCGGCAAAGTGTCCCATGCACCAAAAAGCCTGGGGTGAGGTTTGATATCCGTTCGGAGAAAGGCCTGTGGCTAAGGGGTTGTGATGGGAGAGGCTGTGACAGAAGGGCTGAGGCGAAGAGCTAGGGCCCTTTCAGTGAAGGGGCAGAAGCCTGGAGAACAAGCAGGCGTGGCCAACCAGAGGAGGCAAACAGTCCCATTCCGGTGTTTTATATACGCTTTTAGTTTATTCTGAAAGGTGATATTCCATTTTAAAATATAAGTAAACAATTTGTGATGTTTTTTTATTTTCATTTTCTAAAATAAAAATTCTTGGATTGGCCTATAATGATGGTAAGGGGGAAAAAATACCCACAGGTCTGTCTCATTTTTATTTTTTAATACTACCAGTAACTCAATCTTCCTGGAATTAAAAAAAAGAAGTGATATCTCTTTTTTAGTTCTTGCAGTTCTTTTGAGATTCAGTAAAATCCCTTTAAGACCACACAGATTCTTCCAGACAGGTTATCAAGAAATGAAAACACTGATTAAAATCCACAATTCAAGGAGCTGCATGTGGCATTACTAATGGGCTAGCTGAAGCCATTCTGTCATTTAAAAATACCTAAATAAGAATTCTGTCACATCTTTCTTATTTCCCAGTTTTACCTGATCCATTTATATCACAGTGGTTCTGTCCGAAAAGATCATGCAGTAAAAGCAATTTCAGAAAGCTAGAATCGTGTTATTATTTATAATTATTGATATCATATTGTTAATCTGAAGAGCATACAGGAAGGTTGCTGGCAAAAGACAATGTTAATATTGTCTGGTGTTAATATTTATATTTTAAAAATATTTATTAAAAATGAATTTTTTTCAGAAATGGATTTGAAAAGAAAGCTCCAATCTACAAAAAGCAGTGTGTATAGTGGGGAAATTAATCATACCATCACCACTATCATAGTGGGAAAATATGAAACAAAGAAATGGCTACCCAGAATTGCTCAACGGCAAGATGTGCAAAGCATAAATTTAATTAATTAATTAAATTATATTAAATTAATTAATAGGTACAGGAAATTTGCATTAAAATGTCGGTGTATTAAGGAAACTAGCAAATTTTAAATTAATCATTATAAAAAACTAATGTTCTCAATGTAACATAAATAATATGAAAAGAGACTAGGAAACCTAAGTCAAAACTGAATTTTATTCCTCATGATCCCTTCAATGCAAGAATAACTAATCACGTTGTATTAGTATGCTTTGATGTCTAGATCAACTTCATATCTTAAAAATAAATATGACACAGAATTTAATTTTGGGATTACAACTTGATACATAGATGTATCTATAATTTGGGTTTCTCTCTGCATAAAACCTTAATAAAATCCAACAGATACAAAATACTTCTTATATTAAAGTAGAGTCTTATCAATACGGCAGAATTTATCATTTCCAATTTCATTTTGTATCATAATTATCACAGTTACTGATATTGACATTTTGTTTAGTGATTATAGTAATCTGTAGGTCTTGCATATATTGTTACTTGCAATTAATAAATGATATACCAAAATTATCATTTCTTAGCCTTCTAAGTTATTTTATTCCTTCTGATTTTTTTTCTTGAAATGTTCCAAATATTTTAAAAAACAGACTTCTTTCAAATTAATTATGGTTCTGAGACCAATAAGAAATATTGTTTAGAAATATAAATTTTCATCAGTTTTCATAAAAATTCAGTCTCCTAACATGATAATAGAAATAGGAATTTTGAATAATGGATAAAATGGCCTATTCACAATGTTAAAGTCTTAACATTGTTGGGATAATTAATATTTCTTTTAATTAAATTCAGAGAAAGTTTTCAGAAACAAGTGTTCACTTCAAGAAAGTGAGAAGGTTACTTTAACATGAAGCCTCTAGCTGATGTAATTTTTTTCAAAAAACTCTTCACAGTAAGAAACTCGCTTTTCTTCTCTTTAACATTATCCACCAAATGGAAGAAATATGTCTTTTTCGTAACCCATACATTTTTAATACACAGAATATATTATACAACAATGCCAGGGGAAGGAGGGATCGTTGCTTAATAACAATCCCCTCTTCCGGCTCCGTGGGCTCAACCCAGAATACTGGTGATGAGTGTAAGTCTGGCCCTGGGCTCAGGTTGCTGCTACTCAATGCCAGGTCGGTGGTAAATAAAGCTCTCCTCATCCGGGATTTAATCCTGGATGAGGAGGCCGACCTGCATGTGTAACTGAAACCTGGCTGGGCCCAGAGGGAGGAGTTCCTCTCTCTGAAATTTGCCCAGCCGGGTTTCAGATATGGCATTTATTTATTTTATTATTTGGATTTGTATGCCGCCCCTCTCCGACGACTCGGGGCCGCTCACAACAAGTGAAAAAAAAAACCCAATCCAATACATAATCCAATTAATTAAAATATTAAAAGTTTTTAAAAAGAACCTATACTAACATACACACACGCACAAGCATACCATGTATAAATTCAGCGGGCCCAGGCGGAGATGTTTAGTTTCCCCATGCCTGACGGCAAAGGTGGGTTTTGAGAAGTTTACGGAAGGCAGGAAGAGTAGGGGCAGTTCTGATCTCCGGGGGGAGTTGGTTCCAGAGAGCCGGTGCCGCCACAGAGAAGGCTCTCCCCCTGGGGCCCGCCAACCGACATTGTTTAGTTGACGGGACCCGGAGGAGGCCCACTCTGTGGGACCTAATCGGTCGCTGGGATTCGTGCAGCAGAAGGCGGTCTCGGAGATATTCTGGTCCGATGCCATGAAGAGCTTTAAAGGTCATAACCAACACTTTGAATTGTGACCGGAAACTGATCGGCAGCCAATGCAGACTGCGGAGTGATGGTGAAACATATGCATACCTGGTTAAGCCCATGACTGCTCTCGCAGCTGCATTCTGCACGATCTGAAGTTTCTGAACACTTTTCAAAGGTAGCCCCATGTAGAGAGCATTACAGTAGTCGAACCTCGAGGTGATGAGGGCATGAGTGACTGTGAGCAATGAGTCCCGGTCCAGATAGGGCCGCAACTGGTGCACCAGGCGAACCTGGGCAAACGCCCCCCTCGCCACAGCTGAGAGATGGTTTTCTAATGTGAGCTGTGGATCGAGGAGGATGCCGAAGTTGCGGACCCTCTCTGAGGGGGTCAATAATTCCCCCCCAGGGTAATGGACGGACAGATGGAATTGTCCTTGGGAGGCAAAACCCACAGCCACTCCATCTTATCCGGGTTGAGCTTGAGTCTGTTAACACCCATCCAGGCCCCAACAGCCTCCAGGCACAGGCACATCACTTCCACCGCTTCGTTGACTGGGCATGGGGTGGAGATGTAAAGCTTGGTATCATCCGCATATTGATGATACCTCACCCCATGTCCTTGGATGATCTCGCCCAGCGGTTTCATGTAGATGTTGAATAGCAGGGGGGGAGAGGACCGACCCCTGAGGCACCCCACAAGGGAGAAACCTAGGAGCCGACCTCTGACCCCCCACTAACACCGACTGCAACCGGCCAGAGAGGTAGGAGGAGAACCACTGGAAAACAGTGCCTCCCACCCCCAACCCCTCCAGCCGGTGCAGAAGGATACCATGGTTGATGGTATCGAAAGCCGCTGAGAGGTCAAGGAGCACCAGGACAGAGGATAAACCCCTGTCCTGGGCCCGCCAGAGATCATCCATCAACGCGACCAAAGCGGTTTCCATGCTGTAACCGGGCCTGAAACCCGACTGTTGGGGACCTAGATAATCGGCTTCTTCCAAGGACCGCTGGAGCTGGAGTGCCACCACCTTCTCAACAACCTTCCCCATAAAGGGAAGGTTGGAGACTGGACGATAGTTATTAAGTACGGCTGGGTCCAGGGAGGGCTTCTTGAGGAGGGGGCGCACGAGCGCTTCTTTATAGAGTGATGGAAAAACTCCCCTCCCCAAGGAAGCGTTGGTAATCTCCTGAGCCCAGCTCCGTGTCACCTCCCTGCTGGCCGAAACCAACCAGGAGGGACACGGATCCAGTAAACAGGTGGCGGAACTCACAGCTCCAATGGCCTTGTCCACTTCATCAGGTGTCACCAGATCAAACTCTTCCCAGACAGGTGGACAAGTACGTGCCCCAGTCACCTCGACTGACTCGTTGTCAGTCGACTCTGTCTTACAATTGGAGTCGAGGTTGGCCCGGATCTGAGCGACTTTATCAGCGAAAAACGTGTTAAAATCCTGGGCACTACTCTGCAAGGGCTCCCCAAATCCCCCCTGGTTAAGAAGGGAGCGGGTCACCCTAAACAGAGCGGCCGGGCGGGATTCCGCTGATGCAATCAAGGCGGCATGGTATGCGCATCTTGCCGCCTTGAGCGCCACTTTGTAAGTCTTAATAAAAGCTCTTACAAGTGTTCGATCAGATTCAGACCTACTCTTCCTCCATCGCTTCTCTAGACTCTTTTGGCGTTTCAACTCCCGGAGCTCCTCGTTGAACCATGGGGCTCTACGAGGTCTAGCGCCGCGGAGAGGTCGCAAAGGCGCAATCCGGTCGAGAGCCTCCGCAGCAGCCGTATTCCAGGCCTCCGCAAGAGACTCCGCCAAACTGTGGACGAGTGCCTACGAGTGCCTCTACGTAGGCAAAGGCTCTCCCTGGCTATAATAGCCACTCCTCCCCCCCTTCCCTGGGGTCGAGGTTGATGCCATATCTGAAACCCTCTTCCTCGACAGCAATATCCAGTCTAATCTTTCCATGCAGGTCTTTTCACCCCGTAGAGCCTCCGACGCTTGGGCACTCCCACCAAGCAGCTCACACGCGTCCTTAGTTCATGGGGGGGGAGTCGTTCCAGCAGCAGCACCTCCAACCAGCGTCACCTTCGCCTCTCGGTCCCATCTCTCCTCGTTCTCTCCTCCCTTCAAGGCATCAACCTCGACCCCGGGGAAGGGGGGGAGGAGTGGCTATGCCTGCATAGACCTCGTTGCTCCGGAGATTGCGGGTTGCGAGTCCCTCCTGGTGAAGTTGGACTTAGGGGTTCAGGTGGGCTTGTTTCTCACGTACCTACCTCCCAGCTGCGTGGCACAAGCCCTGCCTGTGCTACTCTAGGAGGTAGCCGGGCTGGCGGTGGGGGTTCCCTAAACTTATTGTCTTGGGGGACCTCAACCTGCCGTCGCTTGGCGAATCCTCTGGACTGGCACAGGAGTTCATGGCCACCATGGCAGCCATGGACCTGACTCAAGTAGTACAGGGTCCGACTCATGAGGGGGGACATGCACCCGACATGGTATTCCTCTCTGAGCAACTGAGTAATGGTCTGAGACTAAGGGGCTTAGAAGTGTTGCCTGTGTCATGGTCAGACCATTTTCTACTGCGGCTTGACTTCCTGGCTCCAATCCTCCCCCGCAGGGTGACGGAACCGATTAAGTTGTTCCACCCCAGGCGCCTGATGGATCCAGAAGGTTTTCAGAAGGCACTTGGGGTTCTTCCAGATACACTCGTCTGCAGTTCAGCAGAGTCTCTGGCTGAGGCCTGGAACAAGGCTGCAGTGGAGGCCCTTGACCGAATTGCGCCGCTGCGACCTCTCCGTGACGCTAGACCCCATAGAGCTCCATGGTTCAACGAGGAGCTCCGGGAGTTGAAACGCCAGAAGAGACGTATAGATAAGCGATGGAGGAAGAGTAAGTCGAATCCGATCGAACACTTGTAAGAGCTCATATTAAGACTTACAAAGTGGCGCTCAAGGCGGCAAGATGCGTGTATCATGCCGCCTTGATTGCATCAGCAGAATCCCACCCGGCCGCTCTGTTTAGGGTAACCCGCTCCCTTCTTAATCAGGGGGGAGTTGGGGAGCCCTTGCAGAGCAGCGCTGAGGACTTTAACACGTTTTTTGCTGATAAAATTGCTCGGATCCGAGCTGACCTCGACTACAATTGTAAAACAGAGTCGACTGACAACGAGTCAGTCGAGGTGACTGGGGCTAAACGTCTTTGTCCATCTGTCTGGGAGGAGTTTGACTTGGTGACACCTGATGAAGTGGACAAGGCCATTGGAGCTGTGAGCTCCACCACCTGTTTACTGGATCCGTGTCCCCTCTTGGTTGGTTTTGGCCAGTGGAGAGGTGACACGGAGCTGGGCCCAGGAGATTGTCAATGCCTCCTTGGGGAGGGGGTCCTTTCCGCCCTTTATAAGGAGGCACTTGTGCGCCCCCTCCTCAAGAAGCCTTCCCTGGACCCAGCCATGCTTAATAACTACCATCCAGTCTCCAACCTTCCCTTTATGGGGAAGGTTGTCGAGAAGGTGGTGGCGCTCCAACTCCAGCGGTCCTTGGAAGAAGCCTATTATCTAGGTCCTCAGCAGTCTGGATTCAGGCCGGCTACAGCACGGAAACTGCTTTGGTTGCGTTGATGGATGATCTCTGGCGGGCCCCGGGACAGGGGCTTGTCCTCTGTCCCTGGTGCTTCTTGACCTCTCAGCAGCTTTCGATACCATCGACCATGGTATCCTTCTGCGCTGGCTGGAGGGGTTTGGAGCGAGAGGCACTGTCCTTCAGTGGTTCTCCTCCTACCTCTCCAGTCGGTCGCAGTCGGGTTGTTAGTGGGGGGCCAGAGGTCGACCTCTAGGCTTCTCCCTTGTGGGGTGCCTCAGGGGTCGGTCCTCTCCCCCCTGCTATTTAACATCTACATGAAACCGCTGGGTGAGATCATCAAAGGGCATGGGGTGAGGTATCATCAAGACGCCGATGATACCCAGCTATACATCTCCACCCCATGTCCAGTCAGCGAAGCAGTGGAAGTGATGTGCCGGTGCCTGGAGGCTGTTGGGGCCTGGATGGGTGTCAACAAACTCAAACTCAACCCAGACAAGACGGAGTGGCTGTGGGTCTTGCCTCCCAAAGACAATTTCATCTGTCCGTCCATTACCCTGGGGGGAGAATCATTGACCCCCTCAGAGAGGGGTTCGCAACTTGGGCGTCCTCCTCGATCCACAGCTCACATTAGAGAAACATCTTTCAGCTGTGGTGATGGGGGCATTCGCCCAGGTTTGCCTGGTGCATCAGTTCCGACCCTATCTGGACCGGGAGTCACTGCTCACAGTCACTCATGCCCTCATCACCTCGAGGCTCGACTACTGTAACGCTCTCTACATGGGGCTACCTTTGAAAACTGTTCGGAAACTTCAGATTGTGCAGAATGCAGCTGCGAGAGCAATCATGGGCTTCCCTAAATATGCCCATGTCACACCAACACTCCGCAGTCTGCATTGGTTGCCGATCAGTTTCCGGTCACAATTCAAAGTGTTGGTTATGACCTATAAAGCCCTTCATGGCATCGGACCAGATTACCTCAGGGACCGCCTTCTGCCGCACGAATCCCAGCGGCTAGTTAGGTCCCACAGAGTGGGTCTTCTCCGGGTCCCATCAACTAAACAATGCCACTTGGCGGGACCCAGGGGAAGAGCCTTCTCTGTGGCGGTCCCAGCCCTCTGGAACCAACTCCCCCCAGAGATTAGAATTGCCCCCACCATCCTACTTAAAACCCACCTCTGCCGCCAGGCATGGGGGAATTACGACTTCTTCTCCCCCTAGGCCGTTACAACTGTATACATGGTATGTTTGTATGTATGTTTGGTTTTTATATATTAAGGGGTTTTAATTTGCTTTTAGTGTTGGATTTTATTGTATATTGTTCTTGATTGTTGTTAGCCGCCCCGAGTTTTCGGAGAGGGGCGGCATATAAATGCAATAAAACTTGAACTTGAAACTTGAAACAATGTAGTTCATTCTAGTAACATATCCAATGAATCAATTTTGTTTACATAGAGAATTATTCTGATATATAGTTCTCAATTTCTCATTTGTTATAATGAAGCTTTAATATTGCTGATAATTTTTCCACTGGTGGATTGCTCAGCCATGTTATCATGGAAAAACTGAAACAAAAATGAAAGCAATTATGATCTATTATGCTGAACCTTTTTTTTAGAAATTCCTGAAAGGGTGATTGATCTTTTACTATCTCTGCTTGTATAGATGAGTTTTATGTTAAGTGCTTCTTCTGGACAGAAACCATTCCAATACCCACATAGTACCTAAATAGCAAGAATGAAAGGGCGACAAGAAGTTGAGAAATATCCAACCTTTGTTTTACTAATATATGAATTTTTGTAATATTGCTGATCCTCAGTTATATATAAGGACAATTCTTGGAAATAGAACCTTCAGAATTTAAATCAGAAAGTTAATACTTTCAATTTTAAAAATGGCAAGTCGAAAACCCAACGGCTGATTCAACTGTAAGAATTATTCAGTTTCTTAGCATAAATTACATTGGCGACTAAGATCACCCTCCAACAGCTTTTATAGAAGTATCTATAATGAGATTTTATAAGCCTGAAATTGAAGCTGCTTATCATTTAAGTTTTCATTTCTATTGAGCTCAGGAATTTAGTCCTAAGGTCCATGGAATGATTCCTTTAATAGAAAGCAAAGAAGATAATTATTGTTCTAGATCTTCCTATGCAGAAGGGTCAGAAGTTGGTCACCAGAGCCCATTTGGTATTTAATTCATTTTTTAAATGGATTAAAACTTTTTACAGCATTCTTTTTAATTTATCCACAGATACTGATTTCAAACATTTGTGATCCAGATGTTCTTGAGAAGTTTAATTTTACTACTGTTCATGTTTCCTGGATTAAGGATAGAATCCTATATTATAATTTCAGTGTGTCCCATCTAGGACTTCTAATGAAAACTTTTGTTCTTGCTTTTTGTTGACCTTCCTTCCTTCCTTCCTTCCTTCCTTCCTTCCTTCCTTCCTTCCTTCCTTGCTTCCTCTTTCTTTCTTTCTTTCTTTCTTTCTTTCTGTTTTTCTTTCTTTCTTTCTTTCTTTCTTTCTTTCTTTCCAAACTATTTTATCACATGCATACATATGCACAAATTTTCTTTAAGTCCACTCATTTTTTTGTAGTTTTTTATTAACAATTATTTAACAATTAAATATTTATTTATTTTCTGCAACCTATAGACCTATGACTGTTTCCCCATTAATGACTTACAGTCAGAGGTGGGCTACTGCCTGGACAGGGGGGGAACACAGTGGGGTAGCAAAAATGGAGCTCCACCCCAGAGCACTCAATTTGCACTGAAAGATGTTGAAAGAAAATGCAGGGCGGCCTGCATAAGCCACACCCAGAGTGTGGTAGTAAAAATTTTGGCAGCCCTTCACTGCTTATAGTATATTCATAGCATCACCCAACCATCATTGCTGTGATATCAAGTCTATCCGCACTGGTGTTTCAGTTCAACAGTGAATCAATGTTTCTGCAAAATGCCATGAGTAGTGGAATAATATATATAATTTTAAAAAGTATTTTAATCCAATATTATTTCTTTTTTCATGGAACTTTCCAAATTGTGCAATGTAATTGGGTGATGAAGTTGACATTGCTGGGATTCAAAGTTTAATGACAATGATCTACAGGATAAATGTTATGATATTTCAATAACTGTAACTGACATATTCAAAGATAAAGAGGTCTGCTTTCCTATGTTGACCACTAGCAAGCAGGGACAGATTGGCTTCCTGTTTTTATAGCCAGGCATCTTAACATCTAATTGGCGTTTAGTCAAAATGCTGGTGATAGCTAGTCTTGAAGTTTTGTAGTTTTTAAAAGTAATATTATTTCATAAAAATATTTTTTTAATCTAGGGAAATTGTTAGCTGGTATAGTAAATGAAATCCAAACTCTACTTCATGTATACTGATTTTAATTAACAAGCACTCAAGCTTTCTGATTAAATAAGAAATTAGCAATCCATGTTATTAGTTACTGTTGGTAATTAAATGTTTTACTTAAAATATTGTTTTAGTCTATTAAGAATTTTCAGAATATATTACTTGCTATATATACATACTTTGCAATCTTTTGCTTTCATTGTGACTACACTAATTAGAACTGAACATTTTAATGAATAGGTGACAGGATGCAACATTGCCGAGTGCCTTTTTCAATTTTGAACCATTTTGTGTCTCCATATTCTGTTCTTACAGTGGCTGCCTGATCAGAGTACAATGACTGAATGAGCTGGATGTGGTAAAGTGGTATTTTAGAAAGTACCTAGAAAGTATCTAGAAAGCAGTTCTAGAACTTGTCAAGGTCTTTGTGTGGTCAATGAAGCACATGTACAGGCCTTTTTGATATTCCTTTGCGTTTTTCATAATCCAGCATAGATTGTCAATATGATTACACATTCCTGGTTGAATTCAAACACTGCTGGATTATCTTCAAGAGAATGTTGTTAACATGTGGTATCAAGGCTATGGTTCAGTGGTTAGAACAATCTTTTGTGTCATCTTTCTTTGGCATTTTGATAAATATTGACCTTTTCCACTGATCAATCTTCCATACATTTTGGCAAAGCACTGTCAGTGCTTTTCTTGGCAATGGTCTCGGTAACTCTGAAGGAATTCTATCAACTCTTGGGCTTTGTGGTTAGGCTTCCTCTCCTCCAGGATATCTCTTCTATTTCTGGTAGGTCAGCTCTCCTCTTAAAGCTTATTTGTGTACAGTTATTCTGCATATTCCTAGCATTTTTCTCTGATTTCTTGTTGGGTACACAATTTCTGCCCATCAGATCCTCGGACCATAGCCTTTCTTGCCATGAAGCAATTCCTAGCTTTCTTCAAATAAATAAATCACTCTCGTGTATGACCTTCATGGCTGCATCATCTAGTTTCTTTCATTGTACAGTACAATACTTTTCTTTCTCTTTTCTTGCCTCTCTTTGGAACTTTGTATTTGGTCTTCTCATTTCTTCCCTGTCACCAATGGATTTTGCTTTCCTTTTCTCTTCTGTCATCTATATGACAGCATCTGGTATCCAGCTGCCAATTTTGTTGATTTCTTGTATGTAATACGGTATTGGGCTATTTCAGTGATGGTTGTTTTTATCACCTCCCATAGCTCATCTGGTTGTCAAATTTCTGAACCATTGGTGGTAATTGGACACTGCAGTGCCTGAACTTTACCTTGGCAGGTCAGATTGTAACACATGGTCTGACCCACAATTTGCACCAAGAAATGTTTTCATGGCAAGAATAGAACTTTTCCACTTCTTTTGCCAAAATGTGTATTGATTTGGTTTAAGTGTTTTCAATTTGGTGAAATCCAAGTGTATAGTCACCCCTTGGGTTGTTCAAACCACATGTTCATTATGCTTAGCTCTGTTCTTGGCATAACTAAATCCAATGTTTTCCTGTCTCATTTTTTCACCAAGGCCAGACTTGCCTGGGATCCTTGTTTCTTCCATTTCTTCAATTTTTGCATTGAAATCTACAGACATTGTCTTTATTTGGTGTTTGTTTAAGAGTTTCCTGAATTTCAACATAGAAGTCTTTGATGTTCTCTACTGCTGAATCGGCCATGGGAGCGTAAACTTGCAGAACTGTTATGTCGTGAGGTTTTCCATTGATACCTATTGCCATTATCCTATCACTAACTGTTTGAAAACTTTCTAAGGTTCTGCCCACTTTTTTATGCAGTATAAAACCTTTTCCTTTTCTTCTGATTGTATCATTACTGGAGACCATCAGAGTTGAAGAAGCTATAGCCAGCTTAATGAACTTTACTGATGCCTAGTTTTCAGTGTTGAGCTATTCATTTCATTCTTGACAATGTTATGTTTTCCTATATTTCAGCCATTGATGTTCTGTGTTCCTAATTTGAAGATCTTTGAATAGCGGAAAAAACTTTTTTCATTCGGAATTTTGTAACAGCTACAGGGCCATTAGGATTTACCACTTTTGCATCATGGATGCTTCTGCTACTACGATAATCTCTTTGCTTTACTGGTCCCATTCAGCTAGGGTTACATACTGCTCGATACCATATCTCCCACATCTCTGAGTTGATCCATAAAGTTTTTTGGGTGGGAAAATTAGTGTAGATCACCAGGCCAGAGCCATGTTAGCCAATATAATAGGTTTATATTGTTTCGTATTGTATTGTTCACCCCACCACCATGGTGAATTTTTGAGGGAGATACATAATGTAATTTGTACCAATTTGCATATGATCGGGTTATCCTTTATATTTCCAGGAAATAAGAGATATTATTTAGTCTATGAAAATAGATACCCCATATATTGAATTCCTCAGTACTATTGATATCTATTCTGACAGCTTAAAAAATAAGTGCTTTTAGTAAGCTTATATAGTCATGATTTTGAAAACTAGTAATGATCCTGCTGACTGTATAAATTCTTGTCCAATTTCCTAGTGAAACAGCTATGGATTAACCATTCTGTCTAATTTGGTTTTATAAAGGAATGTCAAATATTTGATTACGGTACTAACAGAAAACAGCAGTTGTTGCTACTCTGGATAGAGACAAAGCTTTTAATATACAGTACACTACTCAAAAAAATAAAGGTAACACTCAAATAACACGTCCTAAATCTGAATGAATGAAATATTCTCATTGAATACTTTGTTCTCTACAAAGTTGAATGTGCACAACAGGATGTGAAATTGATTGTCAATCAGTGTTGCTTTCTAAGTGGACAGTTTGATTTCACAGAAGTTTGATTTACTTGGAGTTATATTGTGTTGTTTTAAGTGTTCCCTTTATTTTTTTGAACAATGTATATTGTGGTAATGCTGTATTTTAAACATGCCTTCCCTAATTTTCTCCTTTTTTTTTTACTTGAAGCGATGTGTAGAATTTTCTTTTTCTGAGATTATTGCAACATAATTATTTTTCATCTGTTTAGAATCTTAAGGGATTGATCAAAGATGTCCCTTATATCTCTTATTTTGAACTTGATATTTATTTATTTAATTAGATTTTTATGCCGTTCCTTTCTGAGGACTCTATTGTTCTAATTTGTTACCTGAATCAAATGAATACAAATTGTTACTATATTATTGATATAGGTTACTGTATTACTGATATATACTGGACCTTCAACAGTCAGAATTGAGGCTCAGCTACAGCACGGAAACTGCTTTGGTCACATTGACAGATGGCAGGGGGTCAGAGGTCGACTCCAAAGTCCCTCCCCCATGGGATTCCTCAGGGGTCAGTCCTCTCTCCACCCGCTGTTAAATATCTACATGAAACCACTGGGTGAGATCATCCAAGGGCACGGAGTGAATTACCATCAGTATGCTGATGATACTCAGCTATACATCTTCACCCAGTGTCCACTCAGTGAAGCAGTGGAAGTAATGTGCCGGTGTCTGGAGGCTGTTAGGGTCTGGATGGCTTTTAACAGGCTCAGACTCAAACCCGAGAAGATGGAATGGCTGTGGGTTCTGCCTCCCAAGGACACGTCCATCTGTCCATCACTCTGGGGGGGATTTTGACCCCCTCAGAGAGGGTCTGCAACTTGGTTATCTGCCCTGATTCACAGCTGACTTTGGAACACCATCTTTCAGCTGTTTCAAGGGGGACCTTTGCCCAGGTTCCCCTGGTGCACCAGTTGCAGCCCTACTTAGACAGGGAGTCTCTACTCACAGTCACTCATGCCCTTATCACCTTGAGATTCAACTACTGCAATGCTCTCTAGATGGGGCTACTTTTGTTTTTGTTTTTTAAAAAATAGTTTTTATTTGAATTCCTTAAAAAAACATAGTAACTGAAAATAAACGTGTATACATTTGTAAAATACAAAATTACAAACAATAATCAAAAAGAAACAAACACACAAAGAACTACAACAATAACAAAAATACCAAACAAAAACAAATAACAACAACAAAAAGAAATATCATTTATATCCTCATATTAGGACGGAAAATACAATTTCTTCTATTATCACATTATTTTCTGGTAAATACAATCGATATTCACTGTTAATCATTTTGGTTATCCATATTTTATTTATTGTCATTTATTTCTTAGCCGCCTTTTATACACTCTACGCCTTTTATACACTTTAATTTTGTAAAGATTTTGTTTCCATAACTACTGTATACATATTGTAACAAATTTGTTATACCAAAAAAAAATAGAAACCATAACAAAATGTTATTATCATAGTTTAATTTGAGCTTCCATTCCTTCTCTTGAACCAATCATAAAAAGAATTCTATATTCTATAATAATTGGAGTCTTCTTTATTTTTTAATTTAAGGGTTAAAGCATCTGCTTCTGCACAGTCCATATTTTTTTTGAGTATTAGAGAGTCATTTGGTAAGTTGGGTTGTTTCCAACATTGGGCTACCACCATTCTAGTTGCGGTCAGTATGTGTATCATTAAATAATATTTATCTTTATCTATTTTCTGATCTATAATTCCTAAGAGGAATGCTTCAGGTCTTCTATTTATTTTAATTTGGAGTATATCCATTATCCATTTTTGTATCTTAATCCAAAATTTCTTTATTTTTGGGCAGGTCCACCAGATATGATAATAAGTTCCTTTATTTTCCTTACATCTCCAGCACTGTGGATTTATCCCGGTGTACATCTGAGCTAGCCTTGCTGGTGGGAGGTGCCATCTATAATACATTTTGTATATGTTTTCTCTATATGTTGTTCATTTTGTTACCGTATATACTCGAGTATAAGCCGAGTTTTTTAGCCCCAAAAATGGGCTGAAAAACACAGCCTCGGCTTATATTCGGGTCATTGACAAAGTCACCACACGAGGGCGCCATTGCTTGAGCCAGAGCAAGGAGGCACCAGCTTTTGTCCCCTCTGGCACGCCGTAGTTCCTCTCCCTAACTCAAGCAAAGAAGGCAGCCATTTGCAATGGTGAGTCGGATTAAAAAGGCCCCCTGCTGTCAGATTCTCCTCCCCCTCCTTTGAAAGGATTTAAACTGTTTAAAAAATGGTATTTTGTGGTAGTTGCTGTCCTTGCTTGGATAGGATCTAATAATGTGTTATGAGGCAGAGCTAGACAGGAATTCTTTTTCTATCTGTCTATCTTTCTATCTATCTATTTTTCTATCTATCTATTTTTCTATCTATCTATCTATCTATCTATCTGTATCTATTTTTCTATCTGTCTGTCTATCTTTATATCTATCTGTCTATCTATCTATCTATCTATCTATCTATCTATCATCTATCTATCTATCTGTATCTATTTCTATCTATCTATTTTTCTATCTAACTATTTTTCTTTCTATCTATCTATCTATCTATCTATCTGTATCTATTTCTATCTATCTATCTATCTATTTTTCTATCTGTCTGTTTTTCTATCTATCTATTTTTCTATCTAACTATTTTTCTTTCTATCTATCTATCTATCTATCTATCTATCTGTATCTATTTCTATCTATCTATCTATTTTTCTATCTGTCTGTCTGTCTGTCTATCTATCTTTCTATCTATATCTATCTATCTATCTATCTATTTTTCTATCTGTCTGTCTGTCTGTCTGTCTATCTATCTTTCTATCTATATCTATCTATCTATTTCTATCTATCTATCTATCTATCTATTTTTCTGTCTGTCTGTCTATCTATCTTTCTATCTATATCTATCTATCTATCTATCTATCTATCTATTTCTATCTATCTATCTATTTTTCTGTCTGTCTGTCTGTCTGTCTATCTTTCTATCTATATCTATCTATCTATCTATCTATCTATCTATCTATCTATCTATCTATCTATTTGGTTTTCTATGCTGATAACCTCACAGCAGCTAATGCTGAAGCTCTTCTTTGGATACACTTATTTGTTTGTTTGTTTGTTTGTTTGTTTGTTTGTTTAATTGGATTTGTATGCAATCCCTCTCCAAGGACTCAGGGTGGCTCACAGCATATATAAAAACAGAACAATAATGTAAATCCAATTAATGATGAGAAGGAATCCAGTTTTGAAGGATTTTAACTCTTAGGTTTTAGCTTTGTTCCTGATCGAGCTACTTTTTTTACTTTTTAATTTATTGTTAATATTGTTAATTTGTTTACCCTCTTTTAAATTTACAGAGCTAGTTTACTGGTTTTCTTTAAAATAAATATTCTAAAACATGTCTCAATTAATGTAATTTTATTGTTTTCCATTTTTATAAGTTACCAGTAGCCACTGCATTTTCTAACCTCGGCTTATACTCGGGTCAATACGTTTTCCCAGTTTTTGTGGCAAAAATTGGTGCCTCGGCTTATACTCGGGTCGGCTTATACTCGAGTATATACGGTAATTTATAATTTTTAGTCCAGATTGTATCCCACTTATCTAAATTTACACTATAACCAAAGTTCCTACCCCAACTGTGAATATTATTCTTAACTATATAATCCTCCATTTTATAATTTAATAAATATTTATAAAGTTTAGAAATCTTTTTTTTTCTTGTCCCAACATTATTTTGTCAAGTTCTATTTTGTCAAGTCCTTTTTGTATCCCAGTTGTTCTTTTGTCTTCTTGATATCTTGATTTAATTTGAATATATGGCCACCAATCCATTCTTATCCCATTTCTTTCTAATTGCTCCCTAGTCTTCAATTCACCTCTTCCATCCAATAATTGATAGTAATTAACCATTTTATTTAATTTTTTTGTGTTGGGATGCATGCCCATGTCTCTCCAACACTCTGCGGATTCAGCCTTCTCCAGGGTCTATCAACTGGACAATATCATTTGGCAGGACCTCTGTGGCGGCCCCGGCCCTCTCGAATCAGCTCCCCCCAGAGATTTGTTACTGCCCCCACCCTGTTCGCCATCCATAAGAGTCTAAAGACTCACCTATGCCACCAGGCTTGGGGCCATTAGACGCTAGCTCCCTGGCCGGCGAATGACATTTATGTTGTTGTTGAGTGGGTATAATTGATTTTTAATAATGGGGTTTCTAGTTTAGATGAGTGAGTTCATATTCATTAGATTTTGATTTACATTGCATTGTTCTTTTATATGTTGTGAGCCACCCCGAGTCCTCGGAGACGGGTGGCATATAAATCCAATTAATAAATAAATAAAATTATAAATATAATTGAAAATTAAATATTTTCTATTTCAGAATTTTTGTATTATGCAACATTAATTAATTGCTAATAAATTGACATCAGTTTCACATAATTATTGTACTTTTTCTGTACAAATGTGTAATTAATATAATATAAAGTTTTTTTTAATATGTGGAAATTATTATAAGGAAATATGTTTTTTTTTAAATGTGGATGTTAAACTTATTATTTACTTTGTTTCAGATTGAAATTGACATAAAATCTTATTGAGTGTATAGAAATCTCGATCAACTTCATAATTTTTATATAGGAAAGATACACTTTAGAATTTCATTACCTAAATTATTATAAATTTCGCTTTATCATTATACATATTTTACATTCAGTGTCTTTATGAAATCAAAGTGGTCAAGTAAAAATAACATATGATGTGACCCAATTGACAACATGGAAGTGGCTTGGCTACATTTTTGGTCATAGCTCCATGGTGCATCAAAGCCTGCAAGACACATTTTTAAGAATTTGAGCTGCAATTATAATTTCAGTTCTTATTAATATGGCCAGTACTCTTGGATAACCCAAATTTTAAAAATGAAGGCAAAACTGAGTATTAATATTTAGATCAATGTTTAGGAAATCAAAATCAAAATCATCTTGGAATAGTACAATTTATTTGACAGTCTAAACTTTGGCAATTGTAAATTGTAAAGTTATAGCCAATCCATTTTTAGGACTACTAGAAGATCTAAATGGGAAACTACCATATTTTTCAGAGTATAAGACACACCTTTTTCCTCCCTAAAAGAGGCTGATAATTTGGGTATGTCTTATACTCTGAATGTAGCTTTTTTTCCAGCAATAACTAGTTGCTAATGATCTTCCTACCTCTTACCTTGTAGGCTCTTTCATTGTTTCTCTCTGCAAAAAATATTTTCCAAGCCCTAAGTCTTTGCAGGCTTTTGTCATTGCTCTAACTTGCTCCAAATAAGTTTCTTTCTAGCCTTAACCAGGTGCTAACGATGTTCTCAGCTCTTACTGTCTTGAAAGCTCTTTAATTGTTACTCTATCCGAATAAGGTTTTTTTAATGACCTAACCAGGGGATAAAATAATGTGCTGAAGCTGACCAGACTAAGGATGCTAGCCAGATGAATACCTGGTAGATAGATTCTTTCCCCTATTTTCCTCCCCAAAAACTAAGGTGCATCTTATACTCCAGTGTGACTTATACTCTTAAAAATATGGTATGTAAAAGTTCAGGACTTTAATAACTTGTGCTTCATGAAGGCACTAGACATAAAGGTCACCAACCAAAAATTTGAACTAGAACAGGAATATGAATAGGCAAATTGGGATACATATTTGACAACAATGGATAATTCAGTAAAACTGTGGATCATGACTGTTGTGAGGCATGTAACTTATTCTGGATTACAGTAGTCCCTCACCTATCGCGGGAGTTACGTTCCAGACCTTGCCGCGACAGGTGAAATCCGCGATGGGGAATTTATCCTCCTTCCCACCAGCTCCGGATGCCTGGAGGCGAGCAACGGCCGGCTAACCTTCCCCCCCCACTACTACTTACTCTGTTCTTTGCAGCAGTTCGGCCAAATGTTGTGTTTTTTGCCTTGCCCCGGCTGTAAAGTCCCTGGTGAGCTGCCCCGGCTGTTTCTTTTTTTCTCTCTCTCTCTTCCGCCCTCGAGCACTTCCTCTTCCGCCCTCGAGCCCAGTCTGGAAATCCCCGCCGCGTCGCGTTCCTTTCTTTTTTTTCCTTTCGGCACTGGTGAGGGGGATTGAACGAGGGGACGGGCCTCCGCCGGAGCTCAGTCCCCGCCCCGCTCATCATTTGGGAGTCCCGCTGGGGGATTCTAGCGCTGGCGAGGGGGATTGAACGAGGGGACGGGCCTCCGCCGGAGCTCAGTCCCTGCCCCGCTCATCATTTGGGAGTCCCGCTGGGGGATTCTAGCGCTTGTTTGTATGGCAAAATCATTCAAATGAAGCTGACTTCAAAACCCGCGATGAAGTGAAGCCGCGGCAGGTGAAGCGCGATAGAGCGAGGGACTACTGTATTTTTTTTCAAGACACTAGCTCTGCAAGTCTGAGTTCCATTTAATTTCATTCCTATCTCAAGCATGGAGCCATTGGAAACTGGAACCTTTCTGAACAGTCAGATTGGAGTCAGATTGGACTTAATGCTGGGGAAATGATCCCTTCTTCACAGATACAATAATTCAGAAGGTTAAACTGGAACAATCAGCAGGGCATTGTTGGGGAAAGTGGCAAGGTTCTTCTTCTACAAATATAGGCCTTTGTGTACTAGGACAATTTGTTTTGGAAAGTCTGTACAGTTTTGCAGGCTTCAGCTGTGTGGGTCCAACTTCTAAAGTGTGTAATGAATGAGTGGAACTAGAGGAAAGAATGCTAGTGCCTTACTCTTTTAGTTATATTTTTCTTCAGGGCTCAAGCAGACCCAGATTAATGAAATAATTACATTTGGGATATTTGGTTAATTAGTTCATTTCATTTCTTTGTTCAGTAGAGCCTTTCTCATTCTAGTCATATTTTGAGATAGTAACTGAAATTTTGTGGCATATCACCTTGCCGAATGCCTTTCATGCCCTAGACATATATGTTATTTGATGGCCTGAGCACAGAGTTAAGTTTTAGGAATAACAAAAAATTATTAAAGTTGTTCAGGTCCATTATCAAGCTGCTTTAATCTTGCATATGATTTATCAGCTGGGAAGTCCTCTGTACTCAGAAAGAAGTACAGTTCACATTGATTAAAAAGCATGATTTTATTTGAATTTTCCCCACATTCATCTGATATAGAAGCAGACATTCAGTGTTAAACAGCTGCAGAAGAACAGCTGTAGAATTTGCCTGGATCCATACTGGTAGAGTGGCCATCTGTGATAGTGATTGATTCTGATTCTATCCCATTTTCTGGGCTACCTGTTTCACATTTGAGCTAACAATTTCCTCCATGTAACTACCATGATACTTTACTTGATTGATAGTCAGCAGAGTTGCCAGAATGTCAGTAGCCATTATACTGATCCTTGATCTGCACATGACAAAGCTATTCCCTATTACATTACAGAAAAGGCAATCAAGCTGTCAGACTCCCCAGTCTAGGACTGAACAGTAATTCTCACGTTCCAATTTGACATGGTTTAATTTGGCTGTTCAGTTCAGATTGACTGAGGTTTATCTCTCACACATACATATTATAGCTAAATTTCAAGTTAAAATTAAACTAATTTTAATAGTTGATTGCCTTCTAACAATAAGTTGTTCTCACATTCAGTGAACTCTTTATCTTGGTTACTTAAATAATAGTGTTTATAGCCTTGAAAACAAGCAGTTGTTCATTGCTGACATAGCTGATATCTCTGCCCTTGAAACTGCTGGCTCATGGCTTGTCTCTAACATAAACAGGATTTGCAACAAAATATTGACAATTCTTGATAAGGATTCCAACCAGCCAGCTTGCATTTTCCAGCATATGTCCAAAGATACTTCACAGCTGGGTGATATCATCCAGGGGCATGGGGTGAGGTATCATCAGTATGCGGATGATACCCAGTTATACATCTCCATCCCATGTCCAGTCAATGAAGCAGTGGAAGTGATGTGCCGGTGCCTGGAGGCTTTTGGGGTCTGGATGGGAGTCAACAGACTCAAACTCAACCCAGATAAGACGGAGTGGCTGTGGGTTCTGCCTCCCAAGGACAATTCCATCTGTCCATCCATAACCCTGGGAGGGATTATTGACCCCCTCAGAGAGGGTCCACAACTTGGGTGTCCTACTCGATCCACAGCTCACATTAGAGAAACATCTTTCAGCTGTGGCGAGGGGGGCGTTTGCCCAGGTTCGCCTGGTGGACCAGTTGCGGCCCTATCTGGACCGGGACTCACTGCTCACAGTCACTCATGCCCTCATCACCTCGAGGTTCGACTACTGTAATGCTCTCTACATGGGGCTACCTTTGAAAAGTGTTCAGAAACTTCAGATCATGCAGAATGCAGCTGCAAGAGCAATCATGGGCTTCCCAAGGTATGCCCATGTTACACCAACACTCCGCAGTCTGCATTGGTTGCAGCATATCAATTTCCGGTCACAATTCAAAGTGTTGGTTATGACCTATAAAGCCCTTCATGGCATCAGACCAGAATATCTCCGGGACCGTCTTCTGCCGCACGAATCCCAGCGACCGGTTAGGTCCCACAGAGTTGGCCTTCTCCGGGTCCCGTCGACTAACCAATGTCGTTTGGCGGGACCCAGGAGAAGAGCCTTCTCTGTGGCGGCCCCGACCCTCTGGAACCAGCTCCGCCCAGATATCAGAGTTGCCCCCACCCTCCTTGCCTTTTGCAAGCTCCTTAAAACCCACCTCTGTCATCAGGCATGGGGGAATTGAAATTTCCATTCCCTCTAGGCTTATAGAATTTATACATGGTATGCTTGTATGTATGAGTGGTTCTTTAAATTGGGGTTTTTTAGATTGTTTTATTATTAGATTTGTTTACAATTGTCTTTTTATACTGTTGTTAGCCGCTCCGAGTCTTCGGAGAGGGGCGGCATACAAATCTAATAAATACAAATACCAGAAGAGCCCTTCACTCCTCCACTCGAAACAGAATACCCTAGGAAAGCAGACTATCAATCCTAGATCTAGAAAGCTTAGAACTACATCGCCTAAAACACGATCTAAGTATTGCCCACAAGAACATATGCTGCAACGTTCTACCTGACAATGACTACTTCAGCTTCAAATGCAACAGATTCAAACTTAATATTAACCGCTCCAAACTTGACTGTAAAAAATATGACTTCAGCAACCGAGTTGTCGAAGCGTGGAACTCATTACCTGACTCAGTAGTATCAACCACTAACCCCCAACATTTTTCCCTTAGACTATCCACGATTGACCTCTCCAGGTTCCTTAGAGGTCATTAAGGGGCGTGCATAAGTGCACTAGTGTGCCTTCTGTCCCCTGTCCAATTGTCTCTCCTTATCTCATTTATCTTTTCTTCCTTTCATATATCTTCTCCTCTATTTTTATATCTTTTCTTCTATCCTTTTCTTTATTTATATTTGTTCTGTCTGGGTTTTCCCAGACCTCCACACCCACTGAAAAAACAGCCAGACACTCTGGTAAAATCCAAAAGTAATTTATAGCAGGAAAAAATAAGCACAAAGGAAAACCTGTCTTCACAGCAGACAGGTTACAATACTTTACAACAGGGTCCTGATGTCCAGTCAATTCCAAAAGCTTCTTGCTGGCACACACCCCCAAGGTTTCAAGAGTCCAAGGCACAAACCAGGATTGTAGCCACCAAAGTTCACAGACAGGTCTCACGAATCTCCAAGATAAAACTCCACAAGCCAGGAAGGGTGGGGCCGCCTTTTATCCTTTCCCAAGAGCACCACACCCAAACCCAGCTGTGACCTCTAATGCTGGAAATATCTAGCCAATTGCGTTCTTCTCTCGTTAGCTCTCCTCTGTCGCATATCTATGAAGTCACTAGCATCTTCCCCCAGGGAATCCAGGCTGCTTGCTGGGGAGAGCTCCCCCTGGTGGAACTCTGGCTGTCCTTCATCTTCAGCCTGGGATTCAGCTTCGTCGTCAGTCTGCCCCTCCTGGTCCTCAGCCTCTGAGCTGGACACCGACAGCAAATCAGCCATTCCCGGAGGGGTCCCAGGCTGAACCACAACATATATTATTACATATCTATTCTCTTCAATGTGTATTATGTATTGGACTAAATAAATAAATAAATAAATAAATAAATAGATAGATAGATAGATAGATAGATAGATAGATAGATAGATAGATAGATAAATAGATAAATAGATAAATAAATAAATAAATAAATAAATAAATAAATAAATAAATAAATAATATTTAATTCTATTTCTTCCTCCCACAATAATTTTCTGTTCCCTCTCCCAAGAAACATTCCTTGCCAATTTAGTTTTTGGGGGAGGTTTTAAACTTGGTTTGTTGTTGTTATTGCTATTATTTTGAAGGATATGTTGTACCTTTGGATTTTTCCTTGAGTGATCTTTTTACCTTGATAGAACCTCCCTATCCAAGTTGATTGTACTATCATATTTTCCTATGGTCCTGTCTACTCCCATTTTTGTTTTAGTATCTTCATGTCTTCACCATACTATTTTTTAAGAAACCATGGTGAATATTTTTCAGTTCATCAAAACACCATATGCTTTGTGTGTGACAAATGGTTGGTGATTAAATTTGTTTTTCTTTTCTATATTTATAAGCTTACCATCTATTTTGATTTTAGTGTCACTGCAATGATAATAAGCATAGTAAGAAAAATGTTTTTTAATTCATCAATATCTTCAGGGTTAGTAGTTTGCACTTGTGTAGATTACAAACTGTTAAAAGTTATGAAAAAATGTCATCCTTAACCTCTTTTGAATACTGTACTACTTTTGAACAATCAATATTACATTAGACATTTATTTATTTATTTATTTATTTATTTATTTATTTGTATGCTGCCCCTCTCCAAGGACTCGGAGCAGCTCACAACAAAAACAATACAAATCCAATACTAAAACAATTTAAAACCCTTAATATAAAAACAATCATACATCTCATACAGACCATGCGTAAAGCGGAAGCAGCCCAGGTGAATCAATTAGCCCATGCCTGACGACAAAGATGAGTTTTGAGGAGTTTGCGAAAGGCAAGGAGGGTGGGGGCAGTCCTAATCTCCGGGGGGAGTTGATTCCAGAGGGTCGGGGCCGCCACAGAGAAGGCTCTTTCCCTGGGTCCCGCCAAATGACATTGTTTCATCGACGGGACCCGGAGAAGGCCAACTGTGTGGGACCTAACTGGTCGCTGGGATTCGTGCGGCAGAAGGTGGTCCCGGAGATATTCTGGTCCAATGCCATGAAGGGCTTTATAGGTCATAACCAACACTTTGAATTGTGACCGGAAACCGATTGGCAACCAATGCAGACTGCAGAGTGTTGGTGTAACATGGGCATACCTAGGGAAGCCCATGATTGCTCTTGCAGCTGCATTCTGCACGATCTGAAGTTTCCGAACACTCTTCAGAGGTAGCCCCATTTATTTTCTGTAAAATCACATTGCAATAAAGACTTATCCCATATAATAATGTAAATAAAATAGGTGGTACTTTATTTATTTCTACAGGGTCACATTATATAGCTATCCTCTATTGTAATAATTTCTCTTCATCACCAGACCTGAACATTTATTTTAAGTCAACCTAAAACAATGGATGGTTAAACATTATGTACCTTTTAGTTCTTTGTCCTAATAAGCAATAACGCAATAATTTTTAGTTATAAGTAAAATGATCTGTGCTGTTACAAAATTAATTGTGCTTAATCAACAGTTTCTATCTAATAATAATGCATACTGTACAATACTTATTGTACTGGTTTTGAAAGTAGTCACTAACATTGGTTTTTCCTTTTCAGTCTTTTTCATGTATTGGGACCAGTTAATGTGTTGCTGTCCCACAATATCCTCTAGTTAAATTGTAATTGTTCTATTGACAACATTACTGTACATTTTTGACACATCATTATTCATACTTAACCACTTGACCTGGAATAAATGTTAAAGCAATTACCACTGAGAGTTTTTCTATGAGAAAAGTGAGGCAAAGTTTAGAGATAATCAACGTGAAAAACCTATCACAATAGCAATTGGAGAAATGGCAAATCCTATTAAACAGATTTTTATTAGCCAAGTTGATGCCAGTTGATGTTATCTGGATATTTAGTCTTATTAAAAAGAAAATAAAGCATCTAATTGTTTACTATCCTGGAACTTATTGCAGTTTGCAATTTGCAACAGAAATTAGATTTTATGTGGTTCATCTATTTTCTCACATTGCAGTATGAAAATTATTTGGTACAATGAGCATCTGCTCAATTCTCTTGTCAGAGGAACAATGCTCAAAACAACAATTTCTGTGTGTATATTTATATTCAAATATATTTATTTTTACCTCTATTTTAGTGCATTTATTTCAATAAATCTCATTCAAATAAATGTTCATTTCAGTCAAAATATAGAATCCTTTTGCTATGAACATTTTACTAGTGCTAAACACATATTTATTTTTAACACTAAAAGCTTCATGTGAATTAAAGGATGAGAAAGAGATTGCTGCATTTCTGGGGGGAAAAATATTTTTCAATAAATTCTTTCCATTTTTACCTAACAGGCAAATTTCCTTTTGTGTGAACAAATACTCTTTTGGATCTTACACTGAACGTTGGGGTACATTTTTCCCCCAGTTGTTCTTACAATAAAAGTATATGGATTTACTAAAATAAAACATTCTTTTTTACTAACTTTATCTTTACTATTCACTTTTTTAAAAACACCATTAAAAAACAGGTTACTAATTATTGATATATCATTATTGTGGTTAGGGAACAAATTGTTATGGGAAGCTAACAAAGTATTGGCTTTTGGTATATTATTGAAGCTTCAGCTTTTGTCTTCCAAATTTAAGTAGATAATTCATTGGAATTTTAATTAATAAAGTTTTTTTACAAGGCTTCTACTGTTCAAATTTTGGGGAGAATATGAAACTAATTTATTGTCTGCATTGAAGGGAATCATGTCTTTTGTAAAACTGAAATAGCCAGTGGCACAGCTATTAATCAGATAAATAAAAGATTTTGGTGTTAAAAAATTTAATATAACCTAATTCAGCATGGCTTTATTAGAGTGGTAAATTTAACAGAAAGAACTTAATTGTTTAAATTTAAACTTTTCATGTTCTATTATTTCTGAAGAGACTTATTTTTGGAGACAAACCAATAAATGTGAGTCATAGTTTCAGAGGCAGGAATGGAAATTAGGATTATAGGGACATGACTCTCCAAAAAATTTTCTTCACAGGAAATAAAAATACTCTTAGTAACCTTAGTGCACAAATAATTTGCTGCTGTTGCAGGGGTTTTTTTTATACTTTTCTCCTGCAATGACAACTGCAGATGAAGAATATAGCAAAAAGAAATAGGCAAATGTTAATGAACATATAAAGAAGTGATACTTTTTCATTTAGAAAAGAATCAAATAGTTCATCACTACAGAGATAGGAGAAGTACAGTGGTACTCCTACCTAAGAACGCCTCTACTTAAGAACTTTTCTAGATAAGATAATTTTTTTTGCCTCTTCTTAACACTGCTGCTCTGTTCAAAACCACTATATACTTGTACTGTTTACGAGTCTGTGTGACTCACACCGAAAATTATTTATTTTAAGTGCTTATATTTGGTCAATTTGAAAACTTCTTTCCCTTGGAAACTGTTCTGTCTGGGTTCCCCCAGACCTCAACACCAACTGGAAAAAACAGCCAGACACTCTGGTAAAAGCCAAAAGTATTTTATAGCTGGAAAAAATAAGCACAGAGGAAAACCTGTTCTTCCCAACAGACAGGCTAATAATACGTTACAGCAGGGTCCTGATGTCCAGACAATACAGCAAGCTTCTTGCTGGCACCCCCCCCCCCCAAGGTTTCAATAGTCAAAGGCACAAACCAGGATTCCAAGACGCCAAAGTTCACAGCCAGGTCCCAAGACTCTCAAAGATAAAACTCCACAAGCCAGGAATAGTTGTCTGGCTATCATGTGCTTGCTTTTCAAAAGGATATTCCCAATATTTCTAGCCAAATCTATATAAAAAGTGAAATTAATGGCACACAGCAAGGCCAAGGGGGTTGGCCCTTTTGTGACCAAAATAAACAAATAATCATCATTTTTTTCAGTTCATTTCTATTTTTCTTATGATCAGGAATGTTCAATTTAGCATATTAAAACTTTTGGGGGAAAATTCCTTAGAGATTTACTTAGAGATTCACTTTCTCTCTCTTCCTTTCTTCTCTGGAGGCCCGGGAAGGTTTTTCTTATTTTGAAAATAAGGGCAGGCTTTCCGGAAGTGCTCCAGCTGTGAGAGGCTTTTCTCCAAGCACTTCGAGGATGCCTGCCCAGCCTCTCTCGCAGCCCCTTCGCTAGCGCTGGGGTGAGAAAGAGGAGAAGCCCCGGGGATCAGCGTCGAGAGGCCAGGGGCACGAGTGCCCAACATTTAAAGTAATCTTTGCTGGCCTCCGTACTTTTGTCACTCCTCGCCCCCAACTCCAATGCCCAGCTCCTGGAAAAGGTTGCGCGGGGGGTTATTTTTGGGCGCGCGGCCACATGGCCGCACACCTCAGAGTGAACATTGATCCAGACCTTCACAGCCTCCAAACACTGGTGCATCATGTCTACTGCTTCACTGAACTGACATGGGGTGGAGATGTACAACATTAGCATATTGCTGGTACCTCACCCCATGCCATCGAATGATCTCACCCAGTGGTTTAACGTAGATGTTAAATAGGAAAGGAGAGAGTACCAAACCCTCTGATATCCCACAAAGGAGGGGCCTAGGGGTTGACCTCTGTCCTCCCACTAACACTGATTGCAACCAACCTGAGAGATAAGAGGAGAACCATCGAAACATGGTGCCTCTCAACTCCCCTAGCCATCGCAGAAGGATACCATAGTCAATCATATCAAAACCCCTTAGAGGTCAAGAAGCACCAGGATAGAGGAATGACTCCTATCTCGGACTCGCCAGAGGTCATCCGTCAGCATGACCAAAGCAGTTTCTGTTTTGTTGCTGGGCCTGAAACCTGATTAAAAAGGATTTTAAAGTTTAAATGCACTTTTAAAACAATTTTGCTATACATGAAATTTAGGAACCTTGCACAATAGATGAGAGATTTTCCATTCACATTAACAAAAAAAATCCATATCTATGTAAATATCAAATATTGGAAGCATCTTCAAAAGTATAGGCAGAATTCTGCATGCTGCACTCTGAATCAGGGAAAATCAGAATAATAATTCAACTGTATGTTCAGAGTTGTAGATACTACAGTATATTTAGCACATATTACAAAAGCATGATCCAAAAGAGGAAGTGGTATACTCTTTGTAATAAACGTATATAAATATGAAGACTACAGAAATAAAATAATTAAGGTTTATTACAGTTATAGATCAGGACTTGACTAACCGTACCCAGCGACTAATCCTCAATGGCTCTAAGTTCACATAGAGAGAAGTAAGCAGTGGGGTACCACAAGGTCCCGTCCTAGGCCCAGTACTCTTTAATGTCGCCATAAATGACCTAGATGAGACAACTGCAAATTTACAGATGATACCAAGCTGGCAGGAGTAGCAAACACCCCAGACAACAGACTCAGAATCCAGAGGGACCTTGATAGACTCAAAAACTGCGCCCAACCCAACAAAATGAAATTCAATATGGAGAAAAGTCAAATTTCTACATCTAGGTAAGAAGAATCAAAAATACACATATAGACTGGGGGAAATCACATTCAATAGCAGTGACTGCGAGAGAGATCTCAGAGTCTTGGTAGACAGCCAACAAAATATGAGTTGGTAGTGTGCAGCAGCAGCCAAAAAGGCCAACACAGTCCTGACCTGCATAAATAGAGGGATACAATCAAGGACCAGAGATGTACTAGTACCACTCGATAAAGCCTTGATCAGACCATACCTAGAGTTTTGGTTGCCACACTACAAAAAAGATATTGAAACTCTACAGAAAGTACAGAAGAGACCAACCAGGATGATAAAGGGGCTGGAAAACAAAACATATGAAGAGCGGCTACAGGAACTGAGTTTGGCCAGTCTAGCAAATAGAAGAACCAGGGATGACATGATAGCAGTGTTCCATTACTTGAGGGGATGCCACAGAGAAGAGGGGGTCAAGCTGTTCTCTATGGCACCAGAAAGCCAAACAAGGAATAATGGATAGGAGTTGACGAAGGAGGGATTCAACCTAGAAATGAGGAGAAACTTTATGACTGTGAGAGAGATCAACCAGTGGAACAGCTTGCCAGCAGAGGTTGTAAGAGCCACAATACTTGCAACCTTCAAGGGGAGATTGGACTGCCATCTGTCTCAATTGGTGTAGGAACTCCTGCTTAAGTGTGGGGTTGGACTAGATGACCTACAAGGTATCTTCTAACTCTAACAATAAATCTAAATCTAAAAATCGGCTTGTTAAGGAAGTTAATTTTTACTAAATAAAATCTTAGAAAGATATTTTAGCGTATCCAAGAAAATACAAGTGTTGTTGACCATGTTGGCTCGTTGTGGTAAAATGAATAGTATTATAGTGGCAATGAAAAAAAAATATTACTTATGTGAATGTAAAGCTCTTGTTCATGAGTTAAGACCACAAATTCATTTACTTCCTGAAACAGAGCTTTTTCCAGCGTACATTAAAGGAAATTATACAGATGTGGGAGAGTACTTATGGGCATAATCCAGTGACATTCATGTAGTCTTTACTTCAATTCCAGATTCCATACTCGTGTGCTTGGATTTTTACTCAGAACATTCAGTATATTTTGCCAATAATTAATCCTTAAGAAAGTTCAAAACATTCTTAAAGATCTATCTCATCCTGGGCACCTTTTTTTTTTTAACTATTACCATCTGGCAGACGGTACAGGACAGGTTTTTTAAAAAAAAGACAAATAGGTTGAAAAACAGCTTCTATCCCAGAGCAGGAACTATATTGAATCCTAATGTATAATGTAATATTCATGCAGTATCAGGGGATTTCAATTCAGTTGTATAGAATGTATAGAATGTGAAGGATATGTGTTTTTTTATTTTTTTTAATAGTTGTCCTATACATGATACTGAAGATGGCATTTAATTTCATTCTAGGTGCAATGAAACTATACTATAGGTTTATTTTTTTAAAAAAAAATGTTCAGTTCAGTTACCATTACAAAGGGATTCTGAGCCAATTATAATTTTTGCCTCATATATACCAGTAGAACATCTATTAATCAAAGTGTTGGTCATGACCTTTAAAGCCCTACATGGCATTGGACCAGAGTACCTCCGGAACAGCCTGCTACCGCACGAATCCCAGCGGCCAATAAGGTTCCACAGAGTTGTCCTTCTCCGGGTCCCGTCGACTAAACAATGTCATCTGGCGATCCCCAGGGGAAGAGTCTTCTCTGTGGTGGCCCCGGCCCTCTGAAATCAACTCCCCCCAGAGATTAGAACTGCTCCCACCCTCCTTGTCTTCCGTAAACTACTTAAGACCCACCTATACCGCCAGGCATGGGGGATTTGAGACATCTTTCCCCCAGGCTTATTATAATTTATGTTTAGTATGTATGTGCTGTTTGGTTTTTAATTATGATAGGGTTTTTAGTTTTTTAATATTAGATTTGTGCCATTATAATATTGTTTTTATCGTTGTTGTGAGCTGCCCCGAGTCTTCGGAGAGGGGCGGGATACAAATCTAATAAATTATTATTATTATTAATCCACAATTTTTGGCAAGTTATATATAAATTGCAATTAAGCAAATAACAAAAATCATCAACTGATCCTACTAATGTTCAGGTGTCAGCAAAACAATCAATATTTTATTAATAGATCACCTGTTTAGTTTAAAAGCCCAGAGCAATTGTACAATAATAGCAGTTTCAGTCTTGAATCCTAATCCTAAACATGACACTAATATAGGGCAAACAAATTGCTTGGTGCAGACCAAGCTCTGTATACCCTTTTATTTTATGTTTTAAACTCTTGTAATTAAAAATAAACAAATGGGAAACGGCTATGCTGCAAAGAAAAGCACTAGCCTGAAGCATAATCATAATTCTGCAATGATTTTTTTTAGAATGATGTTTGTAGCTTAGTGATCTTCTTAAAAAAGATATACATTGGAAGAGGCTGTTTGGTAGTGAGTCCACTTGATCAGAAAAAAATTGATCAGAAAAAAATTGACAAAGATAAGTTGTGTAGCACAATAAAATCATACATAGCACTTTGCTGATGTTTCATCTGGACACGATGAGATGGTCTGCTTCAACAAGCATCAAGAGACAATTTACCCTAATCAGCCTTCTTATCTCAGTGATCATAGCTTTGTATTGCACATATGCATTGTAGTAAAGATAGGTAAATAGGTAAAGATAGGTTGGTTGAAGTAAGCAAAGCAATCAGATCATTGCAACAACAGAACAATGAGAGACATTTTATCAATCAGAAAATAATTTGCCAGCTCCTGCAGGGAAAAGCTTCTGTGTGCATTCAGATTACTAATTCTTCACATTCAACAGCACAGTGGCATAAGAAATGCAGCAAATAGCTTATTTTTAAGAATATGTGTACATTTCTTCCACTATATCTCACCATCTCTCATAGTGTACAGTCTTAGGAGCATTCCTGTTTGCTCCTCTCATCCATGCATATTTCCTATGATGTTTTCCTCTAGTAAGGTTATATATCCTGAAACAAAAGCTGTGAAGTGTTCAGAGAATAAATAGATATTTCCAGACTGTGTCTTGTCAATTTAACTGTTTAGCTATTGCACTTGACAGATGTCACAGAGATATTCATATAGCGACAAAAACATTTTCTCCTCCCCACTACCGCCACTTTATGACTGTCTTCCCATTCTTGTCAGGCAGGAAAAAAAAATCAAACAATAGGAAAAATTGTCAGTTAAGAAAACTGGTTGAAGTGGTGGGAAAAGAACGTTTCCACCACTCTTTGACACTTCATCAACTATTGCCAGCAGGGAATAGCAATAAAGCCTTCTTTTTTGCTATTACTTCCTGATTATCTCAGCTTAAAACAAAACCCTGAGTACTGCAAATGTAAAATAATGCCTTTTGGCCTTTACTCCACCTGCCACATGACATCTAAATGTCATTTTCTGCTTTCTAGGTATGTGAATATTGAGGTTTGTATTAAATGTCACAAAAAAACCTTGATAATGAGAATATCATTTGCATATTCTATATATTATTATCCAGATTAGATAATCATTTTTTAAATCTTGTTCATTTTCACCCTGTCCTTAATGTGAGGTAGCTCACAATAAGAATTATTTTGCATGCAATAAACTCACTGTGACCTTTATCTGAAGTGTGGTGATTAAACTCATAGGTGCAGAGTGCTAACTATCTGGTGGTCTTGAACAAAATATCTTGAAACTTTATTGTGTTGTAATTTAATCTTAAATGTACGCATATAATAACAGATTAGAATAAATTTACTTTGTCACAATTCTTAGAAATAACTATTAAATCCATACATGCCCACATGACACTGTAGGACCCTGTCAGGGAATAAAACAAATGAAACACATTTTAAAGATTCAGAATTTAAAATCACAAAAAAGTAAATGTTTCTAATGCATGACTGCTCCCATTAATGTCCTAATTAAAATCAGGATGTACAATGTGTTAAATACAAATAACTTTGCCAGGATAGAACGGCATTCACCAGAGAATGGATTTTTATTCACAATTTCTCCTTGCTTTAAAATTGCTCAAAGACTAAAGACCCTTTGTATTAGATTTGTAGGTAATACAAATTTTCTCAGCAAGAAAAGAATAAGAAAAAACTTGATTCACGAACAGAAATACACATTGTCAGTTTATATATTTTTAATGTAAAATATTTCTTTTATATATTGATTCAGATGTATTCTGTATGGTCATACATATCTGTGTGAATAGATACTGGCCCAAGTTGTTTAAAAAATTGCAAGGAATGAGCTATGCAGTGGAGCACTAAATGTGAATTAAGCTTTTGTTCAAAAAATGTTCTTTGTCCTTTTCCATTTTTCATATCTATTTAGTATGAATACATTTTATTTCCACTGAGAAATGGTACAAATGAACTGTACAATTTTAGGTCCTGACCTCTGTTCCAATACAGTCAAGGAATCTCATTATATAATGATTCAGGATTTTAATAGGGAGTTTTTACCACTAATATTCAGAATGTTAAAGTCTATAAATAACATAAAGCCTAGTTTCATTTTTAATGTACAAGACTAAAATGTGTTAGACAATTAACAATTAACTACTTTGTTTTCTCTACAAAACTACAAGCAGCTGGAGGAATGCCCACTTTTAAATCCATATATCTTTGTATTTCTGGCTTTCTGTCCTCCTCTTACTCTAGCTTTGTATGTCCTGTTGAAGTCATCTAGTAATTTGAGACATGTCAAAGAAAACTAGCAGTCTTCTTTAAAGCCACTTCTTTTCTTAAGCAAAAAGAAAAAAATAAAGAATACTAACAACAGATTCTTAAAATATGAAAGTGCTTGTTTTAAAAAGTAATTTTCTAACCTTAATTTCAAGTTACCCCACCAAGAAAGACTAGTCAGTGTTAAGATACCTAATCCATACACCTTGATTTGGAAACATAAGCACCTAAGAAGAAATAGGTCTATAAAACCTTTGCATATTTTAATTTATATAGGGTATAATTTAAATCAAATAAATAGCAACAAAATACATATTTCTATATTGAATTAGGAGGTGACTAGGAGACTTTGTGCCTCCTATTCAGTCTGCTGTCCTAAAGCTTGGATAATCACTGATGGTTCCTTTAACACTGGACCTGAACATGATAGACCTTCAAGCAAAGACCTTCAAATAGAGGATGCAACCACTTCTTCTCTACTTTAGATAACTATAAAGCTAATTGTCATTATTGTAAGCAACATACTGTCACCTGCATTAGAGTTGTTAAACAATTGTTGCTGTCTAGTCTGAAATCATGTTCCCCAAAAAATTGGTCAGATAACTTTGGAGCAGAGCATGAAGTCAACAACAGTTACCCCTAGTTTGTATAGTGCATGGCATTAGAAAATATATTATTCCTGTAAAATGATTTTTGTTCAGCCATTATTACTAAATTGAAATATCTGAAATACATTTTAGTCAGATTTTTAATACTAATTAACAGAAAGTGGTCACATTGATTTCTTTATTGGATGAATATCGATATGAGCAGCAAGCCAGCAGTCAAAGGCCAGTCTAGTTTATATTTGTCACTGTAACCAACCAGATATCCTCAAAAAAGCTCACGATAACAATATCTTCTCAAGTTGTTCAGCAACTCCATGGCATGGTCCAGTATACAGTATTTGACCTATCTGGTCCCATTAAGACAAGCCTGCCCTATCCAGGCATACTGCAAATGTCATAGGGAAAGGCACTGGCAGGATCCAGAAGAATATATTTCTCTGTTGTAGCACCTGACCTCTGAAACATTCAGACTCCCCAGGTATGGTTTGCTCCCACCTTTCTATCCTTTCTCAAGGGCCTGAAATCCTGGCTTTGCTGGTTGACATGGTGATCCAATAGGGGAGTAAAACCCTGGAAGTTGCGACTGGATTAATTAGCTGACCCCACTTTGCCCTTGCACTTCCTGTTCCCAGTCTGTCCATCTTTTAATTCATACTATTGCACTTGTGTTATTTTTATTATTTTTATTGCTTTGCTATTGTTTGTTTTCATTTTTTCTGTATCTTACTGTTGTAAACTGTCTAGAGTAGCCCCACAGTGAGATAGGCAGCAAATAAATTTAATAAATAAACTGGCATTCTGTGATCCATTCTGATAATAATAGAAATAATCATATGAAGTTGATTGTTTTAACTGTCCCAGTTAAAACAATCGATTTCATATGATTATTTCTATTGTTATCAGAATGGGCAGAAGTTGATTGTAAGACTTGCTTCTTTTTAATGTAATTTAGGATGACATTCTGAATAAAAGTCATCTTTGCTAAGGAAATACATGGACAAAGTTTGATATTATGAAGTAATGTAAGGTTAGATGTATATTGAAGATTTGATTATATGTCACTGAAGGGAAAATGAATTTAGAAGCTAGAATCAAGCAACTCCTTCTAATTGAAAGAAACATCACCGATATGTAGAATTGTTTGCACCACTGACTTTATATATCATGACTTATCTAAGACATTGAAAGGAGAGAAAGATACCAAAATGAGAGGTTGGAACACATTAATCTGTATGGAAAGAAAAATAAAGCAAACATCTTAAAGCCATCCTCTAGAGGGCAACACAATAATAAAAACTGAAATAAGCCCCTTTTCTAAAACATAAAATTAGTTAATAGGTATGAGAATTGCTGAAATTGTTAGTAGCTAATGTATAGGATTTTATCATTATATCATATCAAAAATAAATCTTCAGTATGGTTTTAGACAGATGTATCTAAGAACAATATGGAGAACCCATTATTTCACAGATGAAAACATTGAAAACAATGCTTCAGCCTAGTTTAAGCAATTCATTTTTCAAATTATAAAGGATTAATATTATCTTTTTAAAAGAATAATCCAGCAGGAAGACTAATACAATAGTTTGCTGCAGTACATTTTCAAAATAACTTCCTGAATGCTGTGTACAAATATGGGACAATAATTATTTCTGAATGTTGGTTTGGTTGAATCAAAACAATGCAATCATGGTTTTAAAAATCCCCTAATGCCTAACCCAACTTCTAACCAGTACCAAATGTTAGAGAACAGTGTGCCACCCTATCTGCATATATGGCATTCCAATCTCCTGTTTTTTAACTGTATCCAATCTCTCACCCATGTTAATATTGCTGCTTGATAATATTTTTCACAATCTGGAAGGCCAAATCCCCCTCTCTCTTTAGAGTCCTTTAATAATTTTAATTTAATCCTTGCTTTTTTTCCTTTGCAAAATGAATTTAGATATAATTTTATTTAAATTTCCAAAGAATTCCTTTTTTAATTTAATCAGTATACATTGAAATAAGAAGGGTATTTGGGGTAGCACATTCATCTTAATTGGTGCAATTCTTTCCATGAAGGAAAATTGGAAGTTTGTCCACCTATCCAAATCAACTTTGATTTGCTCAATTAATTTAACCTAGTTATCTCCTTTATGTGTGATGCACCTTGCTGTAAAGTGAATTCTTAGATATCTCACTTTCTTTGTTGTCTGAATATTTATTCTCCCAACTAATTCATTTTATTGCAATTTAGTCATATTCTTAACAAACATTCTAGTTTTTCCCTATTAATCTTCAGACCTAATACTTCACCATACGCACTCAGCACTTCCATCAACCTTACATCAGATTGTAAGATCTCTTCAATAATAAAAACTAGGTCATCTCCAAAGGCCTGCCTCTTTCCTTCTCATTCCCATCTTGTTCTTTCTTCCATACTCAGGAAGGGACAAGGGGAAAAAATGGCAGCATGGGTGCCGCAGTGGACATGCTTTTCACGTCTGTGGTTTTCCTACGTGGGTAAAGCAGGGATAGTACCAGGGAAAGGAAAGCTGCATGGGATGCAAGGTCAGACCAGCAAGCAGGCAATGGAGGCACTGGTCATGGGCACGACATTGGCCTATAACTGGATGGTGGCGATCTATCCTGGAATACGGTGAGATTTAGATCTGTCGGGCAACCCTGGAGCCAACTAGGGCCCATGCCCTTTCCCCCCTGGTCATCCATACAGGAAACAGCAAGTACCCAGAGGGCAGGACTGAGGCAGCAGGGCGGTTCTACACCAGCTCCAGCTCCAGGTCTGATTTAAGACAGCCACATGGTGGCTATCAAGTTGTAGATTAGTCCCTACTGGCCTGGACCAGGGCTGAGGCTCCGGGGGCCAGTCCTTTGCTGTCTCAAGGGCAACCCTGCAGGTCAGATCTAGCACCATTGCAGACCAGATTCGCCCCGCGGGCTTTGAGACTGATACATTATGGTAGCAGCTGAAATCGTAAAAAAAAAAAATCCACATGTAGAATAAGTATCTTCCATATTTATAAACCTAATTAATTAATCATTGCCAAACTCAAAACAAGATTACCACCTTAGTGAGAAATAGTATCTCTGCGATTAAAGTAAGGGAGAGGAGATCCTAATTCATATTTCAACCCATCCTTTTTCTAGGTGACAATAGAAAATATATTCCTTTCTGTTTTTGAGACACTTTTTCCATTGAAATCATTACACATATATTCTATGAATTCTGACAAATATATGCAGTTAACTTCAGCCTATGCATTCTTATTAATAATAATTGTGTAATCAAGTATGGCGGTATCTTTTTTCCTGTACTGTAATTGAAGTGGGGTCATTCCAAAAGAAAATTCAGAAAATGAAGTAATTACTTCAAAGTTGTTTCTCTAAATCTAAATGCTTTAACATTTCCTAAAAACAGAGCTCTGCCATTAATTCTCGAGATTATAGTAATGCTTTGAAACAATATTTCTTGTATTTAAATTCCCAAAGTAATTTTGTTGTACAGTTCAGGTGTAATTTTGCTGCCATTGCATTGGCATCACACTGTGTAAAGACTCTGTTTCCCCAGAGCAGCAAGATGGAATTTCCAAAGAAATTCAGTAGCCTCAGCATGAAAAGAAGAACACTAAAACTATATTCATAGTTATTTGGCATTGTCATTTGAAAATGCATTCAGTTGGAATAAACAAAAGATGTCCAATTTTCTTGCTTTGCTTTGAAATTGTTTACTGAATCTACAGGTAAATAGTGTCAGTTTTTGTAACAGCTGCTTACACGTGAACTGAATTTTTTATCTCATAACTGGGATAGAAATAACTAATTGACTAACCAGCATAGTTAGGAGGTATCAGACTCAGGGAAGTTTCAGTTCACATAATTTCTGAACAATCCAATTACAGTACATATCTACTGACGGTCTACGTATCTTCCATATATCTAATGATTAAATTATACTATTTACTTATTCAAGAACTTAAATAATTGTACAGTAAACATCTCAATTAGAACTTAGTATAAAATGAAATGCTAATAGAACATCCATAAGTGATATTTTATGGGAGTATTACATTTTGAAAAAGCTAAGGAAAGTATAAGCTGCCCCGAGTCCTCGGAGAAGGGCAGCATACAAGTCTAATAAATAATAATAATAATAATAATTTATTAGATTTGCATGCCGCCCCTCTCTGTAGACTCAGGGCGGCTCACAACAATAATAAAAACAATATACAGAATAACAAATCTAATAATTAAAAGAAAGCATCTAAAAACCCGTCATTTAAAAAACCATACAACACAAGCATACCATACATAAAACTCTGTAAGCCTGGGGGAGGTGTCTCAATTCCCCCACGCCTGGCGATATAGGTGGGTCTTAAGCAATTTGTGAAAGACAAGGAGAGTGGGGGCAATTCTGAGCTCTGGGGGGAGTTGATTCGAGAGGGTTGGAGACACCACAGAGAAGGCTCTTCCCCTGGAGCCTGCCAGATGACATTGTTTAGTCGACGGGATCCGGAAAAGGCCAACTCTGTGGGACCTTATTGGCTGCTGGGATTCATGCGGCAGGAGACGGTCCCGGAGGTATTCTGGTCCGATGCCATGTAGTGCTTTATAGGTTATTACCAACACTTTGAATTGTGACCAGAAACTGTTCAGCAGCCAATGCAAGCCACGGAGTCTTGGAGAGACACGGGCGAACCTAGGTAACCACACAATAGCTCTCACGGCCGCATTCTGCACAATCTGAAGTTTCCGAACACTTTTCAAAGGTAGTCCCATGTAGAGAGAATTGCAGTAGTTGAACCTTGAGGTGATGAGGGCATGAGTGACTGTGAGCAGTGACTCCCTGTCCAAATAGGGCTGCAACTGGTGCACAGGCGAACCTGTGCAGATGCCCTCCTCGCCACAGCCGAAAGATGTTTTTCCAATGTTAGCTGTGGATCGAGGAGGACGCCCAAGTTGCGAACCCTCTCCAAGTGGGACAATAATTCCCCCCCCCCGGGTAATGGACGGACAGATGGAATTGTCCTTGGGAGGAAAACTCACAGCCACTCCGTCTTGTTGGGGTTGAGTTTGAGCTTGTTGTCACCCGTCCAGACCCCAACACTGCTTCGCTGACTGGACATGGGGTGGAGATGTATAACTGGGTATCATCAACATACTGATGATACCTCACCCCATGCCCTTGGATGATCTCATCCAGCAGTTTCATGTAGATATTAAATAGCAGGGGGAAGAGGACCGACCCCTGAGGCACCCCACCTACAGGTCGACCTCTGACCCTCATTAACACCGACTGTGACCGACCAGAGACGTAGGAGGAAAACCACTGAAGAACAGTGCCTCCCACTCCCAACCCCTCCAGCTGGCGCAGAAGGATACCATGGTCGATGGTATCGAAAGCCGCTGAGAGATCAAGAAGCACCAGGACAGAGGACAAGCCCCTGTCCCGGGCCCGCCAGAGATCATCCATCAGCGCGACCAAAGCAGTTTGCATGCTGTAGCCGGGCCTGAATCCTGACTGTTGAGCGCCTAGATAATTGGCTTCTTCCAAGGATCACTGGAGTTGGAGTGCCACCACCTTCTCAACAATCTTCCCCATAAAGGGGAGGTTGGAGACTGGATGGCAGTCATTAAGCACGGCTGGGTCCAGGGAAGGCTTATTGAGGAGGGGTGCCTCCTTGTAAGGAGCTGTGAAGGACCCCCTCCCCAAAGAAGCGTTGACAATTTCCTGGACCCAGTTCCGCGTCACCTCTTGGCTCGCCGAAACCAACCAAGAGGACACGGATCCAGTAAGCAGGTGGCGGAACTCTCAGCTCCAATGGCCTTGTCCATTTAATAATAATAATAATAATAATAATAATAATAATAATAATAATAATAATAATAATATCTCAAAATAGTTGTACTGCCTTGCTCCCTTCCCTCTCAAAAAGATACTAAAAAGTAACCCTAATAATTTTGGGGTGAGGGGAATTAACAGTTGAAGGTTTTTTTAATTAAAAAGGACCTTACATTAAAAAAATATCCAGGAGAAAGTCCAGCAAGGCTTACTGTGATGTTCATAAGTTAAAGTTAGGTTCTCATAGAAACATGGGATATTTAGCAGATATGGCGTGATTAAGCAATTAAGGAATTGTTAAATTAAAACCAGCACCTTGAGTTGTGGCTAGAAAAATATTAGAAATTATGAAATTATTTAAGGGTTACTATAATTGAAAAATGTAATGTATCCGTATGGTAAATAACTGGGATTTTATATCATTTTCGTTTTTTAAAAATAACAGATTTAAAAAGAAGGTATAAAATCTGAAATTTCTCAAACAACTTATATTGTTTATTATAAAATGCACAGATATAGTATAGGTCCATGATGGTGAACATATGGCATGTGTGCCCAAAGTTGCATGTGGAGCCATGTTGCTTGGCAGTATGCATCCCTGTTCCTCTTTCGGGTTTCTGGCATCCATGTGCCCAATCAGTTGGCATGCATGTGCATGATCAGTTGGCCTTTGTGCATGTGGCACTGCCGAAAACCGGAAGAGCTGGTCTGATTGGCCAGCTGATTGGTGGGTGTGCATGCATGGCAATAATCAGAAGGCTTGCCAGCTGATGTGCATGTATGCATCGGAAGTACATTTTCTGGCATGTGCATGCCCTCTGGGTAACTTCTCTTCCTGGTTGCAGCCCAGACAAGTGCGTGCATGAAATGCCCCCTTTTCAGCATTGTCACCCATGTTTACATGTGCTCCCTTTTCAGCACTTGATGCCAAAAAGATTCACCATCATTGATATAGGTAATACTTGATTCAATACTAGAAACTGGGAGGGGGATCTTGGAGTACAGACTTGAATAACACTTCTATGCTGCAACCTTACAAATAATCTTGATTGTGCCTGACATTAGTCATGGAATATTCTCAAAATTATATATACAGTAGTACCTCGTTATACGAACCCCTCGTCTTACGAACTTTTCAAGATACTAACCCGGGGTTCGTGATTTTTGTGCCTCTTCTTATGAACTTTTTTCGCCTTACGAACCCGTCGCCGCGAACGCCGAACCTGGAGGTTCGGCAAAAGTTTGGGTTCGGCATTTGGGTTCAGCCAAGAAGCGCCGCCACCAGGCTGTCACCTTTTGAAACAGATGGGGGGCTTCTCGGCATTCTCCCGAACGCTGAACCTGGAAGTTCGGCAAAAGTTTGGGTTCAGGAGGCCACCCAGAAGCGCCGCCGCCCGGCTGTCACTTTTGCAGAAAAGCCACAGAACTGTCGACCGGTCGGGAGGCTCAAACGGAGGTGGGGAATCCCAATAGGGAATTCCATGGGCGGAACTTTGACATCACGGAGACGTCCTTCCTGGCCGGCTGAAACGTGGATTCCATGAAGGACGTCTTCGTGACGTCAAAGCTCCGCCCATGGAATTCCCTATTGGGATTCCCCACCTCCGTTTGAGCCTTCCGACCGGCCAACAGCTCCGCAGCTCTTCTGGGAAGGTGACAACTGGGCCGGAGTGCTTCTCGGTGGTCTCCCGAACGTGAACGCCGAACCCGAACTTTTGCTGAACGTTCGGTGTTCGGGAGAATGCTGAGAAGCCCCCGGGCTGTTTCAAAAAGGTGACGGCCGGGCGGCGGCACCCAGTGGAGTGCGGTTTTTGCGATTTCCCCCCCCTTGCACGCATTAATCCATTTTACATTGTTTCCTATGGGAAACATTGTTTCGTCTTACGAACTTTTCACCTTACGAACCTCCTCCTGGAACCAATTAAGTTCGTAAGATGAGGTATCACTGTATATATATGTAGGTAGGTAGGTAGGTAGGTAGGTATATGTATGTATGTGTATGTATATGTGTATATGAGTGTGTGTATATGTATATATATATATATGTCACATGTTTTTTTACTGAATTTGAAAATTAAGGGATATATATAAACTGGTGTCAAAAATACAGGCTATGCTATATATTGTTTTTGTAATATGATTGATTCAAACATGCTTTTTCAAAAGACAACTGGTTTTCAATGTTTTTTAACAAGGGTTCTCTGCCCTAATGACCAGCTGGGTGGGCATGGCAGGGGGGTGTCATGTGACTGATAGGAGTGAGTGACATTGATTAGGCCACTCCCACCCAGGTTTTGTGGCACCTGGTGTTTTTTTTCCTATACAAAACAGGTCCAAGTGCTCTTTGAGACTATGTAATATGTTGTTAAGTAACAAAGCACACTTGGTGAAAGACAAAGATGTTGTTAAAGAATACAGTATACTTCTTGTTATAACCACATTCTACATTACATTTGTCTCTGGAAAAGTTTTTGCAGATGTAAGTCTGGATAATTTTTGCATCATGCAAGTTCTTAATTAATGCCAATAAAATTGGAAGCTAGTTTTAAGGATATGATTTTATATATCAGAAAAAGAACAAAAGTATTATGTGTGGCTAATCTTCTGCTGAAATTAAATTATGTGATTGTCATATCACTATCTTTTCTGCTATGGTCATGATTAGTGTTGGGCGAACTGAACCCGCACAATTTGGATCTGTACCGAGTTTTGTGGTGTTCAGCATGCCGGACCCGAACCCAATTTTTTAAAAAAAATTCGTGCTTTAGTTCGGTGTTCGTGCTGAACACCACGAAAAAGCACTGCCTGGCTGTCCTCTGCTGAGAAGAGGAGGAGGAGCCAGGTGCCGGTGGCGGCGGAGGAAGGCGAATACCGGAAAGCTGTCAGCTGGTCGGAGGCTGGGAGGGAGGCACAAAAGGAGCTGGGGAATCCCACGAAGAGATTCCAGGGGCGGAGCTTTGACGTCACGTACACCGGCAGGTTGCTAAGGATGCCATGGAATCCAGGAAGTGATCACTTTGGCGTCCTTAGCAACCTGCCGGTATATTTGACATCAAAGCTCTACCCCTGGAATCTCTTCGTGGGAGGGATTCCCCAGCTCCTTCAAAGGGAGGTCTTTTCATGTAAAAAAATATTTTTTTATGAAAAAGGATGCCGCAACGGCGCTGCATGCAAAGGGAGGTCTTTTCATGTAAAAATAAAAGTTTTTATTTTCACATGAAAGGACCTCCCTTTGCTTGTGGAGCCGCTGCGGTGTCCTTTTGCGTAAAAATAAAAATAAATAAAAATAAATGATGGGATTCTGAGGACGGAGGTTTGGTGCCACGAACTGTTTGGGTTCGGGTTCGGGTTTGGCCGAATTTTGCACAAAGTTCATCCGAACTTGCCGAACCCAAACATCGTTGGGTTCACCCATCACTAGTCATGATTCAATTATTTCACACTTTCTACAATTTCTTTATTCTCCCATGCCTCCTGGAAGGAGAGTCCAGCATGGGTTTTGCTCAAGTCTTATTGGTAGGACTGAGTTTCAAATTAACATAAATACATAATAATTAGGTACCGCCCCCTTGCTGCCCCAAGTAGCCAGTTTTAAAAAACTCAGTCTAGGTTAAGGACATGAGTTTTTTCTCTCACCTTTAGGTTGAGTATATAAATGTGAATTAAATGTTAATAAATGTTATGTGAACCTTGTAATTTTGTTCCCTTTTTTCTCATTCAATAGGTGCCTGATCTGATGGGGTCTCTGCCCTCCGCGGGCACCCCCCCCACCTTTTCTCCTTTTGGGTCCTCTTCTCTCAGCGGGTACTGCCCACCGAGGAGCAACCGGGCTATAATTGATATTATTATTAGGACCTGGTGGTCCACTAAGCCCAAATCACCCCAAATGGGGGGGGTCCGTCCCTCCCCATTGTCAGGGGCGGCGGGAGACAACGAACACCGAAGAAAAGCCGCGGCGGCCATTAAAAGCCGCCTAACAGCTGATCGACCGCTCGCAAGGGCGAGCGGCAAAGGGAGGCTTCGGCAACCTCCGAGAGGCTTACAAAGAGTCGGATGGCGGCTGCGGAGATGTTTCCCGACTTCGCTGAGTGTACGCTCGCCCTGTGAGGCGATTCTTCTAGCCGCCATGTTTTTGTTGGCAACGTGCCAGAAGCGCGAACGGCATCAAATTGCCGTTTTAATTAGGCGCGAACTGGGCAGCTGGCCAAGTGTCAGTCCTCTGAAGTCTGCCCGGAGACAGTCGACGTAATCACGTGGTCGGCTGACAGCCTATTGAAACGCTGTTTTCTCCCATGCTTCTGGAAGGAGAGTCCAGCATAGGTTTAGCTCTAGTCTTATTGGTAGGACTGAGTTTCAAATTAACATAAATACATAATAATTAGATACCGTCCCCTTGCTGCCCCAAGGAGTCAGTTTTAAAAAACTCAGTCGAGGTTAAGGACTTGAGTTTTTTTCCTCCGGGATAAGTATATGTTAAAAATAATATCTAAATTATTAAAATTATGTTTGAACCTTGTAATCTTTTTTCTTTTCTTTTACCACAGGTTCGTGATCGGCTTGGGGTTTCCTGCCCTCCGCGGGCAGCGCCCCCACCATTCCTCCTTATGGGGCCCCTTCCCCCCGCGGGTACTGCCCTGAGAAGGAGCAACGGGGCTTCAAGTCACTGACCTCCGAGGCCAGACTTAGCCCAAACACCCCAGGTGGGGGAGGTCCGCCCTCCCCCATTGACGGCTAATTGAGAGCCGCTTAACAGCTGATCGCTCCGAACACAGTGAGGGGATCACGGCGGCGTTTTCAAGCTGTTTAGGGACGCCTGTCAAGGAGACAGCAACGTTAAAGGAGAGAAGGGTCTCTCGGTGTCCCTGTTGGTGCCTGCCTTGCCTCCAGAGGCTAGAAAATCGTCGCGCCCGCCATTTTGGAGCCCCCGAAAGCGCGAAATTTATTGGGCTCGGCTGTCAAATTGGCGCGAAGCTGGCAGGCAGCCAAGCTGTCGCAGGGCTCCTATTCTGCCTCGATACTGTCGCTGAGGTTGACACCGAGGCATGGCTGCCAATGGAATTGTGGCTAGCTGGCAGTTTGCACACACAGTCTCACTTGCGAGTGAGCTTTTCTGTGCTCGGACCGTTTTTTTTCTAATTGCTTGTGATCGTGATTGTAAGTACGCTGCCCCTATCTTATGATGGCTGATAAAATTGAGGTCGCTAGGGAGGAAGAGCAGGCCCAGCCGAGCAAGGTGATTGTAAAGGGCAAAGAGAAATCTTCGGGCAAACCTAAGATCAAGTCTTCTCAGTCAGCTTCATCGCTTCGTGAAGCTGAGAGGAAAATTAAGGCCCTTGAACAACGCTTGGAAGCGGCCTTGTCCCCCCCCACTCAAGGGGGACTGACTATACACCCATTCCAGCCTCTTCCTCCATCCTCCCTTTCACCCAGTATGTCCATGGGATTTCAAGGGACTGCAACTGATAGAGACTGGTCACCTGACAGGCAGGCTTCGCAGTGTCCTCCTCCGCCTTTGCCTTCACCTACTGTCAGATCTGAGCGGCCATCATCCTCTCATAGTCAGGCCATGCCTCAGATTGGAATGCAGACAGCTTACGGTCCCTCTGCTACTTTCACACCCACGGCAGCTGGGCTGAGAGAGCAATCAGATGCTTGGCAGGCTTTCTCACCTGCTATTCAAGACATGGTAGCCAATGCCTACACACAAGGCATAGCAGCAGCCTTGTGTGTAGCAATGCCTACACACAAGGCATAGCAGCAGCAGCTACCTTCCCTTCGCAAGCCACTCAACCCAGAGATCTCTGGTCAGTTCCACCGCCCCCTACTGGGTTGGATTCCATGGCAGATGACCATTCCAATTTTGAGCAGGACAGCGACCACGGGATGGATCTGTCGGATGACGAGTTTACCTTTCCCGAGCAGCCGGCAATGGCAGGTCTGTTCAAGCCCTCCTTATTCCGGGTGCTATTGCACAAAGCCAAGCAGGCCCTGGACGTGCCGGGAGCAGCGGCCCCGGCAGAATCGGGGGATGGCCGGCGCACATCGGCCACTTTGTGCAAGGAGCCCGTCAAGGAATCAGACAAGGTGCCGGCGCTAGAGATATTCCTTCAGAACGTCAAGCGCCCATGGCAACATCCGGCTGCGGCACAAGGCCCTTCGAACTTGGAGCGCAGATTTTATACATTCGATGATGCCATGGAAAATCTGTTGCTGTTTCCCCCCGTGGACAAGCCGGTGGCCACATTAGTCTCCACGGCGGTTGTGCCCTCAGACAATGCGGATAGCCTCAAGCCTGACGAGCGAAGGGCGGAGACGCTCTTAAAGAAGACACATCAGATGGCTGCTTGGGCTCTTTGAGCTGCATCTACTGCCTCCTTTTTCAGTCGGGCATCCATTATGTGGATTCAGGAGGTCCAGGCCCAGCTGGGCCCTGAGGACACCCGATTGAGACAAGACTTAAATAAACTCCTGGCGACGGCGGAATTTTCGACGGACGCCACTCTGCATGCCGCTAAATTCGCCTCCAGGGCTATGGCGTCCACCATATCATCTCGACGCCTTCTGTGGCTGAGAAACTGGCAGGTGGACGCCAAATCGAAGTGGGCATTGTCCTCCGCCCCCTTTGAGGGCTCTAAACTGTTTGGGGAGGCTCTTGAGCCCGTCTTGGTGGAGGATAAGGATAAGAGGAAGGTCCTCCCTAGATCGTACCGGCGCCAGGACCGAAGGACTGGACCATATTCTCGTCGCCAGTCCTTTCGGTGGGACCAGACTCCACCCACAACACAACCGGCCCGTACTTATTCCCAAGGTACCTTTTCAACACCTTATAGAAGTGACCGTTCCTACTTCCAGGATCGGTCTAGAGGCTTCCACCAAACCAGACGTCCCTTCCGAGGATCCCAGCAGCGAAATTTTTGGCGTTCAAAGTGACTGCCTACACGACGCCCCTTTGGGAGGCAGGCTACAGCGTTTCAGCGGAACCTGGCAGGCAGTTACCACCGATTCATGGGTGCTGGCAACCGTATCTCGGGGGCTACGCCTCGAATTTCTGCAAAATCCTCCTCACCAGTTTGTGGCTTGCCCTGTACCCAGGGATCCCACAAGAAATACTCTCTTGGAACAGGAGATTTTGCATCTCTTGGATATTCAGGCAATCGAGCCGGTACCGTGCAGCCAGGTGGGTACGGGGTTTTATTCACGGGTGTTCCTCGTACCCAAATCATCAGGGGGTTGCAGGCTCATCTTGAACCTCAAACGTCTAAACCAATACGTTGTCTACCGAAGGTTCAAGATGGCCTCCCTCCGTTCTATCCTGGCCGCCATTCGGCCTGGGGACTTCCTTACTTCGGTCGACCTGAAGGAGGCCTATCTGCACGTCCCTATACATCCGGCGCATCGTCAATTTCTTCGATTTTGCCTGCACAACGCGCACTATCAATACAGGGCAATGCCATTCGGCCTTTCATCGGCCCCGCGCACCTTCACGAAGCTCTTGGATGCACTGATGGCAAAGCTACGATCCCAGTCCATCCGGATCCTTGCATATTTGGACGATATTCTCCTTCTGTCCGGCGACCAGAGAACAGCACATCGGGATTTGCAGACCACGTTGACCTTACTACAACACCATGGCTTCATGGTCAATGTGCCGAAGAGTCATTTGGTGCCTGCGACCAGGCTCACTCATCTGGGTGCAGTGATAGACACAGTTTCCAGAAAGGTGTATCTCTCCACAGAGAGGCAACTCAACGTGTGCGCACTGGTGAACAGGCTTCAACGACACCGGAAAGCCCCATTGTCCCTACTGTCCAAGGTGCTGGGAACACTGGTGTCGTGCGTGGACATTGTACCTTGGGCCCGTTACCACTACCGCATGCTTCAGTGGACCCTACTCCCTTACCAGCGGCGGCGCCTAAGCCATACACACCGGCTGATCTCCGTGGGACAGGAGCTACGATCCTCCCTGAAATGGTGGAGGTCCTCGGCGCTGCGTCAGGGCTCCCTCTTCGGTCACCTTTCATATACCATTCTTACCACAGATGCCAGCCTCCTGGGATGGGGCGCCCATGTCAACTCCCAGGTGACACAAGGGTTCTGGACACCCCAGGACCTACGACCCGTCAATATCAATTTCCTGGAGTTGCGGGCTGTCCGTTTGGCACTCCAGGCCTTTTTACCCCTGCTGGAGGGGCATCATGTTCTCGTCCGCACGGACAATGTTGCCACCAGGGCACATTTAAATCACCAGGGCGGGACGCGGTCACTCAGACTTATGACAGAAACTGTTCTGCTTTTCGACTGGGCGGAGATTCACCTTGCCTCTCTACGTGCGGAGCACATAGCGGGAGAGGACAACCAGCAGGCGGATTGGCTCAGCCGTCAGGAACTGGATCCGGCGGAGTGGAGACTCGATCCCCTTCTTTTTCAGGAAATTGTCCATCGCTTTGGGGAACCAGCGGTGGATCTGTTTGCCACATACCAAAACACCCAGCTCCCAAGGTTCTACTCCCGGTTTTCATCACCGGGAGCCGAGGGAGTCAATGCACTTCACCTTCCGTGGCCAAAGACACTACTCTATGCCTTTCCCCCCCTTCCGCTTCTCCCGAAGGTGATAGGGAAAGTTCTCGTGGAAGGGGCAGACATAATCTTGTTGGCACCGCATTGGCCGCGAAGGCCTTGGTTCGCGGACCTCATGGGGCTCTCTGTCTCCCCACCGTGGAGGATTCCGGACGACCAGATTTCCCTCAGCCAAGGGTTTGTAACCCATCCGGACCCACAACGGTTCCATCTAACCGCTTGGCACTTGAGGGGGACAGTTTAAGGAGTTGTCAACTTCCGGACAACGTGATTGCCACTATTCAGGCTGCTAGACGTCCTTCTACGACCTGACTTTATCAGGCGACATGGGCCGCTTTCACATCATTCTGCTCCGCCAGACATTTGCAACCTCAAGATTCTTCCGTTCTTCCGGTTCTGGAATTTTTACAGACAGGTTTGGACAAGGGCCTAGCGCCAAACACATTGAGATGACATGTGGCGGCATTAGCGACTATTATTAAAAGAGAAGATGGGGGCCCCTTGGCCCATCATCCATGGATAAAAGACTTCCTAAGGGGGGCTACAAATACACACCCTCCTCCGGTTCGGCGTTTTCCCACATGGGATTTGACTTTGGTCCTCCAGGCCCTCACAGGACCCCCCTTTGAACCCTTGAGGACAGTGTCGTTACGTTTCCTCTCTATTAAGACAATTTTCTTAGTAGCGGTTACCTCGGCCCGGCGGGTGTCTGAATTGTCTGCCCTGTCGGTTAGACCGGATTTGTGTACCTTTTATCCGGACAGGGTAGTATTAAGGTTAGACCCTACATTCGTCCCCAAAGTTAATACTCACTTCCACAGGGCTCAGGAGTTGATATTGCCGGATTTCTGTGCCAAGGGCGACCATCCTTTAGCACTTAAGTGGCACAAGGTGGACGTCCGCAGAGCCTTGAAACTGTACATCAGACGTACGAAGGCGATATGTAAGACTGAGGCCTTGTTTGTGTCCTTTAGTGCCCTTAGACTGGGTCTCAAAGTCTCTTCCAACACCGTTAGTCAATGGGTGAGACTATGCATAGTCGAGGCTTACAGGGCGAGTTCGACCAGCCCACCTACTGGAATCCAGGCACACTCGATGAGGAGTGCGGCGTCATCTGCGGCTTGGGCGACACAGGCGCCCATTGAGGATATCTGCAGGGCTGCAACTTGGACTACGCCCACGACCTTTATTCGTCACTACAAATTAGATACCTTTGCTTCGGCGGAGGCGGCGTTTGGCAGACGGGTGCTTCAGAAGGTGTGCGAGGACACGCAATCCATGGTTCAACAGACTCCCACCCTTGAGCACTGAACTTGGGTATATCCCATGCTGGACTCTCCTTCCAGAAGCATGGGAGAAGAACCGTTGAACTTACCTGAACGGTCTTCTCGATGCTCTGGAAGGAGAGTCCATACCCTCCCTGGAACCATGGGGAGTTTTCGGTTCAATTACTTGTTCTGATTTATGATGTTCAATAAATTGTTATTGTTCTTACCTTCGTTTTTTAAAACTGACTCCTTGGGGCAGCAAGGGGGCGGTATCTAATTATTATGTATTTATGTTAATTTGAAACTCAGTCCTACCAATAAGACTAGAGCTAAACCCATGCTGGACTCTCCTTCCAGAGCATCGAGAAGACCGTTCAGGTAAGTTCAATGGTTCTTTTCGCTGTCAGTCCTGCCTGCATGCCATTACTTGCGAGTGAGAGCCTTCTGTTTCTAACAAACAACTGTGGCTGTGCATGCTTTTGTGGATTCGATCGTGAGTACGCTGCCCCATATTATAATAATAAATATGGCAGACCAGCTGGTCAGTGCGGAGGAGCAGGCCCAGACTGTGAATACACCTGTCAAAGGGAAGGATAAGGCCAACAAGCCTAAGAATAAGTCCTCCCAATCAAGTTCCTCCCTTCGTGAGGCTGAGAGGAAGATCAAGGCCCTAGAGCAGCGTTTGGAGGCGGCCTTGTCCCCCCCCCCATCGTAGGTGGACTCACTATAGGCCCTTTCCAGCCTCTTCCTCCATCTGCCTTTTCACCTGCTGTTTCCATGGGTCTCCAGGGCACCGCAACAGAGAGAGACTGGTCCCCTGACAGGCAGATCCCCCCTCCATTGCCATCAACTGCAGTGAGGCCTGAGAGGCCTTCCTCTTCTCATAGCCAAGCTCTGCCTCAGGCGGGGTTACAGACACCACTCTATGTCCCCTCATCTACCTTCACTCCAACGGCAGCAGGTCTTAGAGACCATACAGATGCTTGGCAGGCCTTTGCACCTACTCTCCAAGACATTGTGGCCAATGCATATACGCAGGGCATAGCTGCAGCAACCCAGCGGGCCAATGCTTTTCCATCTCAGCCTACCCAACCCAGAGACATCTGGTCAGCACCACCGCCCCCTACTGGGTTGGATTCTATGTCAATTGACCACTCCAACTTTGAGGAAGACAGTGACCACGGAAATGACCTGTCAGATGACGAATTCACCTTTCCAGAGCAGCCACCAGTGGCCGGCCTCTTTAAACCCTCCTTGTTTAGGGTTTTATTACACAAGGCAAAGCAGGCCTTGGATGTGCCGGGAGCAACACCACTAGTGGAACCAGGAGATGGGCCACGTACTTCGGCGGCATTATGCAAGGAGCCAACCAAGGAATCGGACAAGGTTCCTGCACTGGAAATTTTTCTCGAGAATATTAAGCGCCCATGGCAGCATCCGGCTGCGGCGCAGGGGCCCTCCAACCTGGAACGCAGGTTTTATACCTTTGATGACAGCATGGAAAACCTGCTACAGTTTCCCCCTGTGGACAAACCAGTGGCTACATTGGTCTCCCGCGCTGTCATACCTTCAGAGACAGCTGACAACTTAAAACCGGATGAAAGAAGGGCGGAGACACTTCTCAAGAAGGCCCACCAGATGGCTGCATGGGCTCTTCGGGCAGCCTCCACTGCCTCGTTCTTCAGTCGGGCATCCATCATGTGGATCCAGGAGGTTCAGGCGAGGCTGGGCCCGGACGAGACTCGATTGCGCCAGGACTTGAATAAGCTCCTCGCGACGGCGGAATTTTCCACTGATGCCACTCTGCATGCCGCTAAATTTGCCTCCAGGGCTATGGCGTCCACCATTTCATCGAGACGTTTACTTTGGCTAAGAAACTGGCAGGTGGATGCCAAGTCGAAGTGGACATTGTCTTCGGCTCCCTTTGAGGGCACAAAGTTGTTTGGGGAGGCCCTTGATCCTGTCCTGGTGGAGGATAAGGATAAGAGGAAAGTCCTTCCAAGATCTTTCCGCCGCCAGGACCGAAGGACTGGTCCGTACTCCCGTAGACAGTCCTTTCGGTGGGACTCGTGGCCAATTCACAGCCGGCCAGACCTTACTCCCAGGGTGCCTTTTCAACATCGTATAGGAATGACAGGCAGTATTCCCAAGACCGGGGCAGAGGCTTCTCCCAAACAAGACGACCTTTCCGGGGATACCAGCAACGCAATGCTCGGCGTTCCAAGTGACTGCCTGGACGGCATTCCTCTGGGGGGCAAGCTACAAAAGTTCAGCGACCAATGGCTAGCAACCACTTCAGACCCCTGGGTATTAGCCACCATCACCCGGGGGCTACAAATAGAATTTATGTACAGCCCTCCACAGCATTTAGTCGCGTGCCCCGTACCCAGGGATCCCGCAAGGAGGTCTCTCTTGGATCAGGAAATTCTCCACCTTTTACAGATCCAAGCGATCGAACCCGTTCAGGACAGTTCCAAAGGTACGGGTTTCTATTCAAGGGTGTTCCTCATACCCAAGGCCTCCGGGGGTTGCAGACTCATCTTGAACCTCAAACGTTTGAACCAATATGTTTTTTACCGACGGTTCAAGATGAGCTCCCTCCGCTCCATTCTGGCCTCTGTTCGAACAGGGGACCTTCTTACTTCGGTCGATTTAAAGGAGGCCTACCTACATGTTCCCATACACCCGAACCATCGACAGTTTCTCAGATTCTGTCTACACAACGTCCATTACCAGTACAGGGCAATGCCCTTTGGCCTGTCATCGGCCCCACGTACTTTTACGAAAATACTGGACGCTCTGCTGGCCGATCTACGGTCCCGTCCAATCCGAATCTTAGCATATTTGGACGACATCTTACTTCTGTCTCCAGACCGCCAGAGGGCGCACAAGGACTTGCAAACTACGATGCGTTGTCTACAACTTCACGGCTTCACCATCAATATGCCAAAAAGCCACTTGATTCCGGCCACCAGACTCATTCATCTGGGTGCAGTGATAGACACGGTCACCCAGAAAGTATATCTCTCTCCAGAGCAGCAACTCAACATCTGCTTTCTGGTAAACAGCCTGCAACAGGAATGACGGGTCCCATTGTCCTTTCTGTCCAAGGTGCTGGGGACCCTGGTCTCCTGCGTGGACATTGTTCCTTGGGCCCGTTACCATTACCGACTGCTCCAGTGGACCTTACTCCCATTTCAGCGTCGAAGACTAAGCCATACACACCGTCTAACCTCTGTGAGTCGCGAGTTACACCTTTCCCTGAGATGGTGGAGATCCCCAGCACTGCGGCAGGGCACACCCTTCGGACCATTCCGCCATACTATCCTCACCACGGATGCCAGTCTGTTAGGGTGGGGTGCCCACGTCCACCCCCAGGAGCTACGTCCAATCAATATCAATTTTTTGGAGCTGCGAGCAGTCCGCTTGGCTTTGCTGACCTTCTCCACCTTACTGGAAGATCAGCACGTCCTCGTACGCACGGACAACGTAGCGACCAGGGCACATTTAAATCACCAAGGCGGAACGCGCTCTCTCAGGCTGATGGAAGAGACGGTCCTTCTCTTCGACTGGGCAGAGACTCATCTCTCTTCCCTGCATGCAGAACACATTGCGGGGGAGGACAACAAACAGGCGGATTGGCTCAGCCGCCAGGAACTGGACCCGACGGAATGGAGACTCGATCCGATTCTATTTCAAGAAGTCTCACGTCGGTTCGGGGAACCGGTGGTGGACCTATTCGCCACTCCCCAAAATACCCAGCTGCCGAGGTTCTACTCCCGATTTCCATCTCCGGGAGCCGAAGGAATCAATGCACTACATCTTCAGTGGCCAAAGGCCCTACTGTACGCCTTTCCCCCGATTCCGCTTATTCCATCAGTGGTAAGGAAGATCATGATGGAGGAAGCGGAGGTGATCTTGCTGGCACCTCATTGGCCTCGGAGACCTTGGTTTGCGGACCTCAAGGAACTGTCCATCTCTCCACCGTGGAGGATCCCGAACGACCAGATCTCCCTCAGTCAAGGGTTCGTGTCCCATCCGGAACCCCAATGGTTCCATCTAACCGCATGGCATTTGAAGGGGACAGGTTGAGGAGCTGTCACCTTCCCGAGAATGTTATCACAACTATTCAAGCGGCCCGACGCCCGTCCACCGTCCGAATTTATCAGGCAACATGGGCAGCCTTCCATTCTTTCTGCAATGACAGAAACTTACGACCAGAGGATTCCTCAGTCATACCTATCTTGGAATTCTTGCAGAAAGGTTTGGAGAAAGGTCTGGCGCCAAACACGCTAAAGCGCCAGGTCGCAGCGCTTGCCACTATTATAAGACGGGACGATGGGGGACCCTTAACTTACCACCCGTGGATTAAGGACTTTCTCAGAGGGGCTACGAACACACACCCTCCTCCTGTTCGTCGTTTCCCAACATGGGACTTAACTTTGGTCCTTCAGGTCCTCACGGGGCCACCTTTAGAACCGCTAAGGACTATTTCACTGCGTTATCTCTCCTTCAAGACGGCCTTTTTGGTGGCAGTCACCTCGGCTAGGCGGGTGTCCGAACTGTCCGCGTTGTCGGTAAGATCAGATTTGTGTCAATTTCATCCGGACAGAGTTTGTTTACGCCTGGACCCCACCTTTCTCCCAAAAATCAACACACACTTTCACAGAGCTCTAGAGCTGGTGTTACCGGATTTCTGTGCTCGTGGGGATCACCCCTTGGAACTTAAGTGGCACAAGATAGATGTACGCAGAGCATTGAAACTTTACATCAGGCGTACCAGCAGTTTACGCAAAACTGAGGCCTTGTTTGTGTCATTTAGTTCTAGTAAAATGGGCTGCAAGGTGTCTTCTAATACCATCAGCCAGTGGGTAAGGATGTGTATAGTTGAGGCATACAAGGCGAGTTCAAGGACTCCACCGAGTGGTATACAGGCTCATTCAACAAGGAGTGCAGCTTCCTCGGCGGCTTGGGCGACGCAGGCACCACTTGAAGATATCTGCAGAGCCGCGGCGTGGAGTTCATCCACAACCTTTATTCGTCACTACAAGTTAGATGCCTTCGCTTCGGCTGAAGCGGCCTTTGGCAGACGTGTACTCCAGAAAGTGTGCGGGGAGGTACAGCCCATGGTTCATCAATCTCCCTCCCTGGAACATTAAACCTTGGGTATATCCCATGCTGGACTCTCCTTCCAGGAGGCATGGGAGAAGAACCGTTGTACCTACCTGAACGGTCTTCTCGATGCCCTGGAAGGAGAGTCCATACCCTCCCTAAGAACCATGGGAGTTCTTGTTTGATTGTTATTAAAGTTTTCATTGTGGTTGTTAATAAAGTTGATTAATTTACATCTTTTCGTTTTTTAAAACTGGCTACTTGGGGCAGCAAGGGGGCGGTACCTAATTATTATGTATTTATGTTAATTTGAAACTCAGTCCTACCAATAAGACTTGAGCAAAACCCATGCTGGACTCTCCTTCCAGGGCATCGAGAAGACCGTTCAGGTAGGTACAACGGTTCCTCTCCAGGTTATACTTCATGCATTTTCTTATTTTTCAGTTTTCCTTATCTCAAATTCCTCAAATACCTAAAATTCATACAGTTTTTATTTAACTTCAATTCCAAGCACAATTGCCATTTAGGTCTTCCTTTCTTGGTTTCTTCAAACAATTCTTGATCACCTGATAGTGCTTGAAGTTATTTAGGAACTTCACTTTTTTCTCTTTGTAGTTCTTCATTAGCATCAATCTTCACTTTCTACTGCTTGTTGCTTACTTTACAATTTGATATTATTTTTAATAATTCAGTTCAGGAGAAGAGTGGCATAAATAAATAAATAAATAAATAAATAAACAAACAAACAAATAAACAAATTAAAATTTTGTTTTTAAAAAAATCAGCATTAGTCGTATTTGTGATAGAAGCAGTTTCAGAAAGTAACCAGTTAGATGCTGTGTTTTTCTCCTGCTAATTCAAGAATATTGATGTTTTCAAGTACAAAGAAATACTGTTGCATTTATTCCCTTTGCACACACAGGAGATCTATAATCAATTTAGGAACCATGTACTTCAGCTCCATTTTCAACTAATTGATCTTGCAAGGTTTGCCATGTCGAAGAAAAGATAGAGAGGAACTTTACAGAAGTTCGGCAATTACAGACAAACTAATCAGGGTACACTATTTTCGTCAAAATGTTATGAATGCTAAATAAAATATTATTCTCTATTATTACATTGCTAAATATGTTATCCAGCTGAAATGTAGGACAAAATGATTGACTGCACTTTATTTCAAGGCATTAAACATAGCTGTTTTTCTCTATGGAAGAAGAACATTTCTCATATAAAGCTGAACATAACACACCATAATCAGTGTAAAATGTGCTGTGTTTCTATTTATTCAAATACAATAACTTGCACAATTGGGTTATATCAGGATTAGTACCACTGTCTGTATGTATTTTGGGCAGAAAACAGAATTTAAACAAAGCATTTATGTCTTACCTGCCTAGAGCAAGTGTAGGAGACATTAATATTGCATTGTTTATATCAAATACTTTATTTCAACATACATTTATTACCTACAAACATCTAAACATCAGCAATTGCTCATATATAACATTCCAGTCAATTTTTTGTTGTAGATTTAAGAATTTTTTGTCATTGCATATCTTTCTTTTTTAGTGACTCCACCTGTGACACTATCAATAATGCATATTTATTAAGTAATAACAGTATACATGGGGAATCCAGGGCATGATACCATGGTCTTTTGACACTGAAGGATGTCAATGCAAACAGTATACAGTGCTATTTGTATGGTTACAGATACTGATCTCTTATGATGTGTGCAAGTAACATTCTGCATAAAAATATAAGAGAAAGAGTTGGTTGAGAAGGGGGGTATAGAAATATATAGAAGGAAGGAAGAAAGAAGAAAGAAAGAAAGAAAGAAAGAAAGAAAGAAAGAAAAAGAAAGCTTTCCTTATCCTGCTAGTTTTCCAAATTTACACTCAGCACAAAATTCTGATAATCTTAATCTAAATGAAATGTAACAGGATGAGGAAATATGGTATATATGCAGTAAAGGGCAGCCATTCACGGCCCTACTGGAATGCTTGGGAGGGAGTCATGGAGGCAGGCAGGGCACACACGTACACCATTCAATTTCCTGCGCATGCAAGAATCATGGTCAAAGCCGTTCCACCCAGGAGCTACCAACAGGAAGAAATCCTGCAGGAAGGAAAGGATTTCTTCCAGCTGGCAGCTCCCGGGTAGGAACCCACCCCTTGGGTGCCGGCAAAGGCAAAGGCGCTCTGTTTAGTCTCGTGGGGGAGCTGCCAGAAGGAAGAAATCTGGGACTAAATGGAGAGCCTTTGCTGGCAGCCACGGGGCTGGGTTCCTGCGCAGTGGCAGCTCCCGGGTGGGATGGATCGCCGCCGCTGCCGCACAGGAAACCAGCTCCGTGGCTGCCAGCAAAGGCAAAGGCACCCTGTTTAGCTCCAGATTTCTTCCTTCTGGCAGCTCCCCCACAGGACTAAATGGAGCACATTTGCCGGCAGCCACGGGGCTCAAGCAGGCAGAGAGCCAGGTGCATCTCCTGTTGAACCAGCACAAGAAGCAGCTCGGAGAGGTGGCCAACGCCTGCCACACCCACCCACCCTGGAGCATTTTTTCTGCTGGCGGCCACCTCTCCGAGCTGCTTCTTGCACTGGCTCAGCAGGAAATGTGCACGGTGCTCTGCCTGCTTGAGCTGCACCGGTCACACTCTCGCTGCGATGGGACAGAAGGCGTGTCTCTTTGCTGAGCCAGTTCAAAAAGCAGCTTGGAGAGGTGGCCACCACTCACCCACCAGGCATGCCCTGTAGCATTTTTTCCTGCTGGTGGCTCCAGGCAATAACTGACAGACACCGCCGCTGCCGCAGAGGCCAGCAGGAAAAAATGCTCCAAGATGGGCCTGGTGGGTGGGCTTGGTGGGCGGCAGCCACCTCTCCGAGCTGGTTCTCACACTGGCTCAGCTAGGAGATGCGCCCAATGCTCTACCTGCTCAAGCCGCCCTGGTCCCACTCTGGCTGCAATGGGGCAGCAGGCTTGTCTCCTACCTGATCCAGCACTGAGCCAGGAAAAACACCAGGCAGCTCGAGTTTCAGCTCCAAACAGCCCCAGCGGCAGCAGCAGCAGAAGCACCCCACACCCGCCGAACAAGCACTGCCCTCTGTGGCCCCACCTACCAGTGGTTGCTGTTGCTGTTGGCTTGGGCGGCGAGATTTGGCTTCTGCACATGCATAGAAGCCGAATCTCACATGCACAGCACGTGCATGGTGCATGCATGGCGGGTGGTGATGGATATGCATGCACAACTTCATTTTTGCCGGTGGAATGACGTTCCACGCCATCCTGCCATCCTGCCAGCATATAATTATAATAAAATTAAAATAATTTCCTGTGGCGCTTATAAATCAGAACAGCACAGTTTTATCCACAGCTGATAAATACTCATGGAATTTGAAAAGCATTTTCTGGAATTTGGAAGTTGAAATTGCTTTGTAATTTTTTGACTCTTCACAAAATGGCAATTATGATTCTATTGGCTCTCAGAAACAGGTGGCTCAAACGAAGCTCTCTGAAAAACGGTCTCATTCTTCTTCATTTATAAGGCATCTTCCAGTAGCTGGAACAGGCTGCTCCATTTCTTTGGACTACCAGGGTGCTCAGTAGCAATTTGAAATAATGGCATTTTGCTTCAATAAGGAAAATAATGACTTTTTGATTCAACAAAAAAAAACTGTACTGCCCCCACAGCATCTTGTGGCTCATTAAATTATTTCCTAATCAGCTTCCATTTGTGTACAAACTTGATCTGTTTATAAGAAAGCAAAGTAGTGAGGTTTCTTTTTAGAATTGTCTCTATCTTCCTGCCCTTGATGTTTTTTTATAATTTTATTTACTTTTTCTTCGTTTCAGCTGCTGTTACAGAAATGTTGTTGGGTTCACCCAGAGATAAAGCTTCTTTGTTTTACTAAAAAGACACTTTACCTGTTGCACTACATTATGTTAAGACATATATTTCTGCTGATGGGCATAGAATAATTATATGGTACTTCTAAAATAAAGTGCGATTATTTCAACAATACAAAACCCAAAAAACAGATTTCAGCAATACAAAACCAACAAAAAGTCTAAGATTAAATTAATCTGTGCATTGGCTTTTAACTCCATCTTAATTTTCTGAGATTCCAAGATATGGCCAAGCAAACACATAAATAGGAAAGCTTTCAGCCCATACATACAGTATCTGCAAGCAGCATCACAGCTTAAATGGCCACTGCATATATGCATACTTGTAATGCATACATTAGCAAGGAACCATTTAAAAACTTTTTCTGATCTGGATGCTCATATTGTGAACACTCACATTGTGGACACTCACATAACTGTTCAGAACCCTGTATACATATGCATAAACATACATTTACATACATACACATATATACAGACATACAGTCATGCGTTCATGCATACACATGCTTCTGAATAGTTAGTTATATGAGTGATTAGAAAAATGTAATTTCCAAAGGATACATAAAATGTAAAGAACAGGTATCTTCAGTTTGCAACCATTTATTTAATGACCATTCAAATTTACAATGGCACAGGGGGGAAAAGTGATTGATGACTATTCTCAGATTTATGACCATTACAGTAGCCCCACAGTCTTGCAATCAAACATCAGGTGCTTGGCAACTAGCAGGTATTTAAAATGATTGCAGGATCCCAATATCTTGGTATTGTCATTTACAACCTTTCTAGGGAATGTCTGACAAACAAATTCAACGAGGAGGCCAAATTTCCTTAACAATTGCATATTTCACTTAACAACTCTAGTAATTCACTTAAGAACCATGACTAAAAGATTGTAAAATGATTCAATGAACATTGGATATGAAAAGAACTGTCTTGCTTAGCAACATAAATTTTGGGTCAGTTGTGCTTGTAAGTCAAGGACTATTGTAAAGGGTGGATCAATATTGACATTAGCATGTGGGGTGGGCAGGAGGCACCATGGGGTGGAACACCATTTCACCAGCAAAAATGAAGCTGCGTGCGCAGCTCCTGCTGACCGGCAGCAGTCACTTCCAGGATTACCAGGTCGGCTCTCCTTTTTTTCCCTGCTGCTGCTGCTGCTGTCTGTGGTCCTTGCTTTTTTCCTCTTTCCTCCTTCCTGGCCTCGGACGAGCTTCCCTCTTTCCTGCCTGACTCTCCTCCAGCTTCACATAGACACCTCTCAAGGCCAGGAAGGAGGAAAGAGGAAAAAAGCGAGGAGTGCACAGCAGCAAGGGGAAAAATGAGAGCCAAAGCCTTTTCATCTCATCTTTGGGCAGAGGGAGGGCTTCACGAGGAGATAAAGACTGCAGCCCAGACTGCTTTGGTGTGGTCTTTTTTAATGTTCTTTCTCTCTGTGGTGGGAGAGACAGTGGAGCTTCTCCAACTGTCGAGAGGAAGGAAGGAAATGAAAGGAAAGAAAAGGAGGAAAGGAATGGAACAGAGGAAAGGAAAGAAAAAAGGAAAGGGGAGGAAAGGAAAGGAAGGAAAGAAAAAAAGAAAGAGGAAGGGAAGGGAAAAAGCAAAGGGAGATTTTTCCCCACAGTTGTCATGTGGCAGTAGTGGCACCTTTGACGTTTCACTTTTTCACATGACAGATAGGCTCACTCCATTCCCAGGGCAGGAGGCTCCACTTCAGCAAAGCTTTGAGGGAGTTGCAAACACCGGAGGGATGGTGGCGATGGCGGGAGAAACCAGTGCAACGTGTGTGTGTGTGTGTGTGCATTTGCTGCTTGTGTGATGAACGAGCCTCGCTTCCTGCCATCTTCTGCCAGCTGTGATCTATTGCATGGGGCTTTGGGTGGGAAGTCCGAGCAGCCGAGGGGAAGGGAGCTGCCTTTGCTGTGTGCCAGGTGACCTTGGCCCAGGAGGGAAGGGAAGGGAAGGAGGAAAGGAAGGGAACAGGGGGAAAGAAGGAAAGGAAAGAGGAGGGGAGGAGAAAGGAAGGGAGAAAAGGGAAGGAAGAAAGGAAAGGAGGAAAGGAATGGAGCAGAGGAAAGGAAAGGGGAGGAAAGGAAGGTAGAGAGAGAAAGAGAGAAGGAAAGAAAGACAGACAGAAGGAAAGAAAGAAAAAGAAAGAAAGAAAGAAAGAAAAACTTATGACCACAATTGAGCCCAAAATTTGTTGCTAAGCAGGAGCATTCTTGCTCTTGCTTAGCAAGAGTGAGATTCACCACATTTTACTCAATCCATGACATTTTCTAACTCTAACAGTGATGTTCAAGCAAGGGAAGTACCGGTACATCTAAAGTCTTGTACAATGTTCTAATGTACAGAGGTTATGGTTAAATGTGTGGCAGAAAGTGGACTCTGGGTATGTTTTTCCTATTGCGGTAAATGAGGTTGGATGTGTATAATTTTACAAGAGCTGTGCATATGTGCGTGTGTGTGTGTAGATATGGTAGATAATGTATATTTTTGAGTACCTCTGTGTAATATGTATGTACACATATGGCATATATACATATAGTATAAATAGTATATTTTGAATGTTCAGTAATAGTAAATATTTGAGGTGAAGAGAGGTCAGGCACCCTAACCCAAATCCTTGACATGAGTAACAGTCAAATTGGCCACCTTTAAGCCAGTCACGTGACCTTTTAGCCACCCCGTCACATGATCGTCAAGCCACTCCAATCTGGTCACATGGCCAGCAAGCCACACCACAAAACAAGTCTCACCCACAGTGTGGTAGTAAAAAAATTTGCTGCCCTCTACTGATCATATCTAATGGAGTGAAAAATGGAAATAAAAAATATAGAGTTAGATACCAGGCAAAAGCTATTTTTAAAAATTGGTTAGAGGAAACTGGAAAGAAAAATCTGCAATCCTTAAAGTAACAAGAGAATTGTTTGTAGATAAGATTATTCAGACTCTATATTAAGTCATGATTTTTAAATTATGTTTTACGGTGGTTCAGTGTTTTAAGTCATCATGCTAACTCAAAATTAAGTAAGATGCCTTAAACATAATATAAACAATGTCAGACTTTAGCATTAGATTGAAAAAAGAAACCAATCTGCTGAACTGATTTAACAAATGGTTGTGGATACTTTTGAATTTGGGAAAAGAAATACTGTATATGCATGATTGGTCTCCATTTAAATAAAGACGAGCAGGACAGAGACGAGGGGTGGGCTAATGCCTGGACCGGGGGGGGGGGGGAGTATGCAGTGGGGTAGTGAAAATGGAGCTCCACCCCAGAGCACCCAATTTGCACAGAAAGATGTTGAAAGAAAATGCAAGGCATCCTGCATAAGCCATGCCCATACTGTGGTAGTAAAAATTTTGGTAGTCCTTCACTGACAGAGACAATATGTTTTAAAATGATTCTATAAGGTCTTCTTGCTTGACTTTGCAATTCATGTAATTCTTTCCCCATGTCCAATACAAATGTATGTGTAAATATAAATTTATAAATTCAGCAAACATGATTTTTGGAATACTTTGTAAAATCATAAACACATGTAATCTGCTCTTCTTTAACTACTGGTGGTTTAAGTATGCGATATCTTGGTGGGTCCTCATTTAGGTGTTAGATGCATTGTGGCTAATTCTGTGGTATAAATATCTTTTTTTTCTATGTTCTAATTATTTTATTTGTGGAAGCCATTTTGAGAAGGATAGCAATTTAAAAATAATATGGTAAGTCTTTAATTATTATGAAATAAGATTTTAACATATTATAGTTATTTATTTTTAATAACTTCTAATTATATATAATAATGCATTAATGAAAAGAATTGACCTCAAAGTCGTATTGAAGCTGCAATACTACAATGAGGAACCAAATTATAATGGGGCAAGAAATGTTTCTAGATCCTGCATGTTTTTTTCCCCTTCATTCTTTCTTTAAACATAGGAAACCCAAAGTAGCTTATTGTGGTAGTTCTCTTTGCTGAAATGATGTTGCTTGGAGCTATTGGACACCTGTCATGGACTGGAGATAGAAACGGGGAACAGTATCCAGTTGAAGGAATGCAGATTTTCCCAGAATCTTTTGCTGACATGGTGATATTTCTGGATAACTTTCAGAGCCATTCTCCATAATAGATGTTGTTCACAAAATCTCTTCCACTAAACTAATAGGATTTCAGTATGCCAATATATTTTAAAACAATCTAGCAATTCTAATTTCCTTTTTGTATGGAACATTATTTCAGCAGCATAGAAGGTCAGAATGACACAGGTATTGTCATAGTATCATGATGCAAGTAATGTCCCTTTTACATGTACATTATTATATGACAAAGGGGAGGAACTTGCAACACAATTCTACAACCTTTGTTTCATTCTACTAATAAAGGTGACCCTGCTGAGTGTTGCAACTTTTTTATTCCATAAATCGGGAAAAAATTACCTAGGAACCATGCTAACATATATACAAATAATGATGTTTTGGCCCTGGGCTCAGGTTGCTGCTGCTTAATGCCAGGTCGGTGGTAAATAAAGCTCTCCTCATCCGGGATCTGATCCTGGATGAGGAGGCCGACCTGGCATGTATTACTGAAACCTGGCTGGGCCCGGAGGGAGGTGTTCCTTTCTCTGAAATTTGCCCAGCCGGGTTTCAGATATGGCATCAACCTCGACCCCAGAGAAGGGGGGAAGGAGTGGCTATTATAGCCAGGGAGAGCCTTTGCCTACGTAGACTCATTGCTCCGGAAATTGCGGGTTGCGAGTCTCTCTTGATGAAGTTGGACTTAGGGGTTCAGGTGGGCTTACTTCTCACGTACCTGCCTCCCAGCTGCGTGTCAAAAGCCCTGCTTCTGCTACTCGAGGAGGTAGCCGGGTTGGCAGTGGAGTTCCCCGGACTTATTGTCCTGGGGGACTTCAATCTGCCGTCACTCGGCGAAACCTCTGGGTTGGCACAGGAGTTCATGGCCACCATGACAGCCATGGACCTGACTCAAGTAGTTCAGGGTCCAACTCACGAGGGAGGGCACGCACCTGACATGGTATTTCTTCCTGAGCAATTGAGTAATGGTCTGAGACTAAGGGGCTTAGAAGCATTGCCTTTGTCATGGTCAGACCATTTCTTACTACGGCTTGACTTCCTGGCTCCAATCCTTCCCCGCAGGGAGGCGGAACCAATGAAGATGTTCCGCTCCAGACGCCTGATGGACCCAGAGGACTTTCAGACGGCGCTTGGGGTTATTCCAGAGGCACTCGTCCACAGTTCGGCGGAGTCTCTTGCAGAGGCCTGGAACAGGGCTGCGGCGAAGGCTCTTGACCGGATTGTGCCTTTGCAACCTCTCCGTGGCGCTAGACCCCGTAGAGCCCCATGGTTGAACGAGGAGCTCCGGGAGTTGAAACGCCAAAAGAGACGTCTAGAGAAGCGATGGAGGAAGAGTAGGTCTGAATCTGATCGAACACTTGTAAGAGCTTTTATTAAGACTTACAAAGTGGCGCTCAAGACGGCAAGATGCGCGTATCATGCCACCTTGATTGCATCAGCGGAATCCCGCCCGGCCGCTCTATTTAGGGTGACCCGCTCCCTTCTTAACCAGGGGGGAGTTGGGGAGCCCTTGCAGAGCAGTGCCGAGGATTTTAACACGTTTTTTGCTGATAAAGTCGCTCAGATCCGGGCCGACCTCGACTCCAATTGTAAAACAGAGTCGACTGACAACGAGTCAGTCGAGGTGACTGGGGCACGTACTTGTCCACCTGTCTGGGAAGAGTTTGATCTGGTGACACCTGATGAAGTGGACAAGGCCATTGGAGCTGTGAGTTCCGCCACCTGTTTACTGGATCCGTGTCCCTCCTGGTTGGTTTCGGCCAGCAGGGAGGTGACACGGAGCTGGGCCCAGGAGATTACCAATGCTTCCTTGGGGAGGGGAGTCTTTCCAACACTCTATAAAGAAGCGCTCGTGCGCCCCCTCCTCAAGAAGCCTTCCCTGGACCCAGTCTTACTTAATAACTATCGTCCAGTCTCCAACCTTCCCTTTATGGGAAGGTTGTTGAGAAGGTGGTGGCACTCCAGCTCCAGCGGTCCTTGGAAGAAGCCGATTATCTAGGTCCCCAACAGTCGGGTTTCAGGCCCGGTTACAGCACGGAAACTGCTTTGGTTGCGTTGATGGATGATCTCTGGCGGGTCCGGGACAGGGGTTTATCCTCTGTCCTGGTGCTCCTTGACCTCTCAGCGGCTTTCGATACCATCGACCATGGTATCCTTCTGCACCGGCTGGAGGAGTTGGGGATGGGAGGCACTGTTCTTCAGTGGTTCTCCTCCTACCTCTCTGGCCGGTCGCAGTCGGTGTTAGTGGGGGGTCAGAGGTCGGCTCCGAGGTCTCTCGATTGTGGGGTGCCTCAGGGGTCGGTCCTCTCCCCCCTGCTATTTAATATCTACATGAAACCGCTGGGTGAGATCATCCAAGGACATGGGGTGAGGTATCATCAATATGCTGATGATACCCAGCTTTACATCTCCACCCCGTGTCCAGTCAATGAAGCGGTGGAAGTGATGTGCCGGTGCCTGGAGGCTGTTGGGGCCTGGATGGGTGCCAACAGACTCAAACTCAACCCGGATAAGACGGAGTGGCTGTGGGTTTTCCCTCCCAAGAACAATCCCATCTGTCCGTCCATTACCCTGGGGGGGAATTATTGACCCCCTCAGAGAGGGTCCGCAACTTGGGCGTCCTCCTCGATCCACAGCTCACATTAGAGAACCATCTTTCAGCTGTGGCGAGGGGGCGTTTGCCCAGGTTCGCCTGGTGCACCAGTTGCGGCCCTATCTGGACCGGGACTGATTGCTCACAGTCACTCATGCCCTCATCACCTCGAGGTTCGACTACTGTAATGCTCTCTACATGGGGCTACCTTTGAAAAGTGTTCGGAAACTTCAGATCGTGCAGAATGCAGCTGCGAGAGCAGTCATGGGCTTAACTAGGTATGCCCATGTTTCACCATCACTTCGCAGTCTGCATTGGCTGCCGATCAATTTCCGGTCACAATTCAAAGTGTTGGTTATGACCTTTAAAGCCCTTCATGGCACTGGACCAGAATATCTCCGGGACCGTCTCCTGCCGCACGAATCCCAGCGACCGATTAGGTCCCACAGAGTGGGCCTTCTCCGGGTCCCGTCAACTAAACAATGTCGGTTGGCGGGCCCCAGGGGAAGAGCCTTCTCTGTGGCGGCACCGGCTCTCTGGAACCAACTCCCCCCAGAGATTAGAACTGCCCCTACTCTTCCTACCTTCCGTAAACTCCTTAAAACCCACCTTTGCCGTCAGGCATGGGGGAATTGAAACACCTCCCCCAGGCTTGTTCAATTTTATACATGATATGCTTGTGTGTGTGTCTGTTAGTATATGGGGTTCCTTTTAAATCTTTAAATATTTTAAAGTTATTTGAATTATTTATGATTTGTTATATCTTGTTTTGAGCCGCCCCGAGTCTTCGGAGAGGGGCGGCATACAAATCTAAATAATAAATAAATAAATAAATAAATAAATAAATAAATAAATAAAATGTTTTACTCTGCAACAAAAATAGAGTTGGGAAATTGAACTCCCAAGTATCTTTCAAAAGTTTTCTTTTTGTTAATAAATTGATGTTATTACTTTTGAAAACTAAACACACTTGAATAAGGTTTTGAGGGGTGCAATATTCTCACTTGCTGTCAAAAGGAAGACAGGGTGAAAATATGTGTGATTAATATTACAGTGATGAGAAATCTGCTTGATTTCCTGAAGCATTTTATAAATCAGAAAAGACAACATTTACGGGTAGAAAGAAAGTTATATCGTCTCTGTTCCAAAGTATATTACCCTCAGCTTTCATCTTTTTTTCCAGTAATGAGTTTCACACTGTTCTTTTTTTTGCCACAGAAATGCAACTTTCTTAATTTTAAAGTGTTTTCATTGTTTTCCCCTCTTGTTTTAATCTAACTAGAACAATAATTTCACAGTCACAAACGGTTGTCTTTAACAAGGTCGGGCTTTGATACATCTCCCATTTTTTTCAAGTAAGAATCACGTTCTATGTATGTTTACTTCAATTAGAAATAAGTCTTCATTAGCATTCCATGGCGTTTACTTATATAGAAAATGCATAGAGGATCGTGGCATAATTTGAGGATGAAATTTTTGCAATACACATACAAGATTATCCAGCACATTATTGTTCCTTCGGATTTTTTTCCCCTTGGAGTCAAATTTTTAAAGCAGAACTATAAAATTATAAAAATAAATAATAGAAAAATAATAAGAATGTATTGTTTAAGTATGATTAAGTTGGTGGGTATACTGCATTCCTTTGTAAATAACATGAAGCATTTTCATGTCTTCTGTTTAACATTTTTCAATCTATCAAAGCAAAATTAACTATATGCTGATATCTCCTATAGGTAATCCTACATTAGTAAGAATCTACATTCATTGTCATATTCAATGGATTGAAATATTCTTAGCTAGAAGAATTTTAAAATATATGTTTCAAATAAAATTAATTAATTACAGTAATAAATGGATAGTTAGGGGAAAATTTTGTGTTGTGCCAAATGAACATTTTAGTTCTGTTTTAGTTTTCTTTGAATCAGAATCAGACTGATGAGTCTGAATGTTAAGAAATCCATGATTAGATAACCAAACAAAAGCTAGAGAAATTCCTGGTCAGATTGGGATCATTTCGTGGAAGAAGTTTTTTTCCTTCTGTGTATCTGCTTTTATTACACATGTATATAAAACACACATAGGGAGAAAGAGACTCAAAAAGACTTTTTCATTGACTTAATTATTCTTCACTTACCATATTTTTGGAGTATAAGATGCACCTTTTCCCCCCAAAAAAATGAGGGTGAAAATCTCTGCGTCTTATACTCTGAAAGAAGCCCCGCCCACAAGCTCTGTGCATTGCATTTTCAGGTGGTTCCAGGCGATGAGGATTCTCACTTTTGCATGGAGCCTGATTTTCAAAGGGTCCCGGGAAAATGCATTGAAAGCCGGGCTTTCATTCAGAAAGGCCCAATAGAGAGGCAGCACATCAATCCTCCTGGACCTGCCATTTCGTAAACCTGCTGCTGAGCTTTTCAGCAAACCCCGGTGGTTTGGCTGCCTTGGTTGGAGCCTGAACCCCGAAGCAGTTCAGAGAACTGTGTTGAGACCCTTTTAAATGAAAGCATTTTCAGGCACCAGATTCCTTCTCTCCGATTGCAAAATGGGTGCCTGGGACGTGAGGATCATGGAGGAAAGCGTTTCCAGCTGAAGAATTTCCCCTTCCCCAAAACAGAGGTGAATCCTTCAATACTTGCATTTCACTCCAAGTCTGTCTTCTGCCCCCATGAAAATCATACCTCACCCATTCCAGTTAACTTCCATCCTAATTTCTGCAGAAAAAAAAATGTCAACAGATGCATGAAACAGAAAGTTGGATTAAAGATTTGAAGAATAGGTGCTTTAAACTTTTCCTTGTATTATCTGAGGAGGCATTTCTTAGGAAATTTAGTTAGTCACCTTATACAAGTAAACTGACCACTTCCATAGCAAGAATCTGAGATTTACCTTATGCAACAAAAGTGGATTATGAAAAATCAAGGAATATCTGCTACTAATTAATCTGCTATTAATAATACAAAAGCATAGAAGATTATACAACCATATATGATTACTTCTAATTGTTTATTCACCTCACATTTCTTTAATCCTAGAAAGCAAAATTCATTTTTATTGTTAGAACAGATAAAAAGATTTATCTTTTTATGCTCATTATTAAAATCTGAGTGGAAGTGAGGACCCATTAATCCTGATGCTGGTAGCAGAGGCAGAATTCTATTTTTCTTGTTTTTCTCCACAAAAATTAAGGTGCGTCTTATATTCTGATGTGTCTGATACTCCAAAAAATACAGTACATATCTGTTCTTCAAAGTGAAAGATTTAGTTTGTTCTAATTATCATCTAAAATAGAGTAATCTTTCTTCCTTGCTGACTAGAGGACCAAATATCTCTATAACTAATCTGTTTGGGTTGAGCAACTTTCTCTAGAATAAAGCTTAACTTCCTTACAGACCTGCATCTGGACAAAAGGTGAGATATAAGGACAATGTATTCTGTGCATATAAAGCCTGTGATATATTTTATTATGCATTATCTACTAAATAAATGGTGAATTTAAATAGTTTCACATACAGTGTCCTACAACAGTGATGGCAAACCTTTTTTTCCTCAGGTGCCGAAAGACTCGAAAGAAAGTAGGCTCATGTTTTGCCCTCCCCAACCTCCAAAGGCTTCCCTGGAGCTGAGGGAGGGTAAAAATGCCCTCCCAGATTCTCCGTGTGAGCCAAAAATCAGCTAGCCAACAGACACATGCACATTGGAGATGAGAACAGCTCATGCGACAGCACATATGGCTCTGCGTGCCATAGATTTGCCATCGCTGTCCTACAACAGGGTTTATTAAGCTTTTTGCAACTTAAAATGTCAAATACTTTCCGTAGGGTATTATGTTTGATTTTTTTCCCACTTAGAAGATAGCAGAAATTGCTATCACTTTACTGTCTTTTGTTGTATTTTAGTAACAACATTTTTAAATTTGTGGAATACAGGAAAGTAAGATGATAAATGAAAATCTACAAAATAGCATCAGTATGCATCCTTTCTTACTGACTCACTATGCCCTTTCCAATACTTGGGGAAGCTAGATTCACTGTAGTCAACAATGCATAATATAAACCAGTGTTATAGCTATTCTTTGAGGCCCAGCTGCCTCTGACTGCAGAATTTACTTAAATGTAAATTGGTATTGTGCAGATTCTTGGCAGTGTAAATCTCCAAGTCTGCTAAAAATGCTGTCTTTCAAAAAAGCAAAATTGTTTGCCTTTTTAGCTTTTTTTCTTTATAAGAGTTAAATATACTATGTGTGTATCTGTCTATATAAAAACAAGGACTGGCATCTACATAGACATTAAAGTAAATTCGGCAATAAAAAAGCAGGTGACAATAGACAGAATTTTTTTTTAATGATATTTCATAGCTAAAGCAGATAATGACAGTCACCTGGTGTCCTATGGGGAACTCCCAAATAGTCATCAGGACTAAATTTGATTCCAAAGTGATTTAATATATTTTTATTATAATGGCTTTACCTTGTTATTAAAAATTATAAACATTTTTAATAACAAGCTAAAGCAATTATAATCTATTACATTTTTGAGTGTTTGGTGTTTTTCACACATAATGAAAATGAAGTTGTTTCTATGTGTCAGCTACTTTCTTAGATTTTGGTTGTTAGATGTGATTTACTGAGATATTTGTTTAAAAAAATCTTTGTAAAATACATTCTTGGTGTCCTCCCCTCCTCCTCTACATTTTCTTTCTAGTCTTTTTTTTCACCCACTCACCTACAATTCTTTCCATATGTTTGAAGCCTGGAACCATTCTAATTGTGTTTCACTCTTTAAGAAGGATAATCACACAAAACCATCCAACTATTGCCTGATTAGCGTCCTCGATATTTCCAGTAAACTATATGAAGTGTTCTTATTTCATTAGTTTCTTGACTGGTTAGAACAGGAGGAATTTCTTCCTGTTGAACAAGCAGGTTTTAGGAGACCTGATCAATCATTGATCATGGGCTAACCTGGAATTTTTGGCAGAGTATATGCATACAGAGACCCTCTGGATGTCATTTTTATTGTTATAAAATCAGCATTTGATTCTATAGCTAAAGAAAGTCTCTGATGGAAGCTGTTGCAATCATCTAAAGATCAGAGATTACTTAGCCTAATTATGATGCTACATGATAATAGTATTGGATGTGTCAAGCTATATTTATTTTATCGGTCCTTGTAATGAGGCAAATTGTATAAAACTTTAATATTAAGGATTTATTTTTGTATTAAATACAGTGAAAACTGTTAGTTTACCTGGGAGGGAAAAAAGATACACAGAGAAGATACTGGAAAAGTGGTGTTACTGGAAAAGTAAAATAGAACAGAACAGAATTTTTATTACATCATAGTCTGGAGTTGGTGCTCTTCCCAAAAAATAGAGTTGGGAAAGCAACAGACTGCTCTACTTGAATATGAAAGTTATGTGAAGAAAACCAGATTCCAGAATGTGTCTTACTACCATCATTTAAAAAAAAAAAATCAGGAATTTGGGATTAATGCAATGAAACACTGAATAAGAATATGCCATTTGGTAGCTAATAACAATTTTAAAATAAAACAAACAAATGTACATTTCTATGTAGGTTTTTCATATTTTCACAATATGAAAAATATGCAAGTAGTTGATGGATCATGAATATGGTAAAAATGAAGTTATTCTGAAACAGAACTTTGAAGTTTTGTTGATAGGTGTCAGTGTCATTCACGTTCTGTGATGTGAGAATGAAGAGTATTGAGTGTGCACTGTGAACCATAAATGTTGATGTTATTCTGCTGAATATACTGACTTCAGCAATTTTTGTTTTAAAATGAACAAGGTTACATTTTATTCTCTTCCCAAAAAGACTTCTCTGCTTTGGCATATATCCTTTTAGAAGACATTATTAAATGTATTTATATTCTAAATTATTCAATGTACTGAAGCAATAGATGAAAAAGAACAGTTCTTCAGTTTCTAACCTGCTTCCTTGTTTGCAGAGTACAGGAACCAAATAATGAATTCACCAGTGATGAAATACTCCATGCTTTTTCTCTTTCTTTCACACACATGGACATAGTAAAGTTTTTCTTTTTTAATAGAAGAACTTCATTTTGCAAAAAAGAGATAGCAGGAGTTCCTTGGAAAAATTTTAAACATCTTAGTAAGATCAGAAACTATAAGGAAATAGTTTGATAATGAACTAAAGTGTGCTGTAAAGAAAATATAAAAGAATAACAGAGTTGGAAGGGACCTTGGAAATTTTCTAATCAAATCAGCGGTGTGTTGCTCCCGGTTCAGACTGGGTCTAAGACCTGGTAGCATTGATGGCAGGAAGCTCCATCCACATGGGATGCTTCTGCAAATGCGTAGAAGTGTGCGTGCATGCACGTATGCGCAAACCGGTAGTAAAAAGTGTCCTCAAAAAGGAACTTACCACATGGCAGTGCTACAACCAAAGGGTGAAGGACTTAAATTGGGTACTCTAAAAAAAGGGAGTGAGTCTCTGAAATATCTTAAAAGGACTGTTTAAAAATAATGCATTGGGAGTTGATAAATGCAACATATATATCTAGTATAAAATAGCCTGGAATGAAGTTAAACAGATGTTAATTAAAATCTACAATGTCACATAATTGATGATGCCCTACAAAATTCAAGGCAGAAAAAAAAGCCATTGTTAATTCTCCATTACAAGTAGTCCATAATTGGGACCAGAACTTCTGTTACTAAGCAATGTTGTGGTTAAGTTAATTGGAACTGACTTTTTATGTCATGTCGTTAAACAAATCTGGCTTCTCCCGTTGACTATGCTTATTGGAAGCACTCTAGGAAGGTGCCAAAGGATGATCACATGACCCCAAAATACTGCAGCTTTATAAAGGCATGCTGGCTGCCACTCAAATGTTGATCATGTAACCAGGATGCTGTAAAATGAATGTGGCAATTGATTGTAAGTCACTTTTTCAATACTATTTTCAAATGGTCATTAAATGAAATGTTGTAAGTTGAGGACTATCTATAATGGACTGGCTATCAATGCTGTTAAAGATATAGTGAGCAATACCTTCCTATTATTGCTATGAGAACTATCAAAATTAACTAGAAGGACATTTTATATATAGAAGGACATTTTGTGGAAAGCTACGAAGATGGAGCGGTGAGAATGTATATTTTCTCCCTGCGACACTAAATATTTGATGTCCGTAAGGAGCTAGTATCACAAAAGGGATAAATTCAAGGAGCAGCAGGCTTCCTTCAAGAGCTCATATTGAGTGTGTAAAACTAGTAAGGCCTGAATAGGTCTAATGTGCTACTGCCTCTGGTGTACCAAAAGTTGAGCTACAGTATTTTAGTGCTATTCCTTCTACTATTTTCACATACAATACATAATATTTTTGTATTTTTATGTAATATCTCTTGTTTAAATAAAAGCCCATATTATTTCTGATATTTTAACCTTTCAATAATGTGTCATCATTTTTTCATTACAGTTATTTTTTGTAATTGAAAGCCAAAAACATTATATACTAATTCATAATTTATACCCATTTGATGCAGTTGTGTTTATGTACTTACACATATGCCCAGTGAAAAATACAGAGAAACCACTTCTGTAATAGACCATAAGTCTCCATCATCTGAAATACACGGATAAGAAAAGCTGTAGGACATCTTTATTCATTCACTGAAATATCAAGACGATAGATTGATATAAAGTACAAACACCTGATATGAGCTCTGATAAACCTTCCATCTTTTGTCATAATCTAAATCCAAAGATTTAATGCTACCACATTGCATGTTCCTTCATTTTCACTGGATTTCCCAAATGAAATGTCATTGTATTTGATGGATATCATTAAAGACAGTTTGATGTATCTGGGCTCTGCTGTGAGTGAATAAAAAAATCAGGTTGTAATAGTAAATTTAGATGGAAATATTTCAAAGTATGAGAACAAAGAGTTAAGGGAAATTAGGGACAATTTACCATTTTTCTCAAAGAAAAAAAAGAAAGATATATTGGAGGCTTGAATCATTATAGATAACACAATTTGTTTTGCAAGAAACAATGTTAGTTGTAGTTCTCAGAAGAAATAAAAACACCCATAAGTATATTAAAATTTTATCCCAGGTTTTGAATGTATAACTTATTGTGAAAAGATTAAGACATTGATATAAATATTCCATGGTACAAAGTGTAATTACAGTGTCTATTCTAATTGTGAAAGCTGGGTTCATTCAAATCACAGATTAATCAGGTAAAAGTGTGCCAAGAAAAAAACAAACAAGAAGGGAAATAGTGTAGCTGTAAATCACACAACCAGGCTAACATGAATCACAGAAAACAGTACCAACTTCTATGATTTAGGTGACATATTAAAAATGGTCCTTCTTGGATTGACAGTTATAGGAATAAATGATAGAATTATTCAGCACTGGTATGTTCTCTTCTTACCATTTATCATCTTGCGTCTGATTACTTCTAAGAATTTAATTAAGGGGGCAACTGAAGCACACAGACCTTCAGTAACTTGGCAGTCTGATGCCTTTTTAGGCCTTTTAAAAATAAATGTACGTTTTGTTTAATGCTGTTTTGTGTTAAGTGTTGCATTCTTGAAAATGCATTCTTTTTCCATTGCTTGCTTTAAGCTGTTGATGAATATAAAAAAGTGGGATTTAAAAGCTGTAAGGAATAGCCAACAAGGCAGTAAAAGTAGTGAAAGATTAGGTACTGATTTAAATAAACAGTGAATGGCAAATGCAATTTCTATATGTCAACAAATCAGATTAGTCTTCCCAGCTGAAATCTAAGTACATTTTTCAAATATAAAATTTCACAGCAAAGGTAGATCTTTGAATTACACTACATTGGTGATGTAGAAATGGTTGTAACTTGGCAACTACAGTGCTTAAACTTATATAAATGAATCACAGCTTAAGGGAAATGAGTTTTGCATAACTATAATTGGAACTTGGGATTCACTTGCATTCATGCAGCTAGTTGTTTTTAGGGTGGCACAGCATTTTGCTTATTTTCACTGGAACAGAGGCTGATTTTTTTAAAAAAATGTTATATCAAATCTCTCCTCCAATATTTTTCCTTGAGAAAATAATAACCAAAAATTGTAATGAAACCAACATAACCAAATTGAAACATCACTCAAATAACCTTGATGTTAAGCAGTTAAGAATATCTTAAAAGCATTATTTGTCTTTTAAGGTTAACTTCAGAAAAGCTTTGCTGTTCTAAGTGACTAAATTAAAGCTTTTTAGTGTTTCCTTTTGTCTCTCAAAACAGAAATTAAATCAGATTTAATTTGTTTTATTTGCTAACAGTACGGAAGTAATTATTGCTGCGGTGTTTTTAATTGTCTACAAATAGGTGCTTGATTTTAACTTGTACTTGCCTTCTGATTGCACATTGTTCATATTCCCTTTTCAATTGTGACAAAACATTATAAATTTAAGTATTTAGGTTTATTGAATTTTGAAATGAGGTGATTAGTTGTAGAATGCATAAATAGTCCGTTGCAAAGCAAAATGAATTTTATGATTGACTGTGTTTTACAGGTTCCCTTGGAACCATTATGTGTAAATTGCAAAAAAACATTTAGAACTTCTCATATTTATAATCAAGGATATATGTGTATATTGTCTGTAAATATATTCCAAGAGGAGTAATTGTTGACTAAGTATTCACACAATTGATTCCTATTATCAAACCAGCTATATGTTTTCTATTTGAAAGATAGGAGTGTGCAATATTAAATTGTTATAAAACATTTGGGAACAGTTGCTCTTTTATATAAATTAAGTTTTCCCTCTAAGAATATATAATATGTTCCCATTTAGTCTAATAATAGTCTATCAAAAAAATTACCAACTAGTGATTACATTGAAACCTTGAGGCAATATTGAACATAGTGGCAATAATTTAACTATTTCCACATTTGAAAACTAAACAATTTATCTGCCTGAAACAATATGTATCGTGATTTGGAAAAAATACTAATACATACTGTGACATGGTCATCTACAAAACTAGCCAAAGAGGGCTTGATTGATAAAGCAGTATTAGAATAAATTATTAAAATATAAAGTAATTGAGATGAATTCATATCTGTTACTCTACAAATCCTGTGGGTTTCTTTCCGTTTCAATAGGAAGAAATTATTCTTGGAAAACTTGATATTCAGAGGGTGCCTGGATAAATGTTTGCAGTTTCCTTAGCAAGGTTATTCTGAAGAAATAACCAAATCTGCAAGTTAACAGATTATGAGATCAAATCTTTAGTGTTATTTTATAATATCTGGCAACAGAATGAATTAAGAATGATTATGTGGCATAGAAATTGTATCCAGTGAAGTGATAGAAACATAGAAGACTGACGGCAGAAAAAGACCCCAAGGTCCATCTAGTCTGCCCTTTTACTATTTCCTGTATTTTATCTTACAATGGATATATGTTTATCCCAGGCATGTTTAAATTCGGTTACTGTGGATTTACCAACCACGTCTGCTGGAAGTTTGTTCCAAGGATCTACTACTCTTTCAGTAAAATAATATTTTCTCATGTTGCCTTTGATCTTTCCCCCAACTAACTTCAGATTGTGTCCCCTTGTTCTTGTGTTCACTTTCCTGTTAAAAACACTTCCCTCCTGAACCCTATTTAACCCTTTAACATATTTAAATGTTTCGATCATGTCCCCCCTTTTCCTTCTGTCTTCCAGACTATACAGATTGAGTTCATTAAGTCTTTCCTGATACGTTTTATACTTAAGACCTTCCACCATTCTTGTAGCCCGTCTTTGGACCCGTTCAATTTTGTCAATATCTTTTTGTAGGTGAGGTCTCCAGAACTGAACACAGTACTCCAAATGTGGTCTCACCAGCGCTCTATATAAGGGGATCACAATCTCCCTCTTCCTGCTTGTTATACCTCTAGCTATGCAGCCAAGCATCCTGCTTGCCTTTCCTACCGCCCGACCACACTGCTCACCCATTTTAAGACTGTCAGAAATCACTACCCCTAAATCCTTCTCTTCTGAAGTTTTTGCTATCACAGAACTGCCAATGCAATACTCAGATTTAGGATTCCTTTTCCCCAAGTGCATTATTTTACATTTGGAAACATTAAACTGCAGTTTCCATTGCTTTGACCATTTATCTAGTAACGCTAAATCATTTACCATATTACAGACCCCTCCAGGAATATCAACCCTATTGCACACTTTAGAGTCATCAGCAAATAGGCAAACCTTCCCTACCAAACCTTCTCCTATGTCACTCACAAACATATTAAAAAGAATAGGACCCAGAACAGACCCTTGTGGCACACCGCTTGTAACCTGTCTCTGCTCAGAATACTTGCCATTAACAATAACTCTCTGATGTCTATGCTTCAGCCAGCTTGAAATCCACTGAACTATCCAGGGATTAATTCCAATCTTCACTAATTTATCTATCAGCTCTTTATGTGGAACCGTATCAAAGGCTTTGCTGAAGTCCAGATAGGCAATATCCACGGCACCACCTTGATCCAACACCTTTGTGACATAGTCAAAGAACTCAATGAGATTAGTCTGACACGATTTGCCTTCAGTAAAGCCATGCTGATTTGGGTCCAATAAGTTATTGTTTTTTAGATGCTGATTTATCCTCTTTTTGAGTAGCGTCTCCATCATTTTAACTACAATTGATGTCAAGCTAACTGGCCTGTAGTTACCAGCTTCTTCTCTACTGCCCTTCTTGTGGATAGGCACAACACTGGCCATTCTCCAATCCTCAGGAACATCTCCTGTTAAGAGGGATTGGTTAAACAAATCAGTCAGGGGGGTAGCAATGACAGATCTGAGTTCTTTAAGAACTCTGGGGTGGATGCCATCTGGACCCATTGCCTTATTTATCTTTAATCTTTCAAGTTCTTCTAAGACATCGGCTTCTAAGATCACTGGAGCTGAATCCGTACAGCTGGAAGCAATGCTATATCCCTCTATAGTATTATTTTGTAAGATGTCTTTTGAGAAAACTGAACAGAAGTAGCTATTGAAATGGTCAGCGATCTCCTTATTTCCATCAATGCATGTATTATTCCCGGTACTAAGCTTTGTGATGCTGCAGTTTTTCTTCTTCCTATCACTAATATATCTGAAGAAGGTTTTATCCCCCTTCTTTACAGATTTTGCTATTTCTTCCTCTTTTGAGGCTTTAGCAGCATATATTATCTGTTTTGCCTCCTTCTGTCTCATTTTATACACCTCTCTATCAGCTATACTTCCAGACTCTTTATACCTCCTATAGGCAGCCTTTTTTTCATTGACTATAGCCCTTACATCATTGCTAAACCATAGCGGTTTCTTCTTCCTTTTACCTTTAGTTACTTGCTTTACATAAAGTCTTGTGGCTTTTAAGATGGCCTTTTTTAATACAGTCCACTGGGTGCTCGCTCCTGCCATTTTATCCCTCCCCTTTAATTCATTATTTAAATATTCCCCCATTGCATTAAAATTTGTTTTTCTGAAATTCAATACTTTGGTTGCAGTATAGGATTGCTCACAATCAGTTTTTACATCAAACCACAAACATAGATGGTCACTGCAACCTAAATTTTCTCCCACCTTGACCTCTGAAACCCGATTCCCATTTGTAAAAACTAAATCTAGAATATTCTCCCCTCTAGTTGGTGTCTTAACTAGCTGTGCCATAGCTGCTCCTGTAAAGGCCTCTACTATATTCTTACTTTTGCATGTAAGGGCACTGGGGATATTCCAGTCAACATCAGACATGTTGAAATCACCCATAACCACAATATCTCCCTTTACTGCCATTAGGGTAATCTCATCCACCATCTTGTTGTCATGTTCCTCAGATTGCCCTGGAGGCCTATAGATCACCCCAATTCTAATGACAGAACCATCTTTATTTTGCATGCAAATCCAGAGGGTCTCCAGATCTTTACATGTATTTTGAATTAGTATTGTTTTTAGACTTTCTTTAACATAAATGGCTACTCCACCTCCCCTTCTCTCTATTCTATCCTTCCTATACAGTGTATATCCTGGTATGGATATTTCCCATTCATTAGAATCCTTAAACCATGTCTCAGTTATGGCAACCAGATCCAAATTATCTCTAGATATTATGGCCATTAACTCACAGAGCTTGTTGCTCAAGCTTCGAGCATTCGTGTACATTACCCGAAGAACATTATTTTCATTATTAGTTTGCCCCTTATCATCAACAACTACATCTATTTTATTTACAGCTCCCTTTTCATAAGCTTCCAGAAACTGATGTATCCTCATTGGTCGGGGACAGAAATCCTCCACATCTGGTACATCTCTGTCCCCTTTACCTAGTTTAAATGCCTGTCCAAAAAAGTTCTGAATTCCTCACCGAGCACCTCTTTCAGAAAGAGGAAGAGGAGAGGAAAATAGTGTTCTCTTACAGTTTGTATTTCTGAATTCAAGGGGAGAGGATATTACTGGCTTAAGGGGAAATTCTATTGGCTGATTGTGTTTTTGAATTCAAGGAGGAGGGGACTAAATAATGTGATGCTCACATTATTTGTACAACACACTTTTATATCCTTTGGAAAACAAAGACCGAACTTTTTTTCCCCTAATAGCTCTAATTTCTGTTATCCAAAATTCTAATTTAGCACTTTGAGAAACAGGGAGAGATTCGTATTTTGCAATTATATAAATTGTACAATGAGAGATATTGACTTTTACAGTATATGAAGTTTTAAGCATGAGTCCAAACTGCCAATCTCCTTTCTTCCCTTTTTTGATTTAGTTATTTATGATTCTTTACACAACAAAAACACAGTTTCCTGAACATTGCCAAATGAAATAATTCCTTTTATAACAAATATTTATTCTGCCCACATACTTTGCTTTGCTATATGTTACATTCTCTCACCACTTTGCTGCTGCTCCAGCTACAATGAAGTTACTTTAAAGCTTCAAGTTCAGTAACAAGATTAGTAGCTCCTTTAACTGCAGGCTGCAAGATGTTACAAATTGTGGTAGTGATCTAGAATGAAAATGTTTGTTAGTGTTACAGATTCCAAATAAATTTATTTGAAACACAAATATTTTAAGATGGCTGAGACTTAAAATCAAAAATGTCAAAGATACACAGATTGAAAAGTTTATGACCCTTTGATTATCACCACATGTTGAAATTGGATTACTTTTTGTCTAAAAGTTTGAACTTTTTTGTTTTTTCATTTGATTTTTCTCACAACCTTTCTTAGAGGTGAAACTCTATAGTTATATTTAATTGGGTACCTGCAGTTCATTAGTAGCAGCTCAGTAAAATAATAGTGGCTAATCTCACAAACTGTTAACATTCAAGTTGACCCTGCTAAAAGCAACAAAGGTCATGCTTTAGTTCCACAGAATTGCCTATTCACCAAGAAAACTGACAAAGTAAAGTAATCTTGATTTGTCACTTTCTGTTAATCACACTATTTTTCTGTTAAATGCTAGCAGATAATTGTTACTAAATGCGATTTGCAACACCCTCTGCTGTAGTTGAAGGCCCAAAAATAGACAAACAGATAAAAACATTGTTTAGTTTCCATGCAGCAAGTGTTTGCTATTCAAAGATACATCATGCATAAACATTGCTTTTGTCATGAGCTGACACTTAAAAGCCTTTGCTGTTTTCAGAAAGCCCTCAACAGCTAAAGACAAACTCTATTACCTGCCTAGCAAGGCTGCACATGATATAAAATGCCCAGTATGAAATGCATCCATCTATGGATTATACATTTTGGTATAATCAATAATAAAAAATCATAACAATGTATTTCCATTGGAAATGTGTCCTAATGCATGTTACACAGTATAAATATTGTATCAAGGGCTTAGTTAAATTCTTTTTACAAAAATGAAAGCCTATTGGAATTTCTTTATACAACTGCTTTCCAAATAGAATTTATATATTACATGCTTGATTTAGTGCAAATTATTTCAAAATGGGGAAAAATCTGTATTAACTGTATGGAAAGATTTTACATTTGATATTGGGGCTAAAAATAGATATATTTCCAGGTTTGCCATTCATATTTTTTAGCTTGAATTATTATTAATTAATTAATTTATTTATTTATCTGGATGATCTCACACAGATACTTTTTAGATACTTTTTTCTAAACAATGTAGTTCTCAACCACCATTGCTATGTTCATTTATAACAAATACAGGCATTTGTACTGCATGTGAAGACAAAAAAAATATTTCCAGTTTTTAAAAAATGGCAATCTGATACAGTGGAAGAATGAATAATAATAATTATCAGCAAGGCACTAGAATTTCTAATGAAACATCTAATTTTAAATGGCTTAACAAAGGGATTACATCATTGATGTCTTATCTGCTAATATATACATTATAAGTGTTGTGTTTGGCTCTGGGCCAGCTCCTGCAACAGGGAATTTGGATGTTGGCTTAGGAGAATCCTCAGGTTCCCAGAGACTTGTTTTACTGCCATCAGCTTCTGACAGCGAGGAGTCATTGCCTAGATCAGATGCTGGGGGAGAAGAAGGATCAGATAGAGAAATGGATGCAGCCAGCCCATTAGTTAATGACCCCATTAGTGAGTCCTCGGACTCGGAGGTGGAGGGTCGGTGGATTGATGCTAGGGGAACAGCTCATGTGCCAGCACATATGGCTCCGCGTGTCACCTTTGGCACCTGTGCCATAGGTTCGCCATCACTGTCCTACAACATGGTTTAAAAAACAATAAAATAAATGTCATTATAAATGATAGGAGGATAAAAGATAAATTGTGAACATAACAGGGTTTCATAAGAATCTTTTAAAGGAAAGCAAGTACCATATTTGTCTACTACAGAAAACTTAATAGATTCTTTATATCGTTTACCAACATCTATGGATGGGGAAGTGGTTGCTTCTCTATTATTATTATTATTATTATTATTATTATTATTTATTTATTTATTTATTTATTTATTATATTTGTATGCCGCCCCTCTCCAAAAACTCAGGGAATGGAATAGAATAGAATAGAATAGAATAGACTCTACCACAGTAAATCACTTTTAAGGACTGCACTGGTTAAAGTATTGTAAATAAAATATTTTTATTCTCTCTCTGTATATATGTATCATATTCCATTTTTGCTTTTTTGTTCATTGCATGACTAAAAATGACTAGAAAACCTTATTTTGAATTTCATGTATATTTTATTCATTCACTGTGCAGAGAATAAAAGCTGCAAAATATGTAAAGCCATATCGTATGTGCATATTGGCAAAAATATCCTTCTATCAGCAGCTCATATAATTCTATATAAAACTGCTTTTTCACAGCAGAGCTATTTCATTCCATTGAGGGAAAGGTTGGATTATTTCCAGTGTGCTGTTTCAAACCTTGGTGGATAAACAGACTCAGAGACCTTACAGCAAAGTTAGCCATTCTTGATCTGAGTATTAGAGCTTTGATTTGATTCTGATCCATCACCATACATTATGTGTTCAGAGATATGTACATTTGAATTTTGGAGGTAGCCTGCTGATTTCTAAGTAAATAGGAATTTAGGCAAGCAACAGCTTTCTTATAATTATCTCATTATAAAGTGCCTTGCTAGATCATACATTCAGAGTATGAACACTGAATGATTCTAGGATGTAGGTTTGTAGTAAAAATATCTATATTTATATGATAATTTACATAAGTGCTGGGGAATTGTTATTTTTACTTTATTCTGTATAAAAACTAGAAATATTAAATTAAGATTCTGTCAAAAAATGTGCACTGCAATGATACATTGTTGGTTTTTTTTACTTCTAATCAAACATCTAGCTTAATTTTGCAATGTTGTATTGTTCTAAGACTAGAAATATGAAGAGCAAACATTCTAGCTTAATCTATTAGGTAGAGTAATTGCCTCCTAGGAAGTAAAATATGACAAGGGAATATTGTATTCCGATACATCCACCTTTCTTCTTCCATTTTTCCCTTTTTGTATTGTATTTATGTGTATGGAAATGTGCTGTTTAGAAGCATATTAAAATAACAACAAATAACATGAAACAAGAGATAATGTGGTGAGTGAATGCAAGAGCTGAGGAATTAATTTGACAAAATCAGATGTTAGCAAACACAATAGAACAGAATAGAATAGAATTCTTTATTGGCCAGGTATGATTGGACACACAAGGAATTTGTCTTTGGTGCATATGTTCTCAGTGTACATAAAAGAAAATATACATTTGTCAAGAATCATGAGGTACAACATTTAATGATTGTCACAGGGATCAAATAAGCAATGAAGAAACAATCAATATTAATAAAAATCTTAAGGATACAAGCAACAAGTTACAGTCATACAATTGTAAGAAGGAGGAAATGGGTGATAAGAATGATGAAAAAACTAGTAGTAATAGTAGTGCAGACTTAGTAAATAGTTTGACAGTGTTTAGGGAATTATTTGTTTAGCAGAGTGATGGCATTCGGGGGAAAACTGTGCTTGTATCTAGTTGTCTTGGTGTGCAGTGCTCTGTAGTGACGTTTTCAGGGTAGGAGTTGAAACAGTTTATGTCCAGGATGCGAAGGATCCTGTAAACATCTTCACAGCCCTCTTTTTGACTCGTGCAGTATACAGGTCCTCAATGGAAGGCAGGTTGGCAGCAATTGTTTTTCTGCAGTTCTGATTATCCTCTGAAGTCTGTGTCGATCTTGTTGGGTTACAGAACCAAACCAGACAGTTATAGAGGTGCAGATGATAGACTCAATGATTCCTCTGTAGAACTGTATCAGCAGCTCCTTGGGCAGTTTGAGATTTCTGAGTTGGCACAGAAAGAACATTCTTTGTTGTGCTTTTTTGATGACGTCTTTGATGTTAGGTGACCATTTTAGGTGATTATTAGATTTCTTTGAACTATAGAAAATCAGAACAAAAAGAAGTTAAATGGAATATTGTCACCTAAATTGTGGAAGCTTCTGAAACAAAGAGACACCAGAGTTGTCTGAATGCCAGTTCTCAATCAGAAAACATTGTATGGTGAGGCAGCAAAATGAGCAATAGCTAGTGGACCAGCAGTGATCAGTACACTTGTAGTACAATTGTAAAAAGACAACCAGACATCATGGCAACATTTGAATTGGTTATTTATTTTCAAACTGAGATCACCTGAATGAATGAGATCTCTGAAGAGTTTGACCTTCAGATGAGGCTCAGCAGAGACATGGTATCAGTTGGATTAGATCCAAATGTCTATGACGTTTCTCAGTCATGCAAGCCAAAGGTGCTTTTTAAACAGGCAACTGAACTTTCTGGTTTTTATTTGAAGACATTTTGCTTCTCATCCAAGAAGTTTCTTTAGAGCTGATGAGAAGCAAAACGTCTTCAAAGAAAAATCACCACTAATGGGGTCATTAACTAATGGGCTGGCAGCATCCATTTCTCTATCTGATCCTTCTTCTCTCCCAGCGTCTGACCTAGGCAATGACTCCTCGCTGTCAGAAGCTGAGGGCAGTAAAACAAGTCTCTGGGAACCTGAGGATTCTCCTAAGCCAACATCCAAATTCCCTGTTGCAGGAGCTGGCCCAGAGCCAAACACAACACTTGCCTCTTTAAAATGCACCTTTGGGATTAGACCTAAATGTTTTCCCAGCTCTGTTTGCAACTCTTGAACACATACAAAGAAATCTGGAAGAGCAATGATGTACTCATTACAGGTGGAAGGAGGATCTTGTAAGGGAAGTTGTTGGTATCCAATTTGTATGACTGATATAGAAGTACTAAGGAGTGTCTCTGTTGATATTTTTACTACTATTAGTCATAGTACTGGTACCTGTACACTTACATTTATAAACAGTGTATCACTGCAGTTTAGAAGAAGTTCCATTATGAGAATACCTTGGGATTGCTGAAATTGGCTATGTCTAATTTAATGAAAAGAAGGACTGGTGTGTGTGTGTGTGTGTGATATGATATGATAGCAGTGGTCCAATACTGAAGGGGCTGTCACAAAGAAGAAGGAATCAAGCTATTCTTCGGAGTAGGTGCAGGCAGGACAAGAAACAATGAATGGAAATTAATCAAGGAGAAAAGCAATATAGAACTAAGGAGAAACCCCACTCCAAGTTTGTTGGCCTTACACCTGAATCTCAGTGGTTAAATCACTGGTGATCTTGTCCTCAAACTCCTAATGGCAGATTCTGGATCCATTTGCAAAAAAAATTATTTTTTTAAATCTACGACTTCAGTCTATCTGATCCTTTGAACCTAATGTTCATTATCAAATTAAGACTTACTATAGAAACAGCAAAGTTTTTCACTATGGCAATTAATATTGCAAATAGATGACATGGTCAGGGGTTAATCATTATCATCATTGTTATGTATTACTTCATGGCTGACTCTGAAATAAATATTTTTGTTAAAGTCACAAAAAAGTAAAACATGTATCAGAATATACTGATGGTTGGTATTTTGTGTTTTTTGATTATTATCAACAAGATATTTAAGAGTTTCTGCAATATTTAAATGAACAAAATCCAGCAATAACAATAACAAGAAAAAAAATCAAATTCACTTTTTCTGCATGCCTCATCAAGGAATTACTCCTTGATGAGAAATAACCTAAAATATTTAACAGTACCTTAACTATGTCTATAAGTCAAATCACCCAGAAGAAATCCTTGATAATAAGAAATAAATTAAGTTCAGACACAATAAAAATGAAAGATAGGGCATTGTAAAATAAAAACATAAAGGGAGATTTCAAGAAAGATAACTACCATATATCTCAAAGCAACTTGACATCAAAATGCCAAAACCCAAAATAACAGGCACTGGGTCACATACAAATACACAGTGGTATATACATGCATCAGAAGTTATCCAAAGTACAATTTTGCATAATAACAATACATCAAGATGTGGTACAAAAATGCCAATAAAGTTGTACCCAAAAGACAGAAGAATTTTCAGACACCACCCCCCAGGCCATCCCACAATAGTTTTATATATTAATAGTTTTATAATAGTTTTATATATATTGTGGAAATCTGGGGAGGGCAAAAAAGGCCAAGTTAGAATATCACAATGCATTGAAAAACTAAAGTAAACTGAAAAGTAGAGTCTGAAGCCATCAAAATAAAAACCTGGGCTCAAAAAAAAAATGAATTAAAAAACTGAAATCAAGTTTGGAAAGTCATGGGAAGCAAAATTCCTTCAGCAATAACACAAAAATTTGTGACACAAAAAACGATGACCATCTATACTTAAAAGACTATACATTTACTTTCTTGGGTGATGGCATTTGGTTTACTGTCAAATGTTTCTTTTTTTAAATTTACAATTGTGTAGTACATTTAAAATTGTAGTTTTATATCAAAGAATGAAATACTAAAAATGGTTAAAAGAGAGAACGATTTATACCTTGGAACAGAACAATATTTTACAAACTTTCATCCTCTGAGGTTATAAATGTGCTGTGGTCTGTTAAATATGCCATGGACAAATTGATAATAGTAGTCCATCTTGGGAATCTTAAACTGCTACACAATTCTTTTTTAATGTCCTGTAAGACAAACTGCAGCAATTTTATGACAATGTTGAATATCTTTCAGAAGATAAGAACTGTATGTGGCTTAAAAGTAAGTCTATTTTATTACATTCTGTAATGGCATTTCACAGAAGGTAATAATCTCTGCATTTGAATTTTAATAAAATAATTTCAACAGTTCCTTTAGGGTCTGCACTTCCCTCCAATCTTCAGTTGAAAAATCATCCACAGAACACACCTGGAACAGGCTCCTTTCCCCACCTAACAATTCAAGAAACAGCCTTTCTTATTGTAACAATTATGACCTCATACAAGGTGAAAAATTTTAATGTATAACATTGTATCACAGGGGACACCAAGTAACTCCTTTCTCTAAGGATGTGAACAAATTAAATTTGTGCATTCCACTTGAATAGAGAAGTCCTGTCATGGGATATAAATATAAAATAGAAAGAAATGCCAAATGCACTGAAATCTTATCAAGCTCAGACAAGTATTCTAATTGTATGAGAGAAAAAAAGAACTGCAGTAACAAGGGCCCTTAATGCCTGCAGGCAAGTCTTTGATTTTGTACCTTTCCATCTTGTAGCTCTCCACACTGAATACCCTTTTCAGTTTAACTTAAAAGACCTTTAATAATTAAAAAAAAAGAGTGGTACTATCTTATTTAATACAAAGGCAGTAATATGTACCAATCAATGGTATTTTTTGTTCCTTCTAAAATAGAAAATATGTTCACTGGCAGAGTGGAGTAGCAGCCTTGTTGATTTTATAAAGGGCAGTTAATGTTTTCATATTCGAATAAGTGGCCATAAATAATTGTAAAACTGTTTAATTTGAATTTTGTTATATTGACTTTATTTAATAAGGAGCTTGTACTATATACTTATACTTAGAAAACTAGCAAACATGAGTAGAAGCCATACATCTCAGCAAACTATCTTATTATACAAGTTTTCTTTAAGTGTTGGGGTTCCTTAATTGATTTTCTTAATAATTTCATTATTGTTTTTATTGCATACTGCACACATTAGTTATAGAGCTGCGTGGCTTTAAAAATGTGTGTATTGTGGATACATGCAGCTTCCATGGTAGCTTAAAAAGAACAATTCTGTCCCCATATATACTAAAAATCAAACTACATGTATAATAAAGACAAATAATTTACTTATTTTGAAAAAAAATTGATTTCCAATGAGAAAATGTTTAGGGTTAGATTTAAGGTACACAGAGAAGATAATTTATTCACTCTGATTATATCAGGATAAATATACTGTTACTTTTAATTCTGCAAGGAAAATGTCCATAGTAAATAGAGATTTGGAAGACTTTTTTCCCCCCAGGAATGCATTTAAGTAAAAAATGAATTTCTTTGCTATTGGCCATTTTTTCCAGTTCTGCTTAGTGGACAAGGCTGCTTACATTTTTTTAAAGTATCTAAATTACTTTCATGTAATTACATTAATTAGCTAGATTAATGTAGCATAGCTAGATTCTTATACCAATACTGTGGAAGGACTCATTGGGTGAAAGGACAAGACATTCTTATATTTTTATAGTGGTATAGAAGAGAAATGTATATAAGATACACTCTTATCTACACAGCAAAAGTTGGACTTTGAAAAGCAGGATAGGAAGAATACTGAGTGTTGCCAAAAACTCCACAGAATACCATGAATAGTACAGAATAAAAACAAATTGGCATTAATAAATCAACATGGAATTCTTACTAGAAGCACAAATGACTAGGTTCAAATTAAACAAGTAGTCCTTGACTTACAACACAAATAAACCCAACATTTTTGTCGCTAAGTGTGACAAATGTTAAGTGAATTTTTCCCCATTTTACGACTTTCTTGCCACAGTTGCTAAGTGAATCATTGCAGTTGTTAAGTTAATAACATGATTGTGAAGTCAATGACTTTGACTTTGACTTTGCTTCTGAAGCTTTCCAAAGGGGATCACATAATCCCAGGACACTGCAACCATCATAAATATGAGTCAGTTGTCAAGCATCTGAATTTTGATCAGGTGATGCTACAACAGACATAATGTGATAAACTGTCATAAGTCAATTTTTTCAGTGCCATTGTAAGTTTGAATGGTCACTAAATGAAGTGTTTTAAATTGAGGATTACTGTAGTATTTCAAACTCTCCTGTTGATTTATCTCACAAAAACACATTACGTAAAGACTTAGATCTCTAGAGAATATTTAATGCTGAAAAAGATGGGATGAAAAAAAAATAGGATGACCAGTAGCAAGGTGAACTGACAATTAGTCACAGTGTTGATGGATATGCCATTGGAAGACCTAAAAGATCAGATTAGACCAGTGGTTCACAACCTGTGGGTGGTAACCCTTTGGGGGGAGGGATCACCTTAGACCATCAGAAAACACATATTTCCGATGGTCTTAGGAACCGAGACATCGCTCCTCTATCCATCTCCAGATAGGTGTACCCACATGCAAATAGACTACTGCAACACATACATATACATACATACACATACACACCATGGGAATTTCTGAACATGCGCAGAAGTCAAATTTCTAGCACTTCACATGAGTTGCCATCTTTTTTATTGTTTTACAATTTAAAAATATGTATTGGCACTGCGTATTCATGTGCATGCAAAACACACACATGCCTACGAGCCGCAGCCATTCAGCACAGGAGGAAGCAAATTGGCAGCAAGGTAAGTTAGAACCCACCCCTGAGTTTCTTAACAATTGTATTATTTTATGGTTGAAAGTCACCACAAAATGAGGAACTGTATTAAAGGATTGCAGCATTAGGAAGGTTGAGAACCACTGGCTTCCCATCATGGAGCAAATTTATCTGTGTTCATTAAGAATGAACATCAGTTTAATTGTACATAATCAATCAATACAGTATATATAAACTTTGCATCTGATAATCATTTACAGCTTCATTACAAATTAAATGGACTTTACATGTTGTACAAACTCACAATGTACTTCGAGCTTAATTTAATATTATATATGAACCAAGCCATACAATAAACCATGATTAAACTATGTGTGAACCCTATTTAAATGTATGAATGATGCACTAATGAGAAAAAAATAAGGATAAGACCCAAACAGAAGCATAAATTTTCTCCAGTCCTTTCCCTCTAAAACTATTCTGTTCTGAATTATTTTTTAAGCAAATGAAATGAGTCAGAACATGAAGGAATGTGATTACTGTCATTTCCAATTACTAACTTTTCAGCATGCATTATTTACACTCCTGCTTGGTAATTCATTAAAAGCTGTAAAATAAATCACTAAGCCTTTTCTTCCTTTCCACAGAAAAAAGATACAGTAATAAAATTTAGCACTTAGAGATGAAATGTGTAAAATAATGTTGAAAACTCATGAAATTGGTATGCAGAGGAAAAGGTTTTTGTGAGGTTTAAGTGGTCATATAATGTAATAAATATTACATTTATTTCAAAGATTTGTTAATGCATATATTTTGCTTAAATTGTTAAGGTGTTTATATGTACACTCAGAGGTGTTTCACGTTTATAAGCAGGCTGCTTCTAACAGAGATATAAAAGGAAGAGAGAAATAATCTATCATGTAACTAAAAATTAGATCTGTTAACTCTTTCAACTAAGAACCTAAGAAACATGTTAAAAATACTGTGAAGGTTTTCTCTTTTTTACATTTATACCTCTGCATATCTCAGTGATACTGCTTATAATAAAGGCTCTTAGTGAAGCAGTACAAATCTAAAAGCATGAAATGATTATTACACTAATACCTTACTTCACCTTGTGTATTAGTTTTATTCTGACACCAGATGGCACTATTCACACAGATCATATTCTCATAAAGTATCAGTTTAGGTACCTATGCCCTATTTCCTCGGGCATGGTGGAAATGGTGGATTCCCATGGATCTTCTTACCAGAATCCCATAATCTTTCAAAAGAACAATATGTGTCAGCTAAACAAACCTATAGATGTTGATATGAGCATTTTATGTCATTAGTCAAACTTTCCTTGAAACTCTTGGCTCAGCATTACTAACTTTCAAAAACCATAGATGGTTCTCTGCTGTATCATACAAAAAAGAACTTTGCATAGAGATATAAAATACACTAACTTTTAATGAACACAAACGTTCTTATTAAATTTTGTTTTAAGATCTTTGCAAAAAATGGGATTGTGCATGTTGTTCTTTATTGTAGTTTTGAAATAAATCAAATATATTCTGAACTATAATTCAATGTAAAAATAACTGAAATATAAAAAGCGATTACATAACACACAGTTATCCCCCTACAGCATGCTTTTAGCTTTAAAGTAAAGGTAAAGGTTTCCCATGTTCAGTCCAGTCATGCTCATCTCTATTTCTTAGCTGAGGAAACTGTTGTCTGGAGACATTTGTGGGGTCATGTGACCAGTATACATGAAAGCTCAGAGAATATTGCTGAAACAGTGGTACCTATTTATCTACTCTTATTTGCATATTTTTTTAACTGCTAAGTAGGCAGGAGCTGGGGCAAGTAATGGGAGTTCACCCCATTTGTACAACACTTGGGTTTTGAATTCAGTCTTTAACTGCTGAGCCATCTCACTCCCTCCTATTTTAGCATACATATAAAGCACACATACTGGCTTTTGGCTGTATTTGTGCTGTATCTAAACATATTATTTGCAACAATTATATCAATCTGATTTTTATTTATGTTGATTTATATCTCAACTCTGTTTTATGCAACTTAACACCTTATATATAATTTGGATTTTTAAAAAGATGATATTTGGATGCCAAGTGATCTTACTAGGGGATGTCCTTTATTTACTCTGCTACAGACAAGGAAAATTATTTGAAAGCAATGTTAAGAGAATTAAATTTGACCTCATAATATTTTCTGGCTACATTTCTAATTTGCAACAGCAGTCACAGCTGTACAATTTCCAGACATGACTCATAGTTCATAATAGTTTCTGATCCAAAAGAGAGGTGCCAAACAAATTATTCAGACTTCACCAACTGAAAGATCTCCTTCCAGCTTAAGGAACTTAGAAGATTTATAGGTGATATCTGTTTGTTATTTATTACTAATGAATTTTCTGTACAAAGCTCAGGGGAAAGACAGAGTTCTAAGGTAAATCCTTCAGATAGATTGGGAAGGTTAGATCTGAAGTAACTCAAAAACTATTGCTTATGAGCTGATTCATGGATCTACTGTCTTCATGATAAATTGCATTTCTATCAGTTGATAGTAAACAATGTTTATAATAAAGACATTACCTGAAAGAAAATATTGAACAACATTCCTATAAAGGCCATTAAATATCATTAGCGGTTAACAAATATTTCAGATTAGCAAAATTTATTTTCTGTAAGAATATATCCAAGTAGATATAAGATACAACATTAAACCAAATTATTGTCCATTTAAAATTTTTTTGATATATTGATTTTACAAAGACTATAGTTTGATTCAGCAAGCTAGGAGTTAGATCAAACACTTTAATTCCATCTATTGCAGTTTTAAGGTTTGACAGTATTTGTAAAGTCCCTCTACTGAAGAGGCAGGTGACGGTTTAGTGACTTCAGCTCTTTATTGGTCATAGCAAGCAAATATCAGCAAGGTCCTGCTATAGGCAGGGGTTTAAATATAGAGCCCTTTAACTCAGGAGCCAATCAGAATTTACGTACTTGAGTTCCTGCTTGGACTGGAGTGAAAACTTCCCAGCTTCACAGGACATAACAGTATTCATCTTCATACATAAAAAAACAATATCACTCAGGTAGCTGAAATGTATAATTGCCATGAGCTGTGCCATGCACATTGAGGAATTAATATGGAAAAGGAAAAATCTGCAACAGAATATAGAAGAATTAAAATACCGAGAGAATTTTCTGGAAGCTTGACAAAATAGAAAAAAACAGCTTTAAAATATATTCAGAGTCATAAATTCTGACAATCATATTATAAATTAAATTATTTCTTAACAAATAATGAAGCTTACTGGTCTAAACTTGTCTTTGAATGCTAGCCATAGCAAAAGGAATGCTCTTAAGAGTCTTAAACTAATGGAAGCAAAATAAAACATCCAACTTTCAGGGGGATGGATGTCTCTGATGGAGGGAGGGAACATTCTTCATATGGATCAAAATTCACAAAAATGGTAGGAAAAAAGGATTGTTATTCAACCATCTTGGAAAAACCAGAGTAGGATAAAAGAAAATACTATATAACTTAAAATGACTGTAGTAAGAATGTTTAGACTTGGCAACATAATACTTACCTTCAGCTAGGAAGAATTCCAAAGATGTCTCTCTGTAATGAACAGTTGGTACTCTTTAACAGCTACAGTTTAATAGCTCTTTAAAGAGCAGTTAACAAACAAAATGAAACAATAAGAGATATTAACACTTTGGGGATATCTATATTTACTATGGAGGCAGGATTTTGTATTTTTTAGCAAGTGGAAATGGAAGATATTGTATCATGTATCGTGCTTGTTCAGACAAGTTCATTTTCCCAGTTTTAGAATGAAAGGTGCTTCTTATTTTCTTTTTGTAAATATTTGAAACAATCTAGTTAAACTCCTTTTACAAAATTGTTAGACACGTTCAATAAAATAAACTTAAACCCAAAAGGTCTATAAACATGTCTGAATCAATGAATCAATTGATTCAAGAATCAGCATTGTCTCCCAGGAAATGATAAATGTTTACAGTATTCAAGGGAAATATGCTTCATCAAATCCCAAGATGAATTTGAAAAATATGCATTCTTGAAAGCATTTTTTCTTCTTTTTAAAAATCATTCCAAGGGATATATTTACATTCTAGCCTTAACTTAACATGATTTTATACCTCATTCCTGGGCTTTTCTCCAAGTTCAGTTTTCTTATACAGTAGTTTGTAGCACTGATGGAGAAAGCGGTAAATTATATGGCCTCTTTACTTTTTAAAAATACATTCATACATTTTTTATCATGCCTCTCCACCTGTTTGATTTATTTCATATATTTTCTGTGTAACCTAATATTCACATAACAGTGTTTTTTATTCAATATTATATGACTGAAACCTGGCTATGTCCTCACTTCTTACCTGTTTTTGAATTATTTTCAGTCTAGCTTTCACTTATATCTATTTTTTCATGACAAGTGAAAATACAAAGTTGAACTTAGTTATACTGCAGCTGTGTAAGTTGTTTATGGTTTATTCAAGTTACTTTTTAACTGAAAGCAAACACAGTTTAACCATTACAAGGGTAGGAATCCAACAAAAGAGACGGGTGCTTAAGTCTGGGGGGGGGAACCCACAGGTCCCTTTTGTGCTGCCAATTGTTTTATAAATAAATTTGCTGCAACAGAACTTGTGTTTATTACTCTCTGAAATATTAAAGGTTTCTTTCCTGGGATAATGAAAGGGTTCTGACACCCTTCCTTTTATTTTTTAAAACCCTGAGGCATTATATTCAGTATTACAAGAAGCAATCCATTTGTTTGACAGTTCCTTTCTTCATTGCCCAGTTGCCCCATCATCAGAATGGATAGGAAATCGTTTCTGGAGAGCTGAAACAGACAATGTCACCATATTTTCTACTTCACTTCTAATTTGGGAGCTTGGAATAAAACTCTTGTCATTCAGATCACCAATACAAAACAATGACAGCTCTTGTTCTGCTACAGCACTAATGTAAGGATACATATAAAGGGGGGGGGGTGTTAAAAAAAAGTTTAAATCTGTATACTATAGTTACATGTAGTGCATTTTTATGCTTTAATTTTATACATTATATGCTTGTAATTAAACTTTATACTTGCTATATTAGAGAAAGTGAAAGCAATAGGTAGATGCATACATGCCTGAACTTGTCTAAGAAGACGTCAATAGGAAGTGAAATGATGAAGAATATATTTTTTTTAATAAAGATGAAAGCCAAATTATATTCTATATATGTAGCATATTTTTGCTGATAAGGAGAAGGAAGGGAGACTAGTATAGATCTGTTTCAAGATATTTTGCTCTCATCAGGTATGTATACCCTTACTGGGATTTGAACCTGGGGAGTCTGCCTCTAAGGCAGTAACTTTAACCTCTAAACTACAGGTTCTCCTCATTTCAGAGGGGCTGAGAGGCAAAAAGGAAGCAGCATGCTTCCTCTCATATTTCGGTATACCAGGATGATTTGATAAAAGAAAAACAAAACAAAACATATAATTCTTCTCTGATACAAGATGAGAGCAAAAATATGTAAATATACATACAAAAATATGTATTTAAATGTGTATAAATGTGTGTGTGTGTTTCTGTTGAGTCACCTGGTGTACCCAAATATGGGAGGGAGGTCATTTGACAACCAATATCTGTGATGAATATAAAATATATTATTCTAATGTGTTTATAATTCATTTTGGTTTAATATAAATTGTAGATCTAGTGAATACATTTTTAGCATTGGTATTATTAAACATTTGCCTGCTTGGCTAAAGGAAATCAGGGTATTGTATTTATTTTTGTCCCTTTTGTTGGGCCTCCCTATATTCTAAATTCCATACCATGCTTCCTCTTTATCCAGTGTCTCATTTTCAGATTATGCTTTTAAAATTAATTCTTTTAGTATCTGACTGGTATTCTCTCTTATTTATTATTGCTCAGTGTTGGTTTAAGCGGCCAAGGAAACAAAGCAGTTTTGAGTTGACATTATTTTTATTGCTTGCTTTGTCTCCTTTTTTGAAGGAAAAGAAACCCATATCTTAATGTCTGACTCTTTGTTTCAGAAGCCTTACCGTTACTCTATGTCTAAAATAAAACTGACCCTTTGTCTAATAAAAGAAGACCCTTTGACTGTATCCAGCAGTCTGGATATATGAGGCAACCTGCCTACTGAGCAGTAATTTGTTCCTTTGTGCTCTGGGTCCTGATCCTTGGATAGGCCATTTAACAAGCAATGCCAACATTATTTTCTGTTGCCACACTCAGACAAATGAGTTGCCATGGGATAGAGAAACTGAACCATAGAAAGAGGTGAGACAAAGAGCTGCAGGATATCTACTCTTTGCCCTCACCATTCTTCAGCTCACTGTGCTGCCTGCCAGCCTTGTAAAACTGAACTCCAAGTTTACTATTTCTTCAAGGAAAAACAAGACGTGCTCTCTCAAATGGAGCTCTTGTTGAATAAGTCAGACACTAAACAAGTTTGGTTCCACTATATGTACCTTAATATGAATGTTATAATAGGAATCTAGAAGTATATTTTCTTTTAAAACAAATATTCACACTTCCTTGCAATATCTGGTAAAAAAAATAGTTATTTCTCTTTCCTTAAAGCATTCTTAATATCTATGCATGTCCCATGGTACTTTCAAGATGTATTAGAGCATTACAATATTGTTCCCTGTCTAGCTTGGCTCTTGCACTTGTATTTCAACATGACTATAACCCAGCAGATTGCAGAAGATAATACAAGTATTAATTTGGAAATTAATGATTAAGACAGAAATCTATGCATCTTCTTCCAATACTAAATACACCGGGGTGGTGCAGCAGGTAGAGTGCTGTACTGCAGGCCATTGAAGCTGACTATAGATCCGTAGGTCAGCGGTTCAAATCTCATCACCGGCTTAAGGTTGACTCAGCCTTCCATCCTGGATTGTGGGGGTAATATGCTGGCTCTGTTAAAAAGTGCTATTGCTCACATGTTGTAAGCTGCCCTGAGTCTAAGGAGAAGGGCGGCATAAAAATCAAATAAATAAATAAATAGGTAACACCAAGTAATATATATCTACAGAGTTAGAATCCAGATTCTAACATCCAGAATTACATCATCAAATAAGACGGCGTATGAATCTCATACATCTTATAAAGTTTATCTGTTCCTCATAGAGAGAATTGATAATCAAAGTATTTCATATGTAAAATACATATATAATATCTCTAAAACCAAGTGTGAAGGCTAATTGTTCTTTTGAAGGGCACGTAGAACATTTGCACAAATGCACACCAATTAATTTAGAAATATATTAGTTGTGTAATAAAATGAAAGGATAATGAGAGAGACAAACGGCAAGATGCAGAAACTGAAGTTACAAGTGCATTCTAAATTAAAAAGTCCTCTTCTTCATTAGAATCAGCTCTATTTATTCTCTAACTTATACAAAATATTGAGCTATATGATTAATGATTTCTAGTGCCCACGCAGGTGCTTCAAAATTATATTGAAGTAATACCAGATTAAGAAATCCAAAAACAATTTATTCTTTCCATAACTATTAATCACAAGTCTTTTTGCATGTAAGGTGCATTATACCACACAGAGAGACAAACATGTGTGAATGTGCATGCACGTGCATGCGTATAGTAAAATATTATAGTGTAATATGTCTATAGAAATGATTAATATCACTCTAGAAAAAAATGATATATTTCATTATATTGAATATTTTAGTCTTATGTTTTCAGAAATATGATATAAATTAAGCCTGTTGCAAAGAAGCCCTTGTCAAGCCACAGTCACATGAATACTGATTGAAATCTATTGACTCTTCTTTTTCTTTTTCTTTACTTTTGCTTTATTAAAATCTATCTTTAATGGCACAAAGCCCCATCACAGTAACAACTTCCAGTGAAAAGTAATCAAAAAGTACATGAATGGTGTGAAATGTGGAAACTCTTGTGAAGGCATAATTGAGACTCAAGAATGCAGTTAGGACAATAGTGCAGGCATTCCAGTGAAACACACAGTGTCATTAATACATCCAAAATACCAGATGGGAACTTCATTGTTGCATCTCAATTTCTCTAATTTGTAAGTGATATTTTTTTCCAGTGTGCTTTGTACCAAACAAAGATTTTCTATGTTTAGTACACATATGGGGCTAACAGATATATTTATTTTATGTGATAAAAATACATATAAATGAATACATCTAGTTCTTATAATTATTTCATGGCAGCATATGATGTCTGATGGTTCCCAGCATGGCTCATTTGCAATATTTAGTACTATTGTGTTGACATTCTGTCAGGAACTTGCTGATAGTTATTAGGACTTTTGTTGCAGAATTTGATTTGCCTCAAAGCAGGTCACAAATTTCAGTCACAGTTCAGCAGATCATCAAGATTTTATTGTTTGAGTTAGCCTTCCCCACCACCTCTAACTTGCTTACCAAGCTGCAAACCCAGAGTTTGGCTTCAGAGAGAAACATCAAGAAAGCAACTTGCTTCTAATATATCAATTGAGACTTGATTCCAATTCTGACACAGCTGCAGTTGAATGACAGCAATTTCAATGCATATAAAATACATATTTTTTTTAGAAGAACAAAGACTAACTGTTGCTTCTGTTTGGCCTTTTTTCTTTTTACTTCTGTCATATTTGCAATCAAGAGGTACAGCCGACACAAAATATGCTAAATGTGACTAAGAACAAATTACAGATAATAAGACTGTTCATATAAGTGAAAATGACAGAACACTAATACATTTTTTTTATTCACTGTTTTTAAAAGCAACATTTCCCTATCGCAAAGTGTACAAAAATATTTCAAATACTACAAAAGGACTTCATTCTTTTGTGCATCAATCTATTATTATTGTTGTTGTTGTTGTTATTATTATTATTATTATTAATTCAATTTGTATGTCGCCCTTCTACGAAAACTTGGGGCAGCTATTATTTCCAAATGGCAGATTAATATAGTGATAGTCACAGTGTAGTAATATAGAAAGTGTTTAGAAATTGTTACCTCTAATCATTGCCCTGTATGTGTCAGAGAGCCATAGACAGTTGGAGTCCAGGAACACTCCACTAATATGTTCAGATAAATGGGAAATCTATACTTTGTAATGTCATATGTAGATAAAGATTTAAAGTTACAGGAGAAACATTCCACTTGAATGTGCATAGTTATTGCATTCCCAATGGATGTTTGTTTGTTCATTTATTTATTTAATTTCTATGCCACTCTTCTCCTGAGACTCAGGGCGGCTTACAGCAAATTTATGCAAAATACGTTAGAAATCTACAATAAAATCTACATTAAAATACTGTCTTAAAACCCCAATATTAAAATTAAGCAATCACATCCATATATTTATTCAATCATTGACCGGGGCTAGATATTAGCAGCTCAGTAGCCCCAAGCTTGTCAGCAAAGGTGGTTTTTCAGAATCTTATGGAAGGCGGCGAGAGTGGGGGCAGTGCGGATCTCTAGGGGGAGTTCATTTCATCAGACCGGGCTGCCACAAAGAAGGCTTTTCCCCTAAGTCCCATCAGTCAGCATTTTCTGGCTGACAGGACCTGGAGAAGGCCAACTCTGTGGGAACTGGTCGCTGGGATACGTGAGGCAGAAGTCATGTTGCTAGGACTTACCTTTTTTACTTGGTTGTAATTATTTTTGGAGAGGTCTTATTTTTTTCATGGCTGCAACAGAGCAGAAGGCAAGGAGGGGTGGAGGACAGGAGTGAGTTCTAATCTCGCTGCTGGTTCACTTCCTCCCATGCCAAAAATAAGCCCTAGCACGATTTTCATGCCAAATATAATCCCTACACCTAAAGTAAGCCCTACTTAAGGTCCTGTGCAACTGGTCTGCTACCCTTTCTGTCTGGTTGCTGCCAACATGACATGGGGTGTTGCCAGGTCCACTAAGATTTAGATTTAGATTTAATTGGATTTGTATGCCCCCCCTCTCCGGGGACTCGGGGCGGCTCACAGCATGTACAGAAAAAACAAGAACAATAATAAGAATCCAATTAATACATTAAAAATCTTTAAAATTCTAATTAAAAAACTATCAATATCATTCATTCAATGATCAAACTAGAGCATTGGTCAGGGGAGAAGATCTAAGGAAACCCCAGGCCTGGCAGCAAAGATGAGTTTTTAAACTCTTTCGGAAGCCGAGGAGGGTGGGGGCAGTACAAATCTCCAGGGAGAGCTGATTCCAGAGGGCCGGCCCCCCCACAGAGAAGGCTCTGACCCTAAGGAGAGCAACTCTGTGGGATCTCACCGGTCACTGGGATTTGTGCAGCAGAATGCGGTCCCAGAGATATTCTGATCCGATGCCATGAAGGGCTTTATAGGTCATAACCAACACTTTGAATTGTGACTGGAAACTGATCGGCAACCAATGCAGACTGCGGAGTGTTGGTGTAACATGGGCATACCTAGGGAAGCCCATGATTGCTCTCGCAGCTGTATTCTGCAAGATTTGAAGTTTCCAAACTCTCTTCAAAGGTAGCCCCATGTACAGAGCATTACAGTAGTCTAACCTCGAGGTGATGAGGGCATGAATGACTGTGAGATAGTCTGATCCTATGCCATGTAGGGCTTTATAGGTCATAACCAACACTTTGAATTGTGTCCAGAAACAGATCGGTAGCCAATGTAGTCTGTGGATTGATGACAAGATATGGGCATTCCTTGGAAGGCCCAAAACTGCTTGTGCGGCTGCAATTTGGACAAGCTGAAGTTTCCGAACACTCTTCATAGGTAACCCCATGTAGAGAGCATTGCAGTAGTCGAACCTTGAGGTGATAAGGGCATGAGTGACTGTGAGCAAAGACTCCCTGTCCAATTAGGTCCACAACTGGTACAACAGGCAGAGCCGAGCAAACACCCTCCTCGCCACAGCCAAAAGATGGTATTCTAATGATAGCTGTGGATCGAGGAGGACGCCCAAGTTGCAAACCCTCTCTGGAGGGGTCAATAATTCCCCCCCAGGGTAATGGACAGACAGATGGACATGTCCTTGGGAGGCACTCCGTCTTGTCTGGATTGAGTCTGAGCCTGTTGGCACCAATCCAGACCCTGACAGCCTCCAGACACCGGCACATTACTTCCACTGCTTCACTGAGTGGACATGGGGTGGAGATGTACAGCTGAGTGTCATCAGTGTACTGATGGTAACTCACCCCATGCCCTTGGATCATCTCACCCAACGGTTTCATGTAGATATTAAACAGCAGAGGGGAGAGGACTGATCCCTGAGGAACCCCACAAGGTAGGGACGTAGGAGTCAACCTCTGACCCCCCGCTGACACCGACTGTGACCGACCGGGGAGGTAGGAGAGGAAAACCACCGTAAAATGATGCCTCCCACTCCCAACCCCTCCAGTCAGCGCAGAAGGATACCATGATCTATGGCAGGGGTCGGGAACCTATGGCTCGCGAGCCAGATATGGCTCTTTTGATGGCCGTATCTGGCTCGCAGACAGGGCTCCTAGCACTGAGCTCCCGCTCGCAGCTGTCCCCTGGCTCCTGCTCGATGCCACGGTTTTTGGCGCTGTCCTGCTGGGCCCCAAAGACGGAAGGCAGGAAGAAGGAGAGCTCCATTCTTCTCGCCTTTTTCCCGCCTTCCGTCTTTGGGGCACAGCAGGACAGCGCCGAAAACCGCGGCATCGAGCAGAAGCCGGGGGACAGCTGCGAGCGGGAGCCCCAGGAGGGAAGTACCGGCAGCGCCCCGCCCAGCTGAAGCTGCACTGGCGTCGGCGGCAAATGTCCTTTGTGGCCTGGTGGGAGGGGGGGGGATGCAGCGGCCGCAGGCAGTCGCAGGGAGATGGCGGCGGCGAGAGGGAGCTCCAGCTGGGCTGGGGGTTCGGGGGGGCCATGAACGCCGCCCGGAGCCAATGGCTTCTTTTGGGCTTACTTGAATTCCTGCTGCTGGTAAGCGCGCGCGGGTGGCCGGGTGGGAAGGGCGAGGCGCGAGGGGGAGGCAAGTGGAGAAGCGGAGAGAGAGAGAAGTGGACCAAAAGAAAGAAAAGGGAAAGAGAGGGAGGGAAAGAGAAATGGAGAGGAAGGAAGGAGGGAGGGAGGGGAGGGAGGGAGAGAAGGAAGGAAGAGAAAGGAGGGTAGAAAGAGAGGGAGAGAGAGAGGAGAGAGAAAGGAAGAGGAGAGATAGAAAGGAAGAGAGAGAAAGAAAGAGGGATAGAAAGAGAGAGAGAGTGAGAGATGCTCAGTGAGCCTTTCTTTGAAGTTGCCTTTCTTTCTTTCTTTCTTTCTCTCTTGCTCTTTCATTCTTTTTTCTTTCTCTTGCTTTTTTTCTTTCTCTTTCTTTCTCTCCTTCCTTCCCTCCTTCCATTTCTTTCATTCCCCCTCTCTATTTTTATTTCTCTTTCATTCTTTCTTTCTCTTGCTTTCTTTCTTTCTCTTTCTTTCTCTCCTTCCTTCCCTCCTTCCATTTCTTTCATTCCCCCTCTCTATTTTTATTTCTCTTTCATTCTTTCTTTCTCTTGCTTTCTTTCTTTCTTGCTCTTTTTCTTTCTCTCTTTTACCTTCCCTTCCTCTATTTCTTCTTTTCTTTCTCCTTCCTACCTTCTTCCCTCCCTCCCTTCCTTCAGTCCTTCCTCTCTTACTCTCCCCTTTCATAAGTTTCCTTGCTTCCTTCCTCTGTTCCTGTCCCTTCCCCCTTTCTTTCTTTCTTTCCTTTCTTCCTTCCCTCCCTCCATTTCTTGCTTTCCTTCTCCTTCCTCCCTTGTTTCCTCCCTCATTCCCTTCTTTCACTCCTTCTTCTCTTACTCTCCCCTTTCACACCTTTCCTTGCTTTCTTTGCACCCTTCCTCTGTTCCTGTCCCTTCCCTCTTTCCTTCCTTCCTTCCCACCCTCCGTCCATTCATTCACCCATTCCTCTCTTGATCGCCCCTTTTACCATTCCTTCCTTCCTTCCGATGTGGGCCTGGGCCAGCAGAGTAGTTTGCTTTTGCACCCCGTCTCGAGCTCCCTTGGTGCCAACCCGGCCCTCCCCACTTCAGAGAGAAGGGGGAGAAAGAGAGAGAGAGAAAGAGAAAGAGAGAGATAAAAAGAGAAAGATAGAGGGAGGGAGAGAAAGAGATAGAAAGAGACAAAGAGAGGGGGAGAGAAAGAGAGAGAGAAAGAAAGAGAGAAAGGGAGATACGTACGGCTCTCGCGGAATTATATTTCAAAATATGTGGCGTTTACGGCTCTCTTAGCCAAAAAGGTTCCTGACCCCTGATCTATGGTATCAAAAGCCGCTGAGAGGTCAAGAAGCACCAGGACAGAGGATAAACCCATGTCCCGGGCCTGCCAGAGATCATCCATCAGCGTGACCAAAGCAGTTTCTGTGCCATAGCTGGGTCTGAATCCTGACTGCCAAGGGCCTAGATAATCGGTTTCTTCCAAGGACCGCTGGAACTGGAGTGATACCACCTTCTCAACAACCTTCCCCATAAAGGGGAGGTTGGAGACAGGACAATAGTTGTTAAATATGGCTGGGTCCAGGGAAGGCTTCTAGAGGAAGGGGTATACAAGTGCCTCCTTGTACGGAGCCGGAAAGGACCCCTCCCTCAAAGAATCGTTGGTAATCTCCTGGACCCAGCTCCGAGACCAGCCAGGAGGGACACAGGTCCAGCAAAGAGGTGGCGGAACTCACAGCTCCAATGGCCTTGTCCACTTCATCAGGTGTCACAAGGTCAAATTTGCTCCAAACAGATGGACTAAGATGGTCCCCTGTCACCTCAACTGACTGTCAGCCGATTCTGCACTCCAATTGGAGTCGAGGTCAGTCCAGATCTGAGCTATTTTATATGCGAAAAACTTATTAAAAGCCTCGGCACTACCTTGCGAGGGCTCCCCAACTCCGCCCTGATTAAGAAGGGAGCAAGTCACCCTGAACAGCATGGCCAGGTGAGATTCCGCAGATGCAATCAGGCCGACATTGTATGCACGTCTTGTCGACCTGATTGCCACTTAATATGAGATTTTACAAGTTTTCGGTCAGATTTGGATCTGGTCTTCCTCCAATGCTTCTCTAGACATCTCTTCTGGCATTTCATTCCCCGGAGCTCCTCAGTGAACTATGGAGACCTCCAGGGTCTGTTGCCAGAGAGAGGTCACAAAGGTGCAATTTGGTCTAGAGCCTCCGTCACAGCCCTATTCTCTGCCGAACTGTGTACAAGTGAATCCGGCAAAACCCCAAGCACCCTTTGAAAACCTTCTGGATCCATCAGGCATCTCAGGTGGAACCTCTTAATCGGTTCTGCCTCCCTGCGGGGAGGGATTGGAGCCTTAAAATCAAGCCGGAATAGAAAATGATCTGACCATGATAAGACAACGTCTCTAAGCCCCTTAATATCAGATAATTACTCAACTACTCTGAGAGGAATACCATGTTGAGAGTGTGCCCCCTCTCATGGGTTGAGCCCTGAACTACTTGGGTCAGGCCCATGGTTGCCATGGTGGTCATGGACTCCTGCGCCAACCCAGAGGATTCGCCGAGCAACGGCAGATTAAAATCCCCCAAGACAATAAGTCTGGGGGACTCCACCGCCAGCCCGGCTACCTCCTTGAGCAGAGCAGGCAGGGTTGTTGACACGCAGCTGGGAGGCAGGTATGTGAGCAACAAGTCCACCTGTACCCCTAGGTCCAGCCTCATAAGAAGGGACTCACAGCCCATGATCTCAGGAGCAGTGAGCCTACGCAGCTTGAAGGTCTTCTTGGCTATAATTGCCACTCCTCCTCCCCCTTCCCTGGGGTCGTGGCTGGTGCCACACCTGACACCCGGCTGGGCACATTTCCGAGAGAGGAACTCCCCCCTCTGGGCCCAGCCAGGTCTCAGTCACACACACCTGGTCTGCCTCCCCCTCTAGGAGTAAATCCTGGATAAGGGGAGCTTTATTTATATCAGACCTGGCATTAAGCAGCAACAGCCTGAGTCCAGGGTCCGGATTTCGCTTGTCACCAGTTCTCCGGGTTGAGTCCACGGGGCCAGAACAAGGAACCGCTTTCAGGAAGTGGACCCTTTTTCCCCGCGAGCGTCCTACCCTATGTCTCCCGCAAGTTGGTGTGTGGTTGGAGGATGAAGCTTCTTCTCCTTGCTCACCACTTCAACAAAGCAGGAGGCTGAGCAACCCACCAATGTCATGGGCATTAAGTGAGGAAGTAAGGGGTAGAGGATGAAAAGAGGCAATGAGGTGAAGGATGAAGCTTCATTTTGGACTACCAATAATAAAAGAAAGTTCAATCAGACCTTCCAACTTTGGGAGATGTTCTTTTTTTTCCCTGAGAAGTTGGAAAGTCTGAATGCTCTTCTTCTTTTTTAATCCCACAGTATTCTTTTGTTACCCTACATGTGGTGGCAGAGAACAGAGATAGAAAACAGGTTAGTGAAGGAATTGTGATTGCTCTATGGTGGGGAAGGGGTTAGGATTTGGCATTGTGGTTTCTCTGTGGTGTAATGATTGTTAGAATTTGTCATTGTGATTCTCTGGTGTGGGGAGTGGTTTAGGATTTTGCATTGTGGTTGCTCTGTGGTGCAATGAGTGTTAGGATTTGGCATTGTGATTACTCTTGAGTGAGGTGGGGTTTAGTATTTGGAATTGTTATTGCTCTGGGGTAGGGTGGGAGTTAGGATTTGGCATCCACAATAACCACCCCAGAGCAACCAAAAGTCCTTCATTAACCTGTTTTCCAGCTCCATTATCTGCCACTGCCTGCATGGCAACAAAAGACATTTAAGTTTAAGTTTAAGTTTAATCAGATTTGTATGCCGCCCCTCTCCGCAGACTCGGGGCGGCTCACAGCAATAACAATACAATGTAAAACAAATCTAATATTTAAGTTAATTTAAAAAACACCACAAATTAAAACCAATCATACACACTAGCATACCATGCATAAATTTTATAAGCCTAGGGGGAGGGAACATGTCAATTCCCCCATGCCTGACGACAGAGGTGGGTTTTAAGGAGCTTACGAAAGGCTAGGAGGTTGGGGGCAACTCTGATATCTGGGGGGAGTTGGTTCCAAAGGGTTGTTGAACTAAAAACCAAAAGATAAATCAGATCTTGCAATTTCTTGGGGGGTGGGGGAGTTGTGAGACCTTGTGAAGTTGAAGCTTTTTTTTAACCAGTAATTGCAGTCTTCTTTTGTTGCCATGCACATCTATGGAAAGCAAGTCAGTGAAGGGATGCTTGGAGAAGCAAGGGGAGCTGGGTAGGAGCTGGAAAGCAGGTGGCAAATCAAGCCCCACCCCCAAGGGCTCCAGACAACTAGTTGTGGAATGCAGGAGTGGATTGTAACATATTTTGCTGCTGGTTTATCTCCTCCTGCACCGCATGGGTGGGTTAGATGCAGTGGCAAAAAAAAAAAATATCCCCAAAATTAAAAAAGAGCCAAAAACAAAATGGTGACCACATGCACAGTGCCAGAAACCCAGTTTCTGCGCATGTGCAGAAGAAAAAAACCCAGGGAAAAAATCTCCCCCAAAATACAAAAAAAAAAAATGCCCCACCCCAGAAGCAAAAACAGATGGTGACTGCATGCACAGTGCCAGAAACTCAGCTTCTGTGAATATGCAGGGGGAAAAATTCCCCCCAAAAATGCTTAAAAAAATAATAATTCCAATTTTATTTTTTTTAAAAGGTGTTGGAGCCACAGACTGGCACCAACCAAAATAGCTCTATTGTGACATTGTGACATCACCAGTGGCTCGCTACTGGTTCAGGAGAACCGGTCCGAACCAGGAGGAACCCACCTCTGGTGTAATGGGAGTGACAGCAGCAGGTGCCCTGCTCACCACCACTACCAGGTGAAACGGGGGAGGGATACTCTGGCTGCCACCACTTCACTCCACCAGCATCAGGTCTTTGCAGGCCAAGGATACTGTTGGGATTTCATTCTCCATCCCTCCACTGCCTCATTTCATCGTCCACACCCCACCTCACTTAATGTCCATGCCACTGGTGTGTCCCTCAGTCTCCTGCTGTGTTGCAGTGATGAGCAAGGAGAAAAAACTTCATCCTCCACCCCCTGCCTTGTTTAATCCTCTACCTCTCCACCATCTTGCTTAGTACGTGCAGCACACACACCCTGCCTCATGTTGGCAGCAACCAGACAGCAACCAGACAGAATGGGTGGCTGGCCGTCTGTAAAGGCTCTTAAGTTGGGCTTACTTTAGGAGTAGGGCTTATATTTGGCAGAAATTGGGATAGGGCTTGTTTTAGGGATAGGTTGCATTTTGGGGAAAACACAGGTAGCATGTTCCAAATTCCTTCAATTCATCTATTGGAACCCCAGGAGCATTCCTTTTCTCTTTTAGCAGATGGAATGTTTACAAAAGTACAGCAAACAGAAGATAAAACTGTACAATTTTAACAAAATTATGCTAGCAAAGATTGGAAGATATCACTTTGTATACCAATAAAGCAATTTAACAGAATGTTCAAGCTATGAAACGAAGTCCTTCTTTTCACATTCTGATAAAATAGTGCTTATAATCATCCAAAATAGATTAACTCCTGCATGAAAAGAGATATGCCAGATATTGATACTGATTTTAGAAAAGGCTAAGGAACAAAAGATAGTATTACTAACATATACTGTGTAATTGAGAAAGCCAAAGGCTACAAAAAAAAATTCTATATATGCTTTTTAAGGGCCTTTGATTGTGTCAACCATGGTAAACTGTGGAGTATCTCAAAGAAAATGAGATCACTAGAAACATTTTGCTGTCCCCATGCAAAACCTATATAAAGTCAGTAAACTACAATCCGGATACAGTGTGGCAAAACAGACTGCTCTCAGGCTGGTAATGTTGTGGCCCGTCCGCGTGCCATGCAGCTGGTCATGGATTCCAAGGATTGAGAGACGGGTGTGGGCTGGTACTCTAGAGCCATGTACCTGCTACCTAAGTCTGATAGTGAGGAGGTTGAAGAGGATGTAGTGTCAGCCCTCCTGCTGGGACAGAACAGGCAAAGGAGTAACTTAACATCGTATACTCTCCTATTGTTTATTCAATGTATGTTCTGGTACAAATCAACGTTTCCCAGTCAGATAACTCAGCACAACGAGATATCCCAGATCATTTTATTACAGGAATTCTCACAATAACTCACAGTTATGATGTGATTCTTCTGCAGTATAATCTTTCCCATTGTGCAGGTAAAAAGAGGTTGAATTGACCCAGGTTCTAGGTGTAGCATCTACATGCTGGCTGGCTTAAGTGAATGAAGACAAAGACCCTCTGGAATGTTCTCTCCAATTACCCCTCATCATGAGTCAGAGCCAATAGGAATACACAAATGTGGTCACATGTAAAACTACATTACCCAGAGTGCAATTTCACTACATTGCTCCTAATGCAATATCTTAAAGAGACATGCCTAAATACAGTCCAACTATTTCTGTCTCTGGGGACAGCACAATGTATATCAGGGGGAGCTAGTGCACAATTCTACTAATGTAACTTAAAGCACATAGTGAAAACAGGTATTACGTTTAAATGTAAAGAAAATCAAATTTATGGCAAGTATGGTAACCTACTTTAAAATTCACAATAAAGATACTGAAGTGGTAGAACTGCCTTTTGGGATAGCTAATCAACAGAAAAGCAAATTGTTAGATGCAAATTGGCAAATACTACTGCCAAGTCAATGGTCCTATTGACAGATTCTTCCAATTAGCTATAGAAGCATATAAATTCACTTCTGAATTAATACTGTATGTTATGTTTTCTTTTAAAAAGTGTAAAGAGCTCCTGTAATAAAACATAAAATTTTAATTTCCATTATATGGATCTTTATTCTCACTGCTACCACTCTCCAAAAAAAAGATACAACCTAAATATTTGATCATTACTTTAGAACAGGGGTGTCAAACTCATCTTGCCACAACGGCATCACATGACATATTTGGACTTTTCCCCCCCTTCGCTAAACTGGGCATGGGTGTGGCCAGTGTGTGACCCTCTTTAGAGGTATATACAAAGGTCACCCAGAACGTAATGCACCACATTTTTTCTTCAACAATTATTTATTGAACACAATGAAACTTACACACAATAAAGAATGATGTTTCACTATTTTTCCATGTAATCTCCATCCTGTTCTATGGCCTTCCACCAGCAAGACACAAGGGCATGTATGCCCTGCCGGTACCACTCCTTGTTCTGGTCATGAAGCCATGGAGCTCTGCCAAATCATCTTCTAATGACCTCACCCTGTGTGCCCAGTGACTAACCTTACTTCTGTCGATTGCAGATTCTCCATAAACTGTACACAAACATTTGTGAATGTTCCCAATATTTTCTTTCTCCACAGTGAGAAATTCAATGATGACACGCTGCTTGTAATGTACATCACTTACAGACATCATTTCAAAATACTGTGGCAGCTACGCTACCCGTCTGAAGAACAAACTTCCAGCAGACGTGGTAGATAAATCCACAGTAACTGAATTTAAACATGCCTGGGATAAACACATATCCATCCTAAGATAAAATACAGAAAATAGTATAAGGGCAGACTAGATGGACGAGGAGGTCTTTTTCTGCCGTCAGACTTCTATGTTTCTATGTTTCTAAGAAATGCAAAATTTACACACACACTCCTGACAATTCAAATAATGTATACCTAAAGTTTCGCATTCGTACTGTTACTGTAAGCTGAGAAAAAAATTGGTGCATTACTTTCTGTGCGACCTTCGTAGCTCCAGATTTTATTGGTCCTGGGCACAATTTCTTGTAGTCAATGGTGCTTCTTCATGTGGAAAATGAATTAATTAATGAATGAATTTCACTATAAATGACATGCAGAAAAGGATTCTTTCCTGTCCATTTTCTTTCCTAGACTTATTTAGGTGAAATAATTTTAGTATTATTAATTTATTATTATGTAGGTGGAATAGTTTTGTTTTGTCAGTTTCAGACAAAATTTCAGTTTGTGAGGTTTTTAATTAGCACACTACAGTGGTACCTCATGATACGAACCCCTCGTCATACGAACTTTTCAAGATACGAACCCAGGGTTCGGAATTTTTTTGCCTCTTCTTACAAACTTTTTTCACCTTACGAACCTGCCGCCGGCCGCTGGGATGCCCCACCTCCAGACTTGAGTTCCTCCCATTTTTTCCCACCCTGTCCTGCCCCATTCTCCCCTCTGGATCTCCATGGGTTTCCCCCATTTTTCCCCACCCTGTCTTGCACCATTCTCCCCTCTGGATCTCCATGGGTTTCCTCCGTTTTTCTCCACCCTGCCCTGCCCCATTCTCCCCTCTGGATCTCCATGGGTTTCCTCCATTTTTCTCCACCCTGCCCTGCCCCATTCTCCCCTCTGGATCTCCATGGGTTTCCTCCGTTTTTCTCCACCCTGCCCTGCCCCATTCTCCCCTCTGGATCTCCATGGGTTTCCTCCTTTTTTCTCCACCCTGTCCTGCCCCATTCTCCCCTCTGGATCTCCATGGGTTTCCTCCGTTTTTCTCCACCCTGCCCTGCCCCATTCTCCCCTCTGGATCTCCATGGGTTTCCTCCATTTTTCTCCACTCTGTCCTGCCCCATTCTCCCCTCTGGATCTCCATGGGTTTCCTCCGTTTTTCTCCACTCTGTCCTGCCCCATTCTCCCCTCTGGATCTCCATGGGTTTCCTCCGTTTTTCCCCACCCTGTCCTGCCCCATTCTCCCCTCTGGATCTCCATGGGTTTCCCTCCCCCCACTCCATTCGCCTCAGCTTCGTCTGCCGGCAGCTTTTTTTTTTTTAAGCCTTAATGTTTTGGATTTTCCTAATCGGCTTGCACGCATTATTGGCTTCTCCATTGATTCCTATGGGAAACATTGTTTCATCTTACGAACTTTTCACCTTACGAACCTCGTGCTGGAACCAATTAAGTTCGTAAGATGAGGTATTACTGTAATTGCATAATATAACAACAACAACAACATCAACAGAGTTGGAAAGGACCTTGGAGGTCTTCTAGTCCAATCCCCTGCTTAGGCAGGAAACTCTACACTACTTCAGACAAATGGTTATCCAATATCTTCTTAAAAACTTCTAGTGTTGGAGTATTCGCAACTTCTGGAGGCAAGCTGTTCCACTGGTTAATCATTCTAACTGTCAGGAAATTTTTCGTTAGTTCTAAGTTACTTCTCTCCTTTTTTAGTTTTCACCCAATGCTTCTTGTTCGACCCTCAGGTGATTTGGAGAATAGGTTGACTCCTCTTCTTTGTGGCAACCCTTGAGATATTGGAACATTGCTATCATGTCTCCCCTGGTACTTCTTTTCATTAAACTAGACATACCCAGTTTCTGCAACAATTCTTCATATGTTTTAGCTTCCAGTCCCCTAATCATCTTTGTTGCTCTTCTCTGTTCTCTTTCTAGAGCCTCAACATGTTTTTTGTATCATGGCAACCAAAATGTAGCACACTACAATAGCAGTAGCAAAAATATGCTAAGATAATGAAGAAAACACGTTCCAGTGTTTGGGAATAGCTAGATAATCCACTCCCAAGTTCAAATACATATTCTTATTGAGCAATTTATCCTTGAAACAACTGTCTTTATTGTTAATTATGCCATCTAAGAAGTTCAGTATGTACTTTGGCTTCTATTGCCAACCTTCTGGGATATTTCCCTGATAAAATCTTGTTTTATTTCTGAGTTAACATATTTTTTCCTCTCTTGAATTTGTCTCTTACTACTTCCCTGATTGCTAAGACCTTTTAATGTCCTTATTTTATTGTATTGTATTTATTTAGCCACTAACAAGCTAATTTGTTCTTATATTTCTAAATGTAAAGTTCCTCATTAATTCATTTTTCCCCTCCCTTTTGCTGCATATGAGCTATTAGCTGACATGTTTATTTTCTAGAGTCTGGACCAGCTTTTAAAATTTGTTTTGCCTCCTTTAATTTATAAATGTTATAATCAATTATTTAGGTATTGTTTCCCAAGTGAGTCCTCAGCAGAATAGATGATAGCCCCCACACAGGCCATTCAAAGAGACCAGGCGTCTCTGAAGCAGCTGACACAAGTGAGCCCAGCTAACTTCCAACCTCTCTTGAGTGCCAGTATTGAGGCCAGCTAGCAACTGCACATTCTGTGCATCACTCAGCCAATGGAAAGGAAGTGTGGTGCATATCTATTTGTTTGGCTTTGCTGAGCTTGCATTGTTTTGCCCATTGCCTATTCAGCCTCAGGATAGTATTGAAAGAAAATGCTGGCCCTCAGAGAGAAATATCATCAAACATGTAATTGTAGGCAATCAGCATCAGCTCAGCATCAATAATTAGGCATGGACCAATAATAAGGATATAGTCTAGACCTATCAGGGAGTTGGTCCCCATGTTGCACCATTTTAGGATTTAGGCATACATTTTATTCAGAAAAATTAACATAAAATGAATCAACTTCTTTAACTATTAAAGTTAAATATGAACCAGAAGCACAGGTTATTAACAGGATATTTATATTAACAATGCACTTTTTCTCTTCTTAAAATTTCATGAAAGAATTTTCTTACTTTGGTTATGACATGCTGTCTTTTGAATCTAATTAAAACTTTCTTCTTCTGGTTCCTTAGGTGGAAAAATAACTCTACAGAGACGAGTTCTTAATTAATGCACAGGGTCTTTGCGAGTCCCACCTCTCAACAGCAGAGATTGACATCCAAGGATACATAAATTACACTAATTGAGCTTTGCATTGACACAGTCTTTCCACAACCAACTCATCAGAGAAGGTAAGAAAGCAGTTAAGTTATTGCACTATGCTTTTATTTTTTCCCTTTGGGAATGGAAATCTTCCCAGATTACTGAAGATATGTTAGTACAAGAAACAGATTTTTTTTCTCTTTGCTTTTAAAAAATAGTTTTTGATTTTTATTTAATATTAAGCATTTTTAATATAACCATCCATTAATCACATTATGATGGATGCCAGCACTGAAGTACTACAAATAAGCATCTTTATGCAAATAATCACTTGGCAGCATTGATTTCAATATAATATTGGACACCAACTGAAATTATTTTCAACTAAATAAATAGGAATTTAAAATGACACAAAAATCATTTTTGCAAGCATATAAAGACTCTACTCAACTCAAAAATCTCCTAAAACTTACTATCAAAAGTTGAATGAGTACTGTGACACAAGTCTTCCTCTTTAATATTTCATTTGTCCAAAAAACCCACCTCTTTTTGGACCATACAATTTTCACATTTCAAAGTTCTATCATATAACAAAAGATGTGAGTCCTTTCATAGCTATGGTTATGTTTTACAAGCCTCATGACTATAGCGAGTTCATAAAGCCAGAGATAGACCAAGATTGCAGCTGGCCATTTCAGATTTGAATGGCAATTTGCTGCACAGAAGCCAGATTTTTTTTAAAAAAACCAAATAACTTGTTGAGAAGCACAGTAAGCAAGTGGCGTTACAAAAGCTCTTGAGAATCACAAGATAATTCTCAGTGCTTCCGGCAATTCCGGAGAATCAGAATTGCAGCATGCTTTGTCCGCAGCCAAAATCCAGGCAAAACAGCTTATAGAATTCCCTGAGATGCAGACTTGATTAGGTGGTTGGGAAGATTACTGTGTGAGATGCTATATTCCACTGGTATATTTACAAAAGAATGTGTGTAATTTTTTTAATGTTTCTTAGGTTTTCCATTGAATAATTTATGGAATACTAAAGGAGTGTAAGAAATGTCTATAAAGCACACTTCCATAATATTGTCCCTTAATTTTAGACCAGCTGACCAGTTCTACAGTAAATTTTGATCTTTTTGTAGTAAATGTTATTTAAGTAATGTTTGAGCTACATTTATTAAATTTAACAAGACAGTTTCACTAAGATTGAGACTGCAGAGCAATGTGCAGTAAGGCTGAAATCATTATACATTTGAAAGGAGAGATACCAGCTGTAACAGAGTGGATAGAAAGATAGGGTGGAAGGAGCTGCATAATATCAACTTAGTTCTTGGTAGAAAGTTAAAAAACCATGAAGAGTAAATGCTGGAAATCATCAAGCCAGAAAATGGACAGAATCCAAAACATGCCTATTTAAAAAGAAAAGAAAAAGAAAACCTCCTTTTATGGCTTAAGCAACAGTTCAAGCTATAAAGATAATCTGTTTGGTCTGGGAACATGGCTTTTGTCCAGATTAGCGCTTTTGTCTCGATAAGTTAAGATCATCTTAAAAGGAGTGTTTGCTTTCTCCTGTTTTGACATTTCTTTTCATTCACTAAATTTTTTCCCAGTGCCTTATGTTACATTATCAGTGAAAAGCATGTCTGACTGGTAGTGTTTCACTGCCAGTCTAATAGTTTGAACCAGTGTTTTAAAAGTTTTTTTCGGGGGGGGAGGGGGGATGATAGGTTTGAAATGTTGTAGAAGTTTCTTGTTTGGGGGAGAGGACTGGCAGTTTAGAATGATCAAATGGTGTCATTATGCACAGACAGAAAGCAAAGTATATACATTGACTCCGGGAATCTAAAGAGATACTGTACCTCTCTCCTAAATTGGGCAATTGTTTTTTCTAATTCATATCTGGATTAGAATATTCTACTTGATTCACATTTGTACATAGAAGACAAATCTACATCATGATCTTACAGACAAGTTACAAAGAAGCTTATATTTCTGAACTGAGTGACTTTTAGTAAGACATCCAACTAACTTTATTTTAAAAATTCTGGATTGGACTTGAAGTTTTAGAATCTGAATGAAGACAGAAGGAAAGAAAAGAATTCAATTTATCTGTTTATTAAACTTTATTTTAATCAGCTCTCAAGTAAATGCTTATACACACACACACACACACACACACACACATGTAGCATATTTTGCTGATAATGAAAAGAATTTGACAGAAAAGAAAAGAAACATAAACACACACGCACACATATAAAATACTTTGCAAAAATGTACAGAAAGTTTAAATCATACATATGAAAATGACAATTAAAGACATATCAAAGTTGTAAAAATACAGATTCACTGAGGTATACTTTCTGAATGATCTTTTAATAGGTTGTTCATAGTTCATTGAATTATTCATTTAAATTTATTGGCCACTCAACTTCAATGGATTCTGAGTAGCATACAAACCTAGAAGAAAAACTAAAAACAATAAAACATTAAACCAGACAGATATCGGAGTTTAAAATGGCAATGTCTCTGCTTTCTTGTCCTTAGCCATAATCATAGCTTGTTCCTATTTCGTTTTTATTAATCATTTTCTAACAAACAAAAATATAATTTACTAATATTTCTTCCACTATAACAAATGAACTATTAAGTATTAAAGAAAATATTATTGTGAATCTATGGCTTTCTTAATCAACAACTGCATGAGTAGACTAATCAACTTTTTACCTGATCACTGCAATACAAAAATGCATAGGCAGCTAATTGCAACCATCATTATTTTTGTTACGAGTAGGAATCAGTTTTTGAAAGTTGCTATTTCACATCGTTAGAAACTCACATATCTATCAATGATCTGTAGAGATTCCCAATCATTCAGATCATGGTTGTCCCAAAGGTGCTTTTTCAGGAGGCAACTGGACTTTCTTGTTTCTCTTTTGAAGACATTTCACTTCTCATCCAGGAAGGTTCTTCAGCTCTGACATCAGTGGGAAATGGAAGGAATTATATTCCTTGCAGACAACTAATAATCTGCAATCTTTTAGAGGAGCCTTGAGGCACTTGGAGGTTTAAATGTATTTTTAGGATCACCTGAGTAGTGTTCCTGGTTCTTGTAGTCTGCATTTTTCTCTGGAAATCCATTCCTATTCTCATCCCAAATTGTATAGCTAAAAGTCTATAGAGATTCTCAGTCATTTTGGGTATAATCATTATGTTTAAGTTTAAGTTTAAGTTTAATCAGATTTGTATGCCGCCCCTCTCCGCAGACTCGGGGCGGCTCACAGTAATAACAATACAATGTAAAGCAAATCTAATATTTAAGTTAATTTAAAAAACACCACAAATTAAACCAATCATACACACTAGCGTACCATGCATAAATTTTATAAGCCTAGGGGGAGGGAACATGTCAATTCCCCCATGCCTGACGACAGAGGTGGGTTTTAAGGAGCTTACGAAAGGCTAGGAGGGTGGGGGCAACTCTGATATCTGGGGGGAGTTGGTTATTTATATTTACTGACTTAATAATCATTAATAAAGTACTGGATTCTGACTGTATGTGACAATTTGAATTACACCATCACAGATACAACCTCATTGTTCCAAATCCAACAATTATTCTCCATAGAAGCAATTGTAAGATTTGGAATTGGATTTAGGATTATACTGTAAAATGTTTGCCTGCACCTCAGTTATTTCAGAGTACTTTCTAATTAATCCTTCTGATTTCAAAGAGAAATGTAAGGATGTCATTATTTGGGACGACCTGGTGACCTTATCTGGTCAGGGAAATTAAGAAGGTTTGGATTTGGTTAGTACTTCTAGCAGAGACCATCAAGGAATCTAAAAGTCATAGGTGAGACTGGAAGGAAGGAAGGCTGTCTCTCAAGAAAATTACATGAATTTGGATATGAAAGTCATGGAAGTTAACAGGAGTCAGGAAATGTTAAAAAAAGTGTATTTGACAGAATACAAACTATGTTTTTTGTTCACACAAATGATCAACCTGTTTATTGACAAGAAGAATAGGGCTGTAAAGAAAAAAAATATATGTGCAGTCAGATTTGTTATAGTAATTTTCTAATCATTTATGTTAAGAAGGAGTTTGCTTTAATTAAGCAGTAAGGCATGATAGAGTGTGAATTACAATCTAGTACTTCTTAATCAGAATATGGTTGGGCAAGAAGCCAAAAGCCAAGTGCCATTCAGGACAGTAGGCAACAATTATTCCTCAGTGCTTTATATTCAGCAATACACTATTGAGAGCTTTTCAAATCGTTTTATTTTTTGACAAAGGAAAGATGGAAATGTATTTTTCCAGATAGACACATTTTTCATCAATTCACCCACTTCCTTTCTTTGGAGGTCGTCTCATTTGGAAAGCCTTTAAAATTCATCTCAGGTCACATAGAAGAGTAAGTTGTTTTAAAAACCTGCATTTTTAAAATCTCTCTTTCTAGCAGCATCAAAGGGGATGTCAATGGGGAGAGGATTGAACAGCAGGCAAAAAAATGCTCCCACTGACTTTATCTGCTGCAGAGCCCTGAAGACAGTAAAACTTCAAATAGGGGCAATCATTTTGAAAAAAAGTTTTGACTTGGCATAGTTTTTCTTCTGTCTACTCAGATGAGGCTTCCAGTCACAAAGCAGTTTTTCTTCCTTTGCCATGTATGCAAAAGCACTGCCCCTTTCAAACTGTGATAGCCAATTGATATCAATCTTTCCTTGAGAAATGAATATAGTTTAATATAGATTTTAATATTTCTTCATATGTGTAATAATGGGCACAAACTAAAATTGATCAAACTACTGTCCTTTAGAAATGGAAATTCTGAATTGTTGAAGAGTGGTTAGTTTTTTTTAAAAAGCCATGTGTTAAACTAAATGGATATATTAACTCAGATTACAATTTGCTGTCAGCAGAGGCCTTCACAAGAAATGGTAATCTAGAATTTTGTTGCCAATGTTGTTGGAGTTGCCATCTGAACTTAAGCCAATGGGCAAAAATTAATCTCTACCAATAGAACAAGAATTTTAAGAGACTGGCAGACATGATGGTGAATGGAACCAAGATACCTGGCATTAGATATTTCAAATTGATTCTATTCTATTTAACTGGAGCAGTCAGCTAATTTTTCTCTTTTGTCACTAGTGAATTGGCTAATAAGATGTAATGGGTTTCTGGGGTAACAAGAGTTTCAATTATGAAAAGGGATTTGACGTTGACAAAATAGTCCAGAGTTGAAAAAATTAGTCCTTTCTACGCTGAAGCCTAGGTAGGAGTCAGATCAGTGGGAAGAACATTAACTTTTTATTCTTTATCCATCCTGTCTTAGCTGTGGAAGGAGAACTTGAGTAGACAAGAATGGAAGGATAGGTTTATACAAGGTCTATAGGACCTACACTTCCCTGACTGAGAAGGAGTTGCAATATCCTGAACAGAGAATGAAATGTGCCTTTCAATTTTGATGATGTTGAATTTTAGTATGTACAGTATACAGTATATTCAGGAATGTGGCTAAAATACGAAACACTTCCTCTTCAACTGAGGCATGTAAACTAAACAATGGAAGAAAGTGTATTTTGGTGAAATAAATAATGTTATCTTATATAAACATAATGTGTGTGTGTGTGTGTGTGTGTGTGTAACAGAAACCATTCAACAAATTTCTTTGGAGAACACCAAGGATAACTAAAATACATCAAATTATAATGATTAGAGTTGAGGAAATTAGCATCCCAATTTAGATAAAAAATAAAGAATAAAATGCAAATTAAATGAAGCACTAAATAAGTATTAGCTGTGTAGAATAGAAAAAGAAAATGAGAGCATTTAAATTAAATGAAGAGCCTAATTTAAGTTTGGGTGGCAGGTTTAATGGTGTTTTCATCTCAGGCTTTAGTTATTTTTACTTTCTTGGACCATCCACTATGAGTAGCTTGGTTTGATTGGAAAAGGATACTTCCAGACAATTGATGATTTTGTCACCTATTAAAATTTTCAATTAGAATATCTTCAACCACTTTTCTCATCTCTCAATTTCTATTCCTCCCTAGTTTTGCATCAAATATAGAACTTCTTATTCTTCTATCTAGTCATTTTTACGGCATGTTCTTCTTTTTCTTTTCTTTTCTGTTTTTTTCATGTGTGTATGTATAATTGTTTGTCTTAGCTGTTTATGTTTTGTTTTAAAGTATATATTTCAATAAATTATTTTTTTAAAGAACTTATTCTTTGAAGTTCCTCTCAATGTCATTTGGTGTTTCTGCCTATGTCTTCTGGCAGAATGTACAAATTTTGGACTTTTGTAGAAAGTCTAAATCTACAAGAATATTGTTTATTGGAACTATCAAAACAGTTTTGGGGGGATTCTCTCATTGCTTATAGTCTCTCTCTGAGGGTTTTTTAAAGTATGAAATGAAGGAGAAAACTATAGAAATGTTATTTAGAGACCATTTTATAACATAAGGCAACTGTTTTTAGCTCAATGAAACAAAGAGGCTGTTTCACATGGCATACTTTGTTTGACCTTTAAACTGGAAAACAATATTTTAATTCTAATTTCAATAAAGATTACAATTACAATAATAAAAACTAATGCAAAAAATGGAAAAATATAAAGAAAGAGTAGAAAAGTCAGAAAATAAAGAAAAAAAAGAGTAAAAGAGTAACGAAAAAGAAAAGAAACATATAAAGAAGAAACTTCCTCCTACATTACAAGTACAGATGGAGCATATGTGGGTCTTGTCTGGAAAGGAATTATTGAAGAACTAATCTACCCTTCATTGACTCTTGCTGGCTCTTCATTCTGCCGCTATCATCAGTTCCACTTTTAATAGAACCATCTTCAGTCTGGCATTTCTACCCTAGAAATCCAAAGTAAGAAATAATTCTTGACCGGAGTAGTTCATCGGGAAAAAAGAACATTATATACCAAAGATGAGTAAAAAAGTATGCCATTTTATATAGGACATGTATAATTACCAACACAGGAACATGTAGCATGCATCAAAATGAAGCTGTTCCTCTGTGGATCACATCCCTACTTCTCAACATAATCACCATTTCTCTCAATAGCAATGTTCCACCTTCGAATGAGAGCATGTATCTTTGCCTGATAAAATTTTGTTGACTGTTCTTTGAGCCACTTCTTCATTGCCAGACAGATGGACAGAATGGGGATCCAACTTTTCATCATTCAGACAACAGACCCCCCTGCATGCATTGCTATAATCTAAAGTATTGTCTTCAAACACATTTTGTAATCATCTGTAAATATTCACAGGGGGTTTCCCTTCAGCAACAAGGAATTCAATCGCTGTTCTTTGTTTTTGACATAACTCTAAGGGGCAACCATTTTGAATTTTCCTTGCGAGTCTACAAACCTAAAAAGTAAGAAACAAAATATTTTATTTTATATAATCATTTATAACTGGGAAAAATTTCAGGTATTTTTATCAAAAACTTCACTTGAGATAAAGAAACTGGCATTATCTTTTGACTCACCCTAGTACAAGCCTGATTGGCTATGTAACCTCCCTAGTAGTCTAGTAATATCCAGATATACAGTACCTAAGTGTTCCAGGATGCATTTAAATTAAGGCATAATTACTTTCTTTTTCAGAAATAAAATTTTAACATTTCTTAGAAATCCATCTTGAAATAATCCAGAAGAAGATTGTATTTTAAAACCAAGCAGCAAACTAAAATAAAATATTTTGAATGTATACCCAAAGAATAGCTACTTAAACAGAACTATAGAACTAAGCACTAAAAATTGTACCATTAAATTTCTTGGTCAACCCAAATAGATCCCTTCATCTTGAAATGAATCAGCTACAAAGTGTCATTTTGGCATCTGTCTTGAACTTCAAAAATATATAAAAATGAGTCAAAGTGAAAGACTTAGTCTGAGACTCAAAGTCAAAGATTCAGATTTTCCCTTAACGCATACAAAATCCAAATCAGAGGAAAATGTTCAGGTATCTCCACAGGTACCAAACAAATAAAAATATTTTCTTTGCTGAAAAAAAATACTCTTTCTGTTCATTTTGCTGAAATAGTCTAATACTATGGGTACTATGTCACTCTTAGTGCCTGAGGAAGAGTTGGTTGTTAAAAAGGAAGAGGAGTGGAAAAATAATTCCTCCAGCTGATAATCATAAATCACATGCAGATAAAAAACTAATGGAAATGGGTAAGATTTTTTTTGAGCTCCTTAAATTAAGCTATAAAAATTACAATATTTTTCTGAACTTTTTAAAAAAAATTATTTATTTATTTATTTATTTATTTATTTATTTATTCTTTGTCCAATATACAATACATATGAGAGAGAATATACATTAGGGATATATATATAAAGATAGGAAGTAAAAAGAAGGGAAGTGGATAGGAAGAGAATATATATAGAGGAGAGAATATATAAGATAAAAGAGGTAAGAAAAGAGAATTGGACAGGGGACGATAGGCACATCAGTGCACTTATATACGCCCCTTATTGCAGGGAAGTCTTCGTGTCTGACACTTTTGTATGGCAAGAATAACCATCAAAGCCAGTATCTTTAAAAGGACACTAAGTTTGCATACTTCCTTTTTAAATCACTTTTGGAAATTGCTTTTTACTGACTTTTCAGCTATTAAGAATTGTTGTACATAGTCACTAGTATTCTCAAATAATATGTTTAGTCCTTTATTTATATTTAATGATCAACTCTGACAAATATGTGCACTCAGATTTTTTTTTTAAAGTGGGGTGGATGAATAACATGATAAAGTTACTGAAACAATACAGAAGGCCAAGTAAACTATTCCACATCCAGTCAACATTTACATGTTTATTTACATTATTAATTTACATAGTCACCCATCTCACAATCATAAGTCAGGATTCAAAATTAAAAGAATTATAAAATATATCATACATACACACACAAACAATGGTGCCTAAGGACAATGAAACTCAAAGCACATAATCCTAGTCGTTTCACTCAACTTACAGACTCAGGAAACATTCAGGTTTTTAAAGATTTGTGATATTCATTCATTCAATTTCTACACTGTCCATCTCACCTACATGACTCTGAATAGTTTACAACAATATAACTGAGCAATATAAACACATGAATAAAAGCACAGTTAAAACAAAATTAGGAACAAGGTTAAAATGTTAGAAATAAAAGTTGAAGTTTAAATATTTCAGAAGGCTAAAAATTTAACAAGGTGGAGAAAGCACCCCCAGGATTGCATTACATTCTTAGACCACCATGGTAATTGGCAGACTCAGTGTAGGTTCACCTCACTTCTGAGACTAAGATGTTCCCAATGGTGGGAACAAAGCAGAAATGGCCTTCTTCCTAGATCCACAAGTCATTTTTTTTTAACCAGAAGGATTGACAACCTATTGCCCCGAGTCTTCAGAGAAGGGCAGCATACAAATCTAAATAATAACTCAATTATCAAAAGAAAACAAACGATAAACAAACTTCAGAAAGAAGAAGCAGATATAATTTGCCTGCAAGAAACGCACATTAGAACACAAGATCAGAACCTACTTCAAAATAAAAAACTAGGAAAATTGTTTACGGCTCTAGCAGACACAAAAAAAGGAGGAATAGCAATTTATGTATGAGAGACATTACAACCGGAATTAATCTATGCAGATCCAGACGGAAGAATTCTTAATCTGAAAATTAAAATTGGACAAAACCCCGCAGTCTTGATGGTGATATATGCCCCAAATATAAACCAATCAGAATTCTATCAAAAAATAAGCGACCAAATAACACAATTAGGAGGAAAAAATATTTGTATGATAGGAGATTTCAATGCAATTCATAACACATAAAAGGATTACAAAACAATAAAAAGGAAAACTCAGGACAGGAAAATCTTACCAAACAAATTCTTTGAAATGGTAAGAGAATTTAATTTATTAGACTTATGGAGAGAAAGACACCCGGGAAAAACGGAATATACCTTTTTTTCAACCCCACAACAATTGTGGTCGAGGATAGATATGGCTTGGGGAGATTTGGATATGGACAATTGTATAGAACAAGTGGAGATCGGACCCAACATGTGGGCAGATCACCACCCAATTATAATTAAAATAAAAGAACCAATAAAGATTTTCTAAAATGGTCCCTAAATCAGCTACTACTCAAAGAAAAAGATTATACTGATCATATAAAAAAGGAATTAATTTTCTTCCTTAAAGATAATTGGAATGAAGAGACCTCTACACAAAACCTATGGGACACCTTAAAAGCATACATAAGGGGGATTACTATCTCATATTCTGCCAAGGCAAAGAAAATCAAAAATCAAAGAATTAAAGATTACCAAATAAAAATTAAACAATTAGAAACGGATCTGCAACAGGGCATTTCAAAGGAGAAATTAAAAGAGGAAAAAGATAAACTAAAACATCAAATTAATTTAATAACACAGGATGATCTAACATGGAAATTAAAAAGGGCCAAGCAAGATCATTTTGAAAATGCAAACAAACCTGGCAGATGGTTAGCCTATAAACTTAAAAAAGAAGAAAAAGAACGATATATCCAATTCCTAGAGGACAATAAAGGAGATAGACACACCACAATAGAAGAAAAAAAACAAATTGCCACTAATTATTATAAAGAACTATATAAAAAAGAAATCAAATCATTAGAGGAACAAAAGGCGTACATAACAAAATCGGAGCTTACAACACAAAGGTAAAGAAATAAAAATATTAAAACAAATTCCAAGACGTGTCGGAGAGAACAGAAGAGATTACCATTTTTTGACCAAACTCTTGATCAAAGAGAATATAACTTTTCGCTGGCTTATTCCACAAGGACTGTCACTGACATGGAAATCAACAAGATACAAGTTGGAAAATTTGGATCAAGCAAGAGACTTTTATGAAAATAGTGGAATAAGCGAAATGGAACAGCTAACAAGAGAACTGGAAGCAATGCAGGCGGAAGCCATGGGGGCATCTGCACAAGTGGAGGAGCAGGACCAGCGGGAAACCAAGAAGTACAATAAATGACCACATCGAGAGACTTAAAAATTTTCTCAGTAAATGTTAATGGACTAAACGAACCAAAAAAAGGAAAACAAATATTTTCTAAAATTAAGAACCAAAAGGCTCAAATTGTTATACTTCAAGAAGTACATATAAAAAAAAGTAATCGGAATTTATTGCTAAATACTAAAATTGGAAATATGTATGCTGCATTAGCAGATCAAAGGAAAAGAGGAGTAGCAATGTATGTTGAGAGTTCTATAAATTCCAAACAATTATTTAGTGACAACGAAGGTAGAATTTTGATTGTCCAGGTTAATATTGAACCTAGACCTCTTGCTATTGTTTCTCTATATGCCCCAAATGATGATCAAATTGCATTTTATAAAAAATTACATCAAAAAATTATAGAGTTAAATTTGGAAAATATGTTAATTATTGGAGATTTTAATGCCATAACAAATAGGCAATTAGACCACTTGGGGGAGAAGAAAAATAGTAAAAAGAAAAAAAAGAATTTATTACCCTCCACTTTTCAAAAAATGAAAGCAGAATTACTATTGAATGATATTTGGAGGGAAAGACATCCCCAAAGAAGGCAATTTACTTTCTACTCAAACCCCCACAAAATTTGGACTAGAATAGATATGGTGTGGGCTCCCAAAACAACAGCAGAGTATATACAAGAGGTGGAAATAGATGTTAATACTTGGGCGGATCATAACCCAGTTATAGTCTATATGAGAAATAGTAAAAAGCATTATAATTGGCAAATGAATAGAAATATTCTGAAAGAGAAAGAATATAAAGAATGGATTGAGAAGGAATTAAAAATATTTTTTGAAATTAATAAAAATACAGATACTACTCCCCAAAATTTATGGGATGCAACTAAAGCATACATAAGAGGATTAACAATATCCTACACAGTAAAATACAACAAAGAAAAGAAAAGAAAATATGAACAATTAAGGAATGAATTAAAACAATTAGAATTTATATCACAACAAAATATGAAAAATAAGGATTTGGGGGGAAAATAAATTTAATTAAACATAAAATTAGACTGGAAGAACAAAATCAAATACTGGAAAAAATAAAAAGAACTAAGCAACAATATTTTGAACATGCCAATAAACCAGGTAGATGGTTAGCATATAAACTGAGAAAACAGAGACAATCTAAATTAATTAAACAATTAGAAGACAAAGATGGAACAATAAAATATGACACAGAAGGAAAAGCAAACATAGTACAAAGTTTTTTAAAAGAATTGTATAAAGACGATAATATTGAGGAAGATGAAGTATTTAAATATTTAGAAAGTTCAGAGTTACCACAATTAACAGAAGAACAACAGGAGAGGATGGAGAGTCCTATAACAATGGAAGAACTCCTTACAACTATTAAGAAGCAAAAAAATAACAAAGCCACAGGACCAGACGCTATCCCAGCAGAGTGGTATAAAATAGAAAATGAAACATTAAGAAATAATATGTTGCAAATCTTTAATGAATGCAGGTTAGATGGTAAAATTCCTAAATCATGGTCTGAATCTTTGATAACTTTAATTCACAAATCGGATACAGCAATGGAAAAAATTAAAAACTATAGACCAATATCATTATTAAATGTAGACTATAAAATATTTATTGCAATATATGCAGATAGGTTGAAAACGGTAATAAATAGTAAAATCCACTCAGACCAAAATGGTTTCCTGCCAGGCAGACAAATTAAAAATAACCTTAGAACAATTATTAATGTATTAGAATATTATGAGCAACATCCAGATAAAACATTATCATTAATGTTCTTAGATGCTCAAAAAGCTTTTGATAATGTTAATTGGACATTTATAAAAATGCAACTAAATAAAATGAGATTTGGCCCTAAATTTGTTAATTTAATAGATGCTATCTATTCAGAACAAACAACAAAAATCATATTAAATAATGAGCAATTGGAAGCGCTTAAAATAAATTAAGGATTTCGACAAGGATGTCCTATTTCACCCCTCCTGTTCATTATGACTTTAGAAACACTATTAATAAAAATAAGAGCAGATTCAAAGATAAAAGGGTTAACAGTTGGAAAAGAGATATATAAACTCCAGGCTTTTGCAGATGATCTGACCTTTATAATGGAAGATCCGATAGTTACAGCACCAAGATTAATCCAGACAATAGAACAATATGGTAAGGTAGCAGGTTTGAAAATAAATAAAAATAAAACACAATTTATAACAAAAAACATGAATAAATCACAAGAAAGCAATTTAGAATGTATTATTGGAATACAAATAGTTTAAAAAGTAAAGTACTTGGGAATATGGCTAACAGCCAAAACAATAACATTAAAAAATGATAATTATATAAAATTAATTAATGAAATTAAAAGGGATTTAGAAATATGGAATAACTTAAAAATATCTTTTCTGGGAAGAATTGCCACAATTAAGATGAATATCTTACCCAAGGTTTTATTTTTATTTCAAGTGATCCCAATAAATCCAGGGGCAAATTTTTTAACAAATTTAACAAATGTGGTTAGAAAATTTCTATGGCAAGGCAAAAAGGCAAGAATCAAGATAAATATGTTAGAAGATATAAAAGAGAGGGGAGGTTTTGCCCTCCCAAATTGGAAATTATATTACCAGGCAGCCGCCTTAACATGGATTAAAAATTGGATAACCTTAGAGGATACGAGAACATTAAAATTAGAAGGACATGATCTTATGCTTGGCTGGCATGCCTTTGTATGGTATGATAAAGACAAAAATCATTCTTATTTTAAAAGACATACACTAAGAAAATACTTATTTGATGTATGGGAAGACATAAAGAAAAACCACTTCTTAACAATTCCGGACTGGGTTGCCCCATTAGACGCAATAATGCATCCAAATTCTATTAAGGATACAAGAATAATAAGATATAAAGATTTGTTAGATGATCAAATGAAATTAAAAACTAGAAATAAATTACAAGACGAAGGGATACAAATTGATTGGTGGCACTATGCACAGATTAGATCTAGATACCAGAAAGACAGTATACTTTATATATTTAATAAAAATAAAAATCTATTAAGTGATTTAATTACTAAAAATCAAAACAGGGTAATTGGGAAAATATACAAATACTTGATTGCTCACAAGAATATTGATTTAACATTAAAAGATAGTATGATACTGTGGTGTAGAAATATAGGCAAAGAAATAGATTTAGACACATGGGAGAAAGTTTGGATGCACAATTGGAAGATGACAAAATCAGTTTCTTTAAAAAAGAATCAAATTAAAATGTTCTATAGATGGCATCTCCCACCAAGTAGAATAGCAAAAATGTTTCCCAAGACATCACCTTTGTGTTGGAAATGTAAGAAAGAAATAGGATCCTACTACCACCAATGGTGGATATGTAATAAAGCTAAAATGTACTGGAGAATGATAGAGAAAATGACAAAAGAGATTTCAAAGCAAAACATAGAAATTACCCCGGAGTTCTGTTTACTAGGAACTACTAACCAAAATTACAAAAAAGAAATTTTGTACTTAATCATACATATTTTTACAGCGGCAAGGATTATTTACGCGCAAAATTGGAAAGGGGAAAATATCCCCAAAGAAGAGGAAGTTATCACAAAAATATTAGATTGCGCGGAGATGGATATGATGACAAGACGCTTAAATGATCAAGAAGAAACGAAATTTTATGAAACATGGAACAATGTTTATGTATGGATAGATAAGAAAACAACAACAACAGAAGATTAATAATAAGTATAGATGTTTTGGTTTAAATCTTTCTTTTTCTTTTATTAAGAATAATATTAGAATTAGTTTATATACATAGAATTGATAAGATTGTTTGGTTTTATATTAGTTATAACTATCTTTCTTTTTTATAATATCACTTTTTCCTTATTAGATATTTTGTATGAGTAGTATTGAACTATGCATTTAACTATGTACTCCTTTTTCTGTATCTGCATTTATACTTTTGAGAGAAGCGGGGAAGATACATCCCCACATTTTATGTTGAATGTTTGTAAGTCTGTGTGTTATTTTAAGAAAATTAATAAAAAAATATTGAAAAAAACAAAAAAAAACCAAAATCGGAGCTGGGGGAATTGACTGACTGTGAAAGAAAAGTGTTAAACAAAGAAATCACGATGATAGAACTGGAGGAAACAATAACGAACTTGAAAAATAATAAATCCCCAGGCCCCGATGGTATTCCCTGTGAATTCTATAAAGAATTCATTACTGATTTAGGGGATCTCTTATTAGTATTATACAATGAAGTGTTAGAAAAGGGTCTAATACCCAACTCCTGGACAGAAGCAATCATGAGTCAATTATCAAAAAACGAATCAGAGAAACATAAAATTCAAAATTATAGACCCATATCTCTGCTGAACGTAGACTACAAAATATTTATGAGTATCATGGCAAGCAGATTAAAAGCAATTCTAAATAACAAGATACATTCTCATAAAAATGGTTTCCTACCTGGCAGACACATCAGAAATAATACAAGGATAATATTGGACGTCTTAGAATTTTATGAAAATCACTCTGATAAACAATTGGCTCTTATTTTTTTAGACGCCCAAAAAGCATTTGACAACCTAAATTGGGGATTTATGACGGAATTAATAAAACAAATGAAATTTGGCTCTAAATTTATCACAATGATTGAGACAATCTATCATAAACAATATACAAGAATTTCAATCAACGGGGACATAACTGATAAATTCCAAATTGAAAAGGGGTTCGCCAAGGTTGCCCACTATCTCCTTTATTGTATATCTTTGCCACAGAGACAATGTTAAGGCAGATTAGATCCAACCCAAAAATAAGAGGGCTGAAAACCAAAAGCCAAGAATTTAAACTGCAGGCATATGCAGATGACTTAGTCTTCATATTAGAAAACCCATTGGAATCAGGGAAGCATATAATGGAGGAGGTAGAGGAATTCGGTAAAGTAGTAGGACTAAAAATAAATACTCAAAAAACCAAAATTATAACGAAATATATGAATAAAGAACAAGAAAAAACCCTGGAGGACATGTTGAAAATTAAAATTGCTAAAACAGTGAAATACTTAGGGATCTTATTAACAAAAAAATGCAGTACCATCAAAGAAAACAAGTACGAAACATTATTGAAAACAACTGAGAAACAATTAAATGATTGGAACAAATTGCAAATTTCGTTATTAGGTAGAGTGGCGACGATAAAAATGTCAATTTTACCAAAATTCTTATACCTCTTCCAAACGATTCCAATAAAATTAGATAACCATTTTTTCAACAAATTAAATAAAGTCATCTCCAAATTTATATGGAACAACAAAAGGCCCAGAATAAGATTGAAATGGCTACAGGATAAAATTAGACAAGGAGGTTTGGGTTTACCAGATTTCAAAATTTATTATCATGCAGCCAATCTCCTCTGGATCAAAGACTGGATAGAGATCAAATGTGAAAGATTATTAGCACTAGAAGGCCACAATATGCTATCTGGTTGGCACAACATCCTATGGAACCAATATCAAAAAATTCCATCATATTTCAAAAACCACATGATTAGAGATGCTTTAATAACTACATGGCTAAAAATAAAAAAAGATCATTATACAAAAATACCTAGATGGTATTCTAGCATGGAAGCCCTCACGCATCCGAACATCACAGAATTAAAAAAGATGGTAACTTATAATCAATTATTAAATATAGAAGATAATATTAAAACAAGAAAAGAGTTAGCAGAACAAAATATAAATATTGACTGGTGGCCATATATGTTAGTACACTCAAAGTGGCAAAAAGATATTAAAAATGAAGGGATACTGGCAAAGGACACAATTCTCGATAAACTAATATTAGGAGGAGAAAAAAAACTTTATAACAAAAATATATAACTATTTAATAAATTATGAAATGGAAACAGAAATAGTGAAAGGATCGATGACCAGCTGGGCAAGAAATTTTGGATACAATATTTATATTGACCAATGGGAGACAATTTGGAAAAAGAACTACAAAATAACTAAATCTGTAGCATATAAGGAAAACACTATAAAAATGTTTTATAGGTGGAATATATCGCCATCAAGACTAGCCCAAATTTACCCCAAAATTAAACCAAACTGCTGGAGATGCGCAAACACAAACGGAACATTTTTCCATATGTGGTGAACATGTCCAAAAATCAAAACAATATGGACCAAAATCAGAAGCTGGATTTATGAAATCACGAAAATTAATCTCCTACTTAAACCAGAGATTTTCTTATTAGGGATAATAGACTTAAAACTCAAGAAAAAAGAATACCACCTAATACAACATATTATAACAGCAAGTAGAATCACTATAGCCCAAAACTGGAAAAAAGAAGAACCACCAACAGACAGAGATCTGATCAAAAAAATGTTAGATTGTGCCGAATTTGACAGTTTAACGCAAAAACTGAAAAACAATATGAAAATACAAGACACAGATACATGGGAAAATTTTTACAACTGGATTAACGACAGGGGGAGAGAGAAGAATAATATGATCAAATAAAAAAATCAACAAACAAATAAAACAAATAACCAAATAAATGAATTTGAAAATACAACAACAACACAAATTGGGAAAAAGTAATACTTTATTTACTCGCTGATAGTCCTTTTCAACCTAAATAACATTATTATTTCAACAACAAAAAATAATAGTAATAATAATAATAGTAATAACAATAATAATAATTAGAATGGAAATACTGAGATACATAATTGTACAATTTTATAGATATAGGATTTCGCTGATATATACTTCCGGGAAAATAACATAAAGAATAGCTGCAAGTTGGCAGCCGGGGTAGGGAGGGGGGATTGTGGGTGTATGTCGATGTGACAGAGAAGCGATATATGTAATTACACTCCATGAACATTTTGATCTGTCAAATGTATTGTCTTTTATATTTGTAAATATTCAATAAACATTATTTTTTAAAAAATATCTAAATAATAATGATGATGATGATGATGATAATGATGATGATGGTGATGATAATGATGATGATAATGATGATGGTGATGATAATAATAATAATAATAATAATAATAATATTCTCTCTGCTGGATTGGGTGGGTCTGATCAATGTAGTTGGGGCAACATGGTTCTTTGGTATCCATCAGAATCAGGGTCAAGCAAATATTAGGATAGGGTATGATGAAGAGAAGGCACTGTATGAGAGACAGCCTACTTTCTGGTGTCACTAGATGTCACTGCTTAGTGTATGTGAAACAGATGATGCCTACCTTATTGGATTTAGTGGTTAAGGATAAACAATTGGAAAGATGCAGTCCCACAAATAACCTGCTCCAATGCTATCAAGGGTTTTGTAGGTAGTAACCTGCACCTTGAATTGCATCCAAAAGCCTCCTGAAAGTCTAGTGCAATTCATGAAGCAGTAGTGTAACATAGGGGCAGCAAAGTATACCCATAACTCTCCAAGCATTCTTAAAGTACAGTCCCATTTAGAATTCATTACAGCAATCCATGTGGAAGATGGCCAAGGCCTTCCAATCCAGAAAGGACACAACAGATGCTTAAGACTAGTCTGTGAAAATGCCTTTCTGATTCTGGGTATCATTTGCTTCTCAAACAGGAATTGTTTGATATGGTGTAGCCCCATTGAGAACTTAAATTGGAAAAACTTTAGAACCCAAAGTTATTCAGTCTTGCTCAAAGGTTTAGCTGAAGTCTATTCTTCCTCATTCCATATCCACAGCTTCCGACATCATGGAAGAATTTCATCAGCATCACATGGTCAATTTGATCTACAATGGGATATCATCACATTGTCCGAGTAACTTCATGTAGATCTTATACAGAAATGTGGAAATAACAGTGTCAGTACCACATACTGTATTGGTTGGGTTTTCAATATATGAAAATAAACCAGCATTGTATGTTAGGAGAAAAAAGTAGTATTACTTTAAGAGCTAGGTAGCAATTATGATCTAGGCTGCAATTTAGCTATATAAGGGAAACAGATGTGCTGCTCTCTGTTACATTCTGTGGTTACATTCTGTTGTGTTGAGCTTTGTTGCATTGCATCTGACTTGCTGCCTTACATTGTAATGTTCGTTACTGGTGCATATATATTGGTTAGTATTAATATCTGTGTGCAATATAATGTGTAGAGAGCTGTGCGCTATATACTGTGAAGAATATACTATACTATTGTAAAAATATTTGCTGTAGAAAGAAATAATATATGTAATACTATATGTACTTGCTGTGTGCGAATAAGAGATGTCTCCGGGACCGCCTTCTGCTGCACGAATCCCAGCGACCAGTTAGGTCCCACAGAGTTGGCCTTCTCCAGGTCCCATCGACTAAACAATGTTGTTTGGTGGGACCTTCTCTGTGGCGGCCCCAACCCTCTGGAACCAGCTCCCCCCGGAGATTAGAACTGCCCCCACCCTCCTTGCCTTTCAGAAATTCCTTAAAACCCACCTCTGCCATCAGGCATGGGGGAATTGAGACATCCTCCCCGGGCCTATACAGTTTATACATGGTATGTCTGTGTGTATGTTTGCTTTTAAAAAGGGGGTTTTAGTGTTTTTAAAATTATTAGATTTGTTGTACATCGTTTTATTGTTGCTGTGAGCTGCCCCGAGTCTGCGGAGAGGGGCAGCATACAAATCTAATAAATAATAATAAATAATAATTATGGACTGCATTATAATTACTGTGTAATAATATGGAGATAGTGTATATCTTGTAAATAATACCTTTACTATATGTAGGCTTGTATTATTGCCTTAACAATCACCACTGCTACATGTACTCTGGTTTAAATACAATATTCTATCACTGGCTGTAAGCCCAGTGTTAGAGTGCTGACAAACAGAATCCTGAAAAAAGATTTCTTGGGTTAGATCTCTCTCTCTCTCCCCTTCTCCCATCTATACGAATTGCAACTGATTCTGAGGGAATGAAGAGAAACATTGATTGATTGTCCCCTACTCCTGAATTGGTCCCTTTAAGTGGCTCATTGTCAAGTTACCAGATGAGCCTGAAAATGCGGCTAATGGGTGATTGGCTGAGACTGATTCCTGCAACGCCTCTGTGGGCATTTAAAAAGGCCTTCTGAAGCCCGGTAAGGAAAGCGAAAGAGAGCATGTCGCTCCATGTTAGTGCACCCACTGAAAGCCAGGATGAGGAAAAACAGATGGCGAAGCAGCAGTGGGGAGAGGAGAGAGAGGGCGGGACAATAGGAATAAATCCATACCTCCCCAGCAATATCAGCAAGTGGCAACAAGCATTTCTTTTCCTATCCCCCCCACCGGTCCTAGCCAGAGAGAGGAAGTGTAGCCGGAGAAAGGGGTTGGGGGGAGTGAGGGGGCACCAAACTTCATCCCCCCTGTGGCTTGCCCCGACATCCGTTGTGAAGGAAATGGATGAGGGAAGGGGCAACTACAGATATAACTATGCCGTCCCTTGAGACTATTGCTTCTCCATCCCCTCCTCAGCGGGTGGCTTACCTTACTTTTGCCACGTTGGTAGCAAGAGGAGAGGAGAGACCCTGTCGACTCTCAAAGTCCTGCCAGACCGATTGGCTTGGTGGTGCTGCCGGTTGTGCTCTGCTGTCCTGGATCCTTTATCCAAATAACATATCCATCACAGTGAATTGTGATGAGGAATGAGAAAGTGAGTCCTAAGCCTGTAGTCCAGTGAAGGAGAAAGCACGCGTCCTAAAGTCACGGACTGAATCAAAGATATAATCCATGTGTGACCAATTCTATTTAGATATCTGATTGAAAAAAGTCTAAATAGACTGAAGAAAGGTCTAAATAGATGATTGATAAATGAAATATGATAGATAGGTGATAGATAAGAGATGACAAGCAGATGAATAGATGATAGACAGATAAATAGATAACAGATGAGAGAGAGAGAGATGACAATATCACAAGCCCCCTATAGTAATAGCTATCACCCCCTTATACCATTAGCAAGCAGTAGTTTCTATAGATGAGTTTTACTTAGAAAGGATGCATTCTCATCAACCAACCTTCTCTAATGTTTAACTAACAAGGGTATTATCAGACAGTGCAATAGAATATAAGAAACTGTTTTTAGAACAGTTTTTGTAAAATCCTTGAGTCTAACTGAAGAAAAAACTATCCTACATGGGTCATACAAGCTGTTAGTAAAATAGTTGACCTGCATAAAGAATTGCTTTTATTCTAAGTTAACTCTTTGAAGACCCAGTTTTATTTATTTATTTATTTATTTATTTTGTCCAATACACAATAATACACAATGAAGGTAATTTATTTATTTATTATTTAGATTTGTATGCCGCCCCTCTCCGCAGACTCGGGGCGGCTCACAACAAGACACAACAAATAGTAACAAATCCAAATAAATTTAAATATTTAAAAAGTTTAAAAAGAATCCCAATATACTAACACACACACACACACACACAAACATACCATACATAAATTGTACATGCCCGGGGGAGGTGTTTTAGTTTCCCCATGCCTGACGGCAAAGGTGGGTTTTAAGGAGTTTACGGAAGGCAGGGAGAGTAGGGGCAGTTCTAATCTCTGGGGGGAGTTGGTTCCAGAGAGTCGGGGCCGCCACAGAGAAGGCTCTTCCCCTGGGGCCCACCAACCGACATTGTTTAGTTGACGGGACCCGGAGAAGGCCCACTCTGTGGGACCTAATCGGTCGCTGGGATTCGTGCGGCAGGAGGCGGTCTCGGAGATATTCTGGTCCAGTGCCATGAAGGGCTTTAAACCAACACTTTGAATTGTGACCGGAAATTGATCGGCAGCCAATGCAGACTGCGGAGTGATGGCGAAACATGGGCATACCTAGGTAAGCCCATGACTGCTCTCGCAGCTGCATTCTGCACGATCTGAAGTTTCCGAACACTTTTCAAAGGTAGCCCCATGTAGAGAGCATTACAGTAGTCGAACCTCGAGGTGATGAGGGCATGAGTGACTGTGAGCAATGAGCCCCGGTCCAGATAGGGCCGCAACTGGTGCACCAGGCGAACCTGGGCAAATGCCCCCCTCGCCACAGCTGAAAGATGGTTCTCTAAAGTGAGCTGTGGATCGAGGAGGATGCCCAAGTTGCGGACCCTCTCTGAGGGGGTCAATAATTCCCCCCCCCCAGGGTAATGGACGGACCAATGGAATTGTCCTTGGGAGGCAAAACCCACAGCCACTCCGTCTTATCCGGGTTGAGTTTGAGTCTGTTGACACCCATCCAGGCCCCAACAGCCTCCAGACACCGCTGCTTCGTTGACTGGACATGGGGTGGAGATGTAAAGCTGGGTATCATCAGCATACTGATGATACCTCACCCCATGCCCTTGGATGATCTCACCCAGCGGTTTCATGTAGATATTAAATAGCAGGGGAGAGAGGACTGACCCCTGAGGCACCCCACAAGGGAGAGACCTCGGAGTTGACCTCTGACCCCCCACTAACACCGACTGTGACCGACCGGAGAGGTAGGAGGAGAACCACTGAAGAACAGTGCCTCCCACTCCCAACCCCTCCAGCCGGTGCAGAAGGATACCATGGTCGATGGTATCGAAAGCCGCTGAGAGGTCAAGGAGCACCAGGACAGAGGATAAACCCCTGTCCCGGGCCCGCCAGAGATCATCCATCAACGCGACCAAAGCAGTTTCTGTGCTGTAACTGGGCCTGAAACCCGACTGCTGGGGACCTAGATAATCGGCTTCTTCCAAGGACCGTTGGAGCTGGAGTGCCACCACCTTCTCAACAACCTTCCCCATAAAGGGAAGGTTGGAGACTGGGCAATAGTTATTAAGTACGGCTGGGTCCAGGGAAGGCTTCTTGAGGAGGGGGTGCACAAGTGCCTCCTTATAAAGGGCCGGAAAGGACCCCCTCCCCAAGGAAGCGTTGGTAATCTCCTGGACCCAGCTCCGTGTCACCTCCCTGCTGGCCGAGACCAACCAGGAGGGACACGGATCCAGTAAACAGGTGGCGGAACTCACAGATCCAATGGCCTTGTCCACTTCATCAGGTGTCACCAGATCAAACTCTTCCCAGAGAGGTGGACAAGTACGTGCCCCAGTCACCTCGACTGACTCGTTGTCAGTCGACTCTGTTTTCCAATTGGAGTCGAGGTCGGCCCGGATCTGAGCGATTTTATCAGCGAAAAACGTGTTAAAATCCTCGGCACTGCTCTGCAAGGGCTCCCCTACTCCCCCCTGATTAAGAAGGGAGTGGGTCACCCTAAACAGAGCGGCCGGGCGGGATTCCGCTGATGCAATCAAGGCGGCATGGTACGCGCATCTTGCCGCCTTGAGCGCCACTTTGTAAGTCTTAATAAAAGCTCTTACAAGTGTTCGATCAGATTCAGACCTACTGTTCCTCCATCGCTTCTCTAGACGTAATATAGGACACCTTCGAGAAAATAGAATTAGAGAAAGAATAGAAGAGAGAGTATAGGATAAAATAATCAATGAGAGAATAGAAGAAAGATATAGGGATAGAAGAGAAGATATATGGGATATAGGAGAGACAATAGGACATGGTCGGAAGGCACTCTAGTGCACTTATACACGCCCCTTACTGACCTCTTAGGAATCTGGAGAGGTCAACAGTGGACAGTCTAAAGGTAAAATGTTGGGGGTTAGGGGATGATACTACGGAGTCTGGTAATGAGTTCCACGCTTCAACAACTCGATTACTAAAGTCATATTTTTTACAGTCAAGTTTGGAGCGGTTAATATTGAGCTTGAATCTGTTATGTGCTCTTGTGTTGCTGTGGTTGAAGCTGAAGTAGTCGTTGACAGGCAGGACATTGTAGCATATAATCTTGTGGGCAATACTTAGATCATGTTTAAGGTGTCTTAGTTCTAAGCTTTCGAGGCCCAGGATTGTAAGTCTAGTTTCATACAGTATTCTGTTACGGGAGGAGGAATGCAGGGCTCTTCTGCTGAAGTATCTCTGGACATTTTCGAGGGTGCTAATGTCTGAGATGCGGTATGGGTTCCAAACAGATGAGCTGCATTCTAGGATGGGTCTGGCAAAAGTTTTGTATGTTCTGGTGAGACTTCCAGAGCAGAAGCTATGTAGGATTAGATTAATAACTCTTGAAGCCTTCTTGGCAATGTTGTTGCAGTGGGCTTTGGCACTTAGGTCTTTTGTAATTAGTACTCCGTGGTCCTTAACCGAATGGGGGTTATCTGTGATAATTTGATTATTCAGTTTGTATTTAGAGTTCTGATTCTTTTTGCCGATGTGTAGGACAGAGCATTTGCTGGTTGAGATTTGGAGTTGCCATGTGTTAGACCAATCAGAAACAGAGTCTATGTCTTTCTGGAGAGTAGTTGTGTTATCGGTGGTGTTGAAGAGTTTTACATCATCTGCGAAGAGAACACAGTTGCTTGTAATGAGATCGCAAAGGTCATTGATGTAGAGAATGAAGAGAGTTGGTCCCAATACGCTACCTTAGGGGACACCGCTTTTAACAGGGACAGGGTTATAGCTGTAATCCAGCTGTGGAGGGTTCCTGAGATGCCATAGGATGATTTTTTGAAAAATTGCACTGTGCCTACTGTATTTCCCTGAAAATAAGACCTAGCCAGAAAATAAATCCTATCATATCCTATCATAAATCTTATCATAAATATTTAGCCTGTGCCTAATATAAGCCCTACCCCCAAAATAAGCCCCAGTTCAGAGACTGCCCACCTCATCTCACTGTCTGGTTGCACACAACTGCAACGGGGCAGGTGCCATGAGGTGAGGTGAGGCAAGTGGGATTATATTTGTCCCATGCTCTGCACCTGCATACCTCAGGGCCCACACAGCCAGGTCACCCACTTTGCCTCATGGCAGTGGCACTAATAGCAGAAACCTAGGGGAAGAACCTTCTCTGTGGCAGCCCCAACCCTCTGGAACCAACTCCCCCCCAGAGATCAGAATTGCCACCACCCTCCTTGCCAGGGCTGCCATCAGGAATTTTGGGGCCCCATACAGCCTAAGTGTCTGCTCCTCCCGCCATTTTAAAACTACTTTATTTTGCAACATACCAATTATGTATTAAATTTACCTTTTTAAAAAAAAATTAAATCCTGCCACTACAACAAGGTACACTTATTTGACAGATTAATAATACGTTAATAACGCAGAAAATATATTCAAGTGACATCAACATATTACATACATATAAATAAATAACCAGAACAGTGCAAATACACCAAATTAACAAAATATTATTAATTTTGCCATCAACAATATTAAAAGCAGCAATAAGATGGCACAAAGGATAAAGACAAAATACTCCTGCATCACACTAGAAAAAAATTTGTTTTCACAATAATACCAATAAATAACAGGTAACCAGAAGATAAATTATACGCAATAATGTTTAAAACTATACGTAAACTCCACCATAGGTGTAAAAAGCACAGTGCAAGAAAAAAGAAGAGAAAGAGGAGGGAAGAGCAAAAAACCCTTCCCTCTTCTTCTCATTAACCTCTCCACCTATCTCCTTACAGCATTTTCCAAAGTTTGCAAAATTTTAAAATTGCTTTATAAAAAAGAACATACCCTCATGTATCATCAAATCCACATTATGAAGCAAATGTGCAAAAAATCCAAGATTTTTTTCTCATACATGTACCTGCTATTGAGTTCCATAACTTAATATATTTAAGCTTTTAAATGTATAACGTATAATGTCTCTTAACAAATAGCATGTCCGTGGCTCTAAGAGCAACACCTTTTTTTCTCTTTATTCTTTCTTCTTCTTTTCCTAGGATGTTATCATATCTATTAAACATACGGTGAGATATTACTGTGTATGCATTTAACATAATTTAGAATCTAAAAAGTAAAATAACAAACTCCTGCTTCAGATCTTCTCTGCACAAGTCTCAAAATATGATGTAGTTGTTTGTTTTTTTGAAAAGACCATAGTAGCTCTACCCAGCTTCTCCTTTGCATATTCAAATCTTTCCACTTACCACAATGCTTGCTTCTCGAATCCAGGATGGTGTTTGCTTCTCAAATCTAAAATGGCGAGACGGCTCCAAAAAACATGTCAACTCCAAAGCAACACATCTTTTCCTCACACTTAGAAGGGAACAATTTCGAAAAAAATCTAACACCATAATCAAAATGTATATCAAATTAGCTCTGATCCAAACTTCATCTTTAACAGCTATGAAGCTCTTTAGGCAGAATAGAGAAAATTAGGCATTTTTGCTGATCTGTGCTCTTGCCTGGTCCCGATTGTAACAATTTTGCAACTGAATCCAATTAGCTTCCTTAGCATGCCAACTCACCAGCACACCATCGCCCCCCCCCCTTAATTTTTCAATTTGGCTGGGCCCCTGACGCTAGTACCGTTAATACTGTCCTATCGGCGGCCCTGCTCCTTGCCTTTCGTAAGCTTCTTAAAACCCACCTTTGTCGTCAGGCATGGGGGAATTGAGATATTCCCTTCCCCCTAGGCCTATACAATTTATGCATGGTATGCTTGTGTGTATGTTTGGTTTTTTAAATATGGGTTTTTAACATTATTTTAAATATTAGATTTGTTACATGTTGTTTCATTATTGTTGTTAGCCACCCGGAGTCTACGGAGAGGGGCAGCATACAAATCAAATCAAATCAAATCAATCAAATCAAATCAAATCATAAATAAATAAACAAACAAACAAACAAACAAACAAACAAACCATATTGAGCAGAAGCTGGCCTGGCTGCCCGCCAGCTCCATCCCACTATCTGGTTGCTCATAGCCACAACAGGGCAGGTGCCCTGCAATGAGGTGAGGTAAGGCAGGTGCAGGGGGATGGAGCTGTCCCATGGCCCCCAATGACACACCTCAGGACTTTCACAGCCAGGACACCCATGCTCCACCCACCCTTTGCCTTGAAGCAGCAGCACTGACAATAGCAGTTGTGTCCAGCAAGGAGCTCGTATGGCCAGCCATGTACACTGTCCCACTGTCTTGTTGCTCATGGCCACAATGGGACAGGCAGTCATGTAACACCATGAGATCAGGCAAGTCAGGTGGTGGGGTGCAGGTATCCCACATGCTCTGCACTTGTGCATCTCAGGACCCATGCAGCCAGGCCATCCACCATTGCCCTTCTCCCAGGTGACCAGAGACCAGCCAGAGACAAGTTGGCCCTTGCCACCCAAGAGGATCCCATCTCTTTCCTGGCAACCCACTGGTCTGATGCTCACTATGGTGAGCTGTGATAGAGGCCATCTTGGATACTCACTGCTACCCTGGACAGCTGCTGCTGTTGCTGTTACTGATGTTGCCCCCTGGGATGGGCACCTTCAAGGCGATGGAGCAGCATCCCAGGGTCCAGCCTTATTCGGCATGCAAACTGCCCAGGGAGCTTGGCATAGGCCCTGGGCCTAACTGGTTGTGAAGAGGACCTGGATCAGTTGAGTGATAACTTGGCCTGGAGGTCCAAATGGTTAACTTGGGCTGAATTGGTGAGCTCAAGAGCCACTACCTCTTGGCCTACCAGACTGCAAGCACCTTCGACCCAACTCCTGGAGTGGGTCAAGGGGCTGCCAAGGTCCTGATTGCCTGGCATGCTGGAATGGGATGACATGTAATCCAATATCTCCTCAAACTCTTGAAGCATGCCCTGCACTTTACAATCCCAAGTTTCCTCAGCAATGGCACCTGGTGAACAGGTGGGGGGGCATGGGTGGCCTGGCTGCAGGGGTCCTGAGGTGCATGGGGGAAAGATGTGTGGTGCAGCTCCACCCTCAGTTGCGGCCATGAGCAACCAGACAGTGGGATGGAGTGGGTGCATGGGCGGGCTGTGGATAGACAGGGTTTCTGCTGCTGGTGCCAATAAGACTACCCCCAAAAATAAACAAAAAATAAATGTAAGACCTGGTCTTATTTTAAAGGAAACACAGTAAGGTAACTATGTGCAATATATAATCCCATGATTATGATTGATTGATTGATTGATTGATTTGATTTGATTTTTATGCTACCCCTCTCGGAGGATTTAGGGCGGCTCACCACATATAAAAAACAATATACAATATACAGTACAGTATTCAATTAATTTAGATAATTTCCTTTAAAAACCCTAATAACATTTAAAATCACTCATTCCCATTCAAACAGCAAAACATACCTATACTCGGCCAGGGGGCTACAGTCTAATGGCCCCAAGCCTGGTGGCACAGGTGAGTCTTTAGACTCTTACGGAAGGTGAAGAGGTTTGGGACAGTACGAATCAGATCTGGGGAAAAGTGATTCCAGAGGGCTGGGGAGAAGGCTCTTCCCCTAGGTCCTGCCAAACGACATTGTCTAGTTGACTGCACTTGGAGAAGGCCGATTCTGTGGGACCTAACCGGTCGATGGGATTCATACAGCAGAAGGCGGTCCCACAAGTAGTCTGATGCCATGTAGGGCTTTATAGGTCATAACCAACACTTTGAATTGCATCCAGAAACCAATCAGCAGCCAATGTAGTCCATGGAGTGTTGAAGAAACATGGGTATACCTAAGAAGGCCCATGACCATTTGCGCTGCTGCATTTTGCACAGTAGTCGAACCTGGAAGTGATAAGGGCCTTCCTAGGCACATGTTTAAAGGAATTGTGTTTATAGTACTAATAAGCAAACATATGATAGTATTAATAGAGTTGTATGAGTGCCAATTTGATCTAGTAGGTAAGGTAATAGTCTCTAGAAATCAGTAAACTGTGAGTTCTGGTCTCATTTTAGGGACTAGAAAACCAGCTGGGTGACTTTGTCACCAGTCAGTCAAAACACTGAAAACAGCTCTCAATATCAGACACGGGCAATGAGCCTGTTGGTCAATTCCTGTTTCAACACACAAACACATTGTTGATTAAAAAAAATAATAATGCAAGGAAAATGCAAGGAAAGAATTTTTTTTAAGAGAGATTGTAGTTGGAACACAAAAATTGTTAAATGATGTTATATAATGCTATCTATAATGTTATGTAATGATTTTTGTGTTCCAGGTACAGGTAATAAACAATCTTTTGTATGAATTTCCCTTCCAAAATTGAAATACTGTATGTTTGATTTGCAGTGACTTAAAGATTTGCATTCTTAGTAAGAAAAGGAAAGAATTTAGATTGAGTAATTAAAATCAATACGTATTAATTAAATAATTAGGCATATAATTCTGCTATGGAGAGTTTAGAAATCATTTTCTGATACCATTCCCATTGTGGAAATCTAAGAGTTCAGTGATGGAATCAGAGTGTCAATTATCCCAAATTTATTACTTTATAAATAATTCAAGGCATAAACTTGTATAATACTCCTTCCTATTTTCTCTATAACATTGGTGAGATAAATTAGACTAAGAGTGATTGACCCAAAGTTACCCAGCTGACTTTCATGCCTAAATTGGGAATAGAACACACAGTGTCTTTGTTTGTAGGCCATCATTTTTATCACCATATCAAACTATAGATTTTATTAGTATCATTACCATTCTAACCATAATGTAATCTCTTGTAATACTTCCATTCACAAAATCTGAATTATAATTGTATATAACATCCTGCTCTCTTCATCCATCTCTCTCCAGACAGAGAGATATACATATACTATACGGAGAGTGTACATACATATATACACTCATATATTTGCATACACACAAACACACACACAGAGAGACATCGAATTCATACAAGTGCATTTCAAATCCTTAGAATGGAAAGATATTTACATAGTTATCTAATTTTTTTCTTCAAAATCCTTTAGACGCAGCACAAGCCAAGCATCAGCGTGGGACCAGAGTACTTTTCAACCCTTCCTCCCTTGATATTAATCTACTAAAAATCAATGGCTGTAGTCATGATGGCTGCATTATTATCTCTGCTGTCAAAGGCAGTATGCGCTATATTGCTAGTTGCCGCTTTATGCCAGTTTGGGAAGGGTGTATACATGCATTTATATAGTCCTTGTGGGCTCCTGATCAGCATCTAGTTGGCTACTGTGGGAATAATGTGCTGAATGATAACTCTTTGATCTGATCCAATAGGACTCTTCTTATGATCTTAGGGATGCTTGAAGAATTTGACCTTGTGAATTCCAATACAACTGACGTGATCTATAGCTCCTGGATTAATGTGCAGATCAGAATGCACTTACCACATCGTTTGCATTTCATTAATGTTCAGACACAGTTTTCGTTCAAAGGTCTACAGGATAGGCGTAGTTTGATATCAGGTTTAGAAATAGGTATTCTAGGAAGGAATACATTAAGAAATATATTTAATTATGGAGTTTAATACACTTTAATTTATTTTAATCACATTTTGAAGGCGAAGAAAGGATTACTGACTTATCAATGAATCTAAATGAAAGTTATATACAGCCAAGTGAAACGATCTGATAAACTTCCAAAAAAAAGTTGCATCCAAATATTCTAAAGCTGTTGATAAAGATATGCAGGCATTATAAAAAATAATTATATTAGCCCTGATAGTGCAGTGGTTAACATGCAGCATTGCAGACAAACTCTGCCCATAGTCTGGAGTTTGATCCTCACAGGGTTCAAAGTTGACTTAGCCTTCCATCCTTCAGAGGTTGTAAACTGCTGAAAGAGTGCAGTTACCATAGTGTAAAGCAATAGGTGACAGTATATAAACTTAAATTATATTACTATTACTATTTTTAAAAATTCCCTTCTTAACCTTATATTCCTTGATCTCAGATATTCTACCAGAGTTTGAGAAGTTTTAGGGTTGAACTAAAATCTTAGCCGTTCCTAACACTGCGCTCTTCTAGGCAGAAAATGCTAATATTATTCTTGGGATCTGTTGGAGCCACTCTCCCACCTTAGGTGTCACAGTCCTGAGTGCTTAGCCCCACTGGAATCACTTTTGCCTTTATTACCCATATCCTCTATAGCAGTGATTTTCAACCTTTTTTGAGCCGCGGCACATTTTTTACATTTACAAAATCCTGGGGCACACCACCAACCAAATTGACACAAAATGACACCCTAAGACACTCTCCTCTCTTTTTCCATCCCTGTCTCCTCCCCACCCTTGTGTGTGTGTGTGTGTACACACTCTTGAACCATTTCCAAAAACAGGTGAGGGCTGGGTTTTTTCTCTTATTCTTTGGGTGCTTTTTATCATATGCTTTAAATCAAGAGTCACCTCTCTCTCTCTCTTTTGTTTCTCTCTCTTTCCTCTCATTCTCTGTCTCAATCATTTTCTCATCTCTCTTTTTTCCTCCCCTTTTTGCTCTTTTCTCTCTCTCTTTCTTCCTCTCCTTTTCTCTCTCTCGCTTGCTTTCTTTCTCTCTTTCTCTCTCTCTTGCTTTCTTTCTCTCACACTCTTGCTTTCTTTCTCTTTCTCTCTTTTCTTTCTCTTGATTTCTCTCTCTTGATTTCTCTCTCACTCTCTTTCTCTCTCTCTCTCACTCTCACACTCTCTCTCAGCAAAAAGTTGCAAGACCGGAACCTGAGCTTCCTTCTTCGCGGCACACCTGACCATGTCTCGCGGCACACTAGTGTGCCACGGCACACTGGTTGAAAAACACTGCTCTATAGCACCTCCTTCAAGCCTAGTACTTCTCTAGCTTTTCATACTCCTTCCTGATGTTGCTTTAACTTAGCACTGTTATATCCATCTCCACTGCTGCTCCTTTCTACTACTGTGATGTCTGGTTATTGATAAGTACTGCACCTGTCTGTTTATCTGCATCTCGAAGTCCCATAGGACACTAGCCCACATATTCTCCACACCCTTCTGTGAAACCTCCCAACTAGATTTGGAACCTCCTGTATGGACCCATACACTGTGCAAATGTTCCTGGATCCCATGCCAGCTACTTAACTGTATCGTTCAGTGTGTGCTGTGTGCATTTTAACCCTGCCATTATAGTATGTGCTAGACTGCCTCTGAGACCGCTCTGCACAGGTCTGAACCATGAGTCCTATCTTATGTGATAGATCTCTACTTCTATACATGTGCTGTTATGATCAGTGCAGTTTTTTAGTCCAGTCCTGTCCATCCACTGGTAGGATTTTTCAAAGTCAACCACTTCACTATATATAGATGATATATCTCCTACTTGATCCTCCTCCTCTGTCTGTTGCTGTGTCAGGTGTTTTCTCACCAACTTGTGTTTAGGTGTCATCTTACTGATGTATTCCTGGATGCTCTGAGCTTTGTGCAGGACATTCACTACACCTGCCCTCTTTCCAGCTCATATATTGTATATAATATCTGGGTGTTGGACCTTGGGTGGAACATTGGGTACATTGTGCAGAGCTTCCATGTCTTCATATTAGAAGTCTCTATATCCTGTTTTGGCCAACTCACTACACTGGCAGAGAACCTGATGACTGACATGTCATACATATCGATGGTGTGAAGCTTGTTCTTCCCATTTAGCTGACTTCTGTTATCTTTTGGTTGTATTTGGATGTTGCTGTCTTCCTTGCTTCCTTATCATGAATCCCATGGTGACTATAGTATATAGCAAGGTACTTATAGCTCATCTATATGTCTCCTGTACTATATGGTCCACTGATAATTCCACTTCATCAGTTTTAAATACCTCCCTTCTCTCCCTCCCTTCTCTACTATCCAGTCTAAATGACATCTCTGTGTTCTTGTTGTAGATGTGTAGCAACTGTTTCCTTCGTTCTTAGCATACAATTTGATGTCATCCTTGTAGATGAAGTGGCTGATAACAGTTCCATTCCTGAACATATATTCAGTCCTGATGATTAGCTGACTGAGCAGGCTAAAATCTTTGCAGAAAAGCAACAGAAACTGTATATCACCTTGTTATATGCTACACTTGATGGCCATTTGTGTTAAATGTCTTGAATTGACTTTCAGTGTGGTTTTGTATAGTGGCAAGCACTCACAGATATGTGCCACTGAATCACATATTTCCCTGTAATCATTTCTGATGCTTGGTGGCTATGATACCTGATAGAACTTTTATATTGTGGGGAGACAGATTATTTGGCCAATAATAAGACAGTGTTATTCCTTTGTGGGGGTTCTACTGTTAGCAAGTAGTTCATCTAGGATCCTGTGTCTTCATGCACTGCTGTTAATTTCTTTAGCCAGTAGGTGTGGATCATGTTTGGGTCAAATGCTGTCCAGCTCTTCATTTTCTCGACATACTATTGGATTCCTGCTACTGTAATGGTGACTGGTTCCTATTCTGGAGATTGCTGTCTGAAATCATGCCGCCATTTTGAACTGGTAAATTATAACTTGTCTTTTTCTCATCTGTTCAGTTTCTGCTTTTGGTGGTTCAGTTGTTACTCTGTTGTTGCACTGCAATTGGGAGTACACTTTGGATTTTTGGGATAGCAGATCATTTCTCTTCTTGACCAGTTTTCATAGTGTATCTCTTTGATCTAGTATTCCATATTTTAAACCTTCAGTCTCTTGTATTTTTCAGTAATTGAAAAATTGAACTAATATTCGCACCCCTTTGTAATGCATCAGTTAACTAATCTCTCTCTGAGTTGCCTTGATCCTACATCATTTTCTAGGGAGATTTGAACTTGTATTCATATTGATATCTTGCTAATTGTGTAACCAAGCATTCTTGAGGATTATAATGGTTGTAGTGATTATAGTGGTTGTATCAGTTTACTGATTTTAATTTAATAACAACAACAACAACAACAATAATAATAATAATAATAATAATAATAATAATAATAATAATAATTGTTTATTAGATTTGTATGCCGCCCCTCTCCGAGGACTTATGTGACACTAGGAATTATCATGAGATCTCTGTTGTCATTTTATAGCATACTATCTGATGGTATAATCCACTGAGCCTTAGTAATCAGTCTTGATGGTAATCAGACTGACTATACTGATTACTGATTACTTACTGTAATCAGAATGACTATAGTTAGATTATCCATGAACTTATGTCTCATATCAGCTGCTGTATTCTATAATGGAACAGTTGGCAATGACTATCCAGCTTCAGGTATTGATTGCACATCCAGTTCTTCTTCCAAATCTTTTTGACTTTGCGATGTAATGTGTAGTTGGTCTATCATACGTTGTGAGCAGCTTCCTCTTCACTATGTTGAAGCATTGGATAGATGATAATAATAATAATAATAATAATAATAATAATAATAATAATAATAATAATAAAGTTGGAAGGGACCTTGGAGGTCTAAATAGACTGAACATCTTCTTGAAAACTTCTAGCGTTGGAACATTCACAACTTCTGGAGGCAAACTGTTCCACTGATTAATTGTTCTAACTATCGGAAAATTTTTCCTTAATTCTAAGTTACTTCTCTCCTTGTTTAGTTTCCACCCATTGCTTCTTTGGAGAATAGGTTGACTCCCTCTTCTTTGTGGCAACCCCTGAGATTTGGAACGCTGCTGTCATGTCTCCCCTGGTCCTTCTTTTCATTAAACTAGACATACCCAGTTCCTGTAACCCTTCTTCATATGTTTTAGCCTCCAGTCCCCTCATCATCTTTGTCACTTTTATCTGTACTTTTTCTAGAGTCTTAACATCCTTTTTGCATCGTGGCGACCAAAACTGAATGCAGCATTACAAGTGTGGCCTTACCAATGCCTTATAAAGTGATATTACCACTTTTCATGGTCTTGATTGTATATCTCTGTTAATGCAGCCTAGAACTGTGTTATATATATAGGGAGATGCTGCACACTCTGGCTCATATTTAAATGGTTGTCCACTAGGACTCCAAGATCCCTCTCATAGTTACTACTGTTGAACAATCTACCACATATACTGTACCTGTGCATTTTGTTTTTCTTGCCTAAATGTAGAACCTTACTTTTCCCCCCATTGAATTTCATTTTGTTAGATAGCGCCCAATGTTCAAGTTTGTTAAGATCCTTCTGTATTTTGTGCCTATCTTCTGAAATGTTTGCTATTCCTGCCAATTTGGTTTCATCTGAAAATTTGATGAATTCCCTATATATCTTCTCATCCAAGTCATTGATAAAGATATTGAAGAGTACTGGGCCTAAGACCGAGCCTTGGGGTATTCCACTGTACACTTCCCTCCATGTAGATGCAGTTCCATTGAGCACTACACAGTGCGGTTGGTTAGCCAGTTTTGAATCCATCTGATGGTGTTGCTGTCCATTCATACTTGCCCCTCTCCATCTATAATTGTCCCATAGATTTGATATATTCTTTCTCATTAGATCTACTGTTGTAATAGCATTCCATCAATTCCAGATTTTGTTTCCTTGTCATGTATGGTTTGTTCCACTAAGCCACATATTGCCAGATTATCTTGAATATCTAGTGTGCACTTTATTAATGCAGGCAATGTCAGAGACAACATATGTTTCTCTTAGGTTCTCAGTGAAGCAATTATAGAGATGTCAAGAGATACATGTGGCCAAGTGCTCTAGGGAATAACATGTTTTTAATTCTCTGGTCAGATGATCCATAAATGTATAGAATTTGCTTTTCCATCAAGTCAACCAATATCGTGTTTCATAATGATATCAAATAGCAAAACTGGTTATACTGTATTACAATAAAAATTGTTTTAAAACGATTAAAATTATTGCTTAAGCAAATTGGAAGTGTGAAATATGCTTTAATAAAAACAAAATAAGGCTAAATAATAATTCTAATCAGAAATGAAGTGATTTTATGTGGTCATGAATATGCAACTTAGTAAGCAAACAAACAGAACTATTTTGTTTTACTGATCGTAACAACTCAAAAACCTAACTGTTAGTGGCATATCTGTATTTTTTATTCAGAAACAAATAAACAAACATAGATTTTACATAGGGGCTTAGAAATGTTGCCTGTGTCGTGGTCAGATCATTTCCTACTGCGGCTTAACTTCCTGGCTCCAATCCTTCCCCGCAGGGAGGCGGAACCAATTAGGAGGTTCCGCCCCAGACGCCTGATGGATCCAGAAGGTTTCCAGACGGCGCTTGGGGTTATTCCAGATACACTCGTCCACAGTTCGGCAGAGTCTCTTGCTGAGGCCTGGAACAAGGCTGCAGTGGAGGCTCTTGACCGGATTGCGCCGTTGCGACCTCTCCGTGGCACTAGACCCCGTAGAGCTCCATGGTTCAACGAGGAGCTCCGGGTGTTGAAACGCCAGAAGAGACGTCTAGAGAAGCGATGGAGGAAGAGTAAGTCCGAATCCGACCGAACACTTGTAAGAGCTCATATTAAGACTTACAAAGTGGCGCTCAAGGCGGCAAGATGCGCGTATCATTCCGCCTTGATTGCGTCAGCGGAATCCCGCCCGGCCGCTCTGTTTAGGGTGACCCGCTCCCTTCTTAATCAGAGGGGGGTTGGGGAGCCCTTGCAGAGTAGTGCCGAGGATTTTAACACGTTTTTCGCTGATAAAATCGCTCGGATCCGAGCGGACCTCGACTCCAATTGTAAAACAGAGTCGACTGACAACGAGTCAGTCGAGGTGACTGGGGCTAAACGTCTTTGTCCATCTGTCTGGGAGGGGTTTGACTTGGTGACACCTGATGAAGTGGACAAGGCCATTGGAGCTGTGAGTTCTGCCACCTGTTTACTGGATCCGTGTCCCTCCTGGTTGGTTTCGGCCAGCAGGGAGGTGACACGGAGCTGGGCCCAGGAGATTACCAACGCTTCCTTGGGGAGGGGAGTTTTTCCATCACTCTATAAAGAAGCGCTTGTGCGCCCCCTCCTCAAGAAGCCCTCCCTGGACCCAGCCGTGCTTAATAACTACCGTCCAGTCTCCAACCTTCCCTTCATGGGGAAGGTTGTTGAGAAGGTGGTGGCACTCCAACTCCAGCGGTCCTTGGAAGAAGCCGATTATCTAGGTCCCCAGCAGTCTGGATTCAGGCCCGGCTACAGCACGGAAACTGCTTTGGTCGCGTTGATGGATGATCTCTGGCGTGCCCAGGACAGGGGCTTGTCCTCTGTCCTGGTGCTCCTTGACCTCTCAGCGGCTTTCGATACCATCGACCATGGTATCCTTCTGCGCCGGCTGGAGGGGTTGGGAGTGGGAGGCACTGTCCTTCAGTGGTTCTCCTCCTACCTCTCTGGTCGGTCGCAGTCGGTGTTAGTGGGGGGTCAGAGGTCGACCTCTAGGTTTCTCCCTTGTGGGGTGCCTCAGGGGTCGATCCTCTCCCCCCTGCTATTTAATATCTACATGAAACCGCTGGGTGAGATCATCCAAGGGCATGGGGTGAGGTATCATCAATACGCTGATGATACCCAGTTGTACATCTCCACCCCATGTCCAGTCAACGAAGCAGTGGAAGTGATGTGCCGGTGCCTGGAGGCTGTTGGGGCCTGGATGGGTGTCAACAAACTCAAACTCAACCCAGACAAGACGGAGTGGCTGTGGGTTTTGCCTCCCAAGGACAATTCTATCTGTCCGTCCATTACCCTGGGGGGGGAATTATTGACCCCCTCAGAGAGGGTCCGCAACTTGGGCGTCCTCCTCGATCCACAGCTCTCATTAGAGAAACATCTTTCAGCTGTGGCGAGGGGGGCGTTTGCCCAGGTTCGCCTGGTGCGACAGTTGCGGCCCTATTTGGATTGGGAGTCGTCATTGCTCACAGTCACTCATGCCCTCATCACCTCGAGGCTCGACTACTGTAACGCTCTCTACATGGGGCTACCTTTGAAAAGTGTTCGGAAACTTCAGACCGTGCAGAATGCAGCTGCGAGAGCAATTATGGGCGTCTCTAAGTATGCCCATATCACTCCAACACTCCGCAGTCTGCATTGGTTGCCGATCAGTTTCCGGTCACAATTCAAAGTGTTGGTTATGACCTATAAAGCCCTTCATGGCACCGGACCAGAATATCTTCGGGACCGCCTCCTGCCGCACGAATCCCAGCGACCGGTTAGGTCCCACAGAGTCGGCCTTCTCCGGGTCCCGTCGACCAAACAATGCCGTCTGGCGGGACCCAGGGGAAGAGCCTTCTCTGTGGGGGCCCCGACCCTCTGGAACCAGCTCCCCCCTGAGATTAGGATTGCCCCCACCCTCCCTGCCTTTCGTAAACTCCTTAAGACCCACCTCTGCCGTCAGGCATGGGGGAACTAAACATCTCCCCCTTGCCCATGTTGTTTTGCCATTGATTGATTGACTGTGTGTCTGTTTTTATATACATTGGGATTGTTTTATAAATTTATTAATTTTAAATTGTTATTAGATTGGTGGGCATTGGATTTGTTATTATGTACTGTTTTATTGTTGTTGTGAGCCGCCCCGAGTTTGCGGAGAGGGGCGGCATATAAATCCAATAAATCTAATCTAATCTAATCTATATTGTTTCAGATATTTCAATATTCATTTTTTTTTAAAAGGGAAGGAGTTCCCCATACTCATATAAATCATTTGTATAAACACGCCTGAATATAGGAATAATGTTTGTCAACATTAAAATTGGAGTCTAGCTTTCAAAGGACTATTCCTTTTCTAAAGAGAGAAACAAAATATCAGTAAAACTGACCAGAAAATGTTGTCTTTGATTATTGTTCTGGTAGAATTCCACACTGTCATATCACAAATACATTCTTTTTAATTAAATGCTTGTTTCTCAGTTTTATAAAACATAATTTCATTCATATGACTAAACAACTTTGAACTGAAAAAATAAAAATAATGTTTTTTTAAAAAAATAATTAAAAGTAGAATGCAATAGTTGAGCAGATCAACTTTGCATCAAGTAAGGTAAAATTTCTGTAAAATTTCACTTATTGTTTTTTAGCACAGTCACCCTGTCCACATAAAATAGTAGCTTAATGGAGAAACATTTTCAAAGATGAAATGGAAAAAGATGTACACATTCCCACTAAAATTAATATACTTTTTCCTGTAGAATACTGAGAATAAAAACAAATATGATAGTGCTCAGGAGGGATCTGTTTGGAGAAGCTTTTTAGAGGGCACAGAAAGCTTCACAAAGAAGGAACTGAAACAAAAATCTTTCCTTCTGCAAGCTTCGTTAATTTAAGATTCAGGCTGTAATCTACTGTCCCCTTACCTGAAGACCCTAGAAATGATTGTTGGGTGATGATTCCTTGCCCTTGTAAGAGCTGGGTTGTGGTGTGTTGCAATGCCATCTGCCACTAGTACACTCTAACTTCTACTTGAAGTCTCATGAAGTGATTGTCTGGAGGTTTGCAATGCAATGTCATCAGTATGCTGATGAATCCCTGCTCTGTTTTTTTGTTTACATTGGGTTCTGGTACAGGTCCAAGATTAGTGTCTGGGGGCTGCAACAGATTGGATGTAACCTAGCAAACAAGTAGAGTCCATGAGTAGAAATTCTGGGCTCAACCAGACAGCAACTATGGTCATATTGCAGTTACAGATGGCAAATGGTTAGCACTTAACTGACAGTGACAAGAAACCTGATTCTATTCTTTGATTCCCATATTTCACGCATGTTCTCAGAAGAATTTTAATATTGTTGGCAAATCAGTGTTGTGGGATTTAATTTGGAGAAAATGACCTAATCAGAAACATATGTTAAAATATTGCCTATCACATAAAGATTTGAAATTTGCAATTACTGTACATGTATTTCCCTTTCCTAAAGTTCCCTTCAACTGTGTATCTAAACTCTAAGGCCAGATGGCCAGGTTTCATCACTATAATGTAGTGTTTCTAGTTTGTAAAACAAGGATACTTTATGGGTTAGTGTTATATACTGTATCCTTCAAATTGGCCTACACAGCCAACAGGAGTAATGGCAATGATTAAACCCTGTCACTTGGGGTTAGATTTGGTGCATTCTTCTATATGACAGGCTGTGACAGGCAAGCACCATTGGAGCAAATCAAATGACTATGACAGTTTGTTTTGAGCAGAGGTTCTGTCAGAACTCTTATTGTGAGCAAAATGCTAGGTTTATCAGTCAGGGAAGTTTTCAATTAGACAATATAAATTTATTTTAATAAATTTCTGCACAAATAGCAAGGGCAGTGGCAGTGTAGCAGGATTTTGATTTATCACAATTGATATTTGAGCCAGTGACTTGCCATGTAGCTAGTCTGTGACATATACACATAAATGTCCTACACCATGTTTGCCACATGTTCGTTGTTTCAAAGAAAGCTGTCTCAACCTTATTGCCACTCAGTTATAATTCAAATATAACTTATCATTATTTTGCTGTGTTTGCTTGTTATTTGGAATGATTACAGGCAAGCTGTCAGAAAATAACAATGTCTATTTCCCAGGTTTGTCATATTACTACAAGACTGACTCATATTTCAGCTGCATAACATCTAGTCACTGAGCAGAGGATATTAGCGCCATAAGTGCTTCAAATGCATCATTCTAATTTAGCAGAAGGGAGATTAGTCTGGAAGTGAAAACCTGTCGAAGGCAAGACAATATTTTTAGTTGTATGTCTTGCCAATTTCAGGATCTACAGAACCATGAACATTTCATTCTGTACTATTATTAACCAGCAGCATAGAGTTATTTGTGATTTAACAAAATACTTTCTTTAAAATTGCACCTGGCCAATATCCCAATGACAATACATGAAACTCTAGGACATGATATCATATTTTATCAAAAGGTTTTATCAAAATTATGTTTTAACTTCAAAAAGGCAATTTCCTGTTGTTTTGATTTGGTTTGCTTGCATGATTCACTTTTACCTTGGCTAACTTGTCACTTTTATTTGCATATTTTTATATGACAAAGTAAAATGCAAGTATAGTTTACATATTAGCAGATTAAATGACACTTCCTCCCCGTACACCCTAAGCACCAAAATGATTTTGGTTGATCTTGAAAAATGTACCATATATGAACTTAACTAATTTTTGAGACAAACAGGGAGACATAATCCATATTTGTAATTCCAGGGATGTGGAAAAGAAAGAAACCTATAGAGTTGATGGGGAAAACTGTGTGGATGTTCCATCTAGAGAATCCAGAATCAATCTCAGCTTGGGAAAGAATCTATCTTCCCCTCTCCTCCCCTCCGCTAAATGTATTCAGGAATACAATGTACAAACTATTCTTCTTAAGACAGCAAAATGTAAATTTTCTTTTATAAAAATAAAATAAAATAAAATAACACATGTTTGTAAAACAGACTCTGATAAATTGATGCATAGTTAACTAAACTAGGCTACAAAATTGCAGGCTGTTTTAAATAATACATGAAAATATGCCAGTATTTTTAATATTGTTCTTTATTTATTCACAATACATATACTTCCATTTTTGCAGTTATGTATGGAAAAAAAAATTTTAGAGCCAGTAAATTAGACTGTGCTGAAAGAAGCCACAGTTTTTACTTCTTTCTTTTACAACTTCCACTGTTTTTCTCTGATCTATGATTTGCAAGCTGCTATTATTATTTGTGTTCTACAATTACCAAAAATGACATCTCCCCTTCTTCAGCCTCAAGCTACCACTCTGAAATGAGTAAATGCTGTTTATTGTGACAGTCTGTATTTTGCCTGTGGAAAAATGATAGACTATACTACTGCTAGCCAATTGCTGGGTTTTTTTCTGGTTTCTAGTTGGGAAATCACAGAATATTTAAAACAGATAACATGAATAGTGAGCAAAAATATCTAGAGTTTAGGTTGTTTTAGTACATTAGATTAGCAGTTTTAATTTTCAAAAAGTTAAAATCAACTTAAAACAGCATTTTAAGTAACATTATACACAAAATAAGTATGTTAGTACACAGAACTGCTGCCGAGAACTGTTACTTCAATTTGATATTGAACTGTATGCTATTAGTTCCATTTGAGAATGTTTGAACAGTGTCTATAAAACCAGTTATTGAATGTTTCAGTTTTATGACTATAAAATACTACATTCTGAACTATTGAAATTGTATATAAATGCCTGAGAGTAATTGAAATTTTGGAGTGAACTAGATTGTTCAAAAATTATTTTGAACTATTTGGACTAATCAAATTATAATAGAAGCTAGTGTGTATTTATTCAGAATAAACTCTACTGCATTTTCAATCCAGTGGAAGGTTTTCAATAAAAGGTGACTAGAATGCCAGCTGCATCATATAATTTTGCTTACAAAATAGATTGGGCAAATGCATTTGTTTTAATATTATTGATGTTGTAGTATTTCAAACAAATGCTATTTTCATAGATTTCACCATTTTTCTAATTTTCATGCATCTTCTTACAAAAGCCAAAGCCACATCACTTCCTTCTTTTTCAGTTTCCTGAATGTTTATAATTTAAGAAAAAGGAAAAGGGAAGGAAAAATAAATGCTGTTTCCTAAGTGTATCTATTAACATTCCACTTAGGTGAGACAATCATCCAGATAAGTTTTTAGTAAGAGAAATGTTTTCTCAATGTGCTATCCCTGTCCCCTGACTAATGACTTTTCTCTAACTCTCCTTAAATCCTTAACAGATTAACAGAGTTAGAAGGGACCTTGTAAGTCATCTAGTCCAACAACCACCCCCTCTTAAGCAGGAGACCCTACACTGTTTCTGACAAATGGCAGTCCAAACTCTTCTTAAAAGTCTCAAGTAATGAAGCTCCCACAACTTCCGAAGGCAAACTACAGTGATCCCTTGATTTGCGCGTTCTCGATTAGCGCGAAACGCTGCAACGCGGTTTTTCAAAAAATATTAATTAAAAAATAAGTCCGCGGTTTTTTTCCTACACCACGGTTTTTCCCGCCCGATGACGTCATACTGATTGCTGATTGGCCAAAATCTCGACCAATCGTTGCAAACGCAAAAAAAAGCTTTGCAACTGTTGGAACTTGTTCAGACTTGTTGGAAGATGCCTCCTAAACGTTGCACACGGAGTGGAGGCGGCGACGCTAAAAAGACCAGGAGGATACTCACAATTAAAGAGAAAATTGACATTTTGGACATGCTGAAAGGGGGACGCTCTTATGCAGGCTGGGGGGTTTTATTCTGTCATTACACAGTACAGTACAGTTACAGTTTAAGTGCTTTTTGAGAAAGGAGGGAGAGAAGGGAGGGAGAGAAGGGAAGGAGGGAAGGAGGGAGGGAGAGGAAGGAAGGAAGGAGGGAGGGAGAGAAGGGAAGGAAGGAAGGAGGGAGGGAGAGAAGGGAAGGAGAGAAGGGAAGGAAGGAGGGAGGGAGGGAGAGAAGGGAAGGAAGGAAGGAGGGAGGGAGAGAAGGGAAGGAGGGAAGGAAGGAGGGAGGGAAGGAGAGAAAGGAAGGAAGGAGGGAGGGAGGGAGAGAAGGGAAGGAGGGAAGGAAGGAGGGAGGGAGAGAAGGGAAGGAGGGAGGGTTGCCATTGCCGCCAGCGCTGCCCCAAGAAAGCCGGTGAGAGGAAGGAAGGAGGGAAGGAGGGAGGGAGAGAAGGGAAGGAGGGAAGGAAGGAGGGAGGGAGAGAAGGGAAGGAGGGAGGATTGCCATTGCCGCCAGCGCTGCCCTGTGGGTAGCGGCGAGGAGCCCGGAAAAATCACCATTGCATTGCCAGCCTCCGAACTTGCGTCGCTCCACCTTCTGCGCATGTGCGGCCATGGAACAAAGGGCGCGCATGCGCAGATGGTGTTTTTACTTCCGCATCCAGTATAACGCGGAAATCGGTTAGCGCGGGAGGTCTTGGAACGTAACCCCCGCGCTAACCGAGGGATCACTGATTCCATTGATTGATTGTTCTCGCTGTCAGAAAGTTTCTCCTTATTTGTAGGTTGAATCTCTCCGTGATTAGTTTTCATCCGTTATTCCTTGTCCTGCCGGGTGCTTTGGAAAATAGCTTGACCCCCTCCTCTCTGTGGATTCTTGCCATATTGTTTTCAGCCTAACACAATTTGTTCATTCAGCTCTATTTTAGACACATATTATAATTTTTGCAAGGTAGTTCTGATAAGAAGCAGTTTCAGAAAACAAGCTCTAACTTTATTATAAGATTGCTTTAACAGAATATTGCAAGTCTGAAATTATATCTCTTCCCATTCACCTTTAAAATCCAAGAAACTACAGAGTTTCCCTCCTAAAATATTTACTATCCCAACATTCCTTTTGCAGGCACATTGTCTAGGATTCAGCTCTTCCTTCTGTCGATTATCACATACTGTTACATATAACAACCTATTGTGCAATTTTTACTTGTTGGTTTAGTTTTCTGTGGCAGAAGTAGTGAAAGTTGTTGTTTGTTATGGATAGTGTAAATATGTCAGGTCTCACAAATGTAAAGTTCCAAAGGGGAAGTTACTGCGGATGTATCAGAGACTTCCCATTTTCTCTTTAATATTTCAGGCATATTACTTTCGGACCTGAAGATTTTATATACCCATCTTGACTTGATAAAACTTTCTGGCTCCATGATTGTGTCTAATTCCCCTTTAAAGCTGCCTAAGGTAATAGCCATCAATACATCTTGTGGCAGCAAATTCCATAAATTAATGATATGCTGGATGCAGCAATAATTTCTTTTTCCTATTCTGACCTCATCAATTTAGCTGGATGCCTCTGCATTCTAACTGCATTAGATGTGTTTTGAAAAGTGTACTTCAGCTTTAACTTCGGCTTTTATTTCAAAGGAAAAACAGTTGTAGAATCCTCTTCTCAGCTGTAATTTTATTACAGGAACAACAGAACAATTTTTCTCAGGGAAGACCAGCAGAAATGTCTGATGCAGACAGTACAATTTTTTCTTAAAGACCTACTGTTTTTCTTCCAAAGATAAACAGTCAATATAAAGTAATATGCTATTTGCTTCCTAAGCCCTATAATATCCATATATGGCAACATGGAGATGTGAAGGCTTGTGACTATTATTCCATTTCTTTTGCTGTCACAGTGGGCTCAGATTCAGTCTCTGAGGAGGGGATTGATGATGGGCTCCAGCACAACGGGATGGACTGCCAATTGAGCAGGCCAAAGAGGCAGAGCAAAAGAACAAATGGCATACCTGGTTTCTGTCTTGCTCTGGAGATGAGGGCACAGAATTACTACTTCCTCCCAAGAAAAGAACTGGGAAGGCTACAAAGAGACTAGAGCAGTGATGGTGAACCTTTTTTGGCTCAGAGTATGCACATGCCAATAGCGTGCATGTGAGTGCCCACACTCTAATGCAATGCCCTCCCCTTACATATGCGCACAACTCCCCTGCTGCACCCCTGTGCATGCACAGAGGCTTCATTGAAGCTTCTGGACTTCTGGTAGGCCCGTTGGGCTGTTTTTCGCTATTCCAAGGGTTCAGAAAACCTCGTGAAGCCTGGGGAGAGCAAAAAATGGCCCAATGGGCCAAGCAAAAGTTTGGAAATGAACTTCTGGTTAGCGCATTGGGTCATTTTTGCTATCCTCATGAGGCTTTCCTGAACCAGCTGGAAGTTCATTTCCTAACATACAGTTGGCCCTTTGGGCCATTTTTTGCCATTCCCAGGTTCAGGAAGCTTTCCTGTAGCCTGGGGTGAGCGAAAACAGCTGAAAAGAAGACCAAAAATCAGCTGGCCAACACGTAGTGGAGATGAAATAGGGCAACGTCTCACATGCCCTCAGATATGGCTCTATGTGTCACCTGTGGCATGCATGCCATAGGTTTGCCATCACTGGACTAGAGCAACGGTGTCCAAACTCAATTTCATTGAGAGCTGCATCAGGGTTGTGTTTAATCTTGGGGGGGGCAGGGCGCAATGGCCAGCTCAAAGTCACTCATGTTGGAGGCATCTGTGGCGGCCTGAGCACTCTACCAGCAAAAATGGCGCCCCACGCTTCCTGCAACCATGCAACCCTCTTCTAGCAAAAATGGATCTCAGGAGGGCTTTGTGAGCTCAGTTGTCACCGGAAGAGGCATTGTGGACCAGTCCTTCGCTGTTTCCAAAGCGTGCTTGTGGGTGAGATCCAGGGGTTGGCTGCTGCACAGATGGGGGGGAACGCAGTGGGGTATCAAAAATGGAGCTCCACCCCAGAGCACCCAATTTGAACTGAAAGATGTTGAAAGATGATGCAGGGCATCCTATATAAGCCACACACACAGTGTGGTAGTAAATGATTTGGTAGCCCTTCACTGGTGAGATCTATGTGTCCCGTGGGCTGGATCTGGCCTACGGGCCTTGAGTTTGATATCCCTTGACTAGAGCAAAGGGACCCTGAAAGCCTGCTTGCACAGGAGTCTCACCCTTATAAAAGAACTACACTGGAGTTGGTTTTGTTAAAATAGAGCAGCAACTACAAGCTTGATAGCAATAGAAATACTAAGGCCTAAACCTGGTTCTAAAAATATATAGTGTGATTTTATAACTCACATTATATACTCAAGAGCCAAAAGTGCTAATGATTTTAAGATATAATTTTAATGTGAGCACATGGCTGTTTGCTTTATATTTCATGAGCACCAATTAACAACAAAAAAAAGGATACACCCTCCCTTGCATTTTACCATTCAGTTCTAAAATGTGCAGTAATTTGTAGGGCTTTGTCTGACTCAATTGTTTAGCGATTCAGATCTAAATATTCTTAATGAGACAGTAAGTGGGGACTGTTCTGCAGAATTGACAAAATGATCAAGATTTAATATGAGTAGACATCTATGTAACAATGTCTTTGTAATTTGCTACATTTCTTAGATTCTTTTAAGATTGATTGCTGCCTGCCTGAATAGTGATAACTTCTTATTAGTTTTAAATCTTGATTATATAGGTATTTCCTAATTGTTCCTGTTTCTTGATTTAGAATGTATTGAGGCAAATATCAGGAATTTTGAAGTTCACTCTTGTATTAATGCATTCCCACTTTCTTCTCTTGCTTGCCCAACAAATTTCAAGTTCTTCCCAAGGTAGAAGAGAAATTGCCTTATTGTCCAAACTGCTGCTCAGATAGTTTGAATTAATACTTAAGCCAATATATTTTTAGCAAAACATGTATAGCTTGTTGTCTCTGGGAGAAGTTAAACTTAATTACTGTCAACAGAGAAGTCATACAAATCATAGAATTTGAAAATATTTGCATTTGTTTTTAAAGGTAGCAATAAATGTGTAAGTAATTAAAGATTTTTAATTTGAAAATACTAAACCGATGACCCTCATTTTAAAACTCATCAATATTCAGCCAAATATAAATATGGAAAAAGTCAATTTCTCACATAGAATAGACATAGAAAAGAAACATTGGTGCTTAAAAGCACTTGAGAGCTCTGCTGGGCCAAGAACAAAGGATAAATAATTATTTGAATCCTTCATTTCTTAAAAGTAATAAATTCATCTTCGACCGCTCTAAATGAAAATACTATCTACTGACACAACAATTCCAAATACCGACAACAATTAATCTGACTTTGAAAACAAATTTTTGTAACATATTTTCCTTTATTCACCTTTAAACTAACTTGAAACAATAAACTACACCATTCCAATATAAGTACCTACTACTCACTTAACTCTATATTTAACTAGTGCACTAGTGCATTATATTACTTTGTTGCATTTCCTGAAAACATCTGCGATTTTGCAAGATTCCCTTTCCCTACTTCCCTAACCTTGCTCTATTTATGTCTTCTCTTTATTTCTTTCTCTATCCTTTAATTTTGCCCCCATTCCTCTGTTCTTTATAAAGCTATTTCATTTACTTACTTTCAGCCAGTATGTATATACACTTATATTTCTTGTTATGAAATGTAACCCTGATTACAAGAGAACTATGTCAAGATATAGACAACTTTTTGTATAGTTTCAGACCTGCAACACTGACATGTAATCATATGTTTATGTTCTCACATCCTTTTGATCCCATGGACCCCCCCTTCCCTCTCCCTTTTTAATATTTGAAATTCAATAAACTATTTTTTTTTTAAAAAATATTTGAATTCGTTTTAAAAATCAGTATAAAATGAAATGAGGTTTTGTTTAAGTTTTAAGTAAGTGTTCAAGAGTAAAATCTGGTCAGAGATGGCATATTTCTCTAATCTCAGTTTGATCTCAAGGGAATTAATGGTGTGATGGCCTATATACATCTGCATTTCAGAAATGCACAAAATTTTCTATTTAGCCAGTGCTATGCTTATTTTATCTTGAGAAAACCAAAAGAAGCAAGTTGATGGAATCCTTACTTGACAGTCTGCTTCTTGTTTGAAATATGCCCAGCCAACTCTTTTTTATCATCTGCAGCATGGAACTGTAATAGTTCTGAACATTTCATTTAAATTCCACCTGTGTCTGTCACTGGTCCCCTATAGTTCTTCGTATTCACAGATTCTTTAAAGTTTAGCCAATCACAAAGACCAGAAGAAAATCTGATTGATGATGTGATCTTTCTTTGACTGCCAAAGGAACAGATTTTGTTGCAGCAGTCACTTGGGAAACAGATGCAGGCCACATGGTGTGCCAAAATACATGCTTTATAAAAGTACACTCGATAATCATTCTGTTTGCAGATATTATGATGACAGAGGTCAATAACTAAATAGTCAAGATGACAAAGCTTAGTCCCCTAAGCAACAGGGGAAGGGCGGGAGGCAGAGGTTCAACATTCCAGCTGTTTAGCACAAATTCTTACTTTGTTTCCTCTCCAGAAGGCAAATGGGATGGAATTGCTGTACCTCTACCTGAGAAATGTCCTTATTTTTTGGATTGCAGTACTCCTGTATTATATATATTAAAAAATCAAAAATATAATGTAAGATATAAATATGCCTTGTGAATAATTTTTGCATTTGGTGAGATAAAGAAATTTCTTGGATGATTATTAGAGATATAAGAATCAATCGGATTATTAAAGATATAAGGATCAATATAGCCTTAACTATAAAAGGACACTATCAGGCAGGCTAGCCTTACATTACAAATGTTCCATACTCTTTTAAAACGTTCTCCTGCCAATGATGGAGAGTTATCTGCATGCTAAAGTAAGGCTGTTATCAATGGCAGAAAGATATAAAGATGTTATTGAGCATAATAGTTTAAACATATACTGGGGGGGGGGGTTGTTTGTTAATTCATTGCTAATATTTTTTCTATCTAAATTCAGAACAACATGAAAGAGTTAAATGAATTTCTATACATCACACAAATTGTGCTTAATAATCATTTATCTATTCATGTGGCATAGCAAAGCCTGAGACCAGAGCCCTATAAAATGAAATATACCTGTAAATAGTTATTTTTTTTTAAAAAATAATGTAGCAAAAACAAGAATAGGAAATTCAACACTTGGTTTATATAAGTAATCCAAGCTAATTAACTGGAATAGAAAAATAAATTATTTGATGAAAAATGAAAAAAAATACAATTTGTCAGTAAAACTTTAGAAGGAAGAATGATGTTGGGAACATACAGTAAAGTGCTAAAAGGTGAGGAAAACTCATACAAGATTTCAAAGGCATGCACCACTTCCTTTGTGTCTTTATATGTTAATTGCCTTGTATGAAAAATAGCAAAAGACTATTCTGTCAGAGGAAAGCTCAACAAAAGAACACATAAAATAAACATGGCTTTATTCTCCATCTTGTTCTATGCTCACTGAATACATTAATTTCAAATATGTATGAAACCTATTGATAAGATCTCTAAAACTATGTAAAAATAATTGAGGGTGGTTTAATAACAAAACCTGGGTGGGCATGGCCAACTCGATGTCACTCACTCCCATCCAGTCACATGACATCCCCAGCCATGCCTACCCAGGTTTTCTGGCTCCCAATGTCTTCTATGCGAAATAAGTATCTATCTGTCTGTTTGTCTGTCTGTCTGTCTGTCTGTCTGTCTGTCTGTCTCTCTCTCTCTCTCTCTCTCTCTCTCTCTCTCCCTCTGTGTTTCTCCCTCTCATCTCTCTTTCTCCCTTCCGCTCTCATCTCTTTCTCCCTCTTATTTCTCTCCTCTCTCTCACCTCTTTCCCTCCCTCTCATCTCTCTCTTTTGTTCTCTCTTTCTCTCCCTTTCTTCCTATCATCATTCTTTTTCCCTCTCTCATCTTTCTCTATCTCATCTTTTCCCCTCTCCCCACTCTTTCTCATCTCTTGCTCCCTCTCTCACCCCTCCCCGTCATTCAATTTCTCTTCTCTTTCTTCCTTCCTCTCATCTCTCTTTCTCCCTCTCTCCCTATCCCCCACCCATTCACTCTTTCTCATCTCTCTTTTTCTCCCTCTCTCATTCCTTCCTCCCTCATCTCTTTTTCCCTGTCTCCCTCCCTTTCATCTCTCTTGCATTTCTCTCCCAATCTCTCTCATCTCACCACTTTCTCCATTTTTCTCCCTATCTCTACCTCCCTGTCTCATCTCTCTCCCACCCACTCTCATCCCTCTTTCCCCCTCTCTTTTTCCCTCTCTCTCTCTCTCTCATCTTTCTCCCTCCCTCCCTTTCATCTCTCTCTCATCTTTTCCCCTTTTCTCCCTGTCTCTCCCTCTCATCTCTCTTTTGCCTCTCTCCCTCTTTCTCTGTTTTTCTCTCTCTCTTCTCTCCCCCTCTCTCATCTTTCTCCCTCTCTCATCTTTCTCCCTCTCATGTTTCTATTTTTATCTCCATTTTCCCCTCTCTCATCTCTCTTTCACTCTCTCCCCTTTCTCTCTCTTTTCCCACTGTCTCCCTTTTTATCTCATCTCTCTCCCTCCCACTTTCATGTCTCTTCCCCCCTCTCTTTCTCCCTCCCTCTCCATCCCTCTCATCTCTTTCTCCCTCTCTCCCTCTCAACTATCTTTCTCTCCTCTCTCTTTTTCCTTTTCTCCCTTCCCCTCCTCTCATGTCTCTCTTTCCCCCCCATTCTCTCATCTTTCTCTCTTTCTCTCTCCCCCTCTCCCTCTCTCATCTCTTTCTCCCTCCCTCCCTCCCTCTCATCTCTCTCTTCTCCCTCTCTCATCTCTTCCCCTTCACTTTCATCTCTCTTTCACTCTCTCTCCCTTCCTCATCTCTCTCTCATCTCTCTCTCCCTCCCTCTCTAATCTCTCCCTCTCTCACACATCTCTCATCTCCTTCTCCCTCTCTTCCTCTCTCCCATCTCTCTTTCTCCCTCTCTCCCTCTCATTTGTTTCCTGCTCTTTTCCCTCTCTCTCATTCTCTTCCTCCAGCTGTCTCTCATTTCTCTCCCCCTCTCTCCCCCTTCTCTCTCTTTTGTTTCTCTCTTTCCCCTCTCTCATTCCCTCCATAATTTTCTCATTTCTTTCTTTTTCTCCCCTTTCCACACGCCCTGTTAAAATATCAGTTTTTTGAGATGTAAAAAATCAGACCAAGATTAATCACTTCAGAATTCTTTCTACCTTTACTATAACATATAAGCTGTACTTACTTAAAAATAAATTGAAACCTTTTTGGGGGGGAATGACAACAAAAAATAAAATAATGCATCTGCATAAATGTTCACACTCTCTTATAAGTAGTGATATGGCTATGTTCACAATTGTTCAATAAAGAGTTGTCAGTACACACCTGTCATCAATTATAAAGTGACACTGATCAGGCCCCTATAAGGTTCAGCTATTCTAGTAGGATTTTTCTGGTATTTACTCAGTGGCCTCTTCCAAAAATGTCATGGTCTGCAAAGAACTTACAAACCATCAAAGGAAACTCATTGTTGGAAGGTATAATCAGCAGAAGGGTACAATATATTTCCAAGGCATTGGATATACCAGTGATTTTCAACCTTTTTTGAGCCGCGGCACATTTTTTACATTTACGAAACCCTGGGGCACATTGAGTGGGGCGGGGGGGGGGGGAAGCTAAAAAAAGTTTGGACAAAAAATTCTCTCTTTTCCTCCCTTTCACTCTATTTCTCTCTCCCACTTTATCTCCCTTCCTTCCTCTTTCTTTCTCTCTCTCCATCCCTCTTTCTTTCTCTTCCTTCCTTCCTCTCTTTTTTGCTCTCTTTCTCTCTCCCTCTCTACCTACCTCTATGTCTTTCTCTCTCTCTCCTTCCCTCCCTCTTTCTCTCTTTCTTTCTCTCTCTTGCTTTCTTTCTCTTGTTCTCTTTCTCTCTCTCTTGCTTTCTTTCTCTCTCTCTTGTTCCCTTTTTCTCTCTCTCTTTCTCTCTCTTGCTTTCTTTCTCTCTCTCTCTTGCTTTCTTTCTCTTTCTTTCTATCTCTCTTGCTTTCTTTCTCTCTCTGAGCTTCGCGGCACACCTGACCATGTCTCACGGCACACTAGTGTGCCACGGCACACTGGTTGAAAAACACTGGGATATACCATGCAACAGAGTGAAGACAATTATTCACAAGTATAGAAAATATGGCACAAAGGTAACATTACCAAAAGCTGGGTGTCCTTCCAAAATTGATGAAAAAAAAAGAAAAGAAAAAGAAAGCTGGTCTAGATATTGCCAACAGGCCCGTAAGCAAGATTAAAGGAGCTTCAGGAATTTTTGACAAGTACTGGTTTTGTACTACATGTAACAATTATCTCCAATATTCTTCATATGTCTGGGTTGTAAAGTAGAGTGGCAAGATGGAAACCTTTTCTTGAAAAGAAAAACATCCAAGCCTGGCTAGGTTTTGCAAAGACCTACCTCAGGTTCAGGGGCGTGTTCCAGTTCAATTTTTGCTACCACTGCGTGTCTGCACACGCGTACACGTCCCTCCATGTGATTTTACTTCCCCACATGCTCAGGACCACATTACAGGCCAAAACACAGCTGAGGAGCTTCTCATATGTGCTTCAGATGAAGAATAAAGGTCGGTATTAAGACAAGGTTGGGCGGGAAGGCTTCCTCCGACACAGAGGTGCTGGGGGAAAAATTGCAGAAAATTGCATCATCAGTGGGTTCCTACCGGTGTCGTGATCTGGACTGCATGGGTAAGAATCTACCATAGCTCAAGCCTGATGAAAGCATTTGGGAAAATGTGTTATGGTCTGATGAGATTAAGATTGACTTTTCAGACATGATTCCAAAAAGTATGTTTGCTGCAAAAGCAACACTGTTTACCACCAAAAATACCAGTGAATCTTGATAGCATTATATTTTTGAGCTGCTTTTCTTCAGATGGAACTAGGGCTTTAGTCAAAGTGGAGGGAATTATGAATAGTTCAAATGTCAGTCAATTTTGGCACAAAACCTTCAAGCCTTGGTTAAAATGCAGAATTTGAAGAGGAATTTCACCTTTCAACATAACCCAAAGCATATCTCTAAATCAACACAAGAATGGCTTCACTGGAAGATCAAAGTTTTGGAATGGCCCAGCCAGAACCTGGGCCTAAACCCAATTGATAATTTGTAGGGTGCCTTAAATAGGGCTGTGCATAGGAGATGCCCTTGCAATCTCACAGGTTTGGAGCAGTTGTGCAAGGATGAATGGCAAAGTTCCCCAAGGTAATATGTGCCATACTGATAGGATTCTACCTTAAAAGAGTGAATGTTGTCATAAAATCAAAAGGTGCTTCAACTCTGTATTAGGTTAAATGTGTACATCTTTATGTAGCCATGTTATTCTAACTTATACTTTATTCCAAAAGAGTTCAAACATGCATATTTGTATAAGATCCATGTAGACATTTATCTGAGTCAAATATTACAGTAATTTTGTATTTTCTACATGCAACTTTTTTCTGCATTACAACAAGTAACCATTTGATTCCAGGTTGCTCTATAAGTGTGCTAATGATGATGCACTCACCAACTTAGGCTAACCAGCATCATATGAAGATATCTGGAAGTAATTAACTTAAATAATTTATAAATTTACAAAAGCAATGGACATACTAATATTTTTACTGATGGGCTTAATAGAACAAGGTCATCTTATCTTAATTATCCAAATAATTGTGTTACATACAATCATATGCACATGCTAAATCTAATTAATACAAAGGTTTTTTCTGTTCCTTTACAAGGAAATAGATATAATTACCTATAGATACAGATATGTAAGATAATAGTGCATGTTTGGGTACTGTTTATCAGAAGAAAAAACAAATTGGGAGAGAGTAGAATAAAATAGAGTAAAATGGAATGAATAGAACAGAACAGAACAGAACGGAACAGAATAGAATAGAATAGAATTTTTTATTGGTCAAGTGTGATTGGCCACACAAGCAATTTGTTTTGGTGCATCTGTTCTCAGTGTACATAAATGAAAAGATATGCTCCTAAAGAATCATAAGGTACAACACCTAATGATAGACTAGGTACAAATAAGCATAATAAATCATATTAGGAATCAGTCAATATAAATTGTAAGGATACACATAACAAAGTTACAGTCATACAGTCATTAGTGGGGGGAGATGGGTGATGAGAAGACTAACCAGTGATAATTTTAAGAATTTTCCACATGTTTTCTGGTTTATTTGTTGAGAAGTGATTTTTTAGCTTTTCAGAGTACAGTGATCCCTCGTTTTTCGCGGGGGATGCATTCCAAGACCACCTGCAAAAAATAAATTTCCGCGAAGTAGAGGGAATTTTTTTTTATGTATTTAATGAGTATTTGGACTTTTAAACCCTCCCTGTATTGTTAACAACCCACCGCTGCTGACCGCTGAGAGAGACCAGCTTTTCTCAGCTACCGTGTGGGCTGAAGGACGCCGCCGCTGCAGTGCTCCCCACACACACACACAAAATCCATCCCTGCTCTGGCGTTCTTTTCCCTTTGAAAAAAACTGTGAAATAACGAATCCACAAAAGATGAATTGAGAAGTAGTGAGGGACTATTGTAGTACCTTTTTGATGCTCTGATCTCCCTTGTTAATACATCTCTGGCCTGATTGTAGAGCATTTTATCATATTTTCTATAGGCTTCCTCTTTGGGTATAATTTGATAAAATGGATATTTTTAATAATTTTGTTCAGTAACGGCAGCACTTCATTTTTTGTAAATTTTGTTAAATACTAGAATTATAACAGTAAAAATTAATACATACTATACAACAAAAGAAAGGTCGAAGAGAAAAAAAGAAAAGAAAAAAAGAAAAAAGACTATAGTAAAGAAAAAGAAAAATATTAAGAAGTTACTTCATCACAAGTATAAACAATTTTAATAGCTAATACACAAGGGAATGTTTATAGAAAAATGAAGAATAATAACTCATTGCAAAAAAACATTCAAAATAAATGTCTATATTTTTCTCCATTATTTCAGCAATAAACTTTAAATATTTAATTTATACAATATTTAAGCCTAAGAGCTAAGTGGAAAAACTTAATTACATACACACATTTTGTATATGAATATTATACTTGGGTTAAAAGTTGTACATAAGCCTTTTCATAAGAAAAACATAGATTTAGCAACCACTTCATTTAGCAACTGTTTGCAGTTATGACAGTGACAAAATAACTTTATGAACAATTCTCACATTTACAACCTTCACAGGACTGTAAAGTGAAGGAAAGCTGAAGTAAAATTATAAGCACAACACTTATGTAGCAACCACTTTGCTTGGCAGACAACTTGCTGGCTCCAATTGTTCACTACCTGAAGAGCAGAATGAAGCAGTGCTAATCTGCCTACAGAGTTCAACAAATTTGTGCAGATGAAAACCCTACTTTTTGGGTAGAAACATTCATATTTCCTGAAAAGAGGATATAATAGCTACCTAGCTACAAAGAATTTTATAGATAAAATGGTACTTTCCTTAAAAGATGAGGTAGGCTCCTTTTATTTTCTCTAATCTACAACAAAGGCAATCAGTCATAGTGCCGATGGAAATTACATTAGATCATGTTGAAATGATCTCAGTAACCAATGGGACAGGTAGCCATTTCCCCAACTCCCAAGGTTCTCATCTGAAACTAAATGACATAAGATTGCCTCATTCCTATGAGGCATTCAATCCAAAATTACAAAAACTAAAAACAGACTGGTTGCTAAACATAGTGACAGCGAAGACTTCTTGGACTATTAAAGTGAAGGAAGGGAAAGAAAGCAGCAGCCAGCCACCCCACCGCCACCCCCGGCTTCACAATTTAATACATTTGTGTATTTTTCAATGAAGCATTCTCCCTGTACCTTGAATGTAACAAATATATATATAAAATACTTAAATCAAGCTCTAATTCATTTTATATATACTGTATAATCAATGTTCCATTTAATAAGCTTCATCTAACTTTGTCATATACCTCAGGTACCAAATGAATAATATGGCATAATAGTCTTCATTCCATATTACTAGTATTGCCAGCAAAGCTTGTTCGGCTAAAGGCCAGGTAAGACCTTTGGGAACTTATAATACTCATCTTGCAGAAGCGGCAGGCATTATGAGATCCTGAATTATTCACCATCTTAGATTAAAATTTCAACCCAAGCAGAATTTCTTAGTTCTCCTCAGGGGCTTCCAAGTCAGGAATGGAGCTTTTCTACAGTCCAGGATCAGGCAAAAGACTTAGCAGCTCCAAAAGTGCCCAATGGATGAATATAATTGGTTGTTTGTGTTTACTCACCTACAGAAATTCTTCATTTTTAAAAAAAATCTCTGCTTTCAATTAAATGGAGACATCAGGGATTTTTTTGCTGATTTAATCGGGAATATCACAGACATTTTGGACCTTGCGATACTCTATAGATGATTACCCTGTCTGAAAATATTAAAAGCAGTTGTTTTGTGTACCTCCTTTCTGCTTTTCTATACAATTTAATTTAAATAATGCAATATTTTAAAATCTGATTTATCATATTAATTAATAAGCATCCAGTTGAAAATACTATTGAAAAGAAAGAATACAGTTTTAAGAAATAACATGCCCCGTTTCATAATTTTTAAAATCCACAGAGGACATAAAAATTATAATTATTATTATAATGTACACAATGGGAATATTTTGGACATGTGATGCGACACCCAGAAAAATATGGCATCCTTCACTTAATTCTACAGGGAAAGATTGAAGGCAAATGATAGCCAGGCAGAAGAAGTACATCATGGCTTGAAAACCTAACGGCCTGGTTTGGACAAAACTCAGCAGCACTTTTTCATATAGCTGTTGACAAAAATAGGATTGTCAACATGATCGCCAATATCTGATGAAGGATATGGCACAAGAAGAAGATACAATGAGAGAAAAACATTCTTTTTTAAAATTGACATAATTATTTGGTTTAAAAATAAAATTTGGAAATTAGTTTTATGATTATTTCAATTTGTCAGAAACATCTGGCAATTTTCAGCAAATTTCCCCAATGAAACCAAGTGATAAAAAGCTAGGTAACTGAAACAGATTAATGAATGGGACTCAAATGTGTTTATTGGCCAGGGGGAAGGGCAAAATAAAAAAGAGGAAAAACAGGATTATGGGGGAGGGGGGGCGGAATCCAACCCTGACCTATAAAGAAAACAGATATCTCCTGGAGGTGGTGGGGAATCTTCTATCCTCATTCAAATGCTAAAAACTGAATTTCATTGGATTGAACTGAACTGAATTTAATTTGAAGCCAAATTTTAAAAAGGCTTGTAGCAATATGAATTGGCAGATTGGCACAGAGAGATAGATTTTCAGATAAAAATTTAAACTTTAGCTTAAAGTCTTTATTAGTATATAAGTAATTCTGATGGAAGTATTGATTGAGCTATTCTAAGATCTGTGATTCTGAAATTTATATGCATATTTGTTTCAAAGCAATACTATTGCAAGTTGAAGTTCCTTTTATCAAAAGTCAAAAAAGATGAAAATTATAATTATAGTAGTTTGTGTTGTGCTATTGAAAAACATGATGAACCTGTTGAATGGTAGTAGCTGGAACTCAGTTATAAAGCACAATAACCATTCATTTTGTTATGAGAGGATGAGTTAGTTCCATATATGCTTTAGTTACCATAATGGGTACATTTGAGCAAAGGACACAAACATTATCAAATGATTTATTATGATGTGATAGCAGGAGATAAAATATTTATGGTCAGAGACGTAGTCACAATCATTCTGAGCAATTAAAACTTTCCAAGTTTGAAAGACACAAGAAGGCACTAGATGCATTTTGCTATTTACTTTGGTTTTCTTCTTTCAATTTATTTATTTCTTTCCATCAGAGCCATTTTGCATAATATACATTTGTTAGCAGAAGAAAATTATTTGATTTGAAACTGAATCTAACATTTTACTACTACTACTACTCTACATAGGTAACATCATTTATTGTTTTTTCACAGTAGGTTTTCTCACAATAGGTTATGAAAGTTTCTTGCATTAATTGTGCATTAAAAAGTACTGTTTTTGCATTAACAAGTGAAAGGAAAAAAACTATATTCAGTACTGAACACATCAATCCTAAAGATTATATTCCAGTAATCTGAAAACAATGTCAATATAAAACCGTTTATGACATACAAATGGTTACATCCTCAGTATAAGAACACAATATTTTGTACATATGCTCCACTCCACCCAGTCTCCACCTGTCTGAAGCTCCTTGCCAATCCTGGTTGCTTTGTCCTATAATTACACTGTAAATCCTGAACTCAAAAACTAATATTTTATTTCTTGCTTCAATAATACAACCAAATGTACACACAGTGAAATTATATACATATACACTGCTCAAAAAAAAATAAAGGGAATACTTAAACAACAGAATATAATTCCAAGTAAATCAAACTTCTATGAAATGCCCACTTAGGAAGCAACACTGATTGACAGTCAATTTCACATGCTGTTAAGCAAATGAAATAGTTGTGCAAATGAAATATTCAATGAGAATATTTCATTCATTCAAATCTAGGATGTGTTATTTGAGTGTTCCTTTTATTTTTTTTGAGCAGTATATTAATTTAAGGATTATCTGCAGGGTATGGTTAGCGACTGGTGACAGGATATCTAGTTCGTTAAAGTTATCAGACATCCAGCAAAAGAACACTTTCTCCTTTTTATCTTCATCTACTATCTGACTTCTTAAATATCAAATTAAGTTGCTTTTTTCCTGTGATATGGAGCTTCTTTAATAGTGCTAACTGCAAGTTAACAATCTCCATTAGAATTTGATAGGACCTTAGTCAATTACTTACAGAAGGCTTTTGCCTCCTAATTTACTGGGGACACATAACTGGGGATGCATTAGGCTGAGGGTGCACTAGGCAACAGCCAGCGCTACCACATTCCTCTCAATGTGTATTCCGCATTGTATGCCTATTTACTTGTGTAATCACTTCCTCTCTGTTAAATATTAATACAACATTCTTCTTTTCCCCATCTTTGTTATTTTTCTAACTGTCCATATCCTTCTTTACTTGTTTAGATATTAGGATTGTTGAAGGACGACCTGGATGCTAGTTATAGGAATCACTAAACTCAAGCCACCACATTTTACTGAGGTGTCCTTGCATGGCACACTTACCACATTATTTTTATCATCCCTTTGACAACACTGTGTTTATGTGGATGGCAACGTAGATTTAATCCATACATACAGCATGAAAGGTGCTAGGCCAGTCATTGGTAAAAGTGTACTGTACTGTAGTGGAGGGAATTATTTAACAGGGAATGTACAATATTAACATTAAAGAAGAAAATTGTTACTTTTGAATATTGCTGGGATCTTGTTAACTCTGAAGCAAATTCTTAAATTATTGAAAACTTCAGACATTTGTCTCATACAGATGTTAAATATGCATATTTGAGCAAGGCAACCAGTTGTTTTTACTTTCTTTAAAGATTTCATTAAAGATAATTTATTTAAATCTTAATAGACCACTTCTCACAGTAGGAAAACAGTTGTGCTAAGTAGAATAGATTTTTGGAAGGGAACTTCCTTTTTCTAAGCTGCTCTGAGCTAGTTTATAGTTGTAACTGTAGCTTAAAAAATAGGCATATAAAACATAATGCATGAAATATAAAGCAACCTTTCTAATTGAACATAAAAAGATAATGAAATCTTTTTTCTGTATATCGAAGGTTATTTATTTACTTACTTACTTACTTACTTACTTACTTACTTACTTACTTACTTACTTACTTACTTACTTACTTACTTACTTACTTACTTATTGGACTTATATGCCTCCGTGGACCCGGGGCGGCTTACAACATTTTAGTGAAAAATACAATAATAAAACATTCTAGGCCAATTAATAGAGTGATGACGTTAAAAAAAATTCTTAAAAACTAAACATTTAAAATCAAAAATTTCTCACACATACTATCATACCAAATATATTCATTCAGTTATGACCCAACATAACTAAAATTTGTATACTGCTACTCTAAAGCTATAACAAAGCTACGGATTGAGAAGGTCTCTTCTTTTTTATATAATTTTAAATCACCACAGAATATAAATGATCACTTGATAATCACTAAAATAAAATAAATTTTGGGATGTAGTTTCTCATGTAATAATTTCTGGAAAGAGAAACCAATGTTGGGACCATATTACATACAATGTGCTCTTATGCCTGTGACTAAAGACTAGCATTTGGATTTCATAGTTATCAGTCCTGAAATTTTCCCTTTTGCAGTAAACAATAGCTAGCATGCTCTGAAATCCATCTTTAACATGGCTTAACTGCCATATAATAGACTTATGCCAAAATCAGTACTCTGCAATATTCAAATGAAGTGATGTGTGGAACAAAATCATTAATGTAAAAATTTAACAGGAAGGAAGCCAATAAAAGTTCTGTTTGACTCCTCCCTTTATTAATATAGAATCTAATAGGAAGCCATGTTGGACTCCATTATAATTGTATTAAAATAAACTTTAGTTGTGGGGTAAGAATGCAGTTCAACCTGAGAATCCATTTTTCAATATTTAAATCTCTATCAGTAGCTTGTGAGAGTTCAGTAACTGCAACATTAAGATATTATTTAGTGTGAGTGAGTGTATAATATAAAAGTATTTGGGGACAGATAGCACTATTTATATTCAACATATTTAACTTCTTCTGGTGAGAAGAAATAAATGTTATGGGATAAATATTAGAAATGCTATTTTACAAATTGTGGTTAGTGCCATACTTTAAAACTCCTCTATATAACACTTTTCCATACTATGCCATATTTTATTACCCAATATAATATACAGTATCTGCCACTTTTCCCCAGAAGGCTTTATTTTTTTTTCATAGCTTCCTACACTGCAATGTTAGGGAACCTACAGTCATCACTCTGAGGAGACCCAAAGCAATTGGCTCCAGCAGCTTACCAATGCAGAGTCTGGAGAATTATGCCTGTTGGTGCAATAAAGCAGATACTCCAGGTGTTGGGTCAAAAAATAAATAGTTGGGGTCTCAGCATCAATTTCCAGCCAATTTCCATCAACCACCCAAAGCAGTTTCATTTTCCTAGATTGGGGTGTCAAAGTGGCGACCCACAGGCCGGATGCACCATGTTCAGGCTACACCCGCCCCAGCTCCGCAAAGGAAAGAAACATGATGGCCATGTGATGCCACAAGTTTGACCCTAGATCTGGGGTCACCAACCTTTTTGACCTCAGAGACCACTAGTATGATCTGCCTAATGGATGACTGAGTAGATGTGGTAAGGTGGTCATGTGACTGGTCACTCACATTGCCAGCCTCTACTCGCCACTCCTCGCCTGCCTACGTGGGCTCCTTAGAGCCCCAACATGAAGCAGTTGCTGGAGCTAAGCAGCCACCATGAGCAAGAGTTGGCAAAACAGTTGGCTCAGTTCAAATTGGATCTAATTGAGAAGGGGGCTCCACAGAGGCACCTCACTGAGGACTATGAGCATAGGCTTTCCAAGCAGAGGAAGGACCTACAGGAGTGCAAGGCTAGGTGCCAGTGCCTGGAGGCTAAGCAGGCCAGCCAATTCCAGACCATGAGGCTAAGCAGGTCAGCCAGTTCCAGACCATGATGCAGTCTCACTGGAACAAGGCCCTCCAGCTCTTGTTCCAATGGTACTTCCTTCCAACCTTCATCCAAAGCCCCACACCAGGAGGCTGAAGCAGATCCTAACTTGGAATTTCTGCCCCCCTCTGAACTGTACAAAAAGATCTCGGAGGGGAGACTCTGTAGCAACATAAATGTTCATTGAATGTATTCAGCCCAGGGGTGGTAGTTTGAGAACCCCTGATTTAGTGTAATATAAAAAATGCAAATAATATTTCTGTGGACCACCAAAATTTGCTTGTGGGTCACCAGTTGGTGATCATTGCCCTAGATAGTTATATTCTTTAAACTATAATCTCTGAAAATGAATTAAAAAGCAATACATTTTTATTCCTCACTTACTGCAAGTAAACAATTTGTTTACCGGATTGATAAGACAAGACAACTGACACTGAAAAATGAAGAAAGGAAAATCTAACTAAATTCTTCCCAACAAACTTTGATCCAAAATAAAAACTCTTTTTTAAAATTTACCTCTTTAAGAGTCTTTTAACCTCTCCTTTTTTCCTTCTGGAATTACTTGTCACGATTGGGGAAGGTATTTTGGCATAAGGGACAAATTGAATTCAAACAAGAGCATCTGCCATCAGTAGTAAGGAATACCCCATTACAGCCATACAGACCCAACTGAATTTGCTTGGAGACAAACACATACAAATGTTCCCATGGCAATTCAAATTTATTGACATTGGGTGAAAACTTGACAGCAGCACAGGGGCCATTTTCTTTCTGGTAGAATCACAGAGGTGGTGAGAAGAAAGATAAAAGTTTTCTCTACAGAAGTATTGTCTCTTAATTAACCCTTAAAGCAAGAATTTTTGACACTCACTGAACAGAACAAGGTATGTGTGATCAAGGAAAGCTCTCATTTCTAATCAGCTATTAAACAAAAAACAGGTCTTCTATTTTTAAACACCTTTAAGGTGGGGGAAGTTTAGAAATACTTATGTGCATTATATTCAGACCATAATCCACCAGTTGGCTAATCCTTAGAAATCCCAGGGTGAGGGTATTATGAAAATGGACCTTTAGGAAGAGAAATTTTAACTGATTAAGACTGCATCTTCATGCACTCAGAGAGGGAGCACAGACACTTTTTTTGAAAGTATAATTATTTCTGTATTTAACCAAATTATTCTTTAAATAGAGACTGTCTTATAAAACAACTGGGTGTGTTGCAAAATGAATGCCAATAGTTGTTGATTTTAGTATTTTGCAACAGGATGGTGATGTAGAAAGCTAGACTAACAAGTGATGGAATTTCTGTGGATTTGAATTTGCAGTGCCTGGAATTCCCCTTTTGTTTGGGCTGTTGCTGGATGAACTGTTGGTTGGATTGTTGTCTACCTTGGAGCAGCAATTGGATGTTTGGATTGCTCAGTGCATCACTCACGTTGAGCTCGAGTAGCCGTCGGCTATGCAACAATGGAGAGGAGTGCTTGTGGGATAATAGAGGACGCCTGTAGCTGACTTGTGCAAAGGTGGTGAGCTCCAGGTTGGTGGCCACTTGAGAATCAATATAAAATAGCATTTAGGGACAGTTACCTAGGCTGCAGCATTTCACGATTTCACAAACTACAGATGTTAGAGCAACTGGTCTATAGTCATTCAGTTCTTTGATGGTGGGGTTCTTCGGCACTGGGGTGATAGTAGAGTGTTTGAAGCAAAAAGAACATAGTATATAGTACATCTCTAGCGATTTATTGAAGATTTGGGTGAAGATAGAGACCAATTGGTCAGTACAGACTCTTAAGCAAGAAGGAGTTATGTTTTCTGGGCCTGGAGCTTTTCCTGGATTTTGTTTGTGAAATAGGTCTTGCACTTCCTTTTTTGTGATCACTAGGGATTGTGAACCAAATGGTATGGGGTCACTTGTAGGAGGTTTGGCTGTTGTTGGTGTGTCTGAGATGGGGGTTGTTTATAGAAAAAATGAGGAATAATAACTTATTGCAAAATATACAACATTCAAAATAACTCTATATTTTTCTGCATTATTTCAGCAATAAACTTCAAATAGTTAATTTATACAAAACAGATGCTCATCGTAATGACTGATAAGCATCTTTTAGTGTTGTGTAGTAGTGGTCTAAAGATAGAGGCCATTCATAATCCAACTAATCCAGACAGCCCTTGTTCACTGCCCAACTTTCCCCCTTTTAGTGAAAATTTAGAGAAAGTGGTCATAGAGCACCTTCAAAAAGCCCTGATGAAATAGTTTATTAGATCTTTTTCAACCAGGATTTATCTCAGGATATGGAACTTAGATAGCACTGATCTCGCTCTTGAATTATCTCTAGCAGTAGTTGGATGGGGTAATGAATCCATCTTAGTTCTTATTTATTTATTTATTTATTTATTTATTTATTTATTCAGTCAGTCAGTCAGTCAGTCAGTCAGTCAGTAAATCAAGTATTTATTGGTAGTATACATAGATATGATACTGTTTATATACATGAGATGGGTACTAATAAGAGGAAAACATTAGGACAGGAATGGTAAGCACATTGGTGCAGTTATGCACGCCCCTTACTGACCTCTTAGGAATTGGGTGAGGTCAACAGTGGACAGTCTAAGGCAGTGATGGCAAACCTTTTTTCCCTTAGATGCCGAAAGAGCATGGGCGTGCACATGCGTAACTGCCCACGCCCATAACTCAATGTCTGGGGAGGGCAAAAAGAGCTTTCCCCCCCCAGAGGCCCTCTGGAGGCCAGAAACAGCCTGTTTCCCAACTTCTGGTGGACCCAGTAGGCTCGTGTTTCACCCTCTCTAGGTTCCAAAGGCTTCCCTGAAGCCAGAGGTGGGTAAAAACGCCCATCCCCATCCCCCCAGAGGCTGTCTGGAAGCCAAAAAGCCCTCCCAGAGCTTCTGTGCAAGCCAAAACACATGCACATTAGAGCTGAGCTAGAGCAACAGCTTGTGTGCCAGGAGATATGGTTCCATGTGCCACCTGTGGCACCCATGCCATAGGTTCACCATCACTGGTCTAAGGGTACAGTTTTGGGGGTTTACTACATACAGAGTCAGGTAGTGAGTTCCAGGCATTTACTACTCAGTTGCTGAAGTTGTATTTACTACAGTAAAGTTTGGAATGGTTTACTTTGAGTTTGTATCTCTTGTTTGCTCATGTATTGTTGTGCGTGAAGTTGAAGTAATCATCGACAGGAAGGACATTGTAGCAGATGATTTTATGAGCTATGTTTAGACCATGTTATAGGTGATGTTGTTCTAAGCTTTCTAAGCCTAGGATTTCAAATCTAGTTGCGTAAGATATTTGGTTGCGAGTAGAAGAGTGGAGTATCCATGGTGTATCCTCTGCACCAGCCTTGAGAGTTGGGAGTGATGTCAGTATTATACTGGTTCTCCTCCTTCCTCTGGGGCCAGTACTAGTTGTTGGTGACAGGGAGAGGCCCAGCCCACAGTCCCTGATTTGTGGGGTATCATAGAGCTTAGTCCTTTCTCCGTTTTTATTCAACATCTAGATGAGTCTGCTCTAAGAAGTGATCAGTGGTTTGAGATGAAATTTCATCAGTATGCTCCAGTTCCATTAGACAAGAAATATTAGCTTGCAGAGATTGAGAGACAAGCCTTATTTGCATTAACACCTGCCCAACAAAATCATCCCTCCTGAGATAATGATCCCCTGACCCTGTTGGCCTTTTGGAAGGTCTGGAAAATGTGATAATGGACATGGACATGGGATCCCTACTGTATGAAGGGCCACCTTTTCTAACTATGTTGAAATTTACAGATTACAATATTTCTTGGCTGGTATATGTAATTTTTTATTGTGTTTTAACTGGTTTAATTGATTTTATAACTGCTTACTACACAGACTCACTTATTTGTGAAAGGCAGCAATGCAAATTAAATAAATAAATACAATAAACTTTCCCACACAGTTATTTTTGCAGGTGGAGTAATGTATCAACTATGCTATATGTGAGGAACTACAGTATACTGTTTATAGTTTCCATTGAGAAATTTCTCCACTTATTATTATTTTGCTTTCCTTAACTACTTATTTCTGAAAAACAAGACCTCTTATCCTGTGATTGCTAACTTTGCTCTGAATCTTTTGTCAGAAGTAGTTTGAATTTCTAAATGAACAATAGCCAGTCCTGATCTGACGTAACAATTGTATGTGTATGTTTAAAAGGGAAATTAAAGAGGAGTGTTTAGAGTTTTAAAAGTTATATTATGGTTTCGTTTGAGACCTTTCACTAATTTTTTTTAAAAAAAACTATAAATGGAAATATTATAAGAACTTGAATGTGGGATTATTGTTGGACCTGTCAAAATAAATAGGAAAATATTTTTCAGTGTGTAATTATATGTCAAGATTTGGTAGCTAATGGACTTTTTGTAGGCATATCAAGGTCAGAAAAGCAATTACTGTTTATGAATTATTTGAAATCTTTTATAGCTTTTTCCAGTTTTATACCATCTGTTTATATTAGACGTCTTTGCCATTTCACATGTTTCTTCCCCATTGTTTTCTGTTAAGAGCATTGTAGAGCATTTTGTCAATTTTGCACTTGTTTGCAAAACCTTCCTTTATTTCACCAAAGAGCTTGCAATTAGCCCACTTCTTCCTATTGAGAAGCATCTTTGTAATAACAGCTTTCCTGGCAGATCTTTTGTTAGGCAGATTTTAAAATCAAGAGGCTACAAAGGATTGAGGGGGAGGGGGAACCAGCCTTAGAAAAGTTCAACAAATCCCCTTCAAGGTCATATTGGTAAAGATTATAGAGATTTTCTACTTCAGTAGGCATTGCAGTTTTGGTCTTTTCTAGGTGCTAATTTGGAATGATGAAATTAATAGAATAAAGTTAACTTGCAGATTATTCCCAAATCTAAGGAAGAGCCTGAAATCTTATTTTCCATGTTTAATAGTGTTTATTTTTTGTCCCCCCCCCCCCCCGCAGCTTGCTTTATCACTTCCTTTGAAGCAGTTCACAGTATATACTTTGACAGCCACTGGTTGTGAGAAGTGTAAGACTGCAGCAAGCAACCCCATAGCCTAATCCATCCAGTCGCTGTTGGTCATTGATCCAGCTGCATGCATCAGCTTAGTACTCAAAAGGGCATGGTAATTCCCTCCTTCTGCTTTTTCTTTCTTCGAAGGCAAAATCTTCACCTGGTGTTTTTTATTCATGCATTCTAATTATGATGGTTGCCATCATCAGCCCTGTGGGTGACAGTAGAAATTCTGTGAGCCAAGACCTAATGCCACTGCTTGTTAAGCGACCATGTCAGACTGATTTTAGGGCCCAATTTGGAGTTCACCACAGGCCTATCTAAAAGCATCAGGAGCCTCTGTCTAGCAGGACAGACTCATTGTCTTTCTAAATGTCTCCCTTCTGATAAGCAGCCCCAAATATCATTTATTCACTGTGGATTTGAAGGCACAGTAGGGAACTTAGCTTGCAGAGCAGATACCAGAAAATGCTTAATATTTTCACTTGGTAGAAAGATAAATAATCCGTTTTTTGAAATTTAATAAATGCAGTGCTGTATTCTATTTCACTCACACACAAATAAACTGTGCTTAGGTTGAAAAGTTTAAAATTAATATCAAAAATGTTAGACTGCAATATGTTATTTAAAGAAACTTCTCTTACCAGCTGAAAGAATATGCTGGGAATTCTTATTTACAGTTGTGTGTAGATATTTCATTACAATGATTCAAGATTTTCCTCTATACTAGTATTTGAACTATGAAGGCTGCTTTATTAACAACAATGAATTTCAGGTATTGCTTTTTGTTCATTCAAGTCCTATCAGCTTTCAATATTTGATAAAGTTTCATGTGTGTGTGTGTGTGTGTGTGTGTGTGTGTACGTGAAAACTATTTGCTAAGATTCATTGTCTGTATATTTTGAAGATCGTTAAAAATAATAGTCTTCATGTGCAATATGTAATTTGTTTTAAAACTTGGTGTATAAATGTTTTGATTAACAGGAAAGGGTATTTGACATTTGTAGTGTGGTTATGTTACAAAGTCAATTTTGTCTAAAGATAACATAATGTTGCCACACTGCACAACTATACTCGGAATGAATGCCTGCGATCCACTGTGTAGTTAGATATAAGTCCCTCTGGAAAGCAGCCAATAGAAGTTACAGCATATCATTATGTTTATACTTAGGGCCTATTCTTTTGACCAATTCAGCCTTTTGGCAACTATGCTTTTTAGGCAACCTGAGATATTTTCCTGCTGTGTTGTCATCACAGGCTGAGCTGCACATCTACACACATCATGTGTTAAATTAGCATAGAATATTAGAAGCTAAAAATGAAGAGAAAATTCAATTGAGTTTAGTTTTCAGTTTGTGCTGAATTTTGGCCGTAAAAATCTAGTTAAAATCCATTCTTATTCACCTAGTGTCTGAATGCAGCCCAAAAATCCAGTTATGCATTAATTCATGTTATGCATTAATACTAAGTAGACATTAGCAAACAAACTTTTCATTATATCACAGGGGAAATTAGGATAACTGAACAAATGTTTGTAATTTAATACAACTCAGCACTGATTAAAAGTCTCAGAAATGTGAGGAAGTTTGATTACCATGAAAGCATTTCTGGAGTGTCCCCTTATATAAGAAGTGATGCTAATTTGTATTTGTTGGTTCTGTCCTCTTGTGCAACACAGCCATGTATTGTAGGAGGAAAGATTAAGAGTTGGCAGTCCTTCAGAGAAGATGGATACTTTCATCTTCATAGCAGTTATAAGTGCAATTATAAATTTGTCTCTTACTCTATAGTTACAACATAACTGTCTGTATTCTGTAATCTATTTTGTGTACTCATCAAAATCATAAGTTCTGTTTTTTCTATTTTACAGAAGGGCTCCATAAGGGATTTCCAGGAGCCATAAATGCAGATATTGTCTTTTTTCTCATCAAATAAATCAATTTAGCCATCTCAGGATGTTAATTCTAAAAGAAGTTTTTATGACAAAAATAATGGGAAATTATGCTACTGTTTCCTGGTGAATTGCTACCAAATTCCATGCATGATTTATGGTGCATTTTTTAAAAGGTATGTTTGGATCAGAAAGTACATGCACGCCATAGTTTATCAAACCCTGTTTAAACTATTAGACTTCATCTTGCTACAGGAATATGAAACAACCTGTCCCAATTTTTTAACTATATGTGATATCTAGCAAAACTAAACCTATTGTGATATGAGTTGGCATGTAATGCTAGTTTCCATTTTCATGAGAAGCATTGTGTTTGGAAATACGGTATTATATAAGCAATTGCAGATTTTGAATGAAGGACTCATGGCTGAGTGCATGCCTCACCAAATCAGTATCATCTGAATCATACCAGATATATACTACTGCACAGATTTCTGTCTACACATACAGAGGAGGCTTCCCATTAATAGGACAAACAATAGTTAGCATATGACATAAACAAGTCGAAAAACAAGCATCCAATGTTGCAGTCAATATGAAACAGAAAGTAGTGTTAACAGAAATCTTGTGCATGAGCCTTCCCTATTATAGGGAAGAACTTTTTATTTCACCAGGCTGAACATTAAGTGCTATAAAGAAGTTCAAATCTGATATCTTTTAATTTCAAGTTGTTTGTATCCCTGGATGCCTTTAATTATTATTATTATTATTATTATTATTATTATTATTATTATTATTATTAATTAGATTTGTATGTTGCCCCTCTCCGAAACCTCGGAGTGGCTCACAACAACAATACACAATGTACAAATCTAATGCTAAAAGAACAATTTAAAACCCTTATTATAAAAAACAATCAGACAACCTAACAGACCATACATAAAACCATATATCAGTTTCCCTATGCCTGGCGACATAGGTGGGTCTTCAGGAGCTTTTGAAAGGCAAGGAGGATGGGGGCATTCCTAATCTCTGAGGGAGTTGATTCCAGAGGGCCAGGGCCACCACAGAGAAGGCTCGTCCCCTGGATCTTGCCAGACGGCATTGTTTAGTCGACAGGACCTGGAGAAAGCCAACTCTGTGGGACCTGATCGGTCGCTGGGATTCGTGCGGCAGAAGATGGTCCTGAAGATATTCTGGTCCGTTGCCATGAAGGGTTTTTTAGGTCATAACCAACACTTTGAATTTTGACCGGAAACTGATTGGCAGCCAGTGCAAGCCATGGAGTATTGACAAGACATGGGCATATCTAGGAAAGCTCATGATTGCTCTCATTCTGCATGATCTGAAATTTCCGAACACTTTTCAAAGGTAACCCCATGTAGAGAGCGTTGCAGTAGTCAAACCTCGAGGTGATGAGGTCATGAGTGACTGTGAGTAATGACTCCCTATCCAAATAGAGTGCACCAGGTGAACCTGGGTAAACGCCCTCCTCGCCACAGCCGAAAGATGGTGTTCTAATGTTAGCTGTGGATCGAGGAGGACGCCCCAGGGCAATGGACTGATAGATGGAATTGTCTTTGGGAGGCAAAACCCACAGCCACTCCGTCTTGTCAGGGTTGAGTTTGAGCCTTTGCTCAATTTGATGTCATTTTAAGTACGTGATCAGAGAAATAATCCCCGGCCCATAGCTAAGGTTCTCTATATATATTTATTTAGAAATAATTTCTTGAAAAACATATTTTCCTTCTTTACCCTTGTGCTAGTTTAAGGATTGAAAACCGTCTGAGAAAAGAGAATGCATCTGTGTTTTCTACAAATATAGGCATATTGATGTACATATCCCAATGTCTTTGCCTAGATGATGAATGAATGTATATCTCATTGCTACAGAAGAGCATTATCTCTCAGCTCATAGCTCTCCTGTATAGAATTTGGGAATAGGTCCTCTGCATATATGCTAACATCATTAGGTTTATTTATGGTTTTTGTTAAGATTCATTAGATATCAGCCCAATCAATTTTTAACATTCACTATTTTTATATTGATTAGCAAAGATGTTGGACAATACATCAAGCAATTCAGACATTTTTCACCCACTTCTTTTATTCATTCATTCAATCAGCCAATTTCTATAGACATCCATTTCAAATACTGTACCTTGATTACAATTCCAAAAACATAAATAGGAAAGTGAACACAAGAACAAGGGGACACAATCTGAAGTTAGTTGGAGGAAAGATCAAAAGCAACGTGAGAAAATATTATTTCACTGAAAGAGTAGTAGATCCTTGGAACAAACTTCCAGCAGACATGGTTAGTAAATCCACAGTAACTGAATTTAAACATGCCTGGGATAAACATATCCGTTGTAAGATAAAATACAGGAAATAGTATAAGGGCAGACTGGATGGACCATGAGGTCTTTTTCTGCCGTCAGTCTTCTATGTTTCTATGTTTCTATAAAAACAATAAAGATCATTTTAAAAACAATAAAAGTGTCCCAAATAAATATATGCAGTAGCTAAAATACTTGACCAGTTAATAGCAAAAGCAAGAAACATTTTTAGCACCCCAGGCTCAGGAACGCAGCCAAATTTTTAAAGGTTTATGACAGGCGAACAAGGTTGGGTCCATTATAATCTCTGTGGGCCAGATTAGAAATAGATTTGCTCACCCGTAATATATGTTACTGCCTGAACACATTGCTTGAGTACAAGTTATTCTAATTAGAGAATGTTATTATATTTGAAATTAGCATTTAATACGAAGGGCCACTTTTCACTAGCATTAATTTATCTGCCTCAAGAGACGTATGCATTTCTATTGAAGATACCTAAGTGCAGGTTCTTTTCCCATAAGTATAAGTAACGCTGCATGAAATTTGGGCCATACATCATGTATATGTAACACCTTCTGTTTACTGACCATAACTTACAATTAATGAGAAAGATATTTGCCAGGCAAAAAAAAAAAAGATGAGCTTTTGCATCTGTACCTGAATCTGAGCCGCAGGGTTCAGATTATTAGTTGGCTAATTTATATAAAAATGTATTTTGCCTGTAAGAGTTTATTTGTATAGTTACAAAGTTTTTGCTATCTATATTTCTGTAATGGGAAAAATATAAATCACAGTCATTCAATATACATTTATTTCAACATCAAGACATGCAATATACAAAGCTCTAAGATAATCGTGAAATGCAAAGGCAAGATGCAAACAGTGCTCTGGAGTAATGGATGATTCATGATGTAGCTGTCCTGTGAATCATGCTCTCTTTCACTGCTCATTTCTGAACCTGCTATTTTCCCTCAATTATGTCTATTATTTACTCTACACACACACAGATGACACCACACACACAAATACATAGGCATATTTAATTTAATGTAAGAGCAGATATTAAAAAACGTTACATTCTCTCATGTGGTTTAATCGCTAATCTTTCACGTTTAGCTTCATTCTTTTAATAGCTTTTCTGATTGTTTGTTTGGTTGTTTGTTTGTTTGTCTGTTTGGTTGGTTGGTTGGTTACTTAATAAGCTTGTATATTTTAGAGAAACTGCCTCTGAGTTTTCTGCTCCTAGTCAGAATTCATTCTCTCAAAGCTCTTAGTGAACAAACTGAGATTATTTTTTCCTGTGTTTTCAAGATAGATCTGTCAGTATATCTTAACCATTGCTCTTACTTCTTCAACTAGTCAGTTTCAAATTTATCCCTCCTCCAAAGAAAAACCAATACCAGAGGGCAGGGGTGGGCTGCTGCCCAGACGGGGCGGGGGGGACACAGTGGAGTAGCAAAAACGGAGCTCCACCCCAGAGCATCCAATTTGTACTGAAAGATGTTGAAAGAAAATGCAGGGTGTCTTGCATAAGCCACGTCCACAGTGTGGTAGTAAAAAGTTTGGTAGCCCTTCACTGCCAGAGGGTATGACTGTTTTTAAGAATTTGCCTAATTACATTGCTACAAATCACCTGTCTAAAAAATAGAAATAGCACAAAATTCTTGTGAACATCTCAGTTCTGTTACCTTGTAACACTACAACATTGTCCAATGCAAAACATAATCCTCTTGTGATTCGGAATTAGGAATAGATGTCAATTAGGAATGGATGTCAATTGGTTAGTATCTTCACAAAAAGATACTTCAAAGAGAATACGAAAACATCTGTACTGTGGAAGATTTTAATACAATAGTTCATACAAAACTTTTTTGCATTGTATTTGAATATGCATAATTAAGTTCACATTGTCATCAGCAACAAGTCACACACAATATATATATATAATGGTTCGGGGGTTAAAATCAAAAATTGGTATTTTAAGTGTTGTAGAATTTTAAAGCATAATTTGCACCCCTAATAAAACCCACCTCCTCCTTAAATTTTTCCCCTCATTTTAGGTGAGTTTAGGTAAGTAATAAAATAGATGCTTAAAGTCTTTACAGGGCTGCAGTGTCAACATGCCCTCTATGACCTTCAAATACAGCACAAAGACAAATTGCTGGCTAAGAAAGGTTGTTCATCCCTATAGTATATCAGAGAAACAGGCCTGACTTTTCCATACAATTTCATTTGTCTTTCATGGCCATTTTCAAAATAGTACCCATTAATCTTTGTACCTATCCAATGCAGAAAGCACACTGGAATTTGTTAAAAGGAAGAAGCTAATGCTCAGGAAACTCAGGTAACCTAAAGGTTTTCCAGCATACCTTTGTACAAATAAGTGATTAATGATCTGCAAAGAGAGAAAAAATAGATGCCTCCAGTATGATACCCATTGAGTTGGGTGAATTTGCTTTAATATTTCCCAATTTTTGTATTAATCTTAAGACTTCTTGAATATGAACATTGATTTAATTTAAAAGAAATGTAACGGTGTCAGTGATCTGTCTTTCCAATAGAAAAAAAGACAAAACTATACAGAAGTTCTGGAATAAAATAATCATTCATTCATTCATTCATTTCAGTACCTACAATTAAATAAACTTTGAAGGAATAACTATAATTATCAGGGTGAGTCTTATATTCTAAAATAAAAATGATAAATACTCGTTGCTGTTTCCAGTAATTATTTAATAGGAACTCTTTGATAAATGTGATGTAATTTAACAGTAAAAATAATAATAAGCAGCAAAAGGCCAAATATTTAAAGACTTTCAATAAATGTATTCATAGTTTAAATCAACTTGTATCAGATAGCAGATATTCTAACAAATTGAGTCACATTTAAATTACAAACTATGTAGCTTAACAATGTTATATTTATTTAATAAAAGAATTATCATTATTTGACAATTACTTTTACAAAGTTCCATAAAAATGTGATATATATTATTTTCCATGTGTATTAGCTAAGCTAGGCAAGCAAATGATAATCCTGTACTGCTGTCCAGAGGACTTAAAGAATCTAAAAGAAATTTGCTGTAGTAAGAAAATAATACCACTGAAGTACATGAGGGAATTAAAGTTTAACTAACCTAAGTCATGGGGAAGAATTCCAATTGCAAGAATCTGCAGACAGTAAAAGAATTGAGGATCTAAATACAGGAAATGTATGAATTTTCTCTTATATAGACTGTCCCTGAAAATTAATATGCATGAACCAAAATATTAACTTGGTTTCTGTGATACTCTTATTTTCCTCCTTGTCTATGATTGGGTCTAACAATCATGATTATAAATTCAATTTTAAACTTAATCCATTGTAGTAACAGAGTAGCAGCTACTGTGTATTTCTTCTCCCGTTCTGCATTATTGTGTTAGAAGCCAGCTGCCTTTTTCAAGATGACCAGTTCTCCATTTTTTAAGTTGGGCAGCTTTGCAGGTGTGAATAGTAAAATTATCTAGCACTCATGACTATTTGCAAACATTTTGCTACAAAAGTTGCTTAGAGTTACCAAAGGTTTTTGTTCAGTTCCGGAATCAGGGACAAACATGTTGTAACCTTTAACTCATTTTATTGGGTTGGCTGGAAAGGATCCCAAAAGTTAAATAAGTACAAGCGGTCTCAGTACTTCAGATTATCCTCGCCGTGTCTTGCGGCTCCTTTTAAAAAGCCATGCAGAGGAGAGGGGTGGGGTCTGATGGCCGCGGCAGCAGGAATCTTTCCTCTCCCTTGGAAAGGTTCCGAATCCCCACTGCCTGGGGGTTCTGGCCCTTTTGTAAGGTGACACATGGGATGCTTCCAGGGGTTTGGTAGGGGCTGGCATGCCCCAATAGACGAACTGGTCTCGCACCGGCTGTGGTGTGAAGCTGGCCAGGCAGCCATGCCTGAGCCAACACAGCCGCGGAGACAACACAACTCCGGGATGGATAGATGATTGGTAACATCTGGAATGAGCTGGAGGTATTATTTACTTACAGAGAAAGGAGGGATTTAAAGCTGTGCTGGTAAGTTGAGGCTGTCGAAGGGATTTTGGATTTTTTTTTTCTGCACAATTTGATTTCAACAGAGCTAAAACAGCCCAAAATGGAGGTAGGAAGCAGCTGTTCTTGCAACAAGGCAAAGGGCGATGGCTTTTGAAAGTAGCAATTGTCCAGGACTGGATTTTCAAGATGCTTAATCATTTTTAAATTGGTTTTTTTTAATTGGGACCCTTTAAATTTTTGCTGTAGAGGCTATTCTGGTTTTTGTTTTCATTTTTTTCTCCCATTTACATGTATGAAAGAGGTAGCGGAAATGCAAAATTGTTATTTAGCGCCATCTAGTGATCAGGTGAAATATAGCAGCTAGCCTGTGTATATGGCTTGGAAATGCTTGTTTGGCTTTCACATTGGTTGTTTTTCTATATAAAAAGAGTGGTTATCAGCTGTGGCCTGGAAGGAAGAAACTATTCAAGATGGAACTGATTTAATTGTTTGAAAACATATTGGATAATGCAATTTGAAAGGAGGTTTGAGACATTTTAAGAACATTGACATTGAAAACTCAGAAGACTGCAGAAGATACTAGTACTCCAAAGAAGAGGAAAAGACTGAGTTGTCCCCTATAAAGCGATAAATTATAAAAAGAATTGACTATGGAACTAAATGAATTGGAATTATTAATGATTTAATTTTATTGGAGTTATTTACCGAAAAGAAAATTAGAGATTAAAAAAAGTTAAAATGGAATGATGGAATAAGGAGGGGAAATTGAAATGGTTAAGAATGATTATGAATAAGAAAATTTAAAAAGGTCATGATTATGATTATTATGGATGAGAAATTCAAAAATGGTTGTGATTATAGTTATGATTCCACTTTTGATAGTTTCTATTGATTATTTGAACTATAAATTGATTATTTATTGATTATTTGAATTATAAATTCATTATGTGGTTTACACTGATAAATAATAGAAGGAAAGGGAAAAGGGATTATCAAAGGAGGATTAATATTGGATAATAATTAATATTGGTTGGGTATGATAGTAAAAATGGATGGAGTAGGGAAAAGTTGAATCTAGTAGATTAGGGAAGATTATTTACACTGAGTTCGATAGTGGAAGGTACATAGAATAGAGAAAATACATAGATTAGGGAAATATATAGATTAGGGAAGATTATCGCACTGCAATTGGCAGTGAAAGCAATTAGAATAGGGAAGATTATTGCACTGCTATGACAGTAACACATAGAATAGGAAAGATAATTACACTGGGCTTGGCAGTGGAACCTATAGATTAGGGAAGATCATTACACTAAGAATGACAGTGGAAGATATATAGATTAGGGAAAATTATCCATATTTATTTTTTGAAAAATAATTCAATAATATGATATATAATGATTATGATTTGTTAAAGCAGAAATGATATATTGGTATAATGAAAGAAACAAAAGGAATGAAACGAATGGGAAATATATTTTTTAATTTTTTTTAAAACACAACTTTTCCTCTTATGTATATTGATATTGTTATAATTAGTTAAGATTTGATATGTATGGTTATCCTTTCTTTCCTTCCTGGGATATAAAGAGAAGTAAATTTAGAAATTTCTTTTGTTAAGGGCAGTTACGATAAGATGAAGGTTTTCAAAAAGTAAGAATGAATTTAAGAATATAAGAAATGGATTGTAGCACGACGGCACAGTTTTGGTAGACAAACAGCAAATAGCCACAAGAAATTGATATAGCTAAAGGCACTTTGAATTCAAATCAGGGCGAAGGAGAATATCTGAAATCCGGATGATAGCATTTGAAAAGGAGGTAGCACAGGATGAATGATATGTACCAGAATAAATTGGATAAATAATTGGGAAATTTGGATTAAGAATTTGACATATATTGTATTGTATTCTAATTTGAGGCATGTGAATTTGAATCTCTGTAAGGTGTGGAAAAACAATAAAAATTTATATCACAACTCCCCTGCCCAAAAAAAGAGCCATGCTGAATCAGTCCAAAGCCCATCAAGTCCAGCATTCTGTGTCACACAGTGGCCCACCAATTGTACATGGGGATCTTGAGCAGAAAGATAAGGCAAAACCCTCCCTTTCCCTTGACCCCCAACAAATGGTACTCAAGGGAATCCTTGCTGCCTCAACCAACATAGAGGCGGCACATGGACATCCATTTCAATAACCACCGATAAACTTGGCATCCATGAATCTGTCTAATCCTGCCTTGAAGCTCTCAAGGCTGACAGCTGTCACAACCTCTTCTGGAAGTGAATTCCATAAACGAACGACCCTCTGGATGAAGAAATATTTCCCTTTATTTGTTCTCACTTTCTTACCTATGAGCTTTAGGGAGTGCCCCCTTGTCCTAGTATTGTGTGATAGAGAAAATATTTTTTCTCTATTCACCTTTTCTATCCTATGCATGATTTTATACACTTCGATCAAGTCACCCCTTAAATGCCGTCTTTCAGGGCTGAAGAGACCAAGGTGTTACAACCTGGTTTCATAAAGGAGGTGGTCCATTTCTTTGATCATACTTGTTGCCCTTTTTTGCAACTTTTCCACTTCCATTATATCCTTCTTGAGGTGCAGTGACCAAAACTGTACACAGTACTCCAAATGCGGTCTCACCATCGATTTGTAGAGAGGCAATACAACACTTACTGACTTATTTTCGATTCCCTTCCTAATCATGCCAAGCATGGAATTTGCTTTTTTTACTGCTGCTGTGCGCTGGGTTGACATCTTCATAGAGCTGTCCACCAAAATCCCAAGATCCCTTTCTTGGGTTGTCTCAGAAAGCTTGGTGGAACTCTGGTAAATGTCTTCCTTGTAGACCAATTAAATAATTAGGATGCTCTGTAGCATGATGTCTGCACCTTTGGTCATGACACATATCTGTCCTAATTCTTGCATAGGAATGGGTGACATTGTAACTGTCTGGATCCAGAAATGGCCTATGTTCCACGTTAGAAGGTTGAGTTTCCTCTGGTCTTAAATTAATTTATGGTATGCTCTCTTCTCAAAAAGTTTTAACTTGTTTTCAAATATACGGTCCTGCCTTTTGTGAGAACATTGTTGACAGGGAAGTGAGGGAATCAGTTATACAGTGCTCCAGAGAAAGCAGAGTATCTAGATGTTTTCAGTTAAAATTTGTGCCTGAGTATGCCTGAGTATGCAATCAAGATATCATTTCTATCATTTGTCAACTTGCAAGATAAACTTGGTTGAGATCTAGATGAAGTATATATCTGTCACATCTCTTAGTAGCTTTTGGTGTCATTAACTATGGTATCCTTCTGGGATGCTTATAAGGAATAGGAGCATTGCAATCTGCAAACTGTGTTTGCTCTTTTGCTTCATTCTAGTATGCTTTCTATGTACTGTAGTTAGGCTTATCTTAAGTGCTTTTTCTACCTGGGGAGGGAGACTTCCTTTTCTGCTTTAGTGGTTCTTGGCACTACAGCACCATCAAGAGAGCTGGTTTGGGGGTATGGCAGGCTGGGTCACTGCTGGTTCTAGCGACCCAGGCTGCCACGTTTCTATAAAACTAGTCTGAATGGAGAAACCCACCTCTATTCTAATCTAATGATTTGTATTTAAGGCAGCTTTTTGCAAACAAAGAAGATTGCTGTATTTTTGTATATGTAATCTTTGACTTACACCTGTTCACTTAGTGACCATTATAAGTTGCAATGGCACTGATAAAAGTGATTTATGACCAGTGAAGGGCAGCAAAAATGTTACTACCACACTGTGGGCGTAGCTTATTTTGTGGGTGTGGCTTGACAGCCATGTGACCAGGTGGGAGTGGCTTAATGATCATGTGACATGGGTGGCTTAAAGGTCATGTGACTGGCTTAAAGGTGGCCAACTTGATTTCACTCATGTCAAAGGTTAGGATTAGGGTGCCTGGCCTCTCCTCGTCTCAAAGAGATACAATTTCCCTATCTATTTACTATTATTGAACATCCACAATATACTATTTAATTATATGTATATATGTAATATGCGTACACACAGGTACACAAAAATATACATTATTTACTAGATAAACTGTATGTGTATGTACACACACACACACACACACACACAGCTCTTCTAAAATTATACACAGTCAACTTCATTTACTGTGATAGGAAAAACATACCCAGAGCCCAGAAGGGGGGGGGGGAACAAAATCAAAATTTTACTACCGATTCTGCGTACCCATCACTGTTTATGACCATTTTTCACACTTACAACCATTGCAACATCCACTCAGTCATGAGAGGCCAGGCAAAAAGCTCCCTCAGCATGAGTGACATCGAGTTGGCCATGCCTACCCAGTCACATGACCACTTGGCCAAACCAGATGCACATAGGGACTACCCAGAGGGCTGAAAAAGTGATTTTTGACCAGTCCTCATACTGATGACTGTCCTTACATTTTATGTTTTCTGGCTTATGTTGTCACTGTAGTGAAGAGAAGCACCACAGTTGTGAAATGAGTGCCATGGTTGTTAAGAATACTGCAACAAACATAAATGTAAGGATGGATGTAAGTGCAAGGACTGGTCATAATTCTTTTTTTTTTTAGCCCTTTGAGCAGCCCCTATGCATGTAGCCACATCCATGACCAGCTAGTCACACCCACCCAGTCACATGACCACCAAATCATATCCCCAAATAAGTCACAACCGCAGAACCGGTTGTTAAAAATTTTGAATCCCACCCCTGGTTACATCACTGTGTCAGTGATCAGCCATTTTATAAATTCTCCCAACTATAGGGTTGAAGAACAGCACAATGTTTTTGGATCGAGAAAAAAAAGAAAAAAATTGTGACTTGAACATAGTTGGCATTACTACAGAATTTACAGTCAAAAATGAAAGCAGCACTTTAACCTATAAAATAGTCCTGAACAAGAATTCTATTTCTTTTTATTACTATTTTGTAAGAATTTATCACAGTTATGAGAAAAACGTGAGGTTGAATGAAGAAGAAGCAGAACTGATAGAATTCTTTATTCTGAAATAAGCTATGACTGCCTAAGTTTAAATTTATTGGATTTATATGCTTAGAGTGTGCAAAATGTTTTTAATTCAGAATGAATTTTTAAATGTTACGACTTCAAAATGAAGAACACACTTTTTAGAGTTTTATTTCAAGGTAAACCAAAACACACGGTTTTTGTTCCACCTTAGGAACAAAACATGCTTTCTAAAGAGTGCTGTCCTCACAAATGCTTTGTACTGTTCTGTGATTTGTGGCTTCTGATTTAAGATTCTTAAAACAAATCCTGCCTGGGCCAGTATGCCAGTAGGAAATTGTTTTTGTCCCTGTTGCTATTGGCTTAGGCTAGATGAGATGACTGCGAGGAGGGTGAAGTGCTGGAGTAAAGCAGTCAGCATTTAAAGGCACGTGAAGAGACATTCTGGATTCATTCTGTGCTGCAGAGGGGGGGAAAGGAAAACTGCTGTGATAAATAGTTGTGACTAGACTGATACTACTCCTGCTGTTGCTGCTATGGTAAGTGTATCTGGAGATTGCTCACTTCTGAAACAACATCTACTCAATTATAATTCTACTGCCCAGTTGTAGTTTAATAGTATACTGGTTGGTGGTTGGAAAGAAAAAAGATAAATTCCTACTTTCCATTGTTTTTCAAATCATACTGAGCTGCTCAATCTTGTTTACACATGTTTAAAAGCTGGTTATCATAGGTGCCCAACTATTTGCTTCAATTTATATGGCTGTCTCATCATCATGACTCTGGGCAATTAATAGCAATTGAAAACAGTAACTACAGCAAAATAATGGTTTCATGCTAACACACACAAACAAAAGCAATCTGTCAAACACAGTTCCTCAACATCAGTTCAATTGTTCAGGAATTGCAATTTATCATGTGAAATAGCTTTGACCTGGACAGTCCTATACCACATTTATTCCGTTAATAAATAGCCTCCAGTGATTTTATTAACAAATATCTTAGATTCAGTTATTATTTTTATTATATTACCTTATTTATTATCTTATATTATTGATGAATTTATCTTTTCTTTTCTTTACCCTAAGAGCATATGCACCAAATTCCTTGTGTGTCCAATCACACTTGCCCAATAAAATTCTATTCTATTCTATTCCATTCCATTCCATCCTATCCTACCCTATCCTATTATAAAGATGAAGTAGGTTCTAGACTAATTCTAGATTGATTTCAACTAACTAATGTTCTATTACTATTACTATGACCTCATAGAAATGGCCCAAACTGTTGTTTGAGTTGGCATTTGATCTTGTTAGCAGTTTTTTAACTGTCGAGACAGTCAATAATTTAATAATAATAATAATAATAATAATAATAATGATGATGATGATGATGATGATGAAAACATCAGGAAATTCATAGAAAAGGCGATGAAATATTGGAAGACTGAGCTTTTTGTTGGGAATGAAAGCTATGGACTGATCAACATCAGAAGGGGCATCTTCCAGGGGGACTCTTTGTCCCCATTGCTATTCATCATTGCTATAATCCCGCTCTCACTCATCCTACAGAAAACAAACCTAGGCTACCAAACTGCTAGGAATTCACCAGAAATTTCACATCTGCTGTAAATGGATGACCTGAAGTTGTATGGAAAATCAGAAACTGAAATACAGTCACTAACCAACACTGTGCGAATCTTCAGCAATGACATCAGCATGGAATTTGGCCTGGATAAATGTGCCACAGTGGCACTGAAAAAGGGGGAAATCACTGAAAGTGAGGGCATTGAAATGCCAAATGATCAAACCATCAAGTACCACCAGCCAGAAGCCTACAGATACTTGGGCATCTTGCAACTGGATAATATCAAGCATGGCCATGTGAAAACTATAATCAGCAAAGAGTACATCCAGAGGACCAGAAAAATATTGAAGAGCAAACTGAATGGTGGCAACACTATCAAGGCTATAAATACGTGGTCATACCTGTCATTAGATACACAGCTGGCATAGTGAACTGGACTCAAGCAGAGCTGGACAACCTGGACAGGAAAACCAGAAAATTAATGACGATCCATCATGCACTACACCCCGCAGTGATGTTGACAGGTTGTATTTACCAAAGAAAATAGGCGGCAGAGGACTTTTGCAAGTGAAGCAGACAGTGGAAGAAGAGAAGCTTGCATTAGCTGACTATGTGAAGGAGAGCAAAGAGTCAGCGTTGATGGAGGTCAACAATAGGAAGCTTCTCAAGGTGAAGCAAACTAAGGACCAGTACAGAAAAACTGTAACTCAATGTCGTATGGACAGTTGGCAGAACAAAGCATTGCATGGGCAGTTCTTGGAGAAGATTGAAGGCAAAGTGGATAAAGAAAAGACCTGGTCATGGCTTACAAGTGGAACACTCAAAAAGAAGACAGAAGGTCTAATACTGGCGGCACAAGAACAGGCCATTAGAACAAATGCTGTCAAAGCCAGAATTGAAAAATCAATAGACGATCCAAAGTGCCGACTCTGTAAAGAAACAGATGAAACAATCAATCACATACTCAGCTGCTGTAAAAAGATCGCACAGACTGACTACAAGCATAGACATGATGCTGTGGCACAGATGATCCACTGGAACTTGTGCCGGAACTACCATTTACCAGTGGCAAAGAACTGGTGGGATCATAAGCCCGAAAAAGTGGTCGAAAATGAGCAAGCAAAACTACTGTGGGACTTCCGACTTCAGACTGACCGAATTCTGAAGCATAACACACCAGACATTGTGATCGTGGAGAAAAAGAAAGTATGGATCATCGACATCGCAATCCCAGGAGATAGCAGAATTGAGGAGAAGCAGCTAGAGAAATTAGTGAAATATGAAGATCTAAAAATCGAGCTGCAACGACTCTGGCATAAGCCCGTGAAAGTGATCCCAGTGGTACTTGGCATGCTGAGTGCAGTGCCAAAGGATCTCAGCGGACATTTGAAAACCATTGGAATTGACAAATCTCCATCCGTCAATTGCAAAAGGCCGCTTTACTGGGATCGGCAAACATAATTTGCCGCTACATCACGCAGTCCTAGGTGCTTGGGAAGCGCCCGACTGGTGATGAAATACGAAATCCAGCATAGTGATCTCGTTTGCTGTGTTGTACTGACATAATAATAATATTATTATTATTATTATTATTATTATTATTATTATTAATTAGATTTGTATGCCGCCCCTCTCCAAAGACTCCACAATATTATACCCTTACTTCTTGTAGGAGCTGTCAAAAATTGAGCTGGAAAAAATGTAAACCAGTAGATCTGCCCTTGTTCTGGTCACAATACTTGCTCTTTTTGCAACAGTGTCCAAAGTGAAAGATTTCTTAGGTAGAGAGTGAAAATATAGCTGAAGAAATTAATAATAACGTTATCTGGAATTCTTATATATCAAATACCGGTACATAAAGCTATCACGTTGGTATTTTCTAGATAACTTGAGTGTATCCTTGATCAAGACAGTGAACTTTTTAGCTTCATGTTTAATACCAGTTGTATATGATATAAAAACATCCAAAGTTATTTGTGTAGTCTTTATCTTAAATAAAAACTGGTTAGTTTTTCAGGTGCAGCTTTCCTTGTGTTGGCATTCTATCTTGACACCGGGCTGACCATTTGTTGTTAAATTATGATATAAGAAGATCTCATTGACTGAAGTTTTAAAATCACTTTTAGGCCAGTTTTGGCCCCATGGTTTCTCAGTGGCTATACAATGGAGAATAGTTTCATTGATGAGTATTATTTTAGCCACTGTGTGAAGTGGAATGTAAGACACTACTGCAGTTACTTCCTTGTATAAAATGTCTCATGAAATTACACACAAGATATAAATCACAATTGTCCTTAGAACATTGCTTGTATCTTTGTAGATTTTATGGTTATCACTATTTAGATTCAAGCATAGAATCAACTGTAGAAATAACAATTATTTTTAAGATTTTATGAAATGTAGTCATTAAATGTCTCCCCCAAATTAACTTAATTAAGATATTGCTTACTAATGCAATTTAACAAGGATATTTCTTTATTCACTCTTGTTCTGTCATAAATTTGATTTTTTAATGTCATGATGATAGTATTGTCAACCCACAAATCATAATGTACAATATTTATTAGAGTCTATGTTATATTGTTATACAACATATTTCTATGAATAAGGAAGCATATTAGAAATAAATATTGGACTATCGCAAAATTTGCATTTTTCAATCCATTATTTCTAATCTCTAAGGCTCTATCAAATATTGATGAAAATCTACTTTAAAAAAAATTAAAATATGTCTGAAAGGTAGCAAAAGATATCGTAAGTTCTATTTGCATGAGATTTGGTTTTTCAGTCATCTATCTTCCATAATTCTAAAAGCCTTAATACTATTATAACCATTTATTATCATAATGCCTTACTACTTCTTCATGGCAAATATATCTTCTGGGGACTGGAATATTGTTTGTACATCCTCATAAGAGCTATGATGTGAAATATTTAGACTTATTATGACTAGATATTTCAATGATTTACTGCAGGACAAAAAAGTAACAGCAAAATGAGGACAATACTTTTAGAAACATGGCAACAAAAGAATATGCAATTTTTTAAAAATCCTCCAGAATTCTTTAATGGGCAATACTGAAATTTCTATGCATACCCTGAAGCTTGCTCTCTTTTAAACCAGATTGGTTTTATTTCCCAAGTGTCACTTTTACATCAAATATATGGCAAATCTCATGCCTAGTTTAGCAAGTGTAATTTCTAAATCAAGGCAGTAAAAAATTAATTTGAGCAGTTGTTCTGTTTTGTTGTGCACTCTTTTACATTGATATTTTGGTCAGTGTCTTGCTGTGGCCATGCAATGCATAAAATGAAAGGTTAATTTCCCTATGTGTTCCTGCAGGAAAAGGAAGGATTCAGATTACCCTGTATCTAATTTCAGTTGATTTTATAGTGTATGTAAATTGCCTGATTCTCCTGCATTTATAAATGTCTCAAACGTTAACTGCAATATAGACACTTGCATGACCTATGTTGAAATGGGACCAAGCTGAGATTTTTTAAATGCTGTAATTGGGGCATCTCTCTCTCTTTTTTCTCCCTCACTCCTCTTCCTGGCCTTCCAATGATTATTTTTTTGGAAACTACAATTGAGTTTGGAACCTCCATCTGCTTTTCCTTTCCAGTTGTAGATTTCTTAAACTGGCAATATTTTTTAAGTATGTTTTTATTTATCTCTAAAATTAAAATATAAAATTGGGAGAACGGGAAAATAAAAACAAGCAAACAAAACTTGAATGCTGACAATAAAAATAAAAAACAGGCATACAAAAAATAACAGCTGCAAATATATAATTAACACTTACATTAAACATAAAATGAATGCTGAAAAATATATCTGAAGTATGTGATGTGTTCTCCCTCACCCTCTCATTACATAACAGGTATACAAGTGATTAGAATCTTTTACATCTATATTTAATAACAATACCATGTTGCATATAAAAATGTCACTAATATTAGTCTATCAGTCCATCAACCATTAATAAAAATGCCAACTTTTCTATTAGTTTGTATGATTTACTTAAAAGATCCTGTACAATCCTCTGGAGGTCACCTTGCTATAGTGCTCTTAAGGCAATATTCATTCTTAACATCTACAGTTCTACTAACCATCCATGAGTTTCAATATGAAAAATTGATGTCGACTAAACAATGTCGTCTGGCGGGCCCCAGGGGAAGAGCCTTCTGTGTGGTGGCCCTAGCCCTCTGGAATCAACTCCCCCCAGAGATCAGAACTGCCCCCACCCTCCTTGTCTTTCGTAAATTGCTTAAGGCCCATCTATATCGCCAGGCGTGGGGGAATTGAGACACCTCCCCCATGTTTACAGAGTTTTATGTATGGTATGCTTGTGTTGTATGGTTTTTTAAATGACGAGTTTTTAGATGCTTTCTTTTAATTATTAGACTTGTTACACTGTATATTGTTTGTATTATTGTTGTGAGCCACCCCGAGTCTACGGAGAGGGGCGGCATACAAATCTAATAAATAATAATAATAATAATAATAATAATAATAATAATAATAATAATAATAATAATAATAGTTGTTGTTGTTTGAATGGGTATGATTGTTTTTTTAATACACTTAGTTTTAAATTATTTGGATTTAGACAATTATATTGTATCATTCTTTTTATGTGTTGTAAGTTGTTGGAGAGGGGCGGTATATACCGTATTTTTCAGAGTATAAGACGCACTGGAGTATAAGATGCACCTTAGTTTTTGGGGAGGAAAATAGGGAAAAGAATCTGCTTACCAGATATTTATCTGGCTAGCATCCTTAGTCTGGTCAGTTTCAGCACATTATTTTATCCCCTGGTTTGGGCTTTTGTAATAAAGATGAGAGCTGGGAAGATCGTTAGCACCTAGATAGGGCTGGGGGGGGGAAGCTTAGAAAAAAGCTGCATTCAGGGTATAAGATGCACCTGAATTTTCAGCCTCTTTTAGGGAGGAAAAGCGTGAATCTTATACTCTGAAAAATACAGTAAATCTAAATAAATAAATGAATGAATGAATGAATGAATGAATGAATGAATGAATGAATAAATAGATAAATAAATGATCAGATTTCGTACAGACCAAGCTTCATAGTAAAACGTGTTATTATACAAATCTGTAGGGATCCCTTTTTAGGAAGCTTTGATAAAATCCACAAATAAAGTTTCCTTTAAAAATGGAGCCTCCTTTAAAAGGAGGCTCCAGATGTAGCTTTCAGGCCTTGAGTTTGAAACATCTGTTATATAGGGTTTCTCTATAACAGATGTTTCAAACTCAAGGCCTGTGGGCTATATCTGGCCCATGGAGTGTTTAGGTCTGGCCCACAGGGCCATCTTGGAAACAGCAAAGGACCAGACTATGGTGCCTCTGCCAGTGAAAACAGAACCATTTTTGCAGACAGAGGGTTTGAAGGAGGCCATCGCAGCTGAAAACGAAGTGAGCTCCATTTTTGCTGACAAAACACTTGGGCCACCTTAGGTGCCCCTGACATGAATGATGTCAAGCTCCCCACCCCTCACCCTGGCCACCCTGGCCACCCCAGCCCCTTAAGGTCAAAGACAACCCTGATGTGGCCCTTAATTAAATCGAGTTTGACACCTCTGCTCTACAACATTGTGAGAATAGACGCTATTGCAAAACAGGAGTTTGCCACAAGGCTGGGTTATGAGAAATTGCTCCTGTATTAGGCCAGTTGGCACTCTTCAGAAGCTGTAGAAGGGTCAATTCATGTCAAGTGGTCTGATTTCAGAAAAGTACCCAGTTTGACCAACAGAGATTTTGGTGGAATTTGGTGTGAATATGCACACACGTATCCAATGAATATTGGTAAAGTGTTACTACATTTGCCGATGTGATATTCGCAAAGATATAGTCATTTGTATGACCCCATATTACAGCCTTCGACAGTATGACTCTGAGGTTTCAGCAACATTGAGACATAATATCTCCGTCAATATTTTGTTGAGAGAAACAAAACTTGGCCATCTGGTACAACTTGTTGTGCTCTAATAAACAAAATAAAACATTCTCATGAGTGATTTTCATCTAGATAATTTGTAGCAAAGTTGTCTGAAAATGACTGTGGCACAAAAGAAGGATAAAGTTTGGCTTCTTATATCGCTGGAAGGAAAGGTATGAGAAACGTGAAACTTTATGTGTAATTACTCAGCAACACAAAGTTTTCGAATATAAAATTTCATTCTCTTACTGCTTTCCAATAGTTCACAAATTGAGTGTAAAAATGATAGTTGTTGTAAAAATGCCAAAAATACAGTATTTTCAGCTGCTTTTTCAAAAAAACAATGGTGGGTAAGCAATGTCGCGGAAATTTTGATTTAAAAAATGTTGTATTTGTAACATTTATGCATCTATGAGATCCTGCTCATTCATTTTATTGGCCTGAAAGACAAGATGTTTGTTGGGTTCTAGAACCATGTCTTATTTGCATCTTCCAGCACCTTCAGTCACATTGTCAGGTTTTAAAAATGTCCAGTTACCGAACACCACAATTTCTGAAGGCAAGCTGTCCTCACTGTTAGGAAGTTTCTCCTTAATTCCAGGTTGCTTCTCTCTTTGGTTAGTTTCAAACCATTGTTACTTGTCCTCCCTTCTGGTGCTTTGGATAATAATAATAATAATAATAATAATAATAATAATAATAATAATAATAATAATAATAGTAGAATTAGCAGTAGTAGTAGTAATTATTATTATTAATAATAATAATACAACAGCAATAAACAATGTGATACAAATGCAATAATTAAAAACTATAATTAAAAACTATAACTGAAAACCCAATATCATTAATAAGAGTCAATACTACCCAATCATAACCACACATAAATCTTACTACTCTAAGGGGAATGCATCAATTACCCCATGCCTAGTGCCCCAGATAAGTCTTCAGGGTCTTGCGGAAGGCAAGGAGGGTGGGGGCAGTTTGAATCTCTGAAGGGAGTTGATTCCAGAGGGCCAGGGCCACCACAGAGAATGCTCTTCCCCTGGGTCCCACCAGATGACATTGTTTAGTCGACGGGACCAGGAGAAGGCCAACTCTGTGGGACCTAATCGGCCACTGGGATTCATGCAGCAGAAGGCGGTCCAATAGGTATTCGGGTCCGATGCCATGTAGGGCTTTACAGGTCATTACCAACACTTTGAATTATGTCCGGAATCTAATTGGCAGCCAGTGTTGACGAGACATGGGCATATCTGGGAAAGCCCATGATTGCTCCTGCGGCCGCATTCTGCACAATCTGAAGTTTCCAAACACTCTTCAGAGGTAGCCCTAGGTAGAGAGTGTTGCAGTAGACGAACCTCGAGGTGATGAGGCATGAGTGACTGTGAGCAGAGACTTCCTGCCCAAATAGGGCCGTAACTGGTGCACCAGGCAAACCTGAGCAAACGCCCCCCTCGCCACAGCCAAAATATGATGTTCTAAAGTTAGTTGTGGATCGAGGAGGATGCCCAAGTTGCAGACCCTCTCCGAGAGGGTCAATAATTCCCCCCCTAGGGTAATGGATGGACAGATGGAATTGTCCTTGGGAGGCAAAACCCACAGCCACTCTGTATTGTCAAAGTTGAGTTTCACCCTGTTGACACCCATCCAGACCCTAACAATCTCCAGGCACCAGCACATCACTTGCACTGCTTCGCCAACTGGACACGGGGTGTAGATGTGCAACTGGGTATCATCAGCATAGTGATGATACCTCACCTCACCCCTCTTCTTTGTGGCAGCCCCTTAAATACTGAAATGCTGCTATTGTCACTCCTAATACTTCTTTCCTTTAGACTAGCCAAACCTAAATCTTACAGCCATTCTTCATATGTTTTTATCTCCAGGCCTTTTGATTATCTTAGTTGCTCTTCTCTGAACTTTTTCCAGAGTGTCAACATCTTTTTTGTAGTATGGTGACCATAAATCTTAACACATTTTCAATATTAAATATCTGTGGATCTCTTTCAAATATGTTGTAACAAGCTACTGTTACAATTTTTTGCATTAAACAAGGCTTTAAATGATGTAAATGCAATAAAGTCTTCATCTAATACCATGTTGCATATCTTAGCAGGATTCTGAAAAGTAATCTGGCCTAATGTTCTGGTAAATTATGTTCTTTATTAAAATCAGCTACTCTTACAATTAGAAGTTTGTAAGCAGATAATCTCTGTGACCTCTTTTTTGTCCTCTCCTGTAAGCAAAACACCAAGAAAGAAATCTAGAAGTTTAGAACAATAAAATAGATTAAGCAAGAACACTGATTTGGGAATATCTGGTATTGCATCCCTCTATGAGACAACTCTCTACTGTCATTCCTTATTTATTCAACCTTTATGCTGAGTAGATAAACAAAATGCGTTGGATTTTTTAATTGGAGGAGGAAATTTTATTTTTACCTCCAGCCATCTCACAATAAAAGATCAAAATCAAATGCAGAAACAGCCTGTAATAACAACTAACAGCAACCGAGTAAACCCTAGAAATATCTGTGAAGTCGAAACACTATTCTGATACTGCTGTAATAGCTAGAAATGCAAATGATCTGCAAGCTCAAGTAATGCAGCACAGAGGAAAAGGTCCAGTTATAGTGGCAATTGTTTTGTCTTTGGAGGACCTGAAGGACCAGGATGGGGACAGATCATAAAGTGGTCACAAAGACTTGGGTCGTACGTTGTAGGTCAAGGACTTGGGAGTCGTACGTCAAGGATAAAACAGACTTGATATAAAATTAATGCACATGAGCAATTATTAAGCAATTGTTTTATTTAATTCACTATTTCTATCTCAAAATCTTATGAAGAAAGTATTTTATTTGGATTATATTTTTTGTTTGTTTGTTTTTAGCGTACCTCATCCAATATTATTTTCTAATAAGCCCCTAATTCAATAGGGCATATTGTTACTGTGTTGTTGTAGTATCCTGGCCTAAAAGTATATTGTCTAGGCCAGAGGTCTTCAAACCTGGCAATTTTAAGACTTGTGGACTTCAACTCCCAGAAGCTGGCTGGAGAATTCTGGGAGTTGAAGTCCACAAGTCTAAAAGTTGCCAAGTTTGAAGACCCCTGGTTTAGGAAGCAATTGCTCTTCAAATTTGATTTTTAAGTGTTTCCAGACAATCTAAAAGCATTGACACTGTATCTGTTGACAACTGCATCTTATTCTGAGATTGTGGGACTCACATCTGTAACTGTGGCACAATCCCAGTAGTAGATATATTTAATTCCAGGATTTGGCAATACATCATACTTGGGCTCTAAAGCACTTCAAATTCAAAGGACTGCATAAACTGAATTTTCAGAATTCTTAAAATGGGCATTACTTCTTTCCCAACTGCTTTTATTTATTTAATTCCATTGCATTTTTCTTCCTTTTCCTTCCATTTTGAATTCATGATAGCATATATTTATTTCTAAGACATGATGTTCTTCGCAGTCAACCTACTTATTTGAGTTAAAGTTGGCTGCATTTACTACAGAAAGGAAAAACCTTCAACTATCAATGCATACATTATTTGTAAGTTAGTCATAATATATGTATGTGATATATGGATATTAGTTCTTAGATTCAGAGTTGTAGAAAACACCCCCTCCCGGGAGAATCATTTTACAACATGGGCCTTGTAGCAACAAACTGTCAACAACTTTCTTAAATATTATTATACCCATTACCATGCTAAATTTATCTGAGGATCATACAGTAGTTATGCATTTAGTTCAGTACTGGACAGATGTTTTTTTCCCAAATAAGAAAGCATTACCCTGTAGAAATATTTATTGGTTTCTTACTTTCATAAAAGATAAAAAAGGATGATGCAAACTATAACAATTCAATAAAATATATTGTATATAACAGCGTTTTTTAATTTCTTTGCTTTCAGGTACCCTTTCTATACTTTTAAAAATTATAGAGGACCCCAAAAGAGCTTTTATTGATATGGGTAGTATTTACCAACATTTAACATATTAAAAAATGAAAATGGTCATTTGTAGAATATTTATTGATTGTATATTTATTCATTGCAAAAATAAGATTAAATCCATTTTATAGTGATAAAATATTTTCATATTTTATGAAAAATTCTATTTTTAGCAAATAAACAATAGTGAAAAGAGTAACAAGTGTTTTAATTTTTTTGCAAATATCATCCATATCTGGCATATCTTGAGTTGAGAGGTCTTAGGAGACTCCAGAGGTCCTCAAACTCCACTTTAAGAAGCACTGGTCTATGTAACAACTGCTTCACAGTGATATGTAATAATCCTCATGAGGGAAGTTTTAAAAAAAGAAAAGAAATTGCTGGCTTCAGAAAGTAATGATTTTATTTCCTAAGATACAGCATGACATGAAAGTATAATCTTGTACAATACTACCCATGTTTTACTAGCAGTTGATAACAAAATTGCTTTGCTATATTTCTCACAGCTTTCTTCTACTGTGTTAATGGTCTTCTGTGGAAAGACAAATTTCAGTTTGCATTAAATCTTGCCATTACAGCAGGATCTAGTACATTGGGAAGCATCCAGAGATGTGCAACTGATGGTTATAAGATTTAGTTTTCTTTATAGACAGATTTGAAGCTGCAACTGATAATTCCCTTGGTCACAATTGCATTTATCATATACATAGCTTTAGCTTGATATTGATTTCTTTAAAAATGTATATATGAAATATGAAAAGAAAAAAATTAATCTTATAATTTTAAATACAATACTAAAAAACTCCAAGTAATAATATATAAAATGATACATGTAATTCAGCCATTTTAAACCATATTCCTTGGAAAGGGATTCTTTGTGGCATTCACACTGCTAAAATTTGAAACTTAAAAAAAACCTGCTTATATTTACTGTGTGAACATTTTTGGAGAGAAAGGGGTAATTATAAATTGACAGGGAACTTTTATTGTCAAATGACAGCTAACATATGAAAAAGGAAAATGGTAGCAGTAGAGGAATGGAGTATCGTGTTGAAACATTAATTTGGCATGCTGAACTCCAGATTGAACATTTCTGTTAAGTGCAAATGCACTTCAACATTTTATTTCAGGAGTTGCTTGAGAGATTTTATAGTAATAGCTTATTAAAACCATGTTTTCTTGTTATATAAAACTGAGAATAAAAAAAGTGTCTTATGTAGAATTGCTCCATTTTGGAAACTACTTAAGATGCACTAGCAAAAATGTTTTACAATTTGGGAGGCTACAAAATTAACCATATTTATTGAATTTTAGATTACGGTCTGAATTACAAACCACATTTGACGCTTTACTTAAAACAACCATTCTTTTGTAATCATTAATGGCATAATCAGTCTCATTTTGTATTTAATTTGTCCTGTCTATTAAAAGATATATTAAGCAGAAAATTGCAGTTCTGGTACAAGCACAAATAGGTAAATGGCAATTCTGATAAAATTGGTGCATTAAGAAGCCAAGGGATTCATATTAGCATACAAGACAATTCTGTATTTTGTTGCAGCAGCAAAGAAAAGGCTTGTCATACACGTACCCAGAACAAATTCCAACTAGGACCTGCTGTCGATGTGACTGATGAAAACAACTTGACATTTAAGTATTTCAACTGCCAGTTTATCACGAGTGGATCCAGTGATTAGTTTCTTAAACAGATACTTACAAAGACAGAAACTGAAAGGGACTCATGTACTTACAGAGTAAGTTGCAAAGGGAATAGCAACATGCACACATTTGCTTAGATGATACAAAATTAGAATTATTTCTGTTTCAGGACAAGTGATAGCAAGAAAATCTCTGTCTGAAGTGGAGTGGAACTTTCCCTATAATCACATATGTATAAGTGCGCACACACACACAGACACACACACACTTAAATCATAACATTAATTTACTATTAGCAAATATCACATTTATAAGACTTACCTTTTTGTAAAATAGCTTTCTATGTTACATATCAAATAATTTGTTCTAAGGTAGACTGAAACCATTTAATTTGCTACTAGACAACCTGTGCCCCATTGGATTATCTTTTCAGAGATATAGTCTTACCTAAACAGGAAAACAGAATGACAAAGGCAGGGGGGGGGGGACTGTGGAAGCCGGAGTAACTTCTTGTTGGCTTTCCTGTTGAGTTCCCTTGTGGGAATCTGGCAAGGAACATGAGAAACTTCCTTTCCTTCCCCTCTCCATTTCCACCAGGCAGGTAAGCTACTGCTACTGGGTGGGGGAGGAAGCAGAGAATTGCACGACTGGTTGGGAAATTGTCACGTGATATAGAAAGTAAAGATCACGTGACCAAAGCAGCAAGGCAGCAGCAGCCAGTAGCACTGAAGCAGCCATGACTTTTCCCAATTTCATTCCTTTGAGAGAAATGGGTCCTCAATTTTTGACATTTGAAGTACCTTGGTTAAAAATAGTTGCCCTATTATGCCTGATTTTGCCCAGTTAAAGGTCATAACAATGAGAGTTTTGGTAGTAGATGAATATCTCAGTGCTATTTATCCACCTTAGGAATGAGGTGAAAGTCGCAGGCTGTGTGTGCCATTCCATAGAATTATAGTATACATTTTTCATCTGAATACAATGTTGTCATCTCAATATAGGTTTTCATCTATGCCCTAAACTATCAATGGCTTAATAATGCAATGGATGCATTATTTTTGGTTGGGTCATCACCTTCAACCAGTTTGAGTTTTGGGGAAAAACAAGATGCTTTATATATTCATGAACTATTAGACACAAAACAGGACTGCCTTGAAGTCAAGAAATCCAGAACATTCATTCTTTTCCAATTTAAAAAATATTAATGTGTCAAAACAATACATAAGAAATCAGTTAAGTCTGCATTCTGACAATGTAGTTGCAAAATCATAGATAGACCATGATAAGTACAAAGCAAATATAGACTATGTATTAAGTTACTCTGAGTACTCAAGTGGATTGTACAATTGTAGGAAATTTTAAACAGAAGCATTATTACTACTTATTATTAAGTATTATTTACATTATTACTACATTATTATTACAAAGGAGTCCAGCAAGGCTGTATATTGTCAGGCTGCCCATTTAACTTATATGGAGAGCAAGTCATGAGAAAAGTGGGGCTAGATGAATTAAAAGTTGGAATTAAGATTTTCGATAGAAATATCAACCCCAGATATGTAGATGATACTGTTCTGCAGGGAGAACTAGGTGGGTAGGAACTGAGACAAGGCAGGTTGTGAGAGAAAACAACCTTTACTGCTAACAACCAGAACAAGGCAAACTCCGAACAGCAACAACAACATGTGCTGTATGACAGCTACTTATATAGAAGCTGTCAGACAGGCAGACCAATGGTGGGGCTCTATTCTTCCGTCGGCTGGCTGTTTGTGTTTTGGCCAATCAGGATTATTCTGCAGCTGGCTAATCTTTTGGCAGCAGTGTAACTCTGAGGGCTCAACACCCCTCACCTCCTAGCTGGAGCAGGTTGTGATTCAGCCTGAGGCTCCTCAGGGACCGGCTGGATCTCTGCCGGATCCATGCCCAGAGGGGGAGGACAGTCAACAGGAGGGGGAGGACCAGGCAGACGGGGGAGAGGAACGTCAGGAAGAGGAGGAGGGAGAGCAGCCTGAGACCCCCGGGGGGGCTCTCCCCAGCTAGTAGCCTGGATTCATTGGATAAAGACGCACAGGCTATAATAGACATGAGGCAGCGACGAGCAGCTCAAAGACGGGGCCAATTAGAAAGGTATTTCCATCCCTGAATTGGCAACAGCTGGGTTTGGGTGTGGTTCTCCTCAGCAGGGTTGAAAAGGCAGGCCCGCCCTTACAGTCTTGTGGAGAGTTATCAATTGGGAGTCCTGTGACCTTGCTTCGATCCTCGGCGTCTCTGATCTTGGCTTGTGGCCTATAAGTCTGGAAGACTTGGGGGAGGCGTGGGTTTTATTATCTCCAGCATTGTTTTTGCCAGCAAGAATCCTGTTTTATTGCCTGGCCTTCGTGAAACCTCTGTGAAGCTTCATAGTGTTCCTGTCTGTAAGAACAGTTTTTGTTACCTGTGTTTGCTTTGAATTATATAAACTGCCTTTGCTTTTTACCAGTGTGTCTGGATACTCTTTTTGGTTGGTGTTGGCGTCTGGGGGGACCCAGACAGAACACAGCATGTGTAGTCAAATAAGTACGCGGGATGACATTGGCACTGAGAATGCTTTGGTTGTGGGTTTTTGGAAGGATCTCGACTGGGTCTTATGGTCCCTGGAGCATGTTGTAATCCCAGCAGGATTGGGCCTACTCCAGTTGCTGCTTGGTCATGCCTGGAACTCTCCACCTGAGTTGGTTTATATGTGCTGCCACATTCAAGCATGGCCCTATAAGAGTAGGGTCCAGTTAATTGTACGATGTGTCCTGGTAACCACATTAGATTGGTCCCATAATTTTGAGCAAAGACTGCATCTCCACCGGCAAATGTTCTAGATTGGCTATTGTCATCGTGAGTTTATTCGGTAGTATAGCTGGGGTGCAGTTGGTCCTGTACTGGCGACCCAAATTATGTCTGCAGGGCTTTGAGTTGTGGCAGGGCATGGGGTGGTGTGTTGTGCCAAGAGGTATTGACATATTCTGCCAGGCCAATTTCCAGGCCTTAGCTGGCCTAATGCTTCTTTAGCTGATCTGACGGTTTATTCTACCAATCCATTAGCGAGCGGGTGGAATGGGGCTGTATGGGCATGGTGAATGCCATGCTTGAGTAGAAACATCTGGAAGAGTGACAATGTGAACTTGGGGGCTGTTATCGGACACTACAATGTTGGGCAGCCCATGGGTCATGAAAAGCCTTTCTAACAGCCTTATGACGGCCTCTGATGTGGTGAATGTCATTAGGGCCAATCTACCCATTTGGAATAGGCGTCTACCATGAGCATGAAGGTCTGGCCGGATTTGTGACCAGGGTGCCCTAGGACAGGAGCTGAGGGTGGTGGTGGCCTGGACTGTTGACATATCTGGTACCTGGCCAAATATTTCTAATAATGCCAGGGTGTGCAGCACACAGGCAGTTTAAAAGTGGTGCCCTCGATTCTGAAGGAGCTATTACCGGTTTCCCCATAGGAGGCACCCTTTCGGCATGGACAGTTCATGCTCCCTGAGGTGGTAGAGTTGGAATTCAAGTGACACTGGCTCATGAGGCCACCTCCTGTGCACCCAATTCAAAAATTGTGAAAGGACGGGGTCAGAGGCAGAATGAGTGGCCATGTCTGAGGTGGAAATCAGGGTCTTCAGCTATGTAAACCATTCTAATGGCAGAAAGTGAAGAGGAACTAAAAAGCCTCCTGATGCAGGTGAAGAAGGAAAGTGCAAAAGTTGGCTTGAAACTCAACATCAAGAAAACTAAGATCATGGCATCTGGCCCTCTCAATTCCTGGTAAATAGATGGGGAAGAAAGGGAAGTAGTGACAGATTTTATTTTCCTGGGCTCCAAGATCACCTCAGATGGAGACTGCAGCCAAGAAATTAAAAGACACTTGCTCCTGGGGAGAAAAGCTATGACAAATCTAAACAGCATACTAAAAAACAGAGACATCACCTTGCCAACAAAAGTGTGAATAGTCAAGACTATGGTTTCCCCAGTTGCAATGAGAAGGAAGGACTCACTGGAGAAGAGCGTAATGCTGGGAACGATTCAGAACAAAAGAAGATGGGGAGGACAGGAAATGAGGTGGCTGGATGGAGTCACTGAAGCAGTAGGTGTGAGCTTAAATGGACTCCAAGGATGGTAGAGAACAGGAATGCCTGGAGGAATGGTGTCTGTGGGGTTGCGATGGGCTGGACACAACTTTGCAACTATCAACTTTATTTATTTATTGTTTGTTTGTTTGTTTAATACACTTATATGCTGCCCAACTCTCGAAGGACTCTGGGTGGCTTCCAACAGGTTAAAAAAAAATCTAAAATAGTAAAAAACATTTATTCCTTTGGGATTGGATGGCATAGAAGTCGAATAAATTAATAAATTAATAAAACTCTACTAAGATAAACATACACGTACCAACATTTCTTATTCATATCCAAATGACTCACACATCAACTGTTCTAAGCCTGCCAGAACAGCCAGATCTTTAAAGCTTTGCAGAAGGCTGGTAAAGCGTGGAGAACACGAATCTCCGGAGGCAGTTGGTTCCAGAGGGTCAGAGCCACCACAGAGAAGGCTCTCCCCCGGGGGCCTGCCAGCTGGCATTATTTGGCTGACAGGACCCCAAGAAAGCCAACCCTGTTGGTTCTTATTGGTCACTGGGAGGTGTGTGGCAGAAGGTGGTCCCGAAGATAGTCTGGTCTTTATTACTACTTACTTGGATACCTGTAGATAAGGACTACAACATATGTTTGGCTACAACTGAGAATTATCTCCTTTGCAAGCTTATCTAAGACCTTAATAGAGGACACTCAATCTATGTGCAGTTGTGACTATCTTTTTTATAGAGTAAGGCTAAGTAGACACTGGTTTCAAGTACCGAAGCTTAAGTTACACCAATGCTGTCCCTTCTTCCATATTGCCTTTCCTTCCAAATCATTCAGAAAATGCAAATATTATCTTATAGAACATATATGCTCAGATCCGCTGTTGCTAGATGCTGTGAGGATACAAAATATATAATTAAGTTCATTTTTAAATGTATCCCAGTATCCTAGATTTTAAAATACAGAGATAGCAGCATCAACAAGGCCAGAATTAGAAATGAAGACATAGAAGAAAATGACTGCAGAAGTTTACTTCTCTTAACAAGTACAAATCAGATGGTCACAAATCTCTAAGTGGTCACTTTGTGCTGTGTTTTCTTCAGCATTGTTAATATTAATGGTGATATTACAGAACAATGAACAGTATATTGGTCCCACTATCTATATACAGTAGTCCTCAACTTACAGCAGTTCTTTAGTGACCATTACAAGTTATAACAGCATTGAAAAAGTGACTCATGACCGTTTTTCATATTATGTCAATTCCAGCATTACCTGATCAATATTCAGATATTTGGCAACTGACTCATATTTATGATGGTTGCATGGTCCCAGAATCATTTGTAGGGGTGGGTTCTAACTTACCTGGTTGCTAGTTTGCTTTCTCTTGCACCATTCTGCGCACAGTTTCAAAAAATCCAGAAAAAAATAAGCCAAAAACAAGATGGTAACTGCATGCACAATGCCAGTAGCCTGACTTCTGTGCATGCTCGGAAGAATTTTTTTTTTAAAAAATAATAATTAAAAAGCCAAAAACAAGATGGCGAGCGTATGCACATTGCCAGAAACTCAGCTTCTGACCAAGCTCAGAAGAACAAAATGGGAAAAAAAGATGGTGGCACCCACAGACCAGCACTGACTGAACCGGTTCTGTGACACCATTGTGACATAACCAGCAGGTCGCTACTGATTTGGGCAAACCGGTCTGAACCAGGAGGAACCGAAGGGGTCAATAACTCCCCGCCCCCAGGGTAATGGACGGACAGATGGAATTGTCCTTGGGAGGCAAAACCCACAGCTACTCCGTCTTGTCAGGGTTGAGTTTGAGCCTGTTGACACCCATCTAGACCCTGACAGCCCCCAGGCACTGGCACATCACTTCCACTGCTTCGCCGACTGGATATGGGGTGAAGATGTATAACTGGGTATCATCAGCATACTGATGATACCTCACCCTATGTCCTTGGATGATCTCACCCAGGGGTTTCATGTAGATATTAAATAGGTGGGGGGAGAGGACCGACCCCTGAGGCACCCCACAAGGGAGAGACCTAGAGGTCGACCTCTGACCCCCCACTAACACCGACTGCGAACGACCGGAGAGGTAGGAGGAGAACCACTGTAGAACAGTGCCTCCCACTCCCTCATGTTTTAACTTCATTTCCATTATTCTTTCTAAATATACTGATACTTTGTATTGTTATATTTTCAGTTTTTATTTTGAATCCATTTGTGCCATAATTCTTTAGATTTTTTGTATTTTGTTCCCTTAATTGAGTTTGTCATTTCGTCCATCTCTACACATCTATATATTTTATCAATAATTAAGCTTTCCGATGGGGTCTGTTCGTTTTTCCACATTTGTGCCAGTGATATTCTAACTGCGGTGTTTATGTGTATCATGAGGAAGAGCGTTTGCTTAGAGTAATGTCTTTTCCAGATTCCTAAGAGCATACCCTCTGGTGTATATTCTATTTCCTCTTTTGTAATTTTTGTGAGCCATCTGTGGGTTCTTTTCCATATTTTTTGAATGTTAGGGCAGGACCACCACATGTGAAAAAAGGAACCTTTTTGCTTTTTGTATTTCCAACAGGTGTCCTGTAGTGTCAGGTAGATCTTCGCTAACCTTGATGGAGGCATATACCACCTATAGAAGATTTTGTAAAAATTTTCTTTGTATGTTGCTGACAGTGTGATTTTAGAGATTGTGTTCCATGATCTCTCCCAATCCGCTAAATGTATATTGTGTTGGACATTTTTGGTCCAAGCTATCATATGGTTTTTGACTATATCTTCTATTCTGTCCTGTTCAAGGAATTGTTGATAGATTTTGGTAATCTGTCTGTCCTCATGTCCTGTTAATGATGAATGAGTTCTCTTTTTCTTTTCTTTTTCTCTATCTTTTTTTATTTTTTATAAAATACTCTGGTTTCTCTTCAGATCATATAAATCTTTCGCCTTTTTCTGTATCTTAATACCATGTTTTACTTATGATATTTATATTGGAATGTACATAATTTAATAAAATATATAGAGAAATGAATGACATATTCAAAAGGCAATAGAAATAGATTAAGATCTGTAAAAACAAAACAAAACATGTAAGAAATACTTTCTGTTTTTCTGAAAACAATAAAGAAACTTTTTTAAAAAAGAACAGTGATTCCCACTCCCAACCCCTCCAGCCAGCGCAGAAGGATATCATGGTTGATGGTATCAAAAGCCGCTGAGAGGTCAAGAAGCACCAGGACAGAGGATAAATCTCTGTCCCGGGCCTGCCAGAGATCATCCATTGGTGCGACCAAAGCTGTTTCCATGCTGTAGCCAGGCCTGAATCCTGACTGCCGAGGGCCTAGATAATCAGCTTTTTCCAAGGACCGGTGGAGTTGGAGCGACACCACCTTCTCAGCAACCTTCCCCATAAAGAGAAGGTTGGAGACTGGATGATAGTTGTTGAATACGGCTGGGTCCAGGGAAGGCTTCTTGAGGAGGGGGCACATGAGTGCTTCCTTGTAGGGAGCTGGGAAGGACTCCCCCTCAGAGAAGCATTGACAATCTCCTGGACCCAGCTCTGTGTCACCTCTCTACTGGCTGAAACCAGCCAAGAGGGACATAGATCCAGCAAACAGGTGGAAGAACTCACAGCTCCAATGGCCTTGTCCACTTCATCAGGTGTCACCAGATCAAACTCCTCCCAGACAGATGGACAAAGACAGGCCCCAGTCACCTCAACTGACTCATTGTCAGTCGACACTGCTATCCAATCGGAGTCAAGGTCCATCCGAATCTGAGCAACTTTATCAGTGAAAAAAAAGTTAAAATTCTCGGCACTGCTCTGCAAAGTTCTCCTACTCCCCTCTGATTGAGAAGGGAGTGGGTCAACCTGAACAGAGCGGCTGGGCGGGATTCCACTGATGCAATCAAGGCAGCATGATACGCACATCTTGCCCCCTTGAGCACCACTTTATAAGTCTTAATGTGAGCTCTTACAAGTGTTCGATCAGACTCAGATTTGCTTTTCCTCCACCGCTTCTCCAGACATCTTTTCTGGTGTTTCAACTCCCGGAGTTCCTCGGTAAACCAAGGAGCTCTCCGGGGCCTAACTAAAATTATGCAAGAATATAGATAGAAATAATTAATTATGCTAAAATCCAATCCTGCTAAAATCAAATTAATTAAAATTCAGTAATAAAATGCAATAAAAAAGACAGGCTCGAGTCAGTTAGTAGCACTGTCCTAGAGGTAGTTGGATCACAGGTTCTTCACAAAGTAAGAAGTCCTTGGAAAGGGGAATGGGGGAACAGAACTGACGGTCCATGGGGGGAGGGGTGTCACCTCGGCCTCCACCCTCATTAGTCTCTTCTCCCCCCCATTTCTGTCACCTCTGTCTCCTGGTACCAGACTCGTCCATTTTTCTGTCCACTGATGCCATGAAAGAGGGGGGGGGGAAGTTGGTCGTCGGTGGCTGGATCTTGGTTTCCCAAGGGCACCCTCCGATGTCGGCCGCACACGCTGGATGGCATCTGGTCTCATGATGCCCCATGTGTTCATAACATGTCCAACCATCAGCCTCCTCACCACTCTTCCTGGTGGTTGGTTTAGGGCTCATCAGCCAGCAGATCTTCCAATACTGGCTTGTCTTCCTCACCAGCGCCCAGGTGTGCCCACTCTCACCGGCCAGTTTCTAGGATCACCTGATCGCCTAGCAGCTTCCGATGCCATTCTGCTCAGTTTTCACTGGCCTTGCTTCCGCTAAGTCTGCTTTTGCCCTCCTAGCTTTGCTCAGTCCGGCTCCAATGGCTCCGCTGCTAGATCGCTCTCACCGCCTTCCTCACATAGATTAACAATTGCAACACTCACAATTCCAGCTCAGTGGTCTCTGGTCACTGGTGGTCACAGTCCAATTCCTTAGCTCCCCTCTAATCAAGATTCGTACTATGCATTAGAGGCAGGGGTGGAGGCGGAGGCGACTCCAAAATGCAGCCGCCATCTTCCACCCTACAGCTGATCTCCTCACTGTGTTCTTTGAAGTTCTTGACGATTGCCTCAGTCTCCCGGAACTGAGTTAACTGCAGTGATTCACTTGACTGACAAAAAAGGTTGTAAAATAGGCAAACTTCACTTAACAGCAGAAGTGTTGGTCTCAAATACTGGTCATAAGTTGAGGACTACCTGTAAATAAAAGGGAAAGGAAAGAAAAATATTTTTATGGTGAGATTTTTTAGGAAAATCATTTAAAGATTAGAGAAGCTGGCAAGAAGGAGTTCTCTTTTTAAGCTTTCAATGATCTCTATTTTGTTTTATATGTTTAAGACTGAATCTTTCTCTTTGAATCTAAGGTGAATTGGATAGATGCAATTTCTGCCATGGCCTTGCTTTCTTAATAGAGTTAATATAATATTACAGTACATTGTAACTATTGTCCCTCTGCATTGTAACTATTGTCCCTCTGCATTAAGCTATATGGATTTACCTCAGACGTGATTTACATGTAATCCTCATTTAGTAACCACAATTAGGACCAGCAATTCAGTCATGAAGTTAAATGGTAATTAAGTGAAACTGTGACTATGCTTATGACTTAGCTTTCCTTTACTTTAAAGGCCTGAAAATATTATAAAAGTAAGGACTGGTCACGCAGTTACTTTTTCATCACTGTTCTAACTAAACAGTTGCTGTACAAGGCAGTCACCGAATGAGGATTTTTTGTTAGTTACTTTTTATGAAAATTAAAACATTGATCCCTATATCTGTTCCAATTTATAATTGATGATGACAGCATTCATGGCAATTGAAATTGGCTTTAACTTCTTCATATGCTGCCAGTTTATGATCTATAGCAGGTAGAAATGTTATGCAAGTAAAAAATAACTCATTTGATATATTTGCCTGTATCTGCTGAATAACACCAGCATTTTACATTCACAATGAAAATTTATTGTGCTTGTGCTTCACTTCTGAATTAAGAACGTTTCAGGTGGCCAGTCCTCTGGCACCTAATTTTCGTTCTGTGCTTTGAGGTTTACTTAGGGATATGCACAGGGACAGGTTCCAACTTATTTCGCTGCCGATTGGCTCCCTCCTGCGCTGTGTGGACATGATGCATGCATGGTAATTAAAAATCCGGGGGGGGGGGGGAGGACAAAGCTGAATAAACTTGGTGACTGCATGCACAGTGCCAGAACATGGTTTCTGAACATGCTCAGAAGAAGAAAAAATTAAAATGTGGAAAAAAATAATTTAAAAAGAGATGGCAGTGCCCACAGACTGGCATCCACCGATCCGGTTCAGTGACATCATTGTGACATCACCAGCAGGTTGCCACAGGTTCAGGCAAACTGGTTTGAACTATGAGAACCCCACCCCTGGATATGCATCAGTGGGCTTTTCTTAGAGAAAGGTAGATTTCAACTGAAGGGAAATTGTAGTCTTCTGAAGTATCCAAATGAATCGAAGTCTTATTGCAACTTGTGAAAAATTTCAGAGATTCAACATAGTCACTATTCAGAACATAGTCACTATTTTTGCAAAAAGTTAAGATGTTATAGATGTTCCTTAGAACACGTAATACTGCACATACTGATTCTGTTAGTAGTTGTACTGTTATGGAAACCAAGTGTGTGCCTACAATTCAAGTCAAACAAGTTTAACCTTTGATTTCTGTCATTACTCCATTAGTAGGGTAACTCTTTAAAACTCAGAATATAAAGACATCTCCAAAATTTCCAGCCTGCTAGGAAATGTAGTTTCAAATGAAGGGGAGCAAGGAGACAGATGGTCTGTTTCTTCACCATATTTCTTTTTTTTATTGCAAAATAGTGTTAATTAAAGGGTTTTAGTTATTCTGAAATTCAGCACATATATCTCTACCCGAAAGAAAGTAGGAAGCTGCAGTTCTGATAATTTTATAGACTTACAGAAAAATACTGTTGCAATTGTATTACTCTAATACTAGTTATGTCTGTAATGTACTTTAAAACCAAATTTTATTGATTCTTTTATTGCATGGAAAAGGAGCACCCTAACATAAAGTGACTTATGACAATAATAATAATAATAGTAATAATAATAATAATAATAATAATACATAAATAAATAAATAATTTATTAGATTTGTATGCCGCCCCTCTCCGTAGACTTCATAAAAAATAATATTGATATTTTACTTTAATCTGGAAAACTAGAAATGAATTTAAATCCACACATTCCAGTGACTGACTACTGTCATCTTTAGTTGCCTCATACCTATATAGAGGTTGGTTAATGATAATGTATAATCTCTAAAGCAGGTTCATAGAAATTTATTAAGAAATCAAAACCTCCCAACCTGTTCCACTTCTTGGTATCTATTGTGATACTGGTAAGAACACTAGAGAAACAATTCCAATATGTAGGAGCAGCAGTGGGTTGCTCCTGGTTCGGCCTGGTTCTGCAAACTGGTAGCGCTTGCAGCAGGAGGCTCCACCTACCCACTTGGAGCAAGCGCACGTATGAACCAGTAGTAACTCATTACCAGGGGTGGGCTGCTACCTGGAGGGGGGGAACACAGTTGGGTAGCAAAAATGGAGCTCCACCCCAGAGCACCCAATCAGCACTGAAAGATGTTGAAAGAAAATGCAGGGTGTCCTGAATAAGCCATGCCCACAATGTGGTAGTAAAAAAATTGGTAGCCCTTCACTGCTCACTACTATGTGGGAGTCAAAGCTATATGAATTACTCTATATAATAATATGTGGTAGTATATGTTGTGTTTGGGCCTGGGCCAGCCGTTGCTCCCACAGATTGGAGAGACGCGGCACAAAGTGAATGTGAAAGCCTGGCTGACAGTCAGGAAGATGTGGCAGACAGCCAGGAAGATGTAGCAGACAGCCAGGAAGATGTGGCAGACAGCCAGGAGGATTCAGCAGACAGCCCAGGGGATTTGGTCTGCAGTCCCTCGGACAGTTTGTCCTCGCTTAGTTCGTCTGCAGAGCAATATATTGATTTACATAACCGAAGAGCTTTGCAAAGAAGGGATCGCTTTAAGAAGTATTATAAGTCATGATAGGAGCACCTGGGCTGGGTGTGGTTCCCTTAATGAGCAGTGTTCCCTCTAATTTCTTTTTTGGGGGGTGAGCGGAAAAATATAGTGTCTGAGCGGCAGTCCCTTCGGGACTGGGCGGCACAGAAATAATAAATAATAAACAAACAAACAAACAAACAAATAAATAAAAATCCACCCTGTTTTGCCTCAGAGAATTTCAAAATAAAATACTGTACTGTGTGTCTATAACAGTGAGCTCATAATAGGGCAACTCTATCAATATCAAAATGCCACTTAAATAGTTGAGCTAGTTTTAAACTAGATTTTGATTTTCTTTCTCTCTTCCTTACTCCCATTCTTTTTCTTTCTCTTTTCCTTCCTCTCTTTTTTCTGTCTGTTTCTTTCTCTTCCTCTCTCTCTCCTTCCCTCTCACTCTTTCCCTCTCGGCTTCTGGGCAGGTTTGAAAAACTCTGAGTTCATGATGATTTTTAAGTGAGCGATTGCTCACTGCTCAGCTTAGAGGGAACTATGTTAATGAGGGCTAAAGGGATAAAAAGGGAACAGGGGCCAAGGCAAACTGTGGCTGTTTATCTGTGTTGTTTTGTGGTTCCTGCTTTGAAGTTTCTGTGCCGTTGGAGTTTTCAACCCAGCTTTGTCAGACAAGTGGGAGGTGAAAACTCTGGGACTTGCTGGTTGCTTCCAAAGATTCAAAAGGACTCCTGAAACGTCTTTGTTCATTCCAGGTTGTCTTTGTTTGTTTTTCCCTGTGTTTTTTTTGTATGCAGCTGAAGGAAGCCTTGCATTGTTTTTTGGACATTAAGAACTGTTTTTTGAGTCAGCTATTTTTGTTTATCTAATACAAGTTTGCTGCTTAGCAAAGCACGTGTGTGTTTGATTTCTTTTCATTGGACTATTACACATTGCTGAGCCAGTCAGGCAGAACAATATATGGGAGAGATCTTGAGAGACAAGGCAAAAAGATGCTGCCTAAGGTATGGAAACAGCATAGCCTACAGCTGCATAGAGGTAGAGCAACAGTCTCAGAAGGGGCAGTCCCTAAATTCCTCAGACTATATAAGGGTGACAATAAGATAATTTTATTTTCAGAGTTGTACCATTTTGCTATGGTGGTAGTTGTTGATCTCCATTATAGTCTTCAATTTCATTACTTCATTATTTATTATACTGTAAGTAATGATATGGAAATTACAGCCTGAGGCATAACCAAGATTGAACATGTACTTGAAAATGTACTTCAAGGAGCCATACAATGGACTTATTTATTAAAGGTTCTTATTGGTCAAAGTGGGTTTTAGGATACCTCTGAAAATTCTTTTTATTTGAACTTATATTCGAAAATGTCACATATCCGTAGAATAATATTTTTATATATATGATTGCTAAGTTGCAAGGGAAACTCTTTTTATGTGATATGGTGCACCTAATTCCATTGAATGGACAGATTCATAATTGATAGACTTGAAACTGAATCCTTCCCAAATAAAAAATTGTGTAATTTTTTTTCTATATCCAGAAATGTTTCTATATGCAAGGTTCAATTTCAAGTCTGTCTGAGTCCATTTAATGGTTTATATTCTTAGTACTCAGAAAATAGATAGGTATGTTTATATTTTCATTGGCTGAAGACCCTTAAATATTTTATATATGAATATAATCTCAAGTTTTCTTGCTTGAGGAACTTGCCATCTTGATTCATCGATGGGGAAACCCAATATACTAAGTTGTTGATAATAAATTCCCTGCAAAAGTATTCTGTGCTTCTACATTCTTACCAGAAGTATTGGAATTCTTGAAAAGTTACAGAAATTGAAATTACGAAAACCACTGCATGTAATCATCATACTCTTTTCCTCACAGCTGGATTCTATGACAGTTTGATGGGTTTATTGCAGTTGGCATGGATTGCTTTGGCTAAACTAAATGGCAGCTAGTTCCCTCTCCTTTGATTGTGCTGAGATTAATGAAAAGCTTTTGAAGAAATAACTTTTCATAGCTAGCATAAAAAAACATTTCTTAGATGGGTGTGTTTTTTAAATACAGTATATACAAATTTTTCAAGATTGGTGGACTAAGGTAATGAAATTCTGTTAAGAGGTTATTATTTTCCTACAGCAATATGAAAATTGAAACACATGTTGATGGGAGTGACATAATTCGCATGCTTTTTTTATTTTCACCAACAAATGTCATCATATTTTTGCAAGCTTTTACCACATAAGTACTTGCAAACACATGAAAATGAAAGCTTTACAGATGCAAAAAGTTCATAAGGTTTATACTTAAAGTTGCCTATATTATTTATTTGTTATAAATGTACAAAATTATTATGTAAACTTTATTCTTCAAGTGTTGTTACATTGTAAGTTTCACTATTATGTATCATTAAAAGCAGAAAATAAAATACAATTACTGTTCAAATTTTTAAATACCAATTTCTCCCCAAAGGGGAAATTAAAAATAACTCTGGCCCTATCCACTTGTATCATGTTGCTCTAACTGCCTCACTTTATGACTCTACTCACTGTAGTAAAAATATTCCCGAAGAAAGGGATTAGAAAAAAACAATAATCCAATACATAGCTTTTTTTTTTTGCTTTTTTTTTTTTAGAAAAGTGACATCATTTGTCTGTCTCTGACTAAAGAAGCAAAATATTCTTGGAAAAATCATAGACAGAATTAGAGATAACATTATTTTTCTTCTTCTCTCAATTAGAAAATCCCTGGTTGATCGTGGTATAATAAATACGTCCGAGTATCTCTAGTAATATATAAGTTTTCCTTGTTATTTATTAAACTACCAAAATTAACTATTCCTCTCAGCAAAAAAATAAATAAATTGGTCTGACTCTTTTCAAAGAAAAAATCAGCCCCTTTTTACAGTGGAGCATCAGGGACATTCAACAATGCTGAAATAGCCAGTGCATTTTTAAATACCTATAGACATTTTAAATTGTGTTACCAGAGGACGAGAGTAATGAGATCAATTACATGTCAATATCTTTACAAATTAGAAGGACTCAAGAGAAAAGAAATATTAAGAAGCCAGAGATCATGAATGGAAGTGAAAATTACTAGAACTATACCAAATAGCATTGGAGCAAGTTAGTTCACAGTATATGAACTAAGTTGTATGGCAGTAATACACCTTGCTCCAACATTATGTATGCTTTCTTCAGAGTTTTTTGAATTATTGATTAGTGGCATTATTGCAGAGAGCATCAGTGTGCTCATCTATTTCAGTAAAGAGGACCAGACTTTCTATTAGTTCTTTTCATAGTTCTACTAATTCTATCAGTTATTTTAATTGACATTAACAGATGTTAAAGCCCAACCCTGAATTCTGAGAAAAAGTAAAAAGCTATAGTAAACGTCCATGGCCATTAAAGGAAGCTGTCATCATTCATTGAATAACATCATACATTTAGCTGAGAGATACACATTTAGTTGGGAGATACAAAGTACTGTACAGATATAGAGTGCATGAAACCTGGTTTAATAGCAGTAACTGTGGAGTCTTAGTGGACAATCAATTAAATATGAGCAGCAGCCAAAAAAAGCCAGTGCAATAGTAAATTGCTTTAAGTTGCATTAATTAAGTTACTAGTCTAGTAAAGAGAAGGACCAGGGATGACATGATAGCAGTTTTCCAATTTTTGAGGGGCTGTCACAGAGGAGAGGCTCAACCTATTTTTCACCAAGCACCTGAAGGCCAGATAAGGAATAATGGATGGAAACTGACCGAGGTTCATTTTCAACTTTGAAATAAGGAGACATTTTCTGACAGTGAGAATAATAAACCAATAGGACAACTTGTCTTCCAGCTTTCAAGAAGAGACTGGACAGCCATCTGTCAGAAATGGTTTAGGGTCTCCTGTTTGAGCAGGGGGTTGGACTAGATCAGCGTTTCCTAACCGGTGTGCCGCGAGACAACGTCAGGTGTGCCGCGGCGAGAGGCGGCGGAGGAGAGTGGGCGGATCGGGCGGGCAATGGGGCAGGGTGGAGAAGCCAGGGGCGCGTTTGGCCGGAGGCACCTACTGCCGCACCTCCCTGCCCCTGCCTCCCCACGGTGCTTCCGGCCAAACGCGCCCCTGGCTTCTCCACCCTGCCCCATTGCCCGCCCGATCCGCCCACTCTCCTCCGCCGCCGCCTCCTGCCTTGGGGCGAGCGATCCGGCAGTCCGGGACTGTGTGGCTTTGCGCCATGAAGAGAAAACGGCCGACTTTTCCCTGCTGCCGTTTTCTCTTCATGGCGCAAAGCCACACAGTCCCGGACTCCCGAATCGCTCGCTTCTCCGGTCAGCAAAGCCATCTGCCCAGGAAAGCGCCGTGCTGGCCGGAGAAGCGAGCGATCCGGGAGTCCGGGACTGTGTGGCTTTCAGCCGGGCTAACGGGAGGCGGCGCGGGGGCCGGGCGCTGGGGACGTCTGGGAGGGCGAGGAGGCTGATGGCTGCTGCGCACTCCACTCTCTCTCCGGCTCTCTCTCGCTCTTTCTTTTTCTCTCTGTTGCTGGCGTGAACAAGAGAGAAAGAGAGAGAGAGAAAAAGGAGGGGAGAGAGAATGAGAGAAAGAAAGCAAGAGAAAGAGAGGGAAAGAAAGCAAGAGAGAGAGAGAAAGAAAGGGGGGAAGGAGGGAGAGGGAAAGACATAGAGGGAGGGAAGGAGGGAGAGAGAAAGAGCAAAAAAGAGAGGAAGAAAGAAAGAAAGAGGGATGGAGAGAAAGAAGGGAAGGAAGGAAGAGAAAGAGGGAGGGAGAAATAGAGTGAAATGGAGGAAGAGATATTTTTTTTGTCCAAACTTTTCTTTAGCCCCCCCGCCCCCCCCCTTCAGTGTTTTCCAGAATTTTGAAAACATGAATAATGTGCCGCGGCTCAAAAAAGGTTGGGAAACACTGGACTAGATGACCTACAAGATCCTTTCCAACTCTGTTATTCTATTCTATTCTGTTCTATTGTTCTGTTCTGTTGTGTTCTAAATTGCTTGATTATTCGTCACTAATCATATCACTAAAAAAAGAATAGCTTCCTTAAAAAGGGAAAATTGATAATTCAAGTAGTGTAACAGGTAAATATGTTGACAGAATATCCAAATAAGGCTTAAATAAATAACAATAGGCATGCAAGAAAGAACATTTATTCTTAATCTGTTGGAAAACCTTTGAAAGTTACTTATTACTATATTTTACAATGTTATGATAAATATTTCTTATATATTTGATAACTTTTGTAAAAATGTTCTTGCATTCTCTAAAATTAATAGGACAACACCAAAATAAACAGAATCCCTTAATATGCTGCTGGAAAATCTACTCCTCAGAGTTTTGTTAATTCAAAATTTTCAGGCTCCAGGGCTGAGCCACCAGCCTCCAGCTGAGGGCTGCCGGGAGGCCTAGGGGACAGCAGAGGTAAAAAGGTGCATCTGATGCACCAAAAAATACCGTATGTTTCTTTTGCTTTTGTTTATTTATGTTGAAAATTTTGTCAATTTTGCAGTGAGCTTATTTATTATTTCTGGAGGCTTTTTCATCTTTTTATAAAACTCCTGATTGCTAGTCTCTAAAAATCATCAGAAAAGGGCAACATAGAAATACAATTATAATTATGGTAAGCATCTTACACAGTTAGACACTTACATGGTGTCCTAATAACCAGGCAGTATTGCTCAGAACACAACTTTATTATGATAGGAATTCATAACAGAAGGCAATCAAAGAAAGGAAAACCAGAGGGAAAAAAGAATCACCTCACCTGCTTCTGGCAGCAGTTAAAACCAACTGTCAGAAAGTCTCTGACCAATGAGGGGCACCAAACTTCCCGTGGTCCAAACATTCCAATCCCAGCAGCCCGGCTGCTGCTGTGACATAACACCCCTCCCCACCAGATTTGCACAGATGTAATATTTCAGATAGGCCGGGCGCTGGGAGGGGGGGGGGTCATCGCCAGTCCCAAAGTAAGGTTAAAGCGAGATAGGAGTTGTCTCTGGTGACGGAGGTCTCTAATGCCGCAGATGAGCTGCTTGAGCAATGAATCCTCCAACAGAATGAAATCACATTCTAAGGCAGCTCCCCTTAAAGCGGCTAAGTATTCATTGACCGAGTCCTCTTCCCCTTGGAGATACTAATGGAAAGTGAAACGGCGAGCAAACTTAGATGGAGTGGAGGAGTAGTGTTGCTGGTGTAATTCAGCCCACTAAAGTTCTAGCTGTGGCAAACATAGCCGTGTCACATGCATGCGTCTGTTAGTTTATGGGGTTCTTTTAAAGCTTGTATAAATTTTAAAGTTTTCTGATTATTCATGATTTGTTCCATTCTGTTGTGAGCCGCCCCGAGTCTTCGGAGAGGGGCGGCATACAAATCTAAATAATAAATAAATAAATAAATAAATAAATAAATAAATAAATAAATAAATAATAAATTCAGGAAGCAAGCCTGCTTACATTGCTCAGACATTCCAGTCAAGTCACTAGCCCTCAGGAAGCATTCAAACCTTTGGAGGAAGTTTGCCCATATCTCTTTGGAAGGGTTGGAAGGGTCAAAGTGTGAGGCAGCAGAAGATGGAGCAGCCATGACAGGAACAAGGAACGGCTATGCAGATAAAAAGAAGAGCGTTTGCAGCAGCGTGGTGAGTCCAGAGCCTCGTTGCCAATTGTTGAGTCCTAATAATCAGGTGTTATTGCTCAGAACACAACTTTATTATGGTAGGAACTCAGAACAGAAGGCAATCAACGAAAGGAAAACCAGAGAAAAAAAAGAATCGCCTCAGCTGCTTCTGGAAGCAGTTAATACCAACTGTCAGAAGGTCTGACCAATGAGATGTGCCAAACTTCCTGTGCTCCGAACATTCCAATCCCAACAGCCCGGCTGCTGCTGGGACATAACAACAACCCTCTGGCCCAGGGGTAGGCAAAGTTGGCTCTTCTATGACATGTGGACTTCAACTCCCAGAATTCCGGAGCTAGCATGATTGGCTCAGGAATTCTGGGAGTGGAAGTTCACAAGTCATAGAAAAGCCAACTTTGCCTACCCTTGCTCTGGCCTAACACCAAACCTAGGCCTTAAGGCATTTTTTGGAACCCAAGGAAGAAGACACTATTTTTATATCTCTGGTTGATGCTTTTTCAGAAGGTTGGGACCACAACAGAGAAAGCATGTCTCCCTGGACATGATACTGGAGAAAACAACCTGAGACCATATTCAGTGAGCTTTATTAAGCACACCTGAGTTGCCAAATCTAGTCTTGACTCTGACATCTACTGATAAGACCTTTCTCAAAATGTCATTTGATACGGTGAAAATTAAACAGTATTCTTTAGATATAAAGAATTTGGTATGCAGAGAGAAAAACGTTATTACTTTGGAAAATATAAAATAAAACATTGTGTTTTTCTATTCTGTGTATTCAAATCAAATATTTATTTCCATTTGTCATACTGAAAAAGAGTAAATGACCTTTCATTGACTTTATTGCTTCAAATATTTACACTTTTATCAGCTTAATTCACACATTTATACTTTGTCAAAATCTTTAATGTCATACTAATTACAACAATTATATGAATAATGTTTTTTTAATACATCACAGAAGAACTACTGTAAATGATGGGCAAAAACATGTACTACAGTGACCTAAGAAATCAGTTCCAAGTTGTTCATTAGGAGCTTAAAATATTTATTTTGGATGGATAGCATGTATTTTTGTATCCTGCTGACATATGACAGAATTAATAATCCAACACCAGTTTATTTAATGAGGGAAATAAATCGATATTTCATGTTATCTCCTCTGGGCAATTGGCAAAATGTCAACTTCTTAAGCATTTAGAAATACATTTGATTAATATGTTTAGAGATGAATATTATTTTTCTTCGAATACATTTGATGCCAAAAATATAATTAAAGAAATGCAAGCAAGGCTAGAGATGTGATTGGTGCTGAACAAAATGTCAAAGTTGAACAGAGAGGTTCATATAATAGGGATTGAATAAAAAAGGAGGGAAAGGAGAATCATCCTAACAAACACGGATCCAAAAATCTAGAAGGTAGTTGCAGTTTAAGTGATGGCTGTTTTTTCCAAGAAAAGAGTTCATGGTCTCAGATTCCACTATGAAAGTGCAAGGTGATGAAAAATAACATTGCCAGCAAATGTCTCTATCCCCTTATAAAGCTTCCTGAAACCAGATGCTCAGTTGATGTTCATCATGGTTCTGACTCCTATTTTCTTTATACATGAATAGACAGAAACATTTAATAAAAAAATATGGATCAGTTTATGTATTGTTGTGGTTAGCTCTGGCCCAGCTCCTGCCCCAAGGTCTGTGGATGTGGGGGAGACATCCACATGCCGCAGGCCTGTTTTGCTCCCGGTGGAATCTGATGATGAAGGCTCTTCTGACCAAGTAGACATGAGTGACAGGGAGGAGGAGAGTGTGGCAGACAGCTCAGAAGGAGATCAATTATCTCTCTCCTCCTTGGATTCGGAACATGAGTTAATGATACAGCCACGCATGCAGAGAGCAATGCATAGGCAGCAACAACTGAGAGAGTATTATCGAAGAAAATGAGGCCACCTGTGGTTGGGTGGGGTTGTGGTAATTAGTGAGGCTGCTATAAAGAGCAGCGTGTGGGTTTGGCCATTGTGGAGGATTATCTGATTGTTGTGTTTCCTGACTGCCTTGCTGACTTCGATCTTGGTGTGTTGCTTTTCCCCCGCTTTAAAACTAAAGCAGAGCAAAGGGTGTTTCACTTTGTGAATGAAGAAGGACTGTGAATTGCCTCACAGCTGCAAGCTAAGTATCTCAGAACTGATAAGGGACTTGTATAAATTACCAGTTTGTTTGGAGACGAGTGCTCTTTGCTATACAAAAAGAGGGCTTAGTTTAAGTGAATTTTCATTATAAAGAACATTGTTTTGAATTTTCAAACGTGTGTGTGTCTGAAATTTGTACCTGTGAATTTTCGGGAGGATTCTACCAGAGAGCCCGACAGAACAATGTATTATTTTCCTCTTTCATTTTTTAGACACCTGGACATTCTTCTTTCAAAAAAGTCCATCCATTTCTCTTCTATCTCTCCAATTCTGTTTTTTGTGCTAATCATGCTTTGATGTTTATTTCATCATTTTTTCCTCCTGAAGCTTTTTAACCTTTTGAAATTTTGAATTCCTGCAACAACTGTTATACTTATATTGTGTGTAAATAATGTCTTGGGTTATAGAAGGATATGTATGAGTTCTCAATTTTATAATCTATCAACTGTGTTGGATCATGGAAATAGATAGATATGGAAAACTTCAGGTAGATTAAACAGATGGAGGGTGGGACAAAATGTTAAATACAACCTAATGTCTCATGCAATGGGAAAATATATAGAAGCAAAAAAGCCACTAGCTATAAAATCTGTCCAACAATAATTTAGCTAACCTTCTCAAACTAGCACTATCTATATGTGCAAGGATTATGACTCTTTATAACCACACTTAAAATCTTTTCTATATTAGATCTGTATTGTGTTACTCCTAAAATGTGAATTTTCTACACAATCATCATAATAAAAAAAAATTACGCTAACAGCTTTTTATATTGCTTCAGTCTGAAAATATTAACCAAAAGCACAAAGAAAATCCCTTCACATCTAAATGGCCTCAGGATTTCTGCCTCCACTACACAACAAATTGAGCTATATTTATATGACTTCATGCTTTTCTTTTACGTAATCACATTTTGTTCTTTTCAGATACCCAAAAGCAATTTGTAGCTATTTTATATTGATAATGTCCTGGGAAAATATTCTGCTAGGAAATGGTTTGCGTTAAGCAAAGATGACTAGATAATAAAAATAATTATTTTAACCACTGTTCATGGGTTTTTACATGAAAATCTGATAGTACACTTATTGATAGCTGTTTCATGACCCTGCAAGTTAATTTTCCATTTAGAGCTGACAGTCCTATGAATTTTAAGCACTCCCTTAACCAAGAGATATAACTTCTACCCATCCCTTAGTTTAACATGAAAGGGAGAGGATGGAAAGTAAGGAGAGGGCTGTTTATGAGAAATAGTATATTTGGAAAATATATATACAAATTTCCCTTAATAAATAAATAACTAGTGACAAGAGGAAGGTAATTAATCTGAGTAGAGATATAATGCACATTTCTGGCAATGCCTTGCATGAGGTTATCCATGAGGTTGCAATTCTATCAAAGGTTGTAGGAATTAATATTGAACAATAGGCTTATTTATTTAAAAAAAAGTACAACATAAGTGCAATATCACTTCACCATTTATATTCCTAGCAGTTAGTCCTGAGAGAAATACTGCTTCCATTGCTGAAAGTAATAATTATTCCCCATGAATTTGTCTAATTATTGTCCCCGAATCTATATATATTTCACAGTTGGCTATACAGAGTCCTAACAAATTATATTAGTCTCCCAAGTAGTTTAATTTTGTCTCAAAAATCCTAAACACTTTGAGTTCATGTTCAACAATTATATATTTTAAGCTCAACAACAATGAATTTCTCAATTTTCAATTTCCTCTTCTTAGGTGTGAAATATGTACTAGAAAGTTAATTTGTGTGAAGAATACTGATAAGTCTTTTTTCATGTAACATTTACACATTTACACATCAAATAATTAAATAATCTATGTATCTTATAAATATACAATATACAGTGATACCTTGTCTTACAAACTTAATTGGTTCCAGGATGAGATTCTTAAGGTGAAAAGTTTGTAAGACAAAACAATGTTTCCCATAGGAATCAATGGAAAAGCGTTTAATGCGTGCAAGCCCAAAATTCACCCCTTTTGCCAGCCAAAGTGCCCGTTTTTGCGCTGCTGGGATTCCCCTGAGGCTGAGGTTTCCCAGCAAAGGGAGCATCAGTGAAATCGCAGCATCGCAAAAACACTGAAGTCCTTGAAACCCCACCTTCGGACCTCTGTTTTTGCGATGCTGCGATTTCACTGAGGCTCCCCTCATGGGAAACCCCACCTCTGGACTTCCATTGCCAGCGAAGCGCCCATTTTTGTGCTGCTTGGATTCCCACGCAGCATCATAAAAACACGGAAGTCCGGAGGTGGGGTTTCCCATGGAGAGGAGCCTCAGGAGAATCCCAGCAGTGCAAAAACTGGTGCTTCGCTGGCAACAGAAGTCCGGAGGCGGGGCATCCCAGTTGCGGCAGTGGGGTTGTAAGGTGAAAATAGTTTGTAAGAAGAGGCAAAAAAATCTTAATCCCCGGGTTTGTATCTCGAAAAGTTTCTATGATGAGGCGTTTGTAAGACGAGATATCACTGTATCTGATATTCATGTTTCCACTTAAATAATATGGATGAAAGGATCAGCCTTTGTTAATTTTCTGGAACAACTCATAATCTGATCTTTGGTGGCACTTTAACCTGTCTTTAATCTTTTTAGACAGATCAATATGCACCATGATTTTTTAAATACATCACAAAGGTTTCAGCCATTATTATTTCTTTTTCTAAAGTTTCTAGATATGAAAATGATGAATATCATTTCTATAACATTCAAAATCACATGAATTAGGTATATTATGGTATCTCTTGTTTAAAAGTAGTAAAAATATATGGCAGATCAAATGATTTCTTTGATTCCTACTTAAATCATATAAATCTATTTCCAAACATTCCATTGAGGCTGTGAATGAAATATTTGTAAAGGGCATTGTCTTTTGTAATCGAGTCCTCCTCCTATAATAGTCACCACATTTGACTTTAAAAGGTCTCTAGGGAGAAAGATTAATTAGATTTAAATTGTGTTACAGAAAAATGTACTTTACATAGTTGCACTCTAGAAAGCATTATGGTGTTTCTTTAATGTGTTTAAAAATTCAAAAATGTTTTTAAAAGCCACTTAAAAAGTCAAGCTAAAGGCAAGCTAATGGAAAATCGTGTCATCTTTCAAATTGATGTATGCTCAGTTTCATGAGGCCTTACTTGTTGTATGATGTTAGGCAGATGCAAAAGAAATCTTTGTAAATGATCGCTGAAGTTTTTCAAACAGACCATTAGAATCAACAGAAAACTAGAGAAAAATCTCTTGCTGCTCTGCCATGAATCCAGATTAAAGAGACAAGAAATATAAACACACTGAAAAGTAAGATCATGCAGTACATTTAGCACTAGCTGTTTATGGATTGTCTGAATGTAATTTATTTTTACATTTTTCCTTTTTTCCTTTTCTTCCCTTTCTTTCCTTTCTTTAGGAATGTTATCTTAATCTTAAAACATGTTATCTTAATCTTCATTACAATATCATTATAATTTTCTTAATAATTGGGATTTCATATATTCTTTCAAAACAATTGCTTAAATCAAACTTCCATATAATAAATATTCAGATTTTCCATTTAAAACACCTTTCATAAGTTAAAATCATTACTATCTTAATAGATCAGTAAATAACAATTGGGGGTTACTCAATCATTAATTGTAAAATCTTTCTTCTACATGATATTTATCTTGCATAAGGAGAAACCATACTCTTAAAAAAGGTAAATCTATTCATATTAATTATGTAGAACAAATGATTAATGAAAAAATTCATACTACCGTGTTTCCCCGATAGTAAGACAGAGTCTTACTTTCTTTTTATCCCCAAAAGCTCCACTAGGTCTTACTTTCGGGGTATGTCTTACATACCCCCCCCCGCCGTTTCCCGCCTCCACTCACCAAATTGACAGGGTGAAGTCGGGAAGACCCAGGGAAGGTTTCTTCGGCCGCCCAGCAGCTGATCTGTTCGGCAGCAGCCCTGGTGGCGGTTCCCTCCGCTTTGACGGCGCTGGTCCACTCGCTCGTCCCCGCAACCGACCCGCTTCCCTGACATGCGTCTGGAGGGGAGGAGCCGCTCTGCGCAGTTGGGCAGCCCTGCCTGCCGGAAAGGAGGCGGGCGAAGGAGGGCGCAGCTCCAGCCGCCCGCTCAGCTCGCTTCTACAACTTCGGACCAGCGCCGTCCTTCGCCTCGCATTTCCAGGTTGGCGAGCCTGGATTGTTTTTCCTGCGAGCGCTGGTCCCCGCTAAGCCTTCTGCGCCTGACTCGGTGAGGCGAGAGGGAAGAAGGAGAAGCGCAAGTGGATGCGGAGCGCCCGGGAGGCATTTATCCGTCCTTCGCTCCGTATCCACTTGCGCTTCTCCTTCTTCCCTCTCGCCTCGCCGAGTCAGGCGCAGAAGGCTTAGCGGGGACCAGCGCTCGCAGGAAAAACAATCCAGGCTCGCCAACCCGGAAATGCGACACGAAGGACGGCGCTGGTCCGAAGTTGTAGAAGCGAGCCGAGCGGGCGGCCGGAGCTGCGCCCTCCTTCGCCCGCCTCCTTTCCGGCAGGCAGGGCTGCCCAACTGCGCAGAGCGGCTCCTCCCCTCCAGACGCGTGTCGGGGAAACGGGTCGGTTGCGGGGACGAGCGAGCGGACCAGCGCCGTCAAAGTGGAGGGAACCGCCGCCAGGGCGCCGCGAACTGCTCCAACGCCTCCCTCGCTTTTAGTACCGTGTTTCCCCGAAAGTAAGACATATGTCTTACTTTCGGGGTATGGCTTATATTAGCCGACCCCCCTGAAACCCCCCATATGTCTTACAATCGGGGGGGTCTTACTATCGGGGAAACACGGTATTAATAATATTATCCTAACCTTTGTATTGTTTTAAACAAGTCAGCATTAATAATCCTCTTGGGTATAAGTATAGTTGGAAGAAAAAGTTTAATTACACAGAATTATCCCCACTTGAAGCAACAATTTCTTACAAAATAACCTATCCTGTTAATCAAATTTATTTATTTATTTATTTATTTATTTATTTATTATTTAGATTTGTATGCCGCCCCTCTCCGCAGACTCGGGGCGGCTCACAACAAAGTGAAAAAAAACAATGTACAACAAATCTAAATTACTGTTTAAAAATATTTAAAAGACCCCATTTTCTAAACACACATGCATGCAAATTTAAATGGGTAACTCACATTTTACTTGTACATTTTATTTACTTGTAAAATATTGTTGTTGGCTTGATCAGAAGAGAAAGCCATGGTTCCTTCCTTCTGAAAGTCTCTTCAACCCCCCCCCCCTTCCTTCCTGCCTTTCACATCGGAACTGTGGAGCTTTGGAAAATGCTGCAGGGCAGTTTTCATGTCAGTGAAAGTCAGTGACTCTAGTATAAGTCGAGGTTGGATTTTTCGGCACATTTTTGTGCAGAAAATCTTGACTTATAATCGAGTATATACGGTAATCTTCATTAGTAGTCTTAAATCAGAGCAATGCAATTATGTGCTGAAAGCAGAGTAGAGAGTTTCTTAGATATGAGATACTCAGGCCCTGGCTAAACCTCTGCCTCTGGTACTGAGTCCTCACCAGCCTCCTCAGCCGACTTGGGTACCAGCTGCACAGGCTCCTGGCACATCACCAAGTCAGTCTCCTTTCAAACAAGATCCACTACCACTGTTGGCCCACAACACTGTGCTGTTAGGACTGGTTCATTCCAGTGGTGGGTTACTATCAGTGTAGTAAGTGATTCCGCACCAGTAGCAACCACCAGACTGTGCAATTTGCATACAACCACTCTGGTGCTGGTCTTTTTCCTTGATTTTTTCCAGTTTTTTTGCTTTCTGCACATGCTCAGAAGCAAAATTTTGTGAGGGGACACTTGTGCATGTGAGATTTCGGTGATCACTGAAATTGCACACTTGAGCATCTCCTTGTGAGATTTTGGCACGATTTTGCTTCTGTGCATGCACAGGAAGCAAAATCGTGCCAAAATCTCACAAGGAGATGCTCAAGTGTGCAATTTCAGTGATCACGTGGGACATGCGCATGGGCACACTCGAATGAAGAGTTTTTCAGGTAAGTGCAACCCACTGCTTGTTCATTCCAATTGAATCAGTTGCCAGAAGCTTGAATTCTTCAATGTATATTCTCACAGAGTTATTGACCTAGTAAAGATGCATTTCTGGGCATTTTCCACCTAAATAGAATCTCAAAAATGCTCTCTAAATCTGGTGGGGGTGTTTGAGAGGTTATCCAGGATGGACTCATTCCTTTTGATGACTCAAAGTGCCTATCTGTCTGTCAGAAACTCCTCTGGTTGGTGCCAATGGATACTTCACACTGAACTAGAAATGTTTTCATTTTATCAGGCTGTCCAGTTAATCTCTGCAGTAGGCAGCTGCAAGTCTTTGGGATGAGCGTGGCAGAAACTGGCAGTTGTGCCTGGCCAGGGGGGCAGGTGGTTGTGGTTGCTGTATTAAGACCATGTTGAGTCAGAAACTGCACTTGCTGTATCAGCAGGTGAAGACTGGCTGCTAAGTTTCTCATTTTGTCTTCTGTGCTGTCTTGGCACCTGCTAAGGGAGTATACATATGGCTCATCAACATCGCTGCAGCTTTGGAATCTGAAGCCCTGGCTTAGGTATTCTGGAATCCATGAAAATTTTGGTGAAGAACTACTAGTTCAGATTGATGTTAAGCGCAGGAAAATTACAAAGTCTAGGCAATTCAAAATAAATATACAGATTTATTGCAAGCTTAAGTCTTTACAAGAATCTGAACTATAGGGACTTCCCCTCAAGATGGCTTCTGCATGGTAAGGGCTTCTTTTTTCTCTCTTACTGATGATCTGCTGATATTCCTGCCAAAGTTGGTTCTTTGACAATGTTCACATAGGAATGACTCAAAATGACTTTTTAATAATCATGGACCCAGCTGGGAAAGAGTGGGTCTTGAAGATTCCAATTCCTTTTGTAAGCAACTGAAGTCATTGATTGGGTGTATAGATGTTCCTGTCAGTATTTTGTTTTCTTAAGCAGGTCTGAGTATTAACTTTCACTTTTTGAATTTATTGCTTCATTTTGCTTTTTGCTTTAAAAATTGAGTAGTAGTTACTGACTTATTGATGGACTCATTTTTTTTCTTTTTATATATGTTGTTCTGAATAACCTCTGTCCCCCCCATATAGAAACATGGCAGGTGTTTGGGAGAGAGTTTTTAGATTCTTATCACTGGATTTCTGTATTTTTTGAATTTGCAAAATATCTGGAGTTTACAGTTTGTTGGATTTTTCTTATAACCTTGGATTGAAATAGAAAGGAAAACGTATCTTCTTTGTTTCCTGATCAAGTGTCACATATTAAAATGGCTAAATAGTGCTTGAAAGGGGGCAGTGGATATGCGGCCCTAGCTGAATTTCTCTTTAAAAAGCTTGATGAGACAATAAAGATCCTGAAAAATATGTTAGGGCATACACAAAATACACAAAATATTTTGATCCAATTCCAGATCAAAGAGATAGTCTCATGGAGAATGGTTGTTCATCTCTTGCTCCAAAGTTTAAGTCTGCATATTCCTACAATATCAGGACTCTGACTGAAATGAGAAGTGGCAAATTTCTTTCTTCTATAGACATTGAGAGAGACAGCATAGATTTATTAAAGTTAACTGGTAACTACTTCTATTTGAACTTTGATCAAAAGAGAGACTTATTCTGGAGAATAAATCTATACTGCTCAAAAAAATAAAGGGAAAGCTCAAATAACACATCCTAGATCTGAATGAATGAAATATTCTCATTGAATACTTTGTTCTGTACAAAACTGAATGCGTACAACAGTATGTGAAATTGACTGTCAATTAGTGTTGCTTCCTAAGTGGACAGTTTTATTTCACAGAAGTTTGATTTACTTGGAGTTATATTGTGTTGTTTTAGTGTTCCCTTTATTTGTTTTGAGCAGTGTATTATATTTAACTAAACAACAATTGAAAAGAGGTGGCATTAAAAAACAAATGTGAATATTTGATCCAGGACAAAATATTTAATTTTGTTTTGTTTTAGGATTATTATTTTTCTCCTAATTATTTTGTCACTAATATATAAAAGATAGCTCAATAATTTGCAAATAGATTTAGTAGTTTAAAATTAGGTGAGGCCCTGTTTCACAAGAGGTGGGAACTAATGTAGTAATGTATTAATTGGTATTCAACTAGAGGCGATAATATGTGTATAGGTGGGGTGTGGTTGATATACTTCTTTTAATGTTTTGCTTGTTTGGGGGTTTTGCCTTTTTTGTCCCTTTGTCTTCATTTGCATTTTGTTTGGAATTTGTATTTTAACCTTGAACAAAATTAAATATACAATAATTTTAAAAGAATCTGTACTACTAATGTTAAAGCAAATACACAGTAGATAAGAGACAAAGGAATTATTGTGGGAATGAAGGTACTTGAGATTGATGATGCATTTGACGCCTCCCTTGGGATCAACCCACTCATCTCCTATAATTCACACTGCTGTTAATAAATTAATTCCTTTTAAACCTTATTTATTCTTTTTTTTTTAAGTCTACTTTGGGTCCTAAGACTTAATCAAGCAATTTGGTAAGCAATGTAAAGGAATGTAGACACAACTTTTGGGAAGAAATAAACAAGTTAGGGGATGAGAAATCTATGAAAACACAAAATATAGGAATGAAACATATTTTTTTGGAACAGGGAGATTTATCTTGCTTATCAACAATAATTGGGATTGGGAATTCTGTCACTAAGCAATGCAACCACAGTCACAACATTAGGTAACTGTGCCAACTTACTATGCAGTTCTAAAAGTTCCAGTTGCTGTCACTAGGCAAATCCCATGCAGCCACAGTTCCCCACCTCCATGTGATCACTACTTGCAACCTCCTGGAAGCCTTTCCATTGCCTTTGTTTGCTGGGAATGTGCAATTAAGGTCACAAATGACAATCCCATGACAGCAGGATGTTGTGACATGTAATTGCAAGCCAGTTGCCAATCACCTAAATTGCAATCATGTTATTGTGGGGATGCTGTGGTAGCTGCAGCTGTTATAACTCAGGTCATCTAGGCAGAAGCAGGCATCAATAGAGTCCTTTATTGCTGTTAACTGCCACAACAAACATCTGATAAGGCGCCACCCCCACTACGCTGGAGACGGTCACCCTCTGTTCCCCAAACAAACGCCAGTAAATAACAAAATCAATTTGCAAAGGCAGAGAGGAAGTCCAAAGAGAAGGTGCAACTCACAGGGCAAGAGTCAAGGCCCAAAGGCAAGGCAAGGATAAGGCAAGTCCCCAAGGCAAATCAAGTCCATAAGCAAAAAAGCAGTCTGCAAGGCAAAGACAAAGGGCAAGTAGAAACACAAGTCAAGGCTAAGTTTTTTCAAAGCTGGGGGACATAAACCAAAGCAAACAGTAGTTCCTGATAGAGACAAACTCCTCTGGCTTCTCCTTAAGTCAGTCAATGCTAAGTGTTCCTTATGAGGAGGGGAGACCTTTCCCCTAGCATCCTCACAGGTCTCTTTGAGCTTGCCTCTGGTTTACTCTCCGTACCCTCGGATTGAGTGGTGGAGGCAGCTATTCCTCATCAGAGGGGATTTGCTGCCTCTCAGCACCACTGCCTGTCTGCAGCTGACCTTCCTTTGTGGGGGCCAGAAGTTCTATGTCTGGTCAACCATATACCCCAATGCCTGAGGGGCCTGGGACAGCATCATCCTCAGCCCCTGGATTTTCAAAATATTCCCAGGGAGACATGCCATCCCCGTCAGGCAATCTCGAATCCAACTCCAACTCCAAACCAGGATCTGATGGGGCCATGACAGCAATGAGGACCAATAAATATTTCTCATTTAGCACCATTCTTACTTCAAATAGCCATTGAATGAGTGGATGCTAAATGAGAACTAACAGCAGAGGATGAATTTGATTTTTAGAGATACTTTATCTTTACTTTGTTCAAAATTATAACACATAATCAAACGTCACAAAATTATGGCACTATAACCCTATTTTCTGATAATATTTCTTAAATATTTATTACTGAAATCAATATGAATGGATATTAAGAAAGAACTGACATATATATATATATACTGCTCAAAAAATAAATGGAACATTTAAACAACAGAATATAACTCCAAGTAAATCAAACTTCTGTGAAATCAAACTGTCCACTTAGGAAGCAACACTTTTTGACAATCAATTTCATTTTGTTGTCAGCACATTCAGCTTCATACAGAACAAAGTATTCAATGAGAATATTTCATTCATTCAGATCTAGGATGTACTATTTGAGTGTTCCCTTTATTTTTTTGAGTAGTGTATTTTATATAAGATCAGATGTGGATATTTTCCAAAGCAGTTCTAAAAGAAATGTGAGAAATTCTAGAAATTTAAATGCCTATGATATCTATAATAAACAAAACTTTAATTAACATTATTTCATATTATGTGACAAGGTGGTTATCATATAGATTGTTTAAAATATTTTCATATTTCAGGGTAGGTTGTTTTAAATATAGGTTGCTCACATATTATATTGCTTAAAAAGTTTTCATATTTAAGGACATATTGTTTTAAATACAGGTTGTCCAGTGCATGTAATATTTCTTTCTACAGTACATTAACAGTTGAGCAATATTCATAAAGAATATTTCATTGATATATTGAAAATATGAGATGTTCATTATGGGTGATTATAATAAAGTATTCACCAGATTTAAAAAATAATGAACTACACAATGCTCATATTACATAAAAAAGCATGTTTTAATAAAAAAAAATTAGGAATCAATATATGTGCAACTAATATTCAATAAATAGTAAATGTTAAGCAGGGACACAAATATCATTACTTTGAAAAATTACTAAAGGCACAATAATAGGAAAATCACCATCAGTCGTCAATCACAATCACAATGATTATGATCTGCTATCCAAATGCAGGGGAGAATTGTTTAAATTGACTTATGAGTAATACATTGAGTTTTGATAATGCATTTAGATTTTGAACTAATGTCTAACTGGATTTTACTTAATTTTCATTTAAACCCATTGCTTTTTTGTTCTGTCTTCTGCATGTAGCCCTTCAAATACTTGAAGATAATCTCCAGGTTAACATACTCAAGAACTTCAACTATTCCTCCTTATTTATCTTTTAATTCCTTCCAAGCCTCTTATATTTTTGATTGTCATGTTCTGGTCATGTTCCAGTTTGTCAGGGTTCCTTGTAAAATATGACACCCAGAACCAAATCCATTTTCTTTGGTACAGAATAGAAAAGAATAATGATTCAACTTGTGAAGTCAAAATATAGAATACAAAGCAAATACAGGTAGTCTCTATTCTAAGTGACTATCATTTCCCCATGAGAAAGATTTATTCAATTAATTTCAAAATCCCATCTAGATCCTTAGTCCATCTATAACTTTCCAAAAATAATATTTATTCCTGGCCACCAATTTTTGCTGTAATGTCATCCCTACTCCTTCAGCAACATCTAGCTTACCATGTTCTCATTGGAAATTTGCATACTACATAACATATCTGCATATGTAACATATCTAAGTTTAGTGAACCTAGGGACCATGCCCAAATATTTGAAGATTTTTGCCAGCACTCAACTACTACATGTGTGTTTTAGTCCACATTGCCATAATCAGCTTTTTTCAGAATACAGGTAGTCATTGTTGAATGAACACTTGTTCAGTGATTGTTCAAAATTATATCAGCACTAACTGAGAGGAACTTATGATGGCTCCTTTTAGTTGCAGCTCTCACAGCATCCCCAGCCATGTGATTGCAATTCAGGCACTTGGCAAATGGCTCATAATTAAGACATTGCAGTGTACTGAGGTCATGTAATCACCATTTGTGACCTTCACTGTCAGCTTCTGACAAAATCAATGGGAAAACTGGAAGGAAGTTGCAAATGGCAATCATATTACCACAGGATGCTGTTACTACGCAGGATTCATTATTGATGGTAACTGGGAATGCTGCAAATACCATTAGTCAACCTAGTCATGTGACATTGAGCTTTATGACATCGTTTAGTGACAGAATTGTCAGTTCCAATTACTCTAGTTAAATGACAACTACCTGGCATTGATCTCAAGGGCTTCCTTAGAGCAATAATTGACTAGGGCAATCAGGATTTGTTGATTGAAATGTTTTTGAAGGAAAGTCTACATTATGGATGTCAAACTCACATGCCATTGCCATCACATGATGTATCACAGTGTTTTTTCCCTTCATGGAGCTAGGGTTGGCATAGTCTCTGTGTGACATATCAGGCCCACAGGACGCCAGTTTGACACTGCTCGTCTACATTATCTTCATACAATAGCTTGCAATTGGTAATTGTAATTTCTGAGGATAGTACCCTAATTTACTTGTTTTGACCACAACAGAATTAATATAAAGAGTAAACAAAAGAGGGAAATTACTGTAGAACCTTATTGCACTCTTGAGAGTTCTAGAATTCTCACCAAAGTCATGCATTAACAATAGTAACTTTCCCTCTACACAAAAGGTATTTATCAATTTACCCCACAACCTTTTTTCTGGAAATAAACCAAATGCAAAGCTGAAGCCAATGAATATTGTTATATAATGTAGAACTTGACTTGGACAAATATTTTTTCAGTCAAATGTTGCAGTATGAGGGCAAAAACAAGAATAGGATATCCAACTCTACAACCTGATGAGATTTACTCATCTGCCAAAATATGCTCTAAATCGATCCAGTCAACCAATTTATTGTATAGTTATTTAGAATAAAGGTTACTTATAATGCTTAGAAGACTGATAGACTGATTGCTTATAATCATTAAAAGGCTGCCTTTTATCCATTTGGATTAATGCTTTGAAAAATGTAGCCAAAGAATCAGTGTGGAACAAATGTTCAGAAAACGTTGGCCTTAAAATGCTGGTCAATTCATTTTCTTGGCACCACAGGCTGTTACAAAATGCAGATGTAAATAGAAAAATTCCTAGATAATTTTACCTCATATAACAGTTATTTATAAATCAAAATAAGAAACCTGGCCTAACTTATATAGGATAGGATTCTCAGAATTGTGTCAAATTCTGGATTCAGAATAGTATATTGTAGCCCTTTGTAATCATTTATAATTTTCTAACTGTAAGTATAAAAGAAGATCTCCTCAATCTCTAAAGCTAAAAAATGTAAATAATAGTATATTTGGCTAAAAAAAGTTACAGTTCTCCATGAAATCAGAATTCTTTACAAATTCTAGTCCTGTAAGTGATTTTAAACTCATTCAGTTGGAGTGATTACAGAACATTCCTCTTCATGGTTAAGTTGGAGTGTTAGGTTAAATACCAAACTACATAGCTTTATCTCCCTAAACATCTCCATATGGCTACCCTGTTGTTTTTAAATCAATTAAAAGAAGCCTTACTGCTTTCGTTTTGTGGTCCCATCTTGTCACTTTTATTCCCTCATAAATATTCAAGAAAGCAATAGGAGACCAAGTGTTCCCCCTCCAAGGGGCTTAGTCTTTTAGCAGCTCCCTATTTTGGACTACTTGAAAGTTTTAATTAGACCTGTTCTTCTTTGCTGTTATTCAAGCATCAGATCATGGTTCATGGTTTGACTAAATCAAATTCTCATAAATTTGGTCTGTCAGTACCAAAACCTCAGTGAGGGATTGTTGAATGAAAGAATGTTTCAGAAAAGGAAATGACTATGAATAAATCTATTTATTATTGCTTAGAAACTAGCATATGGGACAAAGCTACTATTCACCTCAGAACTTTCCAAGCTATAAATATAAGAAAATGACAAGGAAGAAATCTGTTTTGTTTAATCTTTTTAGATAACTATTTATATATCTATGCTTTGTAGCAACATGGCATGCATTTGGATGAATTATAAGCAAGTTCCAGAGTAAGTAAAACCATGTCATTGAAAATAATTTGGACTTGGGCTTTAAAACCCATCATTTCTAAAAAAGAAAATAGTCAAAAAGGTTTACACCCCCTCTTCAATTACATAATTTCTTCACTGTCCCTCTACTGCATCCCTAACCTTTTAAAAATTGTCCACCCATGAATACATGCAGAGAATATGTTCATGAAATATAGATGATGCATCATTAATGGACAATTTCATCATATAGTTTCAATGTCCTTGGTTATTTTTTCTGTTTCTAATAAGTTACAAGGGTTTGGATGGACAACATTACACTCTGGTCTGTAGCAATATTTATATTCACCTGCAGGTATAAGCAAAAATAATGTCTACAACAAATTAGCTTATGTAAACATTATAGTCACAACCCATGAGAGTTAGTTGCATCAAAGTCTCCCTTTGAAAGCAGTGGAACTAAAGTGCTTGGTTAAACAAGTTAAGTCCCATTGATTTCATCTCCTCATTACATGTACTGCTGTGCTAAATATCCTTGACCTTATACAGGCTCTGTGGGTTGTATCTTTTGCATACGGTGGTTTTTCTAACAACCTTTCTAGCCTGCCAGGAGCTCAGAACATTCAAATGATTTACAATCTTGTCTTCTGTGCAAATTGGAATCGTAGTTTTAAAGATGAGCAAAACTATTAGAAATTTTTTCTAATATTTATATTAAAATACCACCATACTCCAGGAAATGATACAGACAACATAGATCATTATTGTGAGAAATGGATAAAGGTACACTGTTATGATTGAAGAAGAGCTTTTAAAAATTGATTTTATCCATAACAAAGAACAAAGTGGACTGATCAGGTTTGCTCAGGTGGACTTTTTGGAAGAAGATTTTGAGGTACCAAACTATTTTGAGCATCAAATTAGAACTATAAGATGCAACACTATTTTATTGACACAGATTTACATGAAATGAAAAAGAGTTCTTAGGATAAATGCATTTCCTATTCCTGTTTACTGTTTTAAAATAGATAAATGTCTTATTTGTAATTACACATTATTAGTAGGAAAGGAGCAGAAAGACTTACTGTGATTCCATCTGCTCCAAGTTTATTAGCTCTTATTTATTACTTATATCCAGTATATACAGTACTTATAAACAGAACCTGATCTGGTTGTTCAGACTGCTCAAGACAAGTTGTTGTTATTATTATTGCTGCTGTCTTGTTATTGATATAATTGCCGCTTTGTTGTGTTTTTATGTTGCTAACCAAATTGTGAGACTATTCAATGTTTTTCCTCCTGTTCTCATTATTCTGTTTTGTGCAACCCATAAGCTAATATTTTCTGGTAAGCAGATAGTATTACAAATATACAAGCCTTCCTGCTTCTGATTGATTCCATCCTGGAATGCAAGCTGCCTGGCATCTAATTTGTTTTCTTTTATTGTTTATGAGCATGACAGAAATATTATGGTTATTCGTTGTGTCTGTTTTCTCATCCTTATTCTGGCCATGTTAAACAGTTCCACTTATTCTTTAATTATATAAAACAACAAATATTTATTTATTTCATAATAATTTCATGTGATTATTATCATATCAGCAAACTATTAATAGTATTAGGAAGAGTAGATCGTATTGATATTATAATCACAACTACAATTCACTCTCTTCTATATAATCTTTGATATAAAACACACTGTTCTTGATAATGTGCAAGTTCATTCCCTGCGAAAAGTATAACTTTATTCTGAGTGTCTCAGTATGACTTAGATTTTTAAGATAAAGTTTACAATCCAACAGCATGTGAAATGTCTTTAAAAGCTGTATCAGTACCTAAACACAATCTTTCTGGGGGGAAAAGCATTAACATCTCTCATATCTTACAATAGAATCAAGTTGTTCAAGCCATGCTCCAAAGAAATTTCTTAAGTATTGTCACTTAAGTATGAATTTTCAAACTGGATTTTATCTGTATTAGCTATATGACTCCTGTCTTTCAGGAACTTCTGAGCAGTGTTCTGTACAATTACCAATATGACTGAGGTTGATTTACATGTTGGCTATCTTACAGAAGGTTTATCATACATGAAAATTGCTTCTGTAAACAAAGGCTTTTTACCATATCTAGCATACTTAAAGCCTGATTGGCTAAGCACAAGACGCCTTTTGAGCGGGAAATTAAAGCATTGTGATTGGTTGATTGACTGACAGCCACACTATAAAAGGAGAATTTTAAATCACTATTCCATCCCTGCCTAGGCTGTGAGTGTGCCCACCATAGAGCTGACTGTTGCTTCCGCTCAGCAATTTGTGGGCAGTGTGACCAAAAGGGCTATCTTTCTAAGGTGTGCGAATCTACTGCATTACCTTTGGATGCTCCACCTGCCCAGCCAAGTCAGAGAGGTGCTTGTTGCAGACTATTAAACTGATGGTAGGACTGTTTTGTAGGCACCAGAGTCCATAGCCCTCCTTATGATGATGCCTACCATGCCTTAGCTCAGTGGTTCTCAACCTTTCTAATGCCACGATCCTTTAATGCAGTTCCTCCTGTTGTGGTGACCCTCAACCATACGTTTAGCACCAATTCTCTCAACAGAGCTTTAAGCTGATTGGTAGGCAGGTCAGAGTGACACCCCCACTGTAAACGCCTGATTGGCTGGATTGTAAAAATATATTACAAGGCGCCAGAATAGAAACTTTAGTTCCTAACACCATGGGATATTGTCTGTTCCTTTGTCTTAGGCGACCCCTATAAAATGGTCATTCGACCCCAAAGGGTCCCAACCCCCAGGTTGAGAACCACTGCCTTAGCTACCCCTTCTACAGCCCTGCTCCATCTCTCCATCATCCTGGAAGGACAACCTTTCAGTATGGAGTGGGCACCGGCCCGATAATATGATGTTGTCCAGCATATTTGGCCAACTATGCAACTCCTCAACTTACAACTCCACCAGAAATGCAAAATCCTCAACTTACAACTGTTGTGATTCAGCCTGAGGCTGCTCAGGGACCAGCTGTGTCTCTGCTGGCTCCATGCCCGGAGGAGGATGACAGTGCAGAGGAGGGGGCTGAACAGTCGGACGGGGGAGAGGAGAGTCAGGAATGGGATGAAGGAGAACAGCATGAGAGCCCGGGGGGGGGGCTCTCCCCAGCCAGTAGCTTGGAGTCATTAGGTGATGACGCACAAGCTGTCATTGACATGAGACAGAGACGTTCAGAGCAACGAAAGGAGCAGTTAAAGAAATATTTTCACCATTGAATTAGAAACAGCTGGGTTTGGGTGTGGTCCTCATCAGCAGGGTTTAAAAGGCAGGCAAGGCCTTGAAGCCATGTGGAGTGTTATCAATTGGAGTTGCGGTGACCTGTTTTGATTCTCAGCGTCTCTGATCTTGGCTTGTGGCCTCGCAGTCTGGAAGACTCGTGGGAGGCGTCTGTTTGCTATCTACAGCTTCGTCTTGGCAGCAAGAATCTGGAATTGCTTCATGGACTATTCCCTTCATGTATATATTTGCAGTTCCAGCGTTTTCCTGTTTGTAAGGACATTTTCTGTTACCTGTGTTTTCCTTGAATTATATAAACTGCCTTTGCCTTTTACCAGTGTGTCTGGCTTCTCTTTTTGGGTTGGTATTGGCTTCTGGAGTGACCCAGACAGAACAACAACAAGCCAGGAAGGCTGATGCTGAAACCTGCTAGACTAAGCACAAGAGGCCTTTCGGGTAGAAGTTAAAGCATTGTGATTAGTTGGCTGTCTGATAGTCACACTATAAAAAGAGCTTTCAGAAGTCGCTTCGCTATTTAAGCTGAGCTGGAGTGGTATTGAAAATGCCAGAATAAAAGTTTTCTTTTAAAAAGTCGAGCCTCTGCTAAGTTCTGTCAGTGCAAAGACTCACTTATCTAACACTATGTATACAGAAGCTGTTTCCCAGAAGAACTGTAAAGCACAAACTACCATTTTTTTGGAGTATAAGATGCACCTTTTTCCCTCCTAAAAGAGGGTGGAAATGTTATACCACTGAATGCAGCCATTTTTGCTGTCCCAAAGCCCACCCCACCTGCAGAGAACTCTTGGGTTCTGGGAATAGCAAAAATGCCCCTGTTTGCAAACAATGGGCCACTTTTCACAAAAATGGGGTGGGTAAAGGGTCTGGAATGCCTGCCGACAGCTCCTGGGGACTGGGAGAAGGCAAAAAGTCGTTGAAAAGGGGAGGCATATAAATCCAAATAATAAATAAATAAAAATGCCTCAATTTTTGTGAAAAACGTGGGCAAAAACATTCAATTTTCACAAAAATGGGGGCATTTTTGCCATTCCCCAGCATCCTGTCTGCAGGCTCCCCACACACCTTTTGCCCACCCAATTTTTGCGAAAAAACATGGGGAAATTTCCCATTTTTAAACAAAAATTGGGCTTTTTTTGTCTTCTAATTGCTTCATCTAGCATGACAGCAGGAGGTATTGTAAGAGTTGAAGTCCACTAGTCTTAAAGCTGTCAAGTTTGAAAACCTCTGGGTTAGGGATTGGGGTGCAAGGGTATTCAAACTTGGCAAGTTTAAGACTTGTGGATTTCAACTCCCATTCCTGAGCTAGCATGACTGGAGGAGGAATTCTCCAGGAAGTCTACAAATCTTAAAGCTGTCAAGTTTGAAGTTTGCAAAAAGTGTACCTGGTTGTAAAACGTATACATGTTTGTAAGAAGCATTTTGCTACATTGGTGTTTTATTAAATAATATATTACTACACCATTTGATTCAGAATACTTTTTTCCTTGTTTTCCACCTCTAAAATCTAGGTGTGTCTTATATCTGGTGCGTCTTATACTCCGAAAAATATAGTATGTAGTCCAAAACCCATAGCCAATTCTAGTATTCCATCTAATAACTGTCCATACTTTATTTTCTCTCTCTGAGTTAAATATCCTGGGGGGGGGGGATGACTTAGAAAGTCATAGTAAATAAATTGGGATTGTGATACATGGTAAAGTCCTCCCACATATACTAAGATCCCAATAGCAATTATTTGCAAACATTAGTTCTTACTGGTACTGTCTATGTTCTATTTTTCCCATTGAATTTTAGGAGGCATGAACAATCATATTTTTTAGGAACTGCTGAAGTCTTACTCTTCTCTCAAACCTTTGCTGTATATCATAAACCATGTATTAATGGTCTTCATTAATTTTTTCTGCTTTTTTTCTTACACTTACTTTTAAATAAAATATATAATTTTACACTGTTTTAATTTACTGTTTATATTTTGCTTTTTCATTGCTGATGTAAAACACGTAGATTTGAAACAAAAGGATTTTTTATATTTTTATTGTTATCATCATAATTTCTTCTCAGCTTTCCGAGTATAATGCATTCCCAAAAAAGACTCAGAAGAAAATGTTCCATCTGTTAGTCCTATAGAAGTTATATCTTGAAACCTAGAACCAATATAATTTTTATAGTAGAAAAATAATCTGATCTGTTATTTTTTGAATATGTTCAATAAATCAGGCTGTATTAAATTATGCATTAGTTTAATAAAGGCAGGAAGATTCTAGAAGCATATCATGGTAGCACGCTTTTTAATAAATATTCATCTAGAATATACCTTATTCCCAGGTCATCAATAATATCTTCAACATAATCTAAATTATTTTGATACATATTTACATAGAGATAAGAATTTGATGCATTAATTTCTGTTTTAGGAATATTGTATTCATTTTTCATAATTTGGAAGTAAAATTTAAGTCAATCTATTTACAATCTCAGCATATGAATGTATTGTCCAATATGTCTTTGAAATCTTGATCAGAGCCTCATTTCAAATATCAATTTTGAGCTATAACAATAATGTGCAATGCAGTCTCCCCCCACCCATCCCATTGTACTGCACATTATTGACTGACATCTTGATTTTAGATACATTCCTTGGACTTGCATTTTACTTTCATGTTTATGGCACAGACATTTTTTTAAAGGCAACTAATTTCTTTCCAATGACATAAATATAGGATGTAATTGTTTGTCTGATTGATTTCAGTGGGACTAAACTGGCTTTAATCCAAGAATTTTGACTTAATTGGGTCACAGTTTGGGCTGCTGTTTTTCTTATATGCAACTCTAAATTCAATGGGTGAAAGTGATTCAATCTGTTTATTTCACTAATGCAAATCAATCCAATTTTGGCTAATTACCAATGTGAAGCTCTCCAAATGACAAGAATTGTGTGCATGTTCATAGCTCTATTAGGCAAAGAGACTGAGTGTAATAAGACTCCCCTTCATGTCTTTCTTAGATCACAGCTTGCAAGCTTTTGTTCAGTGTTGACATAGTTGTGTCTATGACTGATTTTTGGCATAGTATATGTTTTTATCTATTTGGACTTTCCATCACCGTCCTTGTTCACATTCTTTGTTATTCCTCTTCCTCCTCCACTACTTTTTTGATGAAATTGTCCCACAAAAGAGAATTATGAAAAAAAATGTACAAGTTTGGAATAGAAGATTTACTTTAGTCATACCGGGCTATAGTACAATTATAATTTGATAATAGGAAAAAGATATTTCCCTAAAAAAACATTATAAACAAAAAATATGAGAATGTTGACATACTATAAGAATGAAATTTATTTACTTTAGAGAATTAAACTTTTTTTATCGTGTCAGAATAAGTACTATGGTTGATTATCCAGCTTATAAAGGTGAAATCCCTGAATTTTTTAATGTTTTGCTTAAATCTCTACAAGAATAAAGCAACAAATGTAGAATTAAAGGTTTTTTCCTTCATCTATCTATCCATCCATCCATCCATCCATCCATCCATCCATCCATCTATGTGAAATCACCAAAGATTTCCATTCTTATTTGAATGAAACTGTATAAATATAACATAAAGTTCAGGAATCTCTAGATGTTTTTGTATCCTAGAAAAAGGTTAACTTTTTCAGTGAGTATAGTTGATGTAGTTCAACTTGGGGTTGGCAAAGTTGAAAAAACACCATGCAAGAATCTTTGAAGTACTTTGGATTCTCTAACATAGTATCAAATGCCCTTTTAAACATGTAATTAGAAAAGGCTTGGCAGAACAGCATATCCTTATGTTTATCCTTAGAACTGCTCCTGTCTTTAATAAAGACACTTTGATATATATAGGATATGCCTGCACTAATCTGAGATTGGTCATGCCCCTCTGACATTGTAAGGCTTAGATACAGTTTAGATGCCAAGCAGATTAATTATCAGTTCAATTTCATTTTCAGATAAATCTTTGAAAAGACCATTTTGTAGTTCTTTAGATCTTTGTGTCTAACAGTTTTCAGTTGCTTCTAGCCCTTACCTTATCTGGCTACCTACAAGCAATTTTTAAAATCAATTTTCTCCTTCTTTTCACAGGCAAAATGCCATGATGTGTTGCCACCTTCTACTCTATTCTCTTTAGGCTTTCTGATTAGCATTGTTGTCATTTTCCCCTTTCCATATGATAGGCAGTTGATGTTCATTTTTTAGCTTTCTCTGCCTACGTATATAGCAAGGCACAATGAAGGTGGGAGCAAAACAACCGGTGGTTGCCAGTTTTTCTGCCTTTTACTCACTAGCTAGAGACTACTAACTAGCAATATGGGAGGATGGAATTCCAACAATAGTGACATTTACAAAGCAGGACAAATTACAGAAGAGTTTATGACACACAAAACTGGCAGCTGTGTTTGTATTCAACGCTTGGAGAAATGTTAACAAGACCAAACATGATTAAAACTTGGTATCTTATAAGTGGTAATATATTAATTTCATTTCATACAATGTCCATTTTACTACTAGAACTTTCCCTGTAACGTTTGGGGAGAAATCCTCAACTTCATTTGTACTACAGTATACTTATCATTATTTTTTAAAACCAAACCTATGTTTAATATAGTTGAAAAACATAGTCTATTCTTGTTTTTATTGGTTTCTACAACTAACAGTGACTATGCTCTAACGGCTGGTGCTTTGTGTTCAATTGGAATGCCAAAGGATTATTAAGAAATGCCAAAGATATTCATGCTGTCAGGTTTCAGTATAATCCAAGCACTTTTGTGCCAATTTTACTTTGTAATTCATCCAGCAGCAATGAAGTCATAGTGGGGAAGGAATATCTAATCAATTCTAACAACATCAACATGGTTGCTCATATATATATAATGAACAGTGGTGACAGATATTTTTTCTGTTCGTTATAGAACCACTAAGGCTTCACAAAACTAACATAGTACATAAGAACATGTGAACATGCAAACACTTTTAAAAGTCCCAGATGATATTTCTTTAGGGCTCCAACAAATTAAAATATAGCAATAGTACATACCAACTAGATTGTGAAATAATCCTGCAGAAACAGCTGCACCCTGGAAAACTTTATTATTGAGAGTTTCCTTATTAAACAGTGCTATTAAGAGCAATTAGAAATGCTAAATAATATTGGTCCTATAAGTAGATGACATCTCATTTATACCTATCTGTCCAACATCCCCAAACCCCAACACTTTACCCTTAGATTATCCACGGTTGACCTATCCAGATTCCTAAGAGGTCAGTAAGGGGCGAGTACAAGTGCACTAGAGTGCCTTCCGTCCCCTGTCCCAGGGCCGCCGATAGACGGGTATTACTGGGAGTGGTGTCACGGGCCCGGGCCAAGGGGGGCCCGGCGCCCGCCAAAAACTCCCCAACCCCGATTGAGACAAACTCTGCCACTGCGGAGCTTCTCCGACCGCGGCCCGCACCAAGACAACAAAAGAGCCAGGGCTTGCACAACCGGTGAGGGGGGGGACTCCCTTCCTTCCGAAGCTCCCAGGGGATCCCCTTCCCTCCCACGGCCGGGAGGGGAACGAAGAAGGGGGAAGCGAAGAGAGAAGGCTGGCAGGCGCCGGTTTTTGTATGGCCTGAACGAGTCGCCTCTCTCTCTCTCTCTCTCTCTCTCTCTCCGTCTCTCCCCGCCCGGCCGCAGACAAAGGAACCGCTCGGCGCCATCCTGCAAGGCGCAGAGAAGGTGGAAAGGGTGGGAGGTGGTCAGATCTCTCCCCCCGGGGCAGGGGAGGGAAAGTGGGGGCGAGGCAAGAGAGAGGGGGGAGGCCAGAAGGAGGGGAGAAAGCGGGGAGGCTTGGCCGCCAGGTAGCTGAAAAGGAAGAAGACGGTTTTGGAGCTGCCCCCTTAAAACGTGAAGCGCGGAGCTGGTGCAGGCACCATGGCTCCGTCTTGCAGGAGGTGGCTCACCAACGAGGGAAGCAAGCATCTGCTCGCGACGGCCAGCAATGCTGCTGATAGCAACCACCCGATTGCTGGGAAGGCGTCTCAAAAGCCTCCTCAGGGGGTTTAAAGCAGGGGCTGGAAGATTGCCCAGCCCCCGCATTTTGAAAGGGAGAATCCAGCAGTCAAAAGAGATGAGAGCTGATCATTGTGAGTGCTGAGACAGAGTTGTAAAACTTCGGAGAGATGGGTGGGGGTTTGGTAGAGGGAGGACGAAGCTTCGGAGAGGGAGGATGAAAAGGCAGAAGGGGCTGGAGTCGAGTGCCTGGCAGCACGTCTCTTCCCCACCCCGTTTCCCTCCAACACGACTGACCGGGGGGCCCCCCCGGTTTTGGAGCCATTGGGATCTGTTCCGGGACGATCCTTCCTTTATTTCTTTATTGGCCAAGTATGATTGGATACACAAGGGAGGAGAGATGAACATATGAGAGAGTGAAGGGGAGACAGAGGGAGAGGATGCAGAAATGAAGAGACCTGGAAGGAGAGAATGAGAGAGACAGAAAAGAGAGAAATTGAGGGAGGAAGAAGGAAGAATGAAATGAATGGAGGGAAAGAGGGTGGAAGGACCTTTGGGGGGTAATTTCTTTCTCTCTCAACATTCAAATAATACAATGCACCATCTAATTTTCCACGAATAAAATGCTGTATTTTCTTAGTAACTAATATCAATCATCCCAAAAGTTGCAAAAGGTTTTTTTCTAATTTTGTCATCCAGTTACATACATTTTCTTTTAGTTAATTTCCCTCTTTAATGTTCCTTCAAAAAATATTTCTAACTTATTAACCAGTATGCCAAAGTGCTAAATTCAATTCCATTTATGCATTACAGTAATCCAAATCAGTATCACCTACTGCATATTGTATTATAATCAATACTTCTAACTTTATTAAAACAGATCAGCAATTCCTAAATTCATATATCTAAATAGAAAAATAGAAGTTAAAAAAGAGCAAACAAAACAATACTCTAAGCTTAATCAACCCTTCTCAAACTCCAATTTCTTCAATCTGAGCAGAACTTTGAACCAAACCCTTTTTTTTATTTTTTGTATCCCCTTTTAATCCCCTTTTCCATTTTATTCTTTCTATTCTTCCTTCTAGGAAGAAAGGATTTTGTTAGAAAAATAAAGGGGTTATTGGATCAAACTTTGGACACTTGACAAGTTAGTTATGATGGTGGCCATGTCCCAGGGTTATGTGAACATCTTTTGGGATGTTCAAGCAGCTGCAAGGATTAACTTAATGACTTTGGCAAGAAAGGTGGTAAAGTGAGGCAGAACTCACTTAATAACCGTCTTACTCAGGAGATAGAAACATTGGCCTCATTGGTTCATTTACTGATGGTTCAAAGTCGCAACGGCCCTGAATAAAGTGACATGGCCCTTTTTAACACTTAGCACCTTCGCAGCAGCCCGATGATCGGAGGATCAAAACTTTGCTGCCGTTTCATTTTTATGACCGTTGCTGTGTGTCCTGAGGTCACGTGACCCCCCTTTTGTTTCTAACCGATCCACGCCCAGGCATGGAAATGTGCCACTCAGACATTATACTTTTCTGCTCACACCGAAAAAAAATTAGAGGGAACACTGCTTGAAGATATCTGGCTGGGGAATTCTGGGAGTTGAAGTCCAGATATCTTCAGGTTGCCAAGGTTGGGAAACACTGGCCTATGGGACCGCCTCGCTTGGTGTAAAGCGGGAAATGATCCCCGGGGGATGGAGTGGCTCGGTGACTTAAAGTAGTTTTAAAATGGCGGGGGGCCCAGACACTTAGGCTGTATGGGGCCCCAAAATTCCTGATGGCGGCCCTGCCCTGTCCTATTGCTCTCCTATATCTCCTATACCTTTCTTCTATTCCTATATCTCTTCTTCTATTCTTTCATTGATATGTTCTATTCCTATATCTTATCTTATCTTCTTTCTTAGATATATTTTACTATGAGTATCTCCTCTATAAACTTCATCATGTATTTTACTATGCGTATAGCCACTAAAACCCTCATTGTGTATTGGACAAAATCAATCAATCAATAAATAAATAAATAAACTCAAATGAAAACACATTAGGTTCTACTGTACAAAAATATTAACATTGAATATATAATCCAAATTATTCACATAATATTAGGGCACATTTACTACCTTCTAAACAAAAAGATGCTATAGATTGAAACACTCCTCAAATGGAAAACAAAGGAAAAGAGCAGAGAGATTTAAACTATCTATATAGCAACTAATGTGTGTTATGCAGAAACTATAACAACTAATTTATAAATTCCTAAATTTGCATGGAGAAAAAACTGATTTTTTTTCATTTTTTAATTTCCAGAGTGAAAGCAAACAGTAATATTAAACCTCACTCGTGATATTTATATTGCTGATGATTGATTGATTAAGGCTATCCACTAAGATAGGATAGGATAGGACAGGACAGAATAGAATAGAATTTTATTGGCCAAGTGTGATTGGACGCACAAGGAATTCATCTTGGTGCACATGCTCAGTGTACATAAAAGAAGAACTTGAGGCAATTTACAAAGGTTAAAAATAATAAGAACCCCCAATAAATTTGTATGCCACTTCATAAATAAAAGCAACAATTTTTTCATGGTTAATTTCCAGTAATTACATAATTATAACAGTGTGATGTATTTATTTATTTATTTATTTATTTATTTATTTCTATGCTGCCCTTCTTGAGGCGACCTAGGGCAGTGTACAACATTATAAATACAACAATACATAAAGAAATCTAAACTATAAAAGAATTATACAAGTTACTAAAAAGTATTTGAAACCGCATAAATACGCATTCATCCAATTCAATCATACATAATATCGGCCGGAGACAGTCTCATCACTCACGGCTCCCATGCCCGCTGGCAGAGGTAGGCCTTGAGACCTTTACAACAGACCAGGAGGGAGGGGGCAGTACATATCTCCAGAGGGAGTTCGTTCCAAAGGGCCGGAGTTGCCACAGGGAAGGCTCTTCCCCTAGGCCCCAGCAGGCGACATTGTCTGGCAGACGGGACCTGGAGAAGGCCGACTTTGTTGGATCTAACCGGCCACTGGGATTATGGATTATGATGAGAAAGTAAAGGTCATTAAATACCTAGGTATCTATTTTCATTCTTCTTTGTCCTGGAAAGTTCAATCCCCTATCTTATAATCTGTGCCCAAGAAAAATCTTAACAAAGTAGTTGTTAAATACTATGTTTATCTCCAAGCAATTATTATGTTATCTGGATGTGAGGGTATTATCATCTTCATTTTGTCATGATCAGATCACTTCCTTGTTCAGTTGTAACAGACTGCTGTGGGGCTGGACCATTTGGAAGGCCACCTTAGGCATCTTGTTACTCCAATTTGTTCCAGTGGTTGCTTGGGGATCGTTCAAATCCAAAGACTGCCCACTAAGCAGTAGCCTTTCCCTTTTTAGAAAAGGTGGTTGAAATGGTAGTTCCGTATTAATTACGGAATACCCTAGGGCAGTGTTTCCCAACCTTTTTTGAGCCGCGGCACATTATTCATGTTTTCAAAATTCTGGGGAACACTGAAGGGGGCGGCGGGGGGCTAAAGAAAAGTTTGGACAAAAAAAATATCTCTTCCTCCATTTCACTCTATTTCTCCCTCCCTCTTTCTCTCTCTTCCTTCCTTCCCTTCTTTCTCTCCATCCCTCTTTCTTTCTTTCTTCCTCTCTTTTTTGCTCTCTTTCTCTCTCCCTCCTTCCCTCCCTCTATGTCTTTCCCTCTCCCTCCTTCCCCCTTTCTTTCTCTCTCTCTCTTGCTTTCTTTCCCTCTCTTTCTCTTGCTTTCTTTCTCTCATTCTCTCTCCCCTCCTTTTTCTCTCTCTCTCTTTCTCTCTCGTTCACCACGCCAGCAACAGAGAGAAAAAGAAAGAGCGAGAGAGAGCCGGAGAGAGAGTGGAGTGCGCAGCAGCCATCAGCCTCCTCGCCCTCCCAGACGTCCCCAGCGCCCGGCCTCGCGCCGCCTCCCGTTAGCCCGGCCGAAAGCCACACAGTCCCGGACTCCCGGATCGCTCGCTTCTCCGGCCAGCGTGGTGCTTTCCTGGGCAGATGGCTTTGCTGACCGGAGAAGCGAGCGATCCGGGAGTCCGGGACTGTGTGGCTTTGCGCCATGAAGAGAAAATGGCAGCAGGGAAAAGTCGGCCGTTTTCTCTTCATGGCGCAAAGCCACACAGTCCCGGACTCCCGGATTGCTCGCCCCAAGGCAGGAGGCAGCGGCGGAGGAGAGTGGGCGGATCGGGCGGGCAATGGGGCAGGGCGGAGAAGCCAGGGGCGCGTTTGGCCGAAGGCACCGTGGGGAGGCAGGGGCAGGGAGGTGCGGCAGTAGGTGCCTCCGGCCAAACGCGCCCCTGGCTTCTCCACCCTGCCCCATTGCCCGCCCGATCCGCCCATTCTCCTCCGCCGCCTCTCGCTGCGGCACACCGGTTGGGAAACGCTGCCCTAGGGAAGTGGATTATTGGAACTCTTATCAATCAGGGTTCAGGCACAGACATGGAACAGATAGCATTGGATACTGTGTTATTCTTTTAGACCTCTCAGTGATCTTTGAAACCATTGTCTCTCGTATTCTTCTGGACCAGACTTGTGGGTTGTAAAATAGAAGTACAAGTTTCCATTCCTTCCTCAGCAGCAATTTCAGGTGATTGGATAGAAAACAGCAGTATAGTGCTGCTGTCTTGACATAAATCAGTTCTTTCTCCTCTGTTATTTGACATTTACAACTTCAGTTTCTGGAAAGGTAATACAGAAATACAAGTCTAAAGTCATCAGTATGCAGAAGATACACAGTCCTATACTGTATCCCTATTTGTCAAAGTCTTATCACAGTGCCAGGAAACTGTTGATCTGGATGAGACAGAACAAGTTCAAATTGAACCCTAATAAGATGGAGCTGTTGTTGGTACATTGTCCCTTTAGCCCCATAGGTTGTCTTTGGATGAAACTGCATTGCCACTGAAGAACCAAATTCACACCTTTGGAGTTCTGCTAGACTTCTAATTTTTACTGTATCTATAGTAAGAGGTTGTATCCAGGATAGATTTTGTCCCATATCTACCCTTGAAGGTAGAGCAGACTAGGAAGCCAACATGAATGCGAAAAATACTTTTATTTTACAATGACATCTTGCAAATCTGAATAAGCTCCTCTCCTTCTTCCCTTTTTTTTTCTAGGGAGGGTCAAATCTAAGAATCTTTCTCAAATTACATTTTTGCTCTGGACTCAGATTTCATTTATATAATAATAATAATAATAATAATAATAATAATAATAATAATAATAATAATAATAATTTATTAGATTTGTATGCTGCCCCTCTCCAAAGACTATCTCCTTGTTTGTAGCTTGTTAACTCTTCAAGATAGTCTGGACAAGAAATATGATCAGAACAATCAGCACTATTTTTTTTCTTCAGTTATGTCTGATTCTCGGAGATTGCTTGCACAAGTCCTTGTAGTTTTCTTGGCAAAGCTTTTCAGAAGCGGCTTCTTACAGCTGAAAGAAAATGACTGGCCCAAAATAAATCAGTGGCTTCATTCCCAACATAGGACTAGAATTCCTGGTTTCCCAGTTTCTAGACCAACCTCTTAACAACTACAAGGCTCTTATCTTTTTTATACAATTACATTAAAGAGAGTGCTCTAAAAGTGAAAGTTTTTCTCCACTTAGTTTCTAGAAAACTAGTTAGGCTCCATTCTGAAATTCTTCCTTTGCTTTTCCCCACTTTGCTTTTCCCCAGCTGCCTCTTACCAAACTGAAGGTTGTAGATCTACCTCTGTCTCCAAAGGTCATTCCCATATATTATCACTTTGTTCTTCCTCTTGTTCTTCAAGGTTATTCCTACTTCCCATTATATCCATCTTCAGCTAATTTTCCAATACAATCTTAGTTGGACTTATGGTTAACTATAATAGGAGATTGATTCGCTCACCACTGTATGTTTAGATTGGAAAACATTCTACAATGACCTGTCTTTCAGCACCCCTCATAAGCTCCAGTTGATGCAAAATGTGGCAACAAACCAGTTCATGGATCAAAGGTGGGTTCCTCCCAGTTTGGACTGGTTCACCTGAACTGGTAGCAATCTGCTTGTGATGGTAGAATGACATCATCGAACAGGATAGGTCACTGATGGTCTGTGGTGCTGCCACCTTTTTTCTAATTATGCTGGATGCGGAATAAGAACACGGACACCAAGAGCTGGGTTTAAATGGGTCACTTTATTAAAGTTAAATGAACTTTAACTGATTATCCACCAATAACCTTCTGCATATTGGGTTATGTGAGTCCCAAGGGCACCCACTCTCTAATCACCTAGGTTGTGAGGACCTATAGCTCCTGGCAAGAGGCTGCCCATCATCTTTCAAAAGATGCCCTAAAAGAGAATACGCAGTTGCTATCACTGCCATTTCCGCCCCTAACCTGCCAACCCCAGTGATTAAAGGGAAAGCCATTATCAAATTGTGACTAAATGCATCACATCCCCTAACCAGTCCATCCTCACACCCCAGTGTGGAATAAGTGAAAAAACGATCGCAACTAAAGCACTGAGACTGCAAAAAATTCCTATTCAGCCCCCGTAGATGACCCCTTGGAGGCACACTGTAAGATAGGGAGGGAGGGCGGGTGTCCACTTCTTCAACAGCTTGGAGGAAAGGGAGAATGCCTGAGGTGCAGTCCTATTTGTAGGGCTCGTCCAGCACGCGCCCCGGCAGCAACAGGCTGCGCTCAGAAGTGTGAAGCCAGCAACAGTGATCTCCCAGTGCTGCGCGAGATTGCCAATGCATGGGCAGCAAAAGCACTGGGGCCATGTTCTTCCTGGCACTGGTGCAATTTCGGCTGGCCGTTAAATTCAGCCAACTGTGCATTTCTTTTCACTATTGCATGTGCAGAAGCTGAGTTTCTAGTACAGTGCATGCATCACCATTTTGGTTTTGGTAGTTTTTTTCTTTTGGAGGGTTGTTGCACTGTGCATGTACTGCACACAAAGCACGTGTGTGGTCACATGGTGTGGGAGGAAGCACCACTCCTGTCATGGATGCTGGTGGGACCATATTATATATCTTGTGGATATTGAATTGGCTACCTATTTGCTTCAAGATACATCTAATGCTTGTTTAAATCTGTAAAATCCTGTATGGCTTGATCTTGGATTACCTGCAAGACTGCATCTCTCCACTGGAGTCAGTCCAATAAATTAAATCATGCAAAAAAGAAGAAGCTAATTTTACACCATTTCCTGGAGGTCAGGAAGGCCAAAACATTCATACAATGTGTTTCAATACTGAGAACCTGGGACAGTGATGGCGAATCTATGGCACGTATGCCACAAGTGGCACGTGGAGCAATGTTCCCTCTAATTTTTTTTCGGTGTGGGCGGAAAAGTATAGTGTCTGAGCAGCAGTTCCTTCAGGACTGGGCGGCATAGAAGTATAGATAGATAGATAGATAGATAGATAGATAGATAGATAGATAGATAGATAGATAGATAGATAGATAGATAGATAAATTTTCATGCCTCAGCGCCTGATTTTTTTTTCACAGATGTCACCCAAGACAACATATTGTGTAATTATTTTAATAAATAAAGTATTAGTGTCCTTCAGACAGTTTTGGAAGGTCTGATATGAATCAATCAATTTTTAAAACATTCTTATAATATTCTGATAACACATTAAAATATATTAAAATATAATTTTAATAAAATTGGCCAAAATCGGTGATTAGGCTAATGAGGAAAAATTAATGATTAGAAACCTGCAACTCTTTTAACTAAACATAACAGGATAGGCATCAGCTGAATGCTGGATTTAAAAAGGGTAATTTTGTTTTTTTATGACTTTCTCATATAAAGGAAATCCATTTATTTATGATAACAATAATTTGCAAACAGTCTGTTCTAATCAGGGCAGAAGACACGCTGTTGAATTCCTCAATAATTAGTTTATAATTTGCATATACTGCAGAGTGTGTGTGAGTCCCAAAAGACAGCCAAAAACATAAGGTGATGGAAGTCTTACATAAGAAAAAGATGAAATATTCATAGTTCATTGATTAATGCACAATGAATTGGTCTTAGTCAGTTTGTTATGACATTTACACAGTAAGTTTTCCTCTAAATAAAAAAGGCCAAATGCTCATGAGTTGTTGTGGGTAAGTGAGTAAATTAGCTGTTAATTACTAATACTGACATTATTGCAAGTGCCTGTTTTTTCTACTTCAGAATCTTTTTGTATTTTAGACTTGACTAATCTGTTTCAGAACTGTATTAACATCTATACAATTAGTATAGTAGCTGAGTTCTTGTTTTGTATAAGCAAAAGTATTGAATGAACGTGTCTATGAATGTGTGTGTGTGTTAATACAATTTATCACTATAGAGAGGTGACAATTTGATATGGTGAGGGAAATAGGTTGCTACTTACGAGTAAGGAACAAATTATGAGTATGGGAGAAAATAATAAAAGCTATATAAACAAACATAATTGAAAAGTAGAACTCAGACAGTCCAAATTAAATAGTCAAATATATAGTATGACAATGTAAGGCTATAATCAAGGACAAGCTATTTCAGGAACTCCAACAGAGCAGATGGAAATTTGCCTTTGTATGATTCATTGTTAAGTTTCCTCTCTGAAAGTCAACTATTCATTTGGAATCTGTAAGAATTCATCTGTATTTTGGACATTAAGAGGAATAATAACCTTGTACTAGGTATATCAGGTCAATATAACTTCTTATTAAACTTCTCAAATATGTATAGCCTCTTTTTTTCAAGTTTTTTATTTTATTTTACATACACATAATCAATGTGTGAACAGTGTGACATCTGAGTGTCATACATTTTGATATAGATAAAACTAATAATATTAATCATAGTTTTTACATTCAACCAATTTATATATTTCTAATAATAATACCCATTTATATTAAGTTATAATTGTCATTATTTAATTATTCCATGTTTCAATATATTGCTCTAATACCACTCGCCATGTTATTTTATCATTCATAATAATACTGCCATTCAATTTCTAAGCTTCCCTATTGTTATTGCTTTTATTTTATAATGTAAAAATGCATATACTAACATTCCCCTTTTCTCTTCTTTTTCTGTCTATTCAGACTTTTCATGATGTCACCTTTTTATTATTATTTTTTTCTATCCAACATCTCTCGTCCACTTTGGTGCTTTAAATCCTGTTCATTTTTAATTTACATTCCTTATTTCACTCTTTGCATCTATTTATATTAAAATACAATCATTCATTCTTTCATTATTTGATGTTTCAATACAAAGTTCTGATACCAATCACAATATTATTTAAACATACAAAATTATTCTAATCATATTCTTTACAATAATCAAATCTATATAATTCTGATAGAAATTTGCATGTTTATATTAAAATATGTTCTTCTATTATTTAATTGTTCAGTTTTTCAATATATTATTGAAATTCAGATGAAGAACATGCTTGTTTTACTTTATCTGAATGATGAAGCTCTGTCGCAGAATGTGGTTCTATTTGAATCCTCTACACAAGAGATTTGTCTAAGTCCCATAGAAAACTGTGGCACTATGGATTTCCTTATTTTAATTGTGCTATAATTTATAAGTTGTTTCATTTTTTAATTCTTTATGATATTAATGTCAGTAACTTCCTAAGTAAACCTCAATCTCTATCACAGATTTTGGGGAGGGTTGCTATATGTTTTTGCATATTCCATATATAAGAATGCAGTACTGCTGATAGGGTAGCATCCATCAACAGAATGCCATTTTCCTTGCTTCTATTCTATTTATCTCACAATTTGTTCTAAAGTAACATGGCATCTTCCAGAGGACAAAGGGCAGAGAATAAAGCACAGAAAGAAAACCTGTTCCTCAAGCAGATATCCATATGGAAAGTATAGTTAAAAATATTACTGATAGGCAGAATATAATTTTACAGAATTATCATCATTTGGAGTGAATTTTTCAACAAGAATTATATAGGTTTATAGAAAATGTAGCTTACTATTAGAATTGAGTTATGAGAAATTTCCATTTATGTTTTGCATAAAAAATCTTTATCACTACTTTGACAATATAATTATAATTAGACTTCTATGCCACCGCTCTCCAGAGACCCAGGGCGGCTCACAACATATAATGCAATAATAAGTATACAAATCTAACAGTTAAAATATAGACTAAAAAACCCTTAATCTAAAAAACACTGAATTTATTCAATCACAGCCACACATAACAATTCATTCTCAGAACAAAAGGGGAGGCATATACTAGTTGCCCCATGCCTGGTGACATAGATGGGTCTTAAGGCTTTTGCAGAAGGTGAGGAGGGTGGGGGCAGTACAAATCTCTGGGGGAAGCTGATTCCAGAGGGCTGGGGCCACCACAGAAAAGGCTCTTCCTGTAGGCCCTACCAAATGACATTGTCTGGAGAAGGCCAACTCTGTGGGACCTGATTGGTTGGTGGGATTTATGCGGCAGAATAGAAACTTCTAAGTATGTCATTTATGTTTATAACATTTTCATTTTCATTATCAATTAACATTTTCCTTCATACATTCAGTCATCAAGAATCAACAGAGATCTGATGTCTTCGACAACCCATGAATTCCACATTTCCTTAACTCCAGATTTTCTTGATTCAGAAAGGGTGTTCATTTTAAATGTTAAAGTCAGTATTTGTATGTGCCATACCCATATAGCTTATTATATGGCTTATTATGAAGAACTTACAATTCACATTCATAAATTACATTTTACGAAAATAAACAGTTCTGACACAAGAAATATTTTAGATGGTGGTATCAGGGCTTCCTTCCAGGTATTGCAATAAATACTTTCTATCAAATCCACATTCTCAAATAGATATAAATAAGGTACGGTACTTTTAAAAAAATAATAATACTGAACTTACAGTCTCAGGATCTTGTTTTGCAGGTAAATTGCTCAGAGCCCAAATGTTAATTATATAAATGAACATCATAGGCATATAAAGCATATAAGGGCAACTCTGTTTTTGAAACTCCAAATAATTTACACTTAAACAATATTATTATTTTGAATCAAATATTCCCTTCTGTCTGGCTCCTGATGAGTACCGGCAAATTAAACAACAATCTCTTTTGCTAGACTTCAGAGATCTATTAGCAAGCATTTTGCTATTTGCTATAAAAGATTACACTAGGAGGGCAAGTGGACCGAAAGCTTTGAAAAACTCAGACAAAATAAATGAAAATAACTTTAATTTGATCTGAACTTCAGTCTTTTTTTTCATCAATGTAAATATTTTAAAGAACGGTGCAATGGAATAATCCAGAATAAAATGGCATTTATTCACTTTATTTCATATGCAAAATTTGGCCATTCAGGAGTAAGGTTCTTCCTTCATGGGAGAGCAACAAATTAATTTTCCAATACAATGAATTAATGGTGGGACAAGTGGGAGCAATTCCCAATTTTTCAAGACATCTACAGTATGGTTTAGTTGCATGAATCACTGTGCCTAATTGTAAAGAGAGCCCTGTTTATTCTTGCCTTCAGTCTGATTAACCTTGGTTTAATACAACTTTTGGGAAACAGATGGCACTTCTTTCACCCAGCCAGTAGACAACATAATTCACATTAGTTTGTATTTCATCTGTTCAATCTGTTCTAAAACTATATATTTTTTATCTACATCTTCACTAACTTAGACACAACAATTCCTTGCTGTATCCATTCAAAGTGCATTTATAACACTCAAGAGGAATGTTGGTAAAACAGTAATATCTATAATGTCTTTTCCCCAAGATCCAAGAGATTGCTTCACCGATAATATACCTCCCTTTACTTTTGAAAGTTAGTAAGAATTCATTTTCCCTCCCATCCGCCTGCTACTTCCATAATTATCCCCATGGCTTACATTCAACCTTTTAGTATTTTAGTTTCCTAAGGCTATGCATATTATACCAGCTTTTCCATCTTGGATAGAATCACCAGAGCTATCTTTGCAGACTGAGGTCTAATGGATCCACTCAGAAATTGAGATTCTTCCCTTGAGGTTATAGTTTGTCCAGTTATTACTCCAGAATGGCATACTTAATCTGCATCTTGTTCTCTCTGAAATCTTATTTTATATGCTCTATGTATTTATATGTTTGCTAAGACAAATACTAGAATTGAGTATGTCAGCTAGGAAGAAAGTCAGATCTAATAACTTCTCCTGTTTAAATATTTGTCATCTTGCCTAGAAGTGAATTCAGACACTTTGTTCACAAAGGTTTGACACTGATTGCCTACTAATGTAAGAAGTCTGAGTTTAGCTTCATTTAAGCGATCGCAGTCTTTATGACCATTCCAAATAAGTGAAATTTAAACCCATGTGGATTTCCTTTATTTATACAATATATTAACAATGCACATTGAAGTTTAGATTTTTCATAAACTATAAAGAATCCTTGATGCTAAATCAGATTGTTAATTACTGGCATGGACAGAATTTTCTTGCATACAGTGTGGAAATACTTTGTTTTCATTTTCGTCAAAATAATGTTTTAGAATAAATACTGTGCTGAGCAACGTGCTGCAGGAAATCCTTCTAGCATTTTCTTCCCACAGCTATTGCCTTAGGCTTGCGTTGCAAATAGATCTGGAAAGGATGCAGTTTTTGAGTGAAATAAAAGATGAATCCAATACTTCTAATTTTAAAGCAGTTGTCTATTACATGTGGAAAAGAATTTGTATATATCCCAGATGCCCCCACAATGTTGTCTTTATGCATATATTTGTGTTTTCACCAGCTCCATTTTAACTCCTAAAAATGAAAATTGATGTAGGATTATACTATAATTCATGTTCATATAGTTATTCTATTAAGTCATTTTTTTCAGGATGGGCATCTTTTAATTAAGATATAAACAATGTTCAAATACACATATAAAATCAATTTTGCCTCATTAGCTGCATCTATCCTTCATCTTTAAAAGGTTAATCAACTAAAATAAAAATAAAAATGCAACTTATAATCTGTTGCTATAAAATTATTTCCTCACTTCTGATTTTTATTAACTGTTTATTTTCCCCATTAACCTTATGACACTCAGACATAGATTGCATTTTAATGTCATGTATATTTTTATTGCATTTTCAGTTTTGTTTTGTTTGGTATTATGTTTGATGCTTCTTTTGAGGGCTGACTTAATGCTGTTTGTCCTTTCCAGTTATAAAACAAGTGTTCTCATGAACAAATAAGAATGAAACCTGATAACTGGAAAATGAGGAAGTTATATATCTAAAACATATATCTTTGCAAGTCAGAAATTACAAGTTATAAATTTTCTGTTCTTTTTTATTCTACAGTTCTCTCTTCTCTTTCTCCACTACTTTGTGGTATACTTTGGATTGTTAGCACATGTAAAAGGACATGTTCCTTTATGAAAGACAAATAGCCCTACCAATTTACTAAGCAATAGTGTTTAGCAAATGTAACATATTGAAACCATTTAAGGACTTTCTTTGGTGAGTTGTAGCTTTGGAAAAAAACAAAACTGATTTTCTAGCACAAAACTACTATACAAATGTTATGGAAAAGTTACAGAACTGAGATATCTCTTTTTACATTAATATTTAAGTATAAACTATCTTTTAAACTAACATATCTTTACGGACTCTCAATTTTCTCAATCTTGCTGCAAACATTGTATCTTTTGAAAAGTCTGAGGATGATAGCAAATTAGTTTAGAAATTCAAAATTGAGAAATTGAGTTTCTAGAGCTAAGCCCCCTTTTGAAAAATGGCCATCTATACTAACTATATAGATACCTGTCTCCAAGACAACTTTGCACCCATCACTGTTTTAAATTAGTTCATCCACCTTATTCCTGGTCATCCTTCTTCCTACCAAATAAAATATTTTACCTTATTTATTATTATGCATTTTCTCTTTTTACCCAGAAAGGCATTGAAAACAGGTAAAACTATTCATGTGTGCCTGTGTTGATATGCAAATCTACTATTTATTTTGTTTGCATAAGAATGTTGTTTAAAATGACTTCATTTTTCCTGCAAGAAAGACTGGCAAAATTCTTGTAGAAAGAGTGCACATTACGTTTTTTTCAGAGGGGATATATACTATTAATTTTATGCTGTATTTTATTTATGGAATATAAAATTTTCCCTGAAGTTCCTATTGAACAATTTTTATGCCAAGCATCCTTCTACAAATCTTTTGAAAGATAGAAAAAACTCTTTTTTTGAGACAATCGTTTAGAGTGAGATAATAAGGTAAGTTGTGAATTTTCCCCTCGTATGCATTAGATTGTAGAAGACCAGTGTTAATGTTTTATATATTTCATTTTATTTTATTTTTGCAGTTTTATGGTTTTTATCCAAGCCTTTTGAAGTACAGTATATAAAAACAAGATTGAAATAAATAAAATATTGCTTCAAACCATTGCAAACATTCACTTATCATGAAGCAAATAACACATTCCTAGGCTTATGACTGAGAGAACCCATATCCAGGTTTGATGGATGGATACATAGTATTCACTATGGGGATATACACCATAAACTTACAGAAATGAGGACAATAATATATTCCCTCGATTTTTTCATTAGAGGTGCCATAGGGGAAAATGTTAACTGGATTATACAAGTTGGTTTTCAGGAAATCTCACATGTTTTCTGAAAAAATTGATTATATTAAATCATTCCTGGGAAAGTTACCATTACATCCCATAGTGTCCTTTCTAATTATTAGCCACTTTTAAGACAGCAATTAACTTCAGGCTTCTTTAAATAATACTGATTATCTAGATTATTCCACTTCGATAAATTCTGGTTATAAGAAGAAAATTATACTTTTATTCAACTGATATCCCAAACTGAAATCAGGTATTTCTGGCTAAAATGAGCCGTGCCTTTAGTATATCAGTGGACAGAAGACCAATCAAAGACAGAATATGTATACTGAAATACCATATTATATATATTTTAATATCTGAAATATCTCAGAAGACATTCCCTAATTACAAAAAACCTTTAGTAGCAGAAAATGAAATTAGATTTTGGAAGACCGCACAGAGTGACATAATAATACAGAATTATAGAAAGCAACAGAAAAATCATTCAAAGTTCTAACCAAGCTATGCCAGAAAATCTGGACAAAGACACTGTAACTAAGAAAAGGTCAATCTATATTCCAAAATAAAAAGAGAGAAAAAACAATTACAGAATGTGAAAACTATTACACAAAACTCTTAATTTCACATGCTTTGGGAGCATCCAATACATAATAATAATAATAATAATAATAATAATAATAATAATAATAATAATAATAATAATAATAATTATTATTATTATTATTATTATTATTTATTAGATTTGTATGCCGCCCCTCTCTGAGGACTCGGGGTGGCTCATAACAACCTAAACAGTGTACAAATACAATTTTAAAATACAATTTAAAATTTATTTATTTATTGGATTTGTATGCCGCCCCTCTCCGTGGACTCGGGGCGGCTAACAACAGTAATAAAATCCTTATAATAAAATAAAATAATCACACAACCAGCCTTGACAATTGGAGTGTGTGTTTGTTTCCCCATGCCTGACGGCAATGATGAGTTTTTCATAACTTATGAAAGGCGGGGAGGGTGGGGGCAGTCCTAATCTTTGGGGGAAGTTGGTTCCAGAGGGCTGGGGCCGCCACAGAGAAGGATTTCTCCCTGGGTCCCGCCAGACGACATTGTTTAGTCGACGGGACCTGGAGAAGGCCAACTCTGTGGGACCTAATCGGCTGCTGGGATTCGTGCAGCAGAAGGCGGTCTCGGAGGTATTCTGGTCCGATGCCATGTAGGGCTTTGTAGGTCATAACTAACACTTTGAATTGTGACCGGAAATGGATCGGCAGCCAGTGCAGGCCGTGGAGTGTTGTTGAAGCATGGGCATATCTGCGGAGGCCCACGATTGCTCTTGCGGCCGCATTCTGCCATACATGAAAAAAGATATGCCAGATATTCAAGCAGGCTTTAGAAAAGATCAAAGAACACAATATATTATTATTGATGTCTACCAAATAACTGATAAAACTAAAAAATATAAAAGGAAATCAGCATGTGCTTCACTGATTATTTAAAAAAAAACCTTCAGTTATGTAAATTGTCAAGCTGTGAGATGCAGTGTTGGGTTCCTACACTCTGCTGTTCCAGTAACGGCCTACTGATTGCGTAATTTACGTGCAATAGTTCCGGTACCATCTTTGCCAGGCCATCGCATGTGCCATCTTTTTTAAAATGTTTTTTTCCTTTTTTGCTACCTGTCCATGCATAAAAGCAAAATCTCACCGAAATCTCATGTGCACGAGCATCTTCTCATGCATGTGCAGGAAGCAAAATCATGTGAGAGGACATACATGCATGCACATGAGAAAACATGGTGATGTGCACGCAGCACACCAATATCAAGCTAAGAGGAGCCCACCCCTTGCGAGATGTGCTTAAAAAGGAGAATCCCAGCACCTATGTAGTACAGGTCATAAAGTCACAATACACAAAGCTAGATTGGAAGAAGGTGAGGATAGATTTAAAATGCAGGGGATTATCAGTAATCTGCGCTATGGGGATATCATTATTCTGATAATCAAAATAAAATCTTCAAGCTCTTACAATAAATGTCAAAGAACACAGTGATAAAATGTGTCATATACAGGCCACGTCCACCCCAGCTCTGCAAAGAGGAAAATATGTCATGATATGTCACATGATGGCAATGTGATGCGGTGAGTTGGACATCCATGCGATAGTGGTAATAACACTTATGGTCTCCACAGAGAACTCTTCTAAAATAGTTCTTTTCAAAATACCATAATTTTCAGAGTATTAGGCTCTCTAGACTATAAGACGCACCTTCCTTTTTGGGGGGAAGAAAACAAGTTAAAAAATCTGCCTTTGCCTCCCAGCATCCATCCAGTATTCATCTGACCCATTTGCCATAGCCCGTTCAGCACTGCCGCCACCCATTCACTACTGCCACCCATTCACTGCAGCCCATTTGCTGCCCCTGTCTGTTCACCACAGCCCACATGCTGCTGCCAATCACTGTCACCTGGAACTGGCCACAAATGTGATGCGCAGAGGCCAAAAACAGTGCATGCATTAACCGAAAATGCAACGTGCAGAGGCTGAAAACAGCCTAAGGTTGGGGCAGGCGGGTGAAGGAGCTTTGGCATTATTTGGTATATAAGACGCACCACATTTTTCACCCACTATTAAGTGGGGGAGTGCATTTTATAGTCCAAAAAGTATGATACTTAAAAGGAGGCAGGAGTTTTCTTCAAGAAAAAACCTGGCTGCAGAAGAGTTTTGAGACGGGCTACAAAATGGTGGAAGGTCTTAAGCATAAAACTTATCAGGAATGATTTAAGGAACTCAATCTGTGTAGTCTGGAGGACAGAAGGAAAAGGGGGGACACGGGTGGGCTCCTGCCTGGAGGGGGGGAACGCAGTGGGGTAGCAAAAATGGAGCTCCACCTCAGAGCACCCAATTTGCACCGAAAGATGTTGAAAGAAAATGCAGAGCATCCTGCATAAGCCACATCCACAGTGTGGTAGTAAAAGTTTTGGTAGCCCTTCAATGGGGGGACATGATGGAAACATTTAAATATGTTAAAGGGTTAAATAAGGTTCAGGAGGGAAGTGTTTTTAATAGGAAAGTGAACACAAGAACAAGCGGGCACAATCTGAGGTTAGTTGGGGGAAAGATCAGAAGCAACGGGAGAAAATATTATTTTACTGAAATGCTTGGATGCTTGGAACAAACTTCCAGCAGACATGGTTGGTAAATCCACAGTAACTGAATTTAAACATGCCTGGGATAAACATATATCCATCCTAAGATAAAATACAGAAAATAGTATAAGGGCAGACTAGATGGACCATGAGGTCTTTTTCTGCCGTCAATCTTCTATGTTTCTATGTTTCTTTACAACATCCTGGCTGGAGCTATTCCCGATTTTTTTTTAAAGGAAAGACATTTTACTGAAAGAGGTAGTAGCTGTTGTTAACACCACAGGGATAATATTCCCAATAAAAGTAAAATTCACAGCAAACAATCCAAAACTATCTGCAGTGAATTAAGCAATTTCCAGAGCTAGGGATACAATCCTTACAGGATCTCAAGTGGTCACATATAGCTCTAGGTTAGACATTATTTCCTCTGAAAGAACAAGTCTTTGCTGAAGGTTATTTTATTATTGTTCAAGAATCAGAAAACAACTGAAGGAAGACTGCATAATTGCTACAAAGGCCAAGCAATCTAAGCAAAAAAGAAGCTGCTTAAGTGTGGGAAAATGTAGTTACCTTAATGATTTGAATACAGGTATTTTGTACAGCTCCCATGAACAAAGCACCTTATTTGAAGGATTGTCACACTCGTGGCACAGCTGAAATACAACCGATTTTAAAATTAGCTATTTGACTTATCTGTATCACCTTACAAGCTTCCATTGTTCTTAGAGTTGCAATATTTTTTATTATAAATAATAAATTACTTTATCTTTTTAGTCTTCTATACTATATTACAGAAAGTTAAACACTTTCTAAATTGTCATATGCAGGGGGGGGGGGGAAATGGCACATTTATATATTGATTCTCTGCATGATCAGTGCTTGGATCTGAACCCATTTGAGAACACCAGCATATTACAGTAATAACTTACAGAGCATCAGAGTTCTTAAAATCAAAAGAACATGAAAAAGGAATCTTTATCAATTCCAGCTGTGGATAGAAGACACATTTTAAAACATTAAAAGAACTTCCTTTCAAAACTACAGGTTCCTGCCTGTGTAGCAGACTCCCTACAATGTTCTCATTTAAGGGTCTGACATGACTGACTTCACCTGGAAAGTTAGCCATTATTGGTTGGCAGTAGATAAACCCATCAAAAGCTGTTACAAATAAGTGGGAATATATCAGAAAACTGGGGTTATCTTATTCCCGTCAGGGTGGAAATCAAAAGGAAAACTATTTGAAAGTATATGTATTTAAAATTAGTAACTATAATCTGTGGCAGCAGATTCATTCATAAATTCATAAATGGTAGATTTTATTGAGCATCTATTTTGATCACTCTTTTTTTTTCTTTTACATGCAATAGTGTTAAACCAGAGGAATGGGAATCTTGCATTATTGTTGTTGTTGTTGTTATCGTTGTTATTGTTATTATTATTTATTAATTAGATTTCTATGCCGCTCTTCTCAAAGTGACTCAGGGTGGTGATATTATTATTATTATTATTATTATTATTATCATCATCATCATTTTTGAATATTCATATTTTCAAGCCTATGAATCATATATGTAGCTCATATTAAATGAAGTTGCCAACCAGAATTTCATTAGCTACTTTGTCTGAGTTTTATTCATATTGAGATGTATTGAGCCTGCAGTACTTTGAAATTATGGAAGCTAGTCAAAGAAAGAAACATGATAAAGTTCATCTAACAAGGCTTGTTCTTGACAAGTTCATGCTGAATTTTGGTAATTACTGCATTGTATTCAAACTGCTTAAAGATCAGTAACTTTATGATCTGCTCTAAGAATCTTCTCAGGTATTAATGTCAAATTGTCTTTGGTTCCCCATATCCTTTGCTTCTCTTCTTTGAAGCTAATGGAATGCTCTTTTTTAGTAATTTTACTCACAATTCTCTATGTTTTTCTTAAAGGTGCTACTTGATGATGAGGCTAAATTATCAGTTAGTGTAATTATTATTATTATTATTATTATTATTATTATTATTATTATTATTAATTAGATTTGTATGCCGCCCCTCTAAGTAGACTCGGGGCGGCTCACAGCAACAATAAAACAATGTACAGTACAACAAATCTAATAATTTAAAAAACACTAAAAACCCCTTACTAAAAGCAAACATACACACAAACATACCATGCATAAACTGTATAGGCCCGGGGGAGATGTCTCAATTCCCCCATTGCCTGATGGCAGAGGTGGGTTTTAAGGAGTTTACGAAATCAAGAAGCGTGGGGGCAGTTCTAATCTCCAGGGGGAGCTGGTTCCAAAGGGTCGGGGCCGCCTCTTCCCCTGGGACCAACTCTGTGGGACCTAACCGGTCGCTGGGATTCGTGCGGCAGAAGGCGGTCCCGGAGATATTCTGGTCCGATGCCATAAAGGGCTTTATAGGTCATAACCAACACTTTGAATTGTGACCGGAAACTGATTGGCAACCAATGCAGACTGCGGAGTGTTGGTGTAGCATGGGCATATTTAGGGAAGCCCATGATTGTTCTTGCAGCTGTATTCTGCACGATCTGAAGTTTCTGAACACTTTTCAAAGGTAGCCCCATGTAGAGAGCATTACAGTAGTCGAACCTCGAGGTGATGAGGGCATGAGTGACTGTGAGCAGTGACTCCCGGTCCAGTTAGGGCCGCAATTGGTGCACCAGGCGAACCTGGGCAAACGTCGTCCTCTCCACAGCTGAAAGATGGTTCTCTAATGTGAGCTGTGGATCGAGGAGGATGCCCAAGTTGCGGACCCTCTCTGAGGGGGTCAATAATCCCCCCCCCCAGGGTTATGGACGGACAGATGAAATTGTCCCTGGGAGGCAGAACCCACAGCCACTCTGTCTTATCAGAGTTGAGTTTGAGTCTGTTGACACCCATCCAGACCCTAACAGCCTCCAGGCACCGGCACATCACTTCCACTGCTTTGTTGACTGGACATGGGGTGGAGATGTACAGCTGGGTATCATCAGCATACTGATGATACCTCACCCCATGCCCCTGGATGATCTCACCCAGTGGTTTCATGTAGATTTTGAATAACAGGGGGGAGAGGACCGACCCCTGAGGCACCCCACAAGGGAGTAACCTAGAAGTCGACCTCTGACCCCCCACTAACACTGACTGCGACCGACTGGAGAGGTAGGAGGAGAACCACTGAAGAACAGTGCCTCCCACTCCCAACCCCTCCAGCCGGCGCAGAGGGATACCATGGTCGATGGTATCGAAAGCCACTGAGAGGTCAAGAAGCACCAGGACAGAGGATAAACCCCTGTCCCAGGCCTGCCAGAGATCATCCATCAATGCGACCAAAGCAGTTTCCGTGCTGTAGCTGGGCCTGAATCCTGACTGTTGAGGGCCTAGATAATACCCTCAGTACAGTTCATGTGGGCCATTCAAAGTTCAAAGGGATCCCTTTATTAAAGTTTCCAATAGTCTCAAAATGACAGTCTTTCACTTTGCAAATTTACCTTATGGCAATATCTTCTTCTCATAGATGAGTGAGCAGAAATAGCTTCTGAATATTTCCCCTTTTCTGTGTTATGTGTTCATCATTTTCTACCTTCACTAAACAACTGATAGGGTGTTCTTTTCTTTTTCTTTATACTGAAAAAAATATAACAAAGGCTTTCTAAATTTAGTGTGGCAGCATGTTTATAGTTCCACTCTATACATACCCTTCCTCAGTAGTCTATTTCCTAAAATGTTCCATTTTTTTAACATTTTCCCTAAACTTTTAATGTAATTTATGCAGACATATTCCCTTATTTTCTTTTCTCCTCTCGCTGATATTTTTTGCAGTAGTGCTTTCAATATACCTATTTATAAGTTTATCACGCAGAAAAGAGCAACAAAGATGATTACAGGACTTGAGGCTAAAACATATAAAAAACAGTTGCTAGAATTTGGTATGGCTAGTTTAATGAAAAGAAGGACTAGGTGTTCCAATATCTCAGAGAAGAAGAAAAGGACCTCAGGCTATTCTCCAAAGCACCTGAAGACAAGAAGCATGGGTGGAAACTAATCAAGGAAAGAAGCAACCTAGAACTAAGGAGGAATTCCATGACAATTAGAACAATTAATCAGTGGAGCTACTTGTTTCCAGACGTTGTAAGTGCTCCAACATTGCAAGTTTTTTAGAGATTGGATAACCATTTGTCTGAAATGGTATAGATTTCCCTGCCTAAGCAGGGGATTAGACTAGTAGACTCCAAAGTCCCTTCCAACTCTGTTATTCTATTCTATTCTATTCTATTCTGTTCTATTCTATTTTTACACCCTTTGGCCAATCTTATGCATCATTCCTTTCTTGAAATCAAAATACACTTGACTATATTTGGTCAAAGAATTCTAGTACACCTAATATTTTCCAATATTCCTGCCACTTTCAGTTCATTGACTCAGTCTTCCACTTGTACAATGTCAAATCAGAGATCTCAAATTTTCTTGTACATTCTTCTACCTCTAAAGGAAAATGTTGTTAACAATTCAACCCAGAAATTTCATGGAAATACTATGCTTTACATAATTTCTCTTTCAACTTCCTTTGAGCATACTTTATTAAGTATATGAAAGTAGCTATTAAGTTACACATTTATTTATTTATTTATTTTATTTATTCGATTTTTATGCCGCCCTTCTCCTTAGACTCGGGGCGGCTTACAACATGTTAGCAATAGCACTTTTTTTAAACAGAGCAAGGCTATTGCCCCCACAATCCGGGTCCTCATTTATCCTTTATATTATCCTAAATCCAAATCAAATTAAGGATAATGACGTTATTACTTATATAGGAACTGTAAGTGAGGCAGAGAAAGAAAAGTTATGATATCAAAAGACTTCGAACAGCTGCATTAAGCCATTTCGAGAGCCTAATTCCTTTAATATTTTGAAATATTGTCAATACATCTTGTAGAGCATTCCATTCAAATGCTCATACAGTTTTACTGATGATTTGTAAGAAAAAGTCATCACAGAAAGAAAAACAAAAAAAGTCCAAAAACTAGCAACAAAAAGACTGTGTGTTTATAATAGCATTGGGGAGACAGGAGAAGAGAATTCAATGGCCAACTCATTCTGTTAGAGGCTTAAGTGTTTTCCTTCTTCCCTTCTCCTGGAAATATAGGAGAAAAGGGAATGAAGTTTTCTAAATATAAACAATTGTACTTTTTTTTTTAATCTAATGAATGAAGTCAAATACTATTTTTTTTTGCATATTTTGCACCAGATCATGTTACTCAGACTACGTGCTCAGTGCTATAAACACATATGGCTATTTCATGTTGTGTTAATTAAACACATCTAGGTAATGAATCTATCTGTTAACCATAATATGAAATAAACACTGGGGAGAGGACTGCCTGAATGGGAAAGCTTGAACATTCCATTGAAATCAAGTGTTCAAGAGTTCTGTCATGATAGATACTCTTTAGGCCACTTGCTGAAATGGAAAATATTGCCATATGCCCTTTCTATTTCTATGTCTGTTTCATAGACATGGATGATAAACACTGCTTCATATTTAACCGTAGTGCAAAGAGAGCCCTATTTGGGGACCAAAATGACACATAGACAGATCCGAAAGGCTTCTAAAAATAATTTTTAAAATAGTGAAACTCTAAAAAGAGAGAGAAGAATATGCAATCTCTTTAGACTCGCCCCAAGGTCAGTGGAATATGTGAATGACATGTCAAATTTTATGTTGGTATATTATATACCAGATAAACATTTTCAAACTTTAAATTGTGTAAAATCAGTTCAGTGTGAGACTGGCTGACACGGGAAACTGGTAACAGGTGGCTTATTGAAGGTGTAACAGCAACTTGCAGTAACAAACTGGTAATAACAACAACATGGCCGCGCCTGGCAGCTATTTATATCTCCCGCTGCCAGGCTGAGCCAGCCAATCATGGCTCTGCCTAAGGACAAGGGGCAGCCCATATTTCCCGGCTGCCCTCTAGACATAACAAATTGAGTAAAAAATTATAGCATGTTTGTAATACAAAATTGATCTTATATAAAAATTATAGAGAAACAATAGCAGAAACAGTGTGTACCTTATAATAAAAATATCTTCAATCTGCCCACCCAAAATCTATGGTGATTGCTACAAAGGAAATCCACAAAAGGAAACATTTAGTGATGCATGGGTGAATACCAAAGGAAGAGTAAGATCATTTTGAAAGCTATTCAGTGCCTGTGAGATACTTTTGTTACTTAACATCCTATCTTTCTCTCAAATCGTCTTTTAAATTTGACCCAATTTCTGTATATGAGTACATTCAGATATTCATTTACATCCTTTACTCTATAATACTGAGCCTCTCAACATCTTTCTGCTCACATAAAAAAAACCTGTCTAGTGCCATTGCAAAGTGAATGAAGAAAAGGGAAAGGATGCCTATTGCACACTCTCAATTCTTCACCAATTCTACAACGTGGAATTTATTCCCTGTCTTTGGAGTCACTTTGTATAAAACTGTTCGCTTTTCAGATAATTTTTCTTCTCCATTTACCTTGGACAGAAAAGGGCTTTTCTTTCCCACATTGATCTGTTCAATAGGTGACAACATTCTGTATTACTAAGTATAAAAGGAGTGCTCTTGCAATGATTTCAATTCTCTACATAACTAAATAAGTAATTGTTCTATACATGAGTACACACCTCTGAAGTTTGAATAATTAAAATAAATAGTTTTATTTAGTTAGTTTAGTTATTTTATAATACTTTTATTTAAAAGTAACGTTAAGATTGGTAGGTGTCTTTAACTATCTGGAATAATAATCACCCAGTCATTATAGGACAGTAATTTTCTATTATTACAACACAAAATATTTTAAATAATTTTTCTTTTAATGCTGTAACAATTATATATAAATAGTTAAATGACTTGAACACAACTAAACCAATAAATATTTATATTAGTAGTTTAATACCATATTTCAGAAAATAAGGACATTGTTTTCAGTCTATTTTCTTATATGATATTTTGGTTACAGACTTATCTTTTAACATATTATGTACGCCAATTCAGGAAATGCAGGTTTAAAACATAAAGCTGTTTAGTATTTTCTAAATTAGCTTATTAATTAATAGTTGCAGTTTAGAACAAGACAGCTATCATAGCTATTATGTGGTCTCACATATTTCTTGATTTCATTATCATGCATAACACAGAATAAACTTAAAAATATACTATATGAAATTAATAAATGATATATTTATCAACTGTAAAAGAACTGAAAAAAATCCTATGTATTATAACTATTTGGGTGTGACATGTTGATTTGTTCTTCATGAATAGAGTTTTTAAAATCATTTACTGGTAAATATTTTTTTCCTTTTGTCACATTGAAACCTTATATTTAGCAGACATTTTTACAGAAGCCCTTGAGTACAAATCCAAAGCTTTTGAGATTTGCTTGCAGCCAAGGCTCTATGTGTGTGTGCTTCTTCCTGTCTATTATAAATTAATTGATCAATAAATTTAATTTGAATTAACTATGTGCTTTGATCAATCAGAATAGAACTGGAAGGGACCTTTGAGATCTTCTAGTTCAACCCCCTGTTCAAACAGAAGACAATATACCATTTCAAACAGTACCAAACCAGTGATGAAGCACCCGTAACGTCTGAAGCAAACTATTCCACTGGTTAATTGTCCTCACTGTAGGGAACTTTCTTTTTTATTCCGGTTGCTTCTCTCTTTGAATAGTTTCCATCAATTGTTTCTTGTCTTACCTTCTGGGACTTTGGAAAATAGGTTGATCCTGTCTTCTTTGAAATAGATAGAATATCACCCCTAGACCTTCTTTTCTCTAGACTAGCCAAACTCAATTATTGCAACTGTTCTTCACATGTTTTTTTCTCTAAGTCCTTAATCATCTTTGTTGCTCTTCTTTTCACCTTTTCCAAAGTCTCAATATCTTTTTTGTAGTTGCGATGACCAAAACTGGATATCAATTACCAAAACTAATATCAATTGCAAAAATTTATAATCCACTAATTGATAGCCATTGATTTCTTAAACCTTTGTATCAGTCCAAGTAACTCTAGGGGTAGGAACATTACTTCTAAATGATTTGTCATAGAGTATCATTTTATCTGACATTCTGACATAATGTTGGAAAATTACAGATAATACAACAAAGAATCTTATTGTCTTCCAATTCTTTGGGAATAATAATGCCAAAATGACTTCTCTGCTTTAAATTATATTGTTGACTTAAAAATAAAAAATACAGTGGTACCTTGGTACTCGAACGCTTTGGTTCTCGTACATTTTGGATAACGAACAAAATTTTCGGCAAAAATTTACTTCGGTATCTGAACAAAAATTCGGATACTGAACAGCCAGAGAAAATTTTGTTCATTATCCGAAATGTTACCACCGGGGGCTGCTGCAATCTCAGCAGCTTCAGTGGGCTGAGGAGCTCTCTAAGAGCTCCAAGCTGCAGGAAGGGTGGGGGCTGCTGCAATCCCGGCAGCTTCGGGGGGCTCCTTTCCTCATTGCTTCTTCTTATTACCTGTAAGCAGCTGCAAAAACTTTCTCCTTCCCGGCGGCGGCTTCCCTTCGAGTAGCAACAGCGCTGGGAACGTCATGTGATGAAGGGAAGCCGCCGGAGCCATTTCAGCAGTTGCCGCCGCTCCAGCAGCTTCCCTTCATTACGTGACGTTCCCGGTGCTGTTGCTCCTCGAAGGGAAGCAGCCACCGGGAAGGAGAAAGTTTTTGCAGCTGCTTACAGGTAATAAGAGGAAGCAATGAAGAAAGGAGCCCCCCGAAGCTTCCGGGATTGCAGCAGCCCCCACCCTTCCTGCAGCTTGGAGATCTTATAGAGTTCCTCAGTCCCCTGAAGCTGCTGGGATTGTAGCAGCCCCCACCCTTCCTGCAGCTTGGAGTACTGAATTTATTTATCCCATTGGAAATAAAGAAAATAGATTTAATTGGTTCCCAGCGAGTTAACAGGGGCTGGGAACCAATTAAATCCATTTCCATTATTTCCTATGGGATAAATAAATTTGGTACTTGACCAAATCGGTTCTCAACCACACTTCTGGAACGAATTGTGGTCGAGTACCGAGGTACCACTGTACTTAAAAAGGAATATATATAATATTTTATATACAAATATATAAAACATATAAAATAATAATTTTATGCAAAGATTTATTTTTGTTTAATTCTCTTAACTGAAATTATTTACTGTGCACATATTTTTAAGCAAAAGTTATTTCTCTCTAAACATGCCTGGGATAAACATATATCCATCCTAAGATAAAATACAGAAAATAGTATAAGGGCAGACTAGATGGACCATGAGGTCTTTTTCTGCCATCAGACTTCTATGTTTCTATGTTTCTATGTTTCTACCTTTAGAATATACACCTTAAAATTCTAGTAAAACAGTATTAGCAAGAACAAATTAAAATCATAAAACCTAAGTCCCTCTGCTATGATTTATACAATTTCTTATTGCTTGGTATTCCTCATTCCTATTTCATCACTTCTTCTTTACCTTGCTTCTTTTTATATAGCTATATGTCATTTACATTTTGTAAATATTTAAATATATCTTTTCATGTGACAATACTGAAGAAATGACACCTGACTACAATGTGAAGTAGTGAGTATAGGACTTGTATAAGAGTGTAAATGTGCATTCCCCTCAAAATAACACACCATACAGCCATTAATGCCTAAACTATTGGCAACAAAAGTCAGTACATCCCTAAGTGACAATGTCCAAAGAGAGCCCAAAGTATCAATATTTGGGGCCAATTTGGACATTATCACTTAGGGGTGTACTCACTTTTGTTGCTAGCAGGTAGAAACTTGTTGCCAACAGTGTGCTGCCTTATTTTGAGGGGACAGCACATTTACACTGTTATATAAGCTGTATAACAGATTACTCACTACTTTACATTGTAGACAAGTGTTATTATCACCTGAAAAGATATACAGTGATACCTCGTCTTACAAACGCTTCGTCATACAAACTTTTCGAGATACAAACCTGGGGTTTAAGATTTTTTTGCCTCTTCTTACAAACTATTTTCACCTTAGAAACCCAAGCTGACGCCATTGGCATGCCCCGCCTCCGGACTTCTGTTGCCAGTGAAGCGTTCGTTTTTGTGCTGCTGGGATTCCCCTGAGGCTCCCCTCCATGGGAAACACCACCTCCAGACTTCCGCGTTTTTGCGATGCTGCAGGGAAATCCCAGCAGCGCAAAAACGGGCACTTCGCTGGCAACGGAAGTCCGGAGGTGGGGTTTCCTAGTGTGGGGAGCCTCAGCAAAATCGCAGCATCACAAAAAACACGGAAGTCCAGAGGTGGGGTTTCGAGGACTTCCGTGTTTTTGCGATGCTGCAATTTCACTGATGCTCCCTTCGCTGGGAAACCGCACCTCTGGACTTCCGTTGCCAGCGAAGCGTTTGTTTTTGCACTGCTGGGATTCCCCTGCAGCATTGCAAAAACATGGAAGTCTGGAGGTGGGGTTTCCCATGGAGGGGAGCCTCAGGGGAATCCCAGCAGCGCCAAAACGGGTGCTTCGGTTGGCAAAAGGGGTGAATTTTGGGCTTGCACGCATTAATAGCTTTTCCATTGATTTCTATGGGAAACATTGTTTCGTCTTACAAACTTTTCACCTTAAGAACCTCATCCTGGACCCAATTAAGTTTGTAAGACAAGCATGTCTTCAATTGTTTGCAGTTATTTTGAAATTTTGCCAAGAAATCTTTTTGATCTGTTAATGAAACCATCAGTATATCATATATTAAGCTGGAAATTCCTGTGAGATTTACATGGGTTTATACTACATTTCTAGCATGTTAATATATTATTCCATAACTAGCTGATGATGGTGATACATGTACATGTATACAGTTATATAGGAGTGGAGTACGTTATGTGCAGATACTGCATGTGATACAAATCGCAAATTAAATAATTTAATATTTGAATTGAACAGCAAGTAATATTTTCCTTGGCAAAGACAGCAGTTTTCTGATGAATGTTTTTAATTTAAAGAGATGTGTAGTACACAGTATAATAAAACTGACAGTTTGGGTTAAAGATGTTAGCCTCAATTCACATGAGGCTTTTGGAAAATTTCCAGGTTTACATTTATGGGAAAGAAGTCCACTAATTAACCCAACCAACTTTCTCCTTGTTTTAAATGATATCTTATTCCCAATTTAGCAGCTGTACTGCATATGTGCCAAATTTCGGCACACTCAAAGTTATTATCCTAGTTAATATAATATTTATAAAAGACTCAAATATATTTGGAATATAGGGAATTATAAGTACATTAAAGTTAAATTGGCAATATATTTCTTTGTACTGAATATATAATTAAGACATTTGAAATAATTTATTTATTATTTTTAATATTAAATTGTCTTCATCCTTCCTTCCTTCCTTCCTTCCTTCCTTCCTTCCTTCTTCCTTACTTTTATTCCTTCACTCCTTGCTATTTATTTTTGAGTCTTTAGGATACAGAGAAGCTGTCTCAACTGGCAGGCAAGGCAGATGTGTTGATTGTTAGTACTACATTGTTATTAGCATTTAATGTGGTTCCTGTCCCACTTCAGTCTCTTGTCTACCTTTATTATTTATGAAATAACTGATAGCTTATGGTATAAACAGGTAAATTTAAGAGAAAAGCAGGCAGAGTTGGGGGATGGAGTTAAATGCACCATCAGCTTAGAGTCATTGCATTCCCACAAGCACTCCAAATTCCCCCATTCTGAATTCAATTAGTGCCAATTTAGTGTGAACTTTTGTTGACCAGATTCTTGTGTATAGGCTTGAATAAATCTTGAATAGGAAGTAAATTTTGAAAAGTAAAGCAGTATTTCATTTTGACTGATCATAGTATATGTGTGGCTCTCTTATTTGTGCTGGATGGATAAAATCATTTCTTTCTTTATTTCATTAAATTATCTTAAAACAGAAATCTTAAAAGGGTTTTATTTAATATATGTTACAAAATTAACTTTTTCAACTTATTTTTCTGCTCTTAACAAATTTAAATCTGGAAGGATTGTATCTCATGTTGGATAATATATTAATTGGGAGTTTAAAACTCTAATTCTCCAAAGTGAAGGAAACAAATACCCCTTGTGGGTTTTTCTATTTTTCATTGGCTAATCTTAGCCAATTATATGGAGAAAGAAAAGATGTACCTGTTGAATGAAATAATGACAGAGAAAACCTTTCAAAGGATAATTAAAAGCATCATTACTGCAGAATGGCTAGTGATCTGGGAGTGGCTTTTAGGAAAGTCAGAGCTGTTTCAATTAGCATATTTTAGGCATGAGAGAAAGAAATTTGGACCTTTGCTGTATAGATGAATTACAATTTTAAAAAGAAGATAAGAAGCTAATGAGTGCAACTGCATTTCGAGAGCAGTCTTGGGCATTTCTTTTCTTCGAGATTAATATATTCTTCCCACTTTGTTCTAACATTCCTTTCTTACTAAAAAGAAAATAACACAGGGTTTTAGAATTCTACTACAGAAAATACTTTTATTCACAAATCATACTCAACCATAAATGTCAGTGTGCAGATTCATACTTTATTCTACATTAAAACCAACAAACCATAGGATGGCTTGGTGTAATTTGTTAATCCAGCCATAAAATAATAGGTCTCAGGATTAATAACAGTAGGGAGTTTTGATAGCTGATTCATTAACAGAGGAGAGGCCTAGAGCCTATAAAATGGTCCAAATCAGGAGAATAGTTCTTAGAAGAATGAGCTTAGTCAAAATGGGATGAGCAGGAAATAAAAAACAGGGAAATGAAAGTTATCTACCTTTAGCTATTTAAACAGATAATGGATGGATTTGAGTGAGATTCTGCTATCATAGCAAAGTCTGAACTTGACATGGCTATATTTGGAATGAATGGCTTCTATTGTCACATGCTTCCTTGGCGTTCGAGGAATATATTTACCATTTAGTACCTTTAGTTCTTTTCCCTAGCATACAATGAGCAAGAAGTTGATATCTTGTTCTCAGTGCTCATTTGATGAGTTCTTTGGCAGAAACCTATCCACTATATTGACCATCTTTGCTCTGATTAATATAATTGGACTTTTTGCTTATTCCTTTGTCAGAGAAAAAAGAGTCAGAGGCCACTTGGAAAAATGTATTTTTAGGTGGAGTAAGTTATAATTATAAAAGCCCACTAAGTGATATTAATGATTGGATTTAATGAACTATATCAATTCCAAGAACAATATATTCAAAGATGACATGTTTAAAAGTATTTGTCCAATCCAGGGGGAGAAAATATAGAAACAAAACAGGAAAAAAAAGAGGAAAGGGAGAACATTCCCTAAAACGAAAACATAATGCTTCCTTCAGATTGAAATGGTCTTCTTGTGACAGCATAGGCATTAAAACATTAATTCTGAAAATACCCTGCTATACTGAAGCTATGTACATAATATATGTACATAAGTGCACTGGTGTGCCTTTCGTCCCCTGTCCAATTGTCTTTCCTTTCTCTCACTTATCATATATATTTTCTTTCTTTCATATATTCTCTCCTCTAAGTTCACTTTACCCTTATATATATTACTATTTTTCTTCCTATGTATTTCTGTATAGGACAAATGAATAAATAAAATAAATAAAATGTGACGCCATCTGACATTCTGGGTACTGAGTGAAACTGTTCTTCCCATACAGTCCTGTGGTAGGTGGAAAAGAATTTTTTCTATGTTCTATTATCTCTTGAAGGGGATATTTCAGCTAATATTGAATTAATTCTTTTTTTCTGCTTCAGCTTAAGCCAGGTTGCAATTATATCAGTGTTCTTTAGGGCTTAACTGTTGCCGGCTTTCTGACATCTTTGGGTTCTTTCTTTTTTTGAATTTCTGGATAAAGTGATTATACAGATGTCTCTATCTGTAGGTGTACATGAACATGACTATCTCTGAGCAAGAATATCCTGAACATTTACATTATTGGTTTACCAGAGATTTGTTTTAAAAATTAATACAAAGAAAGAAATATAAATGTACAGTTATTATTTATTATTATTATTAATTATCCGTAGACTCGGGACAGCTCACAACAATAATAGTATAATGTTCAACAGTACATGCAGTTGAAAAACATTTGATTTTTACCCAAGTCTAATGACAAATCTACAATTCATTCATATTTTTCAAATGATTTTGTTGTTGCTTTTTTATTGCAGGTAAACTTTGATTTCATTATTTTGTTTTAAATAAGAAAGTCCCTGGGAATTCAGAATCGCCTTTTTTATTTTGTAGCATATCCAGAATACAACCAATTTTTTAAAATGGTTTTTAAACATTCTTTATATTGTAATCTTCTAGTTTCATGTTTAATTGCCTATTTTTATGGTAATTCATATTACTTATTATTGATAATTATTACTATAGCAATGTCATTACCTTTTCCTATAATATTCACAGAAATACTTTCAAGAAGGCTTTCAACCTTGGTATTATGTGTTTCTACTTAATACTTAATTGGACTAATAATATAGTCCAATCATGGATTCCATCTCACCAATTTTTGCTAATGTACCAATAATACCTGTGCTGCCTGCCACATGTACTAGGACTTCAATTTCTCCCAATTTGTTCCCCATATTTTGAGCGTTAGTGTGCAGGCTTCTGATCCTTTTATGGCTGATCTTGTATTTATTTGCTGTGTCTCCTATTTTATACCTGAGTGCCCCTTTCTTCCTCGTTGTCAATTTTTTTTTGTATTTACAATTTGCTGTATCTTCAAAGTATTAAGCATAAATAGTTCATTGCTTTTAATTTATTTGATTCTTTGCAACCAACACAGCCATAATGTTTCTTAGTCATCAATTCTGATAACTATTTGGTACATTCTATTTAATGCATTGTGTCTTGTTACAAGCTTTGTATGTTATAACATCCCCAGACAATTCTGAAAAGATAAAGCAAACTTGAATTTTTCCTTTATTTTCAAGGACAGCATGTGTTAAGATTCTAACTTAAAAACAATTAGTTTTCTCTAGATTTCAAACATAGCCTTGAAATATACGCTAGAAGTCTTTTTATCCTTGCCTCAAGTAACTTTAAATGCACTGAATAATTCAATGTCTTTTTGTTGATTTGATATAAATAACCTTATATAAATTATAACTTTCTCACATTTGAGCATTGACAAATTAAATTATCAAGTATAAAGACTAGCTAATCTTAATTTTTAAATGCCATAACAAATTTCCTTTAATCAATTCAATGGGAAAATCTGTCTTTTTGTGCTTTGTGCACTAAATAATGTAATAAATGGAATATGATACTCTTATGTAGCGTTTTGCCAAAAATAACATATGTGCCCATAATAAGGCCAATTAGCCTTTTCAGCACATGAGATGAAATAAGCCCTCCCTCAAAATAACCCCCCCCCCCAACTACTTTCCGGGGAAAGGGAGGATATGCCAGGAACCACTCTTTTTGTGGCAGGCACTCTTTTTGCCAGGAAAGCAAGAGGCAGGTGCGCGGACACCCCACTGGACTAGCTCAGCTCCTCTGGGCTCTTCCTATGTCAATTTGAAATGTGTTCCTGTCTGTGAGGAAGAGGAGGTGAGCATCAATCCCTCCCTTGCTGCCTCCTCGCAGTCATGAGTGAATTTCAAAATGCTGCGAGAGACAGCCCAGTGAAGCAGTGAAGTCGAACCCAGTGAAGACGAGCCGGTCCTGCAGGGTATGTGCATATCATGTTCTCTCTCTCTGTCTCAACAACAGCAAGCAATAGGCGGGTGTGCACACAGACCACTGAACTAGCTCGGCTCTACCTTTCCTCCTTCTTCCCCCCCCCCCCTTGGCAGGAATCTTTTGGCTGTATGCTGAACACCAGAAATCTTTCTCTCTTCCAAACTCCAACAGAAATTAATCTTTGTGAGATTCATTGCACCTGTGCAGCCTCTTGGAGCAAAAGGGGAGAAAGATTTCTTGCATTCAGCATATAGCCAAAATGTTCTTTTTCCTGATGCTGTGTCTTAAGTGCACTCTTCCCTGCCCCTACTGAGAGGGGGGGCACATTTGGAAGAGACAAGGAAGCGTGTGTCCAGCTGTTTCTGCCACTGAGCCTGACTACAAGTTTGGCTGTCAGCTCGACTTCCTTAGGCAACCCACGAGAGTTTCTTCCCCATTTTGCTTCACTCAAGAGCCAAAGGCTGGGGAAGATCAGTGGACACAACAACAAGGAATGCAACGGTGACTCTTTGATTTGACTGAAGGCAAGTTGATCCGGCTGTGGCGAAGTGCCCCTTTTTGCCTTTCCGTGCCCAGACGCTCCAGGAGGCAACCTCACACCGGGTGTATGGATGAAAGCACGAGGGAATCACCACAGCAAAGTGGTTTATTCCCCCTCCAAGAGCCCAGAGAAAGGAAAACTCTCCATTCGCTCTGAGCTGCCAAAGCCATCTTAAGTGCCACTGAACAGCTCCTCTGGCAGCCCAGAAAAGCCCGAGATGGCCCGGATTAAAGGGGAAATGGCAGGAAACTGGCCGGGCCTTTGTGCCGCTCTCAAATTTCCTGGGAAATTTTTTCGGACTCGGGTTCTTAAGTAGAAAATGGTTCTTTAGAAGAGGCAAAAAAATCTTGAACACCCGGTTCTTATCTAGAAAAGTTCTTAAGTAGAGGCGTTCTTAGGTAGAGGTACCACTGTACTACTATGATGGTCCCATCAACCCAGGGGGCAGAGTCCAAGAGAAGAGCCTTCTCTGCTGTTGCTTCTGCCCTCTGAACTTCCTGCCCCTCTGATGTGAAGTTGCCCCCAACTCTCCTATCTTTTCATGAGGGCCTAAAGGCTTTTGCCTTTAGGCCATTGCCTCTGCCAATCAGTTTGGGGCCCAGCGAATGAACAGCACAATGGAGATAGTTGATTGAGTAATAATAGTTGCCATTTCCCTATCACTTCCCCCTCTATCTTCCTCATGTGTCTTTTGTTTTAATATCTGGTTTTAACTTTTTATGTTTTAACTGTATATGTAACTGTTAGTTCCAGATTTACCCTATGGTAGGATGGGGGACCAATAAATTTAAGAAATAAACAAATAAATAAACTCTGTGTAAATGTAAAAAGTTGAGGCTGCATGTTATTATCTTATTCTACTGTTTGAAATCTTTCTTTATCCCTCCCCTACTTTCTCAATGTTTTCAAATTTTTGGTATTTTATATTTTAATAAACTAATAAAATTATTGTTTAAGAAATAATAAAATAAGTACAAATTATAATTGTGACCAGTGGTAAGTTGAGAACCACATATAGTTCAGAAACTTAGATTGTCTTACAGTATATGAAATTCTATGGAACCAACTTCCCCCCAATATCCATACTGCTCCCACCCTGCTGGCCTTTTGCAAGGCCATGAAGACCTGGCTTTGCCGGCAGGCCTGGGGGCCATAAATTTACATCTTTGATGGCCAATTGTATGAATGGTATGTATGTATATGAGTGTGACCGCCATTTCTTATAATAACTTTTGTTAAGGGGTTTTAGTTTGTTAATGTTTTAGCCTTAGATAATGTTCGGCTTTTTTTACTGTTTTGTATCTATTTATTGTATTCCTACTATTGTTGTAAGCCGCCCTGAGTCCTTTGGGATTGGGCAGAATAGAAGTCGAATAAATAAATAAAATAAATAGAAACATAGGAGATTGACAGTAGAAAAAGACCTCATGGTCCATCTAGTCTGCCCTTATACTATTTCCTGTATTGGGATTATAAATAAATAAATGTATATTCTTTATTAGATTTTTTTTATCCTGCCTTTATTTCTGTATCAGTAACTCAAAGTGGTAGACATACACAGTTCTTCCTTTTCTTCTTCTACTTCCCAGCAACAGCTTCATGAGTTAGGTTGAGTTTAGAGAAAAGTTTAGAGAAAATGACTTGCCCAAAATCATCCAGCCCAAAGCAAGATCAGAGCTCCAAGTGTCCTGGCCAGGGCTGAGCAACTTTAAACACTCAAAGAGCCACAAAGGTCCTAACCGGACGCCCCTGTTCAAGTCTGGTTCCCCCACCACAGAGTCTGTTCCTAGTACAGCATCCTTTTTCCTCTACTTGTCCTAACGAAAAGCCCTATCAATTGTGGAGCTGACTGGACAACCCTGCCCCTTGCAATAGATTCTCCTCCTGGTGTGCCCTCCCTCCCTCCACCCTAACCAGAAGCTCCTCTCAAAATTGTGGTACCAACCAGCGACAGGGATCCACAGCAGAGGGATGAAATAGCCTCACGCAGCTCCAGAGCCGCAGGTTGTTGTTTTAGGCCAACACTTTAACTACTGCACTAAACTGGCTGTGATTGGGGCTTTCTTAGGAAGTATTGATAGAATAGTGATTGATGGAATAGTGTCTGTTGTGTATAAGTTAAACTATGTTCTTGAAATCTGATTGTTCTGCTGTCTACATAATCCATTATTTCTGTACTTTCCAAGTTGTTCATAGTGAAGACATGACTGGCTGTTAGGTATTGCTGATCTTGGTTCTTTGTTACAGTTAGGCATCCTCTGATTGTTTGGTATAATTGGTATGATCTCTACATGCTACAGCTTTGAATATTAGGGCAGTTTTTCTGAAGAAATGTAGCTTTATTGTATCTTTTTGAAATGAGATTAAATGAATAAATGAATGTGTTAACCATAGTACCATGCCTTAAATAAATCATTGTTATTCCCTTTTAAAGGATGAATGAAAAATATTCTCCTAATAATTTACATTATAAAGTATAATATTCATAAAAATCCATTTTTCTTTTGTTTACGCTGGCAAATCCACTTAAATCTTATGTAAACCAAGACATTCAGAAGTGCATGCCAAAATGCAGATGGACTATGGTAAGCCAAAATGCAAAGAGGAGTCTGTCTAAAAATTTATTTTGTCTGCTTGCCATGTTACACTGAATCTGGACATAACTGTGCGTAAGGGGTTTTGAATACAGTCTCTGTGGACTTCATCCAACATCACATATGCAAGTTAATGACCAATTGTTATGTTTGGATGTTGCTAGCTCTTTTTGTTTTAATTGCTATTCTAACATTAAAATACAGGATTAATTAAACTCAAATCCCAGTTAATTGTACAGGGTTCTTTTTTTTCTGGTGACAGTGATTTTTTTTAAAGCAACCCTACCCTATCACTCCTATGTTTGTTATAGTTCTGTAAATTAGAACTTTATTATCTGTTTTATTTGGAGCTAGGAAAAAGAGAATGCTGCAGAATTTTAATAGTGGGTAGATCAGCAACTTAATCACATTTATAATTGCTATAAGTGACACTCATTTACAAAAATGATTAAAACTCCTATATCAAAATTGTACGACAGTGGTGATGTTAGTTTATTAACCTCTGACCAAATAAATTGATCTGTGCAAATGAACTGAACTTAGGTCAGGAAAATACATTATGTTTAAAATCTGGGATTTGATCAAGAAAGATAGGCAAAGCATAATAGTTACACAATATATTAAGAATTTTGATGAAAGGTTTTAACTTAATAAGATTATATTTCCATATTTTTTTAAAAAGGTACATTGTTTGTTTTGCAGTGTCACTACTATTTTATCTAATAATTATATGGCCTTTTTCTTCACCTATCATTAATATTCATAGTCAGTTATGCTCTGGTCACCTCTAAGTTGGACTACTGCAATGTGCACTTCCTGAGTCTGTCCTTGAAGCCAATAACACAGTTCCAGATCGATCCGGAGATCTGTTATCGGCCAAAAAGGCCTTCAGGAAAGGCTTCTGCAGCTGATAACAGATTGATCTGGAGCTCTGTTATCAGCTAGAGAGGGCTTCAGGAAAGGCCTTCAAGAAAGGCCTCTGCACTTGATACCAATCAATAAATTGGAGCTCTGTAATCAGTGACACAGACCTTCAGGAAAACTTTTCAGCCTGCAGAAGAAATGGGCTGAGATGTGAGAGGCCTGTCTGCAACTGTCCAAAGCCAAAGAAGTTCCTGACAGTGAAAAGGAAGCTGGGGGTGAGCACAAAAGTGAACTTCTCTCTACATGGGGATACCTTTGAAAAGTGTTAGAAAACTTCAGATCATGCAGAATGCGGCCGCGCGAGCAATCATGGGCCTTCCTAGACACGCCCACGTCTCGTCAACACTCCTCGGCTTACATTGGTTGCCGATCAGTTTCCGGCCACAATTCAAAGTGTTGGTAATGACCTATAAAGCCCTACATGGCATCGGACCAGAATACCTATGGGACCGCCTTCTGCCGTGCAAATTCCAGCAGCCGATTAGGTCCCACAGAGTTGGCCTTCTCCAGGTCCCGTCGACTAAACAATGTCGGCTGGTGGGACCTGGGGTAGAGCCTTCTCTGTGGTGGCCCTGGCCCTCTGGAATCAACTTCCCCTGGAGATTTGAATTGCCCCCAGCCTCCTTGCCTTCTGCAAGATGTTAAAGATCCATTTATGCCGCCAGGCATGGGGAGAGTAACCCTGCCCCCCACATCTTTCTGACTCTAGCATTTGAGAATGGTGTGTTTGTGTAGAATTGAATGTTTTTTTGGTAATACTGGGCTTTTAAATTAGTTTTAATATTGGATTTGTATCATATTGTGTTTTGTTGCTATTGTGAGCTGCTCTGAGTCCTTGGAGAGGGGTGGCATACAAATCTAATAAATAATAATAATAATAATAATAATAATAATAATTATTATTATTATTATTATTATTATTATTATTATTATTATTATTATTATTATTATTGGGCCATTGGGCCATTTTTGCCATGGGGAGAGCTAAAACATCTGAAAAGGCCAAAAATTAGCTGGCCAGCATGCACATGTGCACTGGAGCTGACATAGGGCAACGCCTCACATGCCCTCAGATATGGCTCTGTGTGCCACCTGTGGCACGTATGCCATAGGTTTGCCATCACTGTAATATAGTGTATTTGATTTGATCATATGTGTTATATAAGACTGGGTTCTTGCACTAGTTCTGAGTCTGTGGATGTAAAGAGTGCTGAGACATCAAATGAACCATCATCTCATCTTTTCCTTTTATTAGATTTTTGATTTTCTGGAGGTATTGTAGTGAGAAGTTGATACAATATTCGCTCCCTTCTGTGAGATTATCTTTAAGGACTTGCTTCTCCTCCCTCTTTATGAAAGTACAACTCTTGAAACGGGTGGCATTTCAAAAGGAAACTTTTATTGGAAGAAAGTGATTGCAAGACAAAGAAGGCAAGATCTGAAGAGTCCCATGCATATCTGTTAGGTTAAATGAGATAGAAACCCCTCCCCTCAGTCCAGTGCAGGGCAAGCCAATTTGCAGGTGCAAAATGGTTTTGAAAACTTCAGGCTGAGAAGGTGATAAGAAATTGTTCTCAGTTGTCACTTGCTGGAGCCTCCGGTGCTGAGACAAAACCGATTTATTTCAAAGCGCATGATAGATTGTGGCAAGATTGCCCGCTCTACGCATGCAAAAAATCACAGAAATCTCACATTTATACGCATCTCTTCGCAAGGTTTTGTTTCCTGCACCTGTGCAGAAGAAATATTTATTTATTTATTTGTTTATTTATTTATTTATTAGATTTGTATGCCACCCCTGTCCGCAGACTCGGGGCGGCTAACAACAGTAAAAAGACAATATGAACAAATCTAATATTAAAAGTAATGTAAAAAAACCCAATTTAAGAAATCAATCATACATACAGACATACCATGCGTAAATTTTATAAGCCTAGGGGGAAGGGAATATCTCAATTCCCCCATGCCTGACGACAGAGGTGGGTTTTAAGGAGCTTACGAAAGGCAAGGAGGGTGGGGGCAACTCTAATATCTGGGGGGAGTTGGTTCCAGAGGGTCGGGGCTGCCACAAAGAAGGCTCTTCCCTTGGGTCCCACCAAACAACATTGTTTAGTCGACGGAACCCGGAGAAGGCCCACTCTGTGGGACCTAACTGGTCGCTGGGATTCGTGTGTCAGAAGATGGTCCCGGAGATATTCTGGTCCGATGCCATGAAGGGCATTATAGGTCATAACCAACACTTTGAATTGTGACGGGAAACCGATCGGCAACCAATGCAGACTGCGGAGTGTTGGTGTGACATGGGCATATTTAGGAAGGCCCATGATAGCTCTCGCAGCCCAATTATCTGTACTGGTAGGAACCCGCTACTGATGATAACTTTGGTTTAGTCTTTGTCTGCTGGGAGCATAATGATAATTTGATCCTTATTTAGATTTTAGGGCTGCTTTGTCCTCTGCTTTGAGTTTGATTTTGAGTTCTTGTGGTTTGTGGTATAACTTTTTATATTGCATTTTCTTGGGTCTCTCTGAAAAATCCTGTAGTCTTAAATGTTGCTACTAGGGCTGTATAACATTCTAACTGATTAACATCAACTATGTTGTACTTGAGGTCTTTCTGGAGGATATTGTGTTCTGCAGTGAAGTGGGTGACTGAATATATTGGCTACCTGTTTAACCATTTTAGATACTTCTTTGCTTCTTGAGGTTAACTTGAGCAGTTTGTGTTTTATTTTATGTCTTAGAGATGTAATTTAGAGATGTTTGTGCCAGTTGCTCCTTGAGGTTATTTCTCGTATGCTGGCATTTGTTTAGTCTGAGGTGAGCATCCATGATCATTAGCCATTTTCACTTTTTCATCTGCTTTGCTAAGCTATTTCTCATATAGATGTGCACTTTTATTGGAGGTTTTATCTAACTCTTGTGAGTAGGGCCTGCTGTCATAGCCATTTGTGCAGAAAAAAAAGTTGTTCCTTATCTGTGGAAAAGGCGTCACACAACAAAAGAAAAGACACTGCTTCTTTTTATTAAACTGATTTAAAATCTAAGGTTCAGATTTGAGAACCTTCTTAATGTTTCTCAACACTTCAAATTGAGTTTTTTTAAAAATAATTATTTGATTTTTATTCAATTACTACTATGGTGCTCAGGCTGAAAAATTATAAAGTTCAAATGCAAAATAAATTAAAAGAATTGTAAAAGAAATAACTTCCTAACAAAATTACAAACCTTAATAAATAAAATATTATTATATAAAATATTCTATTAAATTTTTAATTTTAATATGGTTTTTTTAAAAAGGAATGCAGATATTCTAGTTATGTTTTCTTGTTTTTGTGACAACAAAAACTCTGATAAATATGAGTTCCTTTAGAAGGGCCTCCTCTGCAGATCTTAAAGTTAGAATCCTAACAAAAGACACCATCTTCAGATATTAAAAACATAAAGCATTTGAAGCTTTAAAGTGTAATTTCATACCTTGAATTGTACCTAGGATGCTTTTCCATTTTGGTAAGATGTAGTTAGTAGCCTCAATGCCAAATTTTACACCAGATAAAATCTCTTTGAGGATTGATCTTTATAGAATATAAAATTATAGTCTAAGAACAGTCTAAATGCTTGTGTGCAAAGGTTAGCCAGTTCAAAGGATTCAAGTCCATAATTTTTTAACAACTTTCTGAAAAAAAGTTTAGCTTTAAAGTAACTTTCTACAGAGTTCTACAGAGGAATCATTGAGTCTGTCATCTGCACCTCTATAACTGTCTGGTTTGGTGCTGCAACCCAACAGGATTGACACAGACTTCAGAGGATAATCAGAACTGCAGAAAAAACAATTGCTGCCAACCTGCCTTCCATTGAGGAGCTGTATACTGCACAAGTCAAAAAGAGGGTGGGGAAAATATTTACTGACCCCTCACATCCTGGACACAAATTGTTTCAACTCCTACCCTCAAAATGTCGCTACAGAGCACTGCACACCAAGACAACTAGACACAAGAACAGTTTTTTTCCGAATGCCATCACTCTACTAAACAAATAATTCCCTCAACACTGTCAGACTTTCTACTAAATCTGCACTTCTACTAGTTTTTCTCATCATTCCTATCACCTATTTCCTCCCATGTTGACTGTATGACTGTAACTTGTTGCTTATATCCTATGATTTTTATTAATATTGCTTCTTTATTGCTTATTTGACCCCTATGACAATCATTAACTGTTGTACCACATGATTCTTGACAAATGTATATTTTATTTTATGTACGCTGAGAGCATATGCACCAAGACAAATTCCTTGTGTGTCCAATCACACTTGGCCAATAAAAATTCTATTCTATTCTATTCTTTATTGAAAATAATCAGATCATTAGTCTATCTACCCACAATTCTCTGGATAATAATTCTGATGCTCCCAGATGTGTTAGACACTAACTTCCTCATTATCACCCACTATAGTGTTCAGATTATGAATGAAAAACATTATTTAAAATATATATATTTCGTTACCTGTTAGTTAAAATACAAAATAATAAGCCCCTAATTAAACTGTTCTCCTGCCATTACCCTGTAAATAAAATAAACATTATTTTAAATGTCAAAAACTAGTGAACCCAAACTGATTCAAAAGCATATACAGTGTTCCCTCGATTTTCACGGGGGATGCGTTCCAAGACCGCCCACGAAAGTTGAATTTCCGCGAAGTAGAGATGCGGAAGTAAATACACTATTTTTGGCTATGAACAGTATCACAAGCCTTCCCTTAACACTTTAAACCCCTAAACTGCAATTTCTCATTCCCTTAGCAACCATTTAGATTATTACTCACCATGTTTATTTATTAAAGTTTATTAAAAAAATATTTATTAAAGGTGGACGAAAGTTTGGCAATGACGTATGACGTCATTGGGCGGGGAAAAAAGGGGTATTTTTTAATTAATATTTTTGAAAAACCGTGGTATAGCCATTTCGCGAAGTTCGAACCCGCGAAAATCGAGGGAGCACTGTATGTGCATTATGTTTAAAAGACTGGTCATGATTTTTAAAATATTATTGTCAAAGTATGCCTTTGCTACATAAGTTGATTTATCCTTGATATAAATTTTAACAAAATGAAGCATTGTGCATTTTAGTTATTAGCATTTTGAGCAATTATTTTCATTTTGCAAATGGCAAGTAATACAAATTGTATGAAGTGTCATATTTTTAAAGTGAACTCTGTGTCTTTTTCCTAATTTAATACTTAAGCTGACATAACATATTTTGATATTATTCAGAAAGGTTTTAGAAACATATGACTCCAAAGCTAAGTACATCAAATGAATAATTCTGTATGTTGAAGACTGTCTATCATTTGAAGGAATATACTGTCAAAACGACTGTTCACAAAACAGTTTCAACTTATTTGTACGAAACATGTAATATTTTAAAAAACATTTAATGTATTGCACATTTTGATACATTTGCATTCTTTGATGAGAAAATATGCAATGTCACAAATGCCAGCAATCTATCATTCTAGAGATCTGTAATCATGATCCTAGAACCTAATCTTGCCAATCAACACCATTTTAAAAGCCAGTCATTCATCTCCAATATTTTTCTTTTCTTTATCTGTCATATTTCATAGATAGGAATCTCATCTGAGCCTCCACATTCTTTAGCTTCCTTCCTTGATCTTGAATAGGCTGGGATGATACAATTATAATAATTATAGTAATTCTTTGTCCCTGTATTAGGGATCATTGTCAATTGACTTACTAAATCTCAAAAGTTCTCATAGAATCATAAAATTGAAATAGTTATTTATACCTTCAAATTCAATTCAATGCAGGGATTCAAATTAAGTCTTCCCCTAACCTCTGCTTTAAAATATACAAAGAAATAAAGCTGTTTCTTGGGAAATTAGTTCCAATATTGAACTGCCCTTACTGGTGGAGGGGGAGCGGTGTTCTGTTCAGTAAGAATTCACTTCCTGTAATTTACATTCTAATTCCATTCTATTCCATACTCTGGAATGAAACAGTATAAACCCTTACATTCTACAGGTATTGTAACTGCCTCCTTAATTGTCTTTTCACAAGATTAAACATTTCCAACTTTTTCACAATTTCTTCAAAAATTTTGTTTTCAGTTTCCTGAAAATCTTCACTGCCATTATTTAAACCTACCCAAATTTATCTGAATCTTTGAAAACTTGTGGTGTCCGGAACTTAATGCAATAGTCAAAGTGGGATCTGATCAAAACAGAATAAAACAAAATATTTATCATATTATCTTTTGCTGATGTAGCCTATATTTTTTCACCCAAAATATTATTTCTGGCTTAAATTCAGTTGATAATCAATTACTGTTCAATATCTTTTTTTCATAAATACAGTGGTCCCCCGATTATCGCGAGGGTTCCGTTCCAGGACCCCTCGCAATGATCGGTTTTTCGCGAAGTAGCGGTGCGGAAGTAAAAACACCATCTGCGCATGCTCAGATGGTGTTTTTACTTCCGCCGCAGCAGCGAGGAGCCGAAGATTGGGGTTTCCCCGCCGCCCACGCAAACTCCTCGCTGCTGCCGCGCCCTCCGCTTGTCCGCCGCCTGCCTGCCCGCGCCCGCCCTTCGCCCGCCCACGCCGTTCGCTCGCGCCGCTTCCCAGCTGAGTCCTGAAGCGAACTTCCGGAAGTTTGCCTTTGACGTTTGGCTTCGGGACTAAGTTGGGAAGCCGCGCGGCTGTTTTAAAACGTCGCCGCCGGCATGGGGGGCTTCCTAGCAGCCCCCCAAACCCGGGTTGGGGGTCCGGGGGGTGCTGGCAAGCCCCCCATGCCGGCGGCGATGTTTTAAAAGAGCCGCGCGGCTTCCCAACTGAGTCCCGAAGCCAAACGCGGAAGTTCGCCTTTGACGTTTGGCTTCGGGACTCAGTTGGGAAGCCGCGCGGCTGTTTTAAAACGTCACCGCCGGCATGGGGGGCTTCCTAGCAGCCCCCCAAACCTGGGTTGGGGGTCCGGGGGGTGCTGGCAAGCCCCCCATGCCGGCGGCGACGTTTTAAAACAGCCGCGCGGCTTCCCAACTGAGTCCCGAAGCCAAACGCGGAAGTTCGCCTTTGACGTTTAGCTTCGGGACTCAGTTGGGAAGCCGCGCGGCTGTTTTAAACCGTCGCCGCCGGCATGGGGGGCTTGCCAGCACCCCCCCGAACCCGGGTGGCCGGGCGAGCAGTGAGCGAACGGCGGGTGGCCGGGCGAAGGGCGGGCGAGCGGCGAACGGCGGGCGAGCGGGTGCTGGGGGGGGCTTCTCGCCCTCCCGCCAGCAAGAGGGGGAAGACCCAGGGAAGCCGCCCAGCAGCTGATCTGCCCGGCGCCATCTACGCATGCGTGGCCATAGAAAAAAGGGCACGCATGCGCAGATGGTGTTTTTACTTCCGGGTTGAAAAATCGCAATATAGCCGTTCGCAATGATCGGGATCGCGATACCCGGGGGATCACTGTACTATTAATAATGCCAAGTATTCCATCCTATTTTTTTAAAAGGAATACTATTTTCTGTTAAATTCTATTGCATTGAATTTGATCATTATTTGAACTTATTAAGATCATTTTGAATTTTATTTCTGTTTTCTATGATAGTACATATTCTACCAATTTTATAATCATTTGTAGATTTTATAAGCATCTATATCTCGTCATCCATATCATTAACAAACATATTAATCAAGCTGATCCTTCTATTACACCCCATCTAATATGCATCTTCAATTTGGAAAGGGACCACTGATGAGCACTCTTTGAATACAATTTTCTAGATGGCTATATATCTACTTAATGTTCATACAATCCATCCTATATTTAACTATTTTGCTAATCAGCATGTCAGCATATCAATAGGTGGTTTATAAACTGCTTTATTGAAATCAGTCTATCAAGAAAGTTAAGTGATTACAATTGAAGTATGATTACTGGGGCAAGATTTGTTTTTAAAAATACCATGCTTAATTCTTGCAATTACAACATTGTTTTCAAGATAATTTCAGAACTATCTCTATGATCTATTTCAAAATTTGTAGACATTGATTCAAATTGATTGGTTTGTACTTTGCAGGAATTTCTTTTCAAGATAGGGTTTGCTCTCCACCAGTCATTTGGAACTTCGGCAATGATACTTCTGAGATCCTTTTCATTGGTTGATCTCAGGAGTTTAATAAAAAGTAAACTGATCCCATTGTGAGATTGATTTAGTTTAGTTTGCTAAACTAAATCATTTTTCATTTTATTACAGTTTAGTAATTTTATTAATTCATTTAACTGTATACAACTGTTCTGGATCTGGGCTAGAATCGGCTGACTGTTCCACTAAATAATAATAAGAGCTTTACAGGCTGGTAATTTTCAAAAATAACATTCCTTTTATTCCTTCCACTTCGGTCCTCGTTATTGGTATGGAGAAAATGCATTCAATTCTTTAAGGCTAAATTACAAAGTTATATATCTTTCTAATTAACAAGCTGTCTACTTCAAAACATTTTCTTATCTGTGGGATGGGTTCCTGCTGTTAAAAAGCAGTATATCATGCAATAGAAACACTCACTTATTTGGGAGAGAAACGACATAAATCGCCATCTTGGTTGATTCATTTTGACGAAAGCATCTTCTCTTCCATTAAATTCTGGAAATGATGTAATTAATTAATTTACACACTATGAAATAGCATATTAAAACTTCTTCCCCCCAATTTCTTCCTTTCTTTTCTGCAATCTTCTGAACTTTGGGTTTAACCAAGGACTGTCTTCTAAACTCGAACTATCCGAAAAAACATGAGTCTGCATGCTTTCGTCTGACGGCTGCTCTGTTTCACTTTCATCCTCACTAGCTTCCACCACATCTCTTAAATCAGGGTAATTGACAGCTTCTACGTCCTCTCTGTCTTCTGAATCTGACAATTCTAAAGGCTGACAGGGAACACACACAACAACAACCTATAGACTTTTAAAATTATTCTCATTTATTTTCATAAATGCTATTTTAAAATGTGCTATTTGCTGCAGTTATAAATTACAAAGTTATAAATCTTTCTAATTAACAATCTGTCTACTTCGAAACATTTTCTTATGTCTGGGTCGGATTCCTGCTGTTAAAAAACAGTATATTCTTTTGATTTTGATATTTCAACAGTTTTCAGTTCCATCAATCATAATATCCATGGATGAGAGGTTTGGAGCTTTACAGTAACAGGTGGTGGGAGTTGCCAATAGGCCCTCAATGGGAATGTTACTGGGCACTACAATTTCCATATTCAATATCTACATGAAACTGCCAAATAAAATCTGTGTATCCCAGAAAATATGACCTACCCCCCAAAACTAGCCCTAGCCCAATTTTCCTGCCTGTGCCTAAAATAAGCCCTATGCAAAAAAAAAAAGGCCTAGTTTTGGTTGTATACGTTTGGGTGAGGTGCAGTTGTAAAAATCAAGCTAAAATGTGGGAGTGGAGGAAGAAATGAGGAACTGCCCCATGCACCCCATACCAGCTTACCTGAGCACCCTGCAGCCAGGCCATCAGTGTCCTAACAACTGCCTGGCCTCGTGTCAGTGGCTCCATAAAGGCAGTATAGCCAGGACCCCTCGTGGCCACCAGCCCACTTCTCCTTACCTGCTGCAATGGAGGAGGAGGCTGAGCAATGCACCTGTGCAGCAACGGCAAAGCAAGGCAGTGTGTAGTGGCGGAAGATGAAGCAAAGCAATGGGTGTGGAGCTGTCCCCATGCCCTGCAATGGCATTGCTCTGCCTTCTGCTCTGTTGTGGTAGTGAGCAAGAAAAAGTGGGCTAGTGCCCACACAGAATTCTAGATGGGGTTTCTGGAGACGTTGCCACAAGACCAGACAGTTTTCAGGACATTGATGGCCTGGCTGCAGGCCCCCAGGTAAGCTGTGTGGAGTGTGGCGCAGCTCTGCACCCCATTGCTTGCTTCATCTTCCATCCCCTCCTCACTGACTCACATTGTACATACCCTGGAAGATATAGTAGTTTAATGGGACAATGTTGCCTGCAATTCTCATTACTTGTTGCTTCTAAGCATATGCTTTCCACAATTGTCCAGAGTTTGAACACCACACTTTCAGCTGCTTGCAGTGCTGCTTGTTCCCCACTCCACTCCTGCCAGGCTGGCCTGGTCTGGTGGGGAGGGGGGACGGCCTTCCACCTTCTCCACCATGCTATGAATAAGGATTGATCATCCTCCAAGCCCCGCCGCTGTCAAAGTAAATCCTGGGGGCTGCACTGCAATGGACAGATGAAAGGCAAAGTGTTTGTCTGGAGGAGTAGGAGAAGCAGGGAGAAGAAAGAAGGAAAGCAGCCGAGTGACAAGCGCCCTTCCAGCCAGGAACTGAAGCACTACCACAGCCGCTGCAACAAGAGAGAGAAAGAGAACAATCCGATCCAGTGTGTGTGTGTGTATGTGTATGAGAGAGCAAGAGAGAGATTCTATCCAACCTCTGTGTGTGTGTGTGTGTGTGTGTTTGTGTGTGTGTGTGTGTGTTTGTGTTTGAAAGAAAGAGAGAGATCTAACCTCAGAGGGTTATACCAAGGCTGGCGGCAGTGTGCACTCTTTCTCTCACTCTCACACACACATAAACACCAACACAGACACTTGATCAGATCATTCTCTCACTGTCTCACCCCACCTCATGGCAACGGAACCAGCCATGCTCTCCACAGCAGCCTGCAGCTGACCTGGGGCATGCAGGCCAATGCTCTTTGGGCACCTGCCTCCCTCTACTTCCTGGTCCAGTTGGCCTCTGTGCAGTCTCTTCCTCCTGTGTACCTGCTTTGGGGGGGGGGCGCACAAGAAGCTTAGCCAGACCAGGCCTGTGATATTTTTTTAAAAAGAGTGCTTTTTTTTTTAAAGAGGGTCTTATTTTTGGGGAAACATGGTATAGACTTTAACACCTGCCAAATAAGTGATGCTGACAAAGTACCTTCAGGCTATTTTAGCCTGGAAGGGGAAAAACAGGTTGCGGTTCAATCCTAGCAAGATAGAGTGGCCTCTTCCTTTTGTCCTTTAGACAGATACAGAAAATCTAGCTCTCCTTCCAAACTAGGGAGCCTGGATTGCTGCAGTAGATGTCGATTATGAAATTAATTTCATTTATGATTGTTTGATTATTAATGACCCCTGGTTCCATAAGAATATTTTATTTATACAGGCCACATTATGATTGTGAGTGTAGTTGGAATCTCTCAACTCCCAGCTGCTCCAACCACCAATCTATTACAAAAACTCTGGTTCCTGTATTCTACTCACAAGAAGCAGTTCTCTGGAGTATGTGGGTGAAATTCCATGATTTCTCCTTTCTCCAGAGAAATTTTGCCAGACAGAATCCATCCTGTGGCCATTGACTTTGGCCAAAATATGCTTCTCATTCTTTCAGGGATCTCTACCATGTTTCCATGAAAATAAGATTCAATCAAAAAATGAACCCTAGCATGATTTTTTAGGATGCTCATAATATAAGCCCAACTCAAAAAATAAACCCCAGTTAAGATCATCAGCCAGATGGACCCATATCTTCCCCAAAATAAGACCTAACTGGAAAATAAGCCCTACTGCATTTTTGGGACCAATAATTAATATACTACTCAGTCTTATTTTCAGGGAAACACAGTAATATTGCATGTCCTCACCAGAAGTTGGAAGAAATCAGCTTTCTAAGTTCTTTCATGGGATGAAATGTATTTCTAATGTTGACCTGCATCTGGAGCAAATCTTATAAAAATCGGGGAAAAGACCTGGTAAAATGTTTTTAAAAATTAGCTAAAGGTTAATTTTCATCCTTAAGATCTGATATATTTTATGCTAAAAATTATTTTTAATTAATTATTAATTTAAAATTATTCATTTTCGGCTGAAACATTGAAATCTCTGAGCAAGAACAGCTGACATAGTTCTAAAACAAAGAATTGTTGATACAGAATTACCAACATATTTACAAACAGTAAGTTCCAACCAAGAGTATGATCGGGTCATAACAACATTTATGTTAAATGTGGGTTATATCTTGACAAATTTACAATAACTAATTTCATAGAGTTTAATACTGTAGTGGTTTGATATCTTGTTATCAGAAACTATAGTATAAATTTCAGACAATCCACTATGAAGAAACGTTTTGCCCTTGCAACGATGTAAGTATTAAATCTCAGGATCATGTTTTACTTTAATTTTTATGGAGACATTAAGTATCCATAATAATAAGTAAAGTCATGCTAACACCTTTTCTTCAAACATTTCCTGGACAGATGGAATGTTATGTATGGAAGCTTAGGATACTGAAATACCACTTGCTATTGCTAATATTGTAACTGTACCTATGCAATCCAAGCTTTGCTAATAGCAAGAGACTCAGCAAAATTGCAGGCCCTTTTATTGCACATATTATATAGTATTTTTGTATGGTCTAGGTCTGTGACCTGTAATTGCTCCTTGCTTGCTCAGGAAATGTTATAGTCGTTACTACACTACTGGATAATATCATTTGTAACAGTAGCTGTGGCAGACATTAGGGAGCCTGTGAAAACTAGGAAAATGCAAAAAGAGAACTTTTAAAAACCTGTTTGCTGTACTTGAATATATGTACATTTTGATACTGTAAGTGAAAAGGACTCACAGATGATTATAATTGGCAACTGATTTTCGTGTGCAGAGGTTGTGAGGCCAGAACAGTAAGAGAATTTTCTTTCAAGTCTTCAATAGTTGGCAGGGTAGATTTAATCCCTGATAAACTGCTGACAAATCTTCTAATCCACAAAGAATATTGTTAAACTGGTTAGAGCCAGTGTATTGATGGAAGAGGAGCAGGTGAAGTATTGAGGGTGCAATATAGAAATGTCTCCATTGCACATAAATATAGGACCCAGAGATATCCAAATGATGACTACAATTGAGCACCTTTTGTCTTAGAAAACCATGGAGCCAATGGGGAGCAGAAACCATAAGCTGCAAAACTAAGGTCCCTCAATGCAGGACATACTGAAGCTGAACAGATTAGCTATGGTCTGTAAAATTAGTGTATAATAATTATGTATATCAATATCGAAGAATGCCTTCAATGGATACAAAGTAAATGCAATCATATATTGATGTGCATAGTGCTTGCTTAATATTTTCAACAAACAATACCTTACCGTGTGTTTCTTTTAATGGTATAAAATGTAAAATTGACCTATTGGATTCCATTAAACAGAATCATTAGTAGCATTTTTGCATATTTTAATTATGGAATAAAGCAGAACCTATGTGAAATAATAAATTGATGAACTGCAGAACAACTACCGCCATTATGTATCATTTATGTAATGGTAATATTAAATCTATCTATCTCTAAAGTGCACTCTAATATAACTAAACTATTAAAGCTAAGTTGCAGAGATTTTCCACAACTATAGTGAATCTAAGACCAAACTAAAGCCGTGTATCTCACTCATGCCATTTTTTTTCCTTGCTAAAATTTTTTTGTGTGTAAACAAGTCCACCATAGATTGTTCCACAGTGGTTTTTACACTTCCAACATATGGGGGACACATTAGGATATATTTTAGACAGTCTGACAGGAGATAAGTGCCATCTGTAAAACATTTTGAATTGGTTTTCTTTGTATGATGTTGCTAATATTATTTCATAATTTATTATCCAAATTTTTCCCATTCAATTAAATTGATTGTGTAACTGAAATTTTGAGCCCAAGCAATCATAGATCCTTTAACTTGTTCCTCTATAGTGTCCTGCATTAATGAGTAATTATAAAATTTAGAAATCATTTTTGTGTTTGGGCCAAAGCAAATTGAATCGATTGGGTTCTTATTTTGAAAGCCAAATTTGTTTTTATGTTCTTTATTTTTGGAGTTAATTTGTAGGTATGTTACCCAATCAAGAGTTATTCCTTTTTCTTGAAGTTGTTGTTTTGTTAATAGGTTGTCATTTTTGTCTAATAGTTGTTGATACGTTAAAATTTTCAAAGGAGAAAAAAAGATTTGGGTAAGTAATTAATTCAATTGATGATATCCATTTCGAGGTAGAATGATAGTAATTTTTTAAATGTGTTGCCATGTAGTTATTAAACTTTCCTTAAGTAGTGATGTTTGAAATAGTTGGGGATTTTGTGCATGTCCTACATTAAAAAAGAGTGCCATCCAGATTGCAGATCGAAACCCTCAAGAGTTAATAGTCTTGTATTTTTCAATGTTACCCAGTCTTTTATCATGGTTAATATTGAGGCTTGGTAATATAACTGAAAGTTTGGGAGGCCAAAGCCTCTTCTTGTTCAGTGGTCTTGCAAATTTTTTAATTTGATCCTTGCCTTCTTTTTGGTCCAGATAAATTTGTGGATTTTCTTGTGCAAATTATTCAAAAAAGTTTTATTTAAATTTATTGGGGCCATTTGAAACAAATACAAAAATCATGGGAGGATATTGGATATTGCAGATATCTTACCTATTAAGGAAAGGTTTAGGTTTGACCATCTTGCTAAATCTTTTTGTATGTCTTTTTTTATGGTGCTATAATTTGAGGTGATCCAAAGATCTATTTAATTTTTTTTCACTATTTTTAAATTGAGGGTTTCTTCTAGTAGGGTATTCTGCTTTTGTGTCATATTTTGGTTATAATTTTAGCTTTTTCGCTATTGATTTTTAGTCCTGTTATTTCTCCAAATTTATGGATTTCTTTTAATAATATCGGTTCTGATTCTAAAGGGTACTGTAATATGAAGACAGTGTCGTCTGCAAAGGCTTGTACCTTGAACTGTTCCTTTTTTCACACCTTGGATTTGTATGTTATTTCTTATGTTATTCAATAGTGTTTCTATGGCAAGGATGAAAATAAGAGGGGCTAAGGGACAACCTTGGCGCACACCTTTTGTTATTCTTATTTTCTCGGTGATGTCATTGTTGAAAAGTATTTTGGCAGATTGTTGAGAGTAGATCGCTTTGATCAGATTGATAAAGTTGTCTCCAAACTTCATGTGAGCGATTTGACTTGTAAAGTATTGCTAGTGCAGACTGTCAAAGGCTTTCCATAAGTCTATAAATATTAAGGCTACTGGTTTATTGCTTTTTTTGTCGTAATATTCAAGGGTGTTGAGTATTATTCTTGTATTGGTGCCAATATTTCTTGAGGGTAGGAATCCATTTTGGTCTGGATGGATTATGGTATTTAAGATTTTTTTTAGACATTCTGCAATTATTGAGGTGAAAATTTTATAGTCAGTGTTGAGTAGTGAAATAGGTCTGTAATTTTCGAGGTATTTTCTATCTTTATTTTCTTAGGGGATTAATGTTATGTAGGCTTTTGACCAAGAGTTGGGAAGTTTACTTTGTAGAAGGGCTTCATTGTAAATATCTAGCATTATGGGTTCCAGTAGATCCTGGTGGTATTTATAAAATTCAGCGGGAATTCCATCCGGACCTGGGGTTTTATTATTTTTTTGTTTTGCAATTGCGGTTTTTAATTTTGTTATGGTAATTGTATTATTTAAAGTATGTGTGTGATTTTCATTTTGACTTAGGTACTTCAAGAACAGTTCCTCACTTATTATTTCAGTACCATATAGTTCCTGATAAAATTGTTGGATTATCTGTTTCTTGTCTTTAGTATTTGATTTTAAGAGTCCAAAATTGTCATATAGGGCCTCAATGTTTTTATCAGCTTTTTGGTGTGCTAATTTGAAGGCCAACCATTGACCAGTCTTATTTGCAGATTCAAAATATGATTGTTTTACCATTTTCAATTTATGGGAGAGTTATTGTTGAGTTATTAAATTTATTTCATGTTTGATAGAATTTATTTCAGCTAGAGTCACAGCATTATTGGAGGATTTTTTCTGTGTCTTGTAACATAATATTTAGTTTATATAATTTCTCTTGTTTTTGTTTTCTAGTTTTAACCATGTAAGATATATAAATTCCTCGGGTATAAGCTTTTGCAGTATCTCAGATAGTTTGTAGGGATGTACTACTGTTACAGTTAATTTGAAAAAAGGTAGGTAGGTCACGTTGTATAATATTCTTAAATTGTTCTTCATTAATAGTTGTCTGGTTCATAGACCATCTTTCTAATTTTTTGTTATTTGGGTCTCTAAGTATTAACAATAGACAGTTATGATCTGCCCAAGAGCCGGTTAATATTTCAGTATCTGTTATTTCATTTATAATTTGTGAGTTGGATCAAGCCATATCTATATGTGACCAAGATTTGTGGGGAAAGGAAAAAAAAGTATACTGTTTGCAATCAGGATAGTGTAGTCTCCATATATCTTTTAAGGCGAATTCATGTGCTAATTGGTCAAAGTGTTGGAAGTTGTTTTCTTGGATTGTGTTTAGTACTGCCTTTGTAATCTTTTGTTTTGTCTGCTATAGCATTAAAATCACCCATTATGGTGAAATTTGATAGCTTCAGTTGTAGATAGTTTTATGGAGGGAACATATTCCTATTATTGTAGTTTTTTTCTGTACTATAGTTATCTGAACAATTAGTGTTTGGCCATTTTGGTCGGCATAAATAAGTTTCAGAGTGAATTTAGGTTTAACATATATGGCTATTCCTCTTTTGGAGGAATGCTATTCCTCTGGTGCTGATGAAATAAAGAGTTCTCCAAGGTTGGGAGAATGTAATATAGTAATTTTTTTTAAATTCAGTGAGTATACTCTACAATGCATTAAAATGTCCTATTACATACTTTATTAATTATTATTTCAAAATTTTGAGAAAATATTAAAAATGACTACACAAAAAGCATTCTCATTGTTCGGTGGCAATGATGTTTGTGCTCACAGCTAAACTTTTAAAGCAAACTATGATGACTATATTTGCATTGTTTGCTTGTCTAGGCCTGATGACTCTGTATAGAATATCTATTTGACATCCATTCAACTTCAGGAAATTGCTTATTGTGCCCTTCTTGTCACTAATGTGTCCAGAAAGCACAATATCATAGTTTTTGTTTCCACTATGTCTACCAAAAGATTTGTGTACTGATGTCAAATTCTGAATACAAATGAATTTGTGTCTTATATATAAGAAATTGGTTGAATAACTGTACTTCATGCACTGCTGACTATTGTCAACATCTGACTGAATCTCAGCTATAAATCTTGAATTAGATACAGCTCAGAGAATAAGCATGGATGTAGCAAAATGTTCACAAAAATATGAATACTAAATAGTAAAATAAATACTCAAACTACAGTGAGTGTTATAAAGCTATCACATGTTAAGTACCTAATTATATGACAGAGACAACAATCAAGTATAATTTAGCAAAACTCACTAGTTCAAAGTATTATAGATTTATAATCATGATAACTTATAATCAAAGTTTTATTTTGTCATTTAGTGTATATAACAAAAATAGAAATTGAGCACTAAATAATAAGAGGGTTCAGTTGAAAACCAAAAGACTAAATAAATAAATAAATAAATAAATAAATAAATAAATAAATAAATAAATAAATAAATAAATAAGCACTTTTTACCTAGAAACAAAAGGAAAATCTAGAACAGACAAATCTTACTACAAAACACCTTCTGAAGTCATAGTATAATACTCCCAGATTCAGTTGTTTGATTGATTGATAGACTGCCTAACTCCTAAATAAAGCTAGGTGGCTTACAATTAGGAACACACACACACACACACACACACACACACACACACAGACGCACATCTATTTTTCTTTCTTTCTTTCTTTCTTTCTTTCCGTCTGTCTGTCTGTCTATCTTTTCAGTAAAAATCATAATATCTGACAAATTGACGTAAATTTTTAAAGCTCAAAGTAGCACTTTAAGTTGTGACCAGAATGTGCGGCTGTTTCCACAATAATGAAACATGCTTTGAGTCAAAATTAAACGCATACAGTAGATGCTGTGATTTGAGATAATAGCACTTTCAAAGCAGATTTAGTAGACATTCCATGAAATGCCTGTGGCAATCAGGTGTTATAATCTTTTGTGAGTTCTTGGGAATTTGATTTAAGACAAAGCATACAAGACAAATATTATTTTCTCTATGTTTATTCATCAAATAGAGCAACACCAATCTCTAGTTTGAACCTAGGTAGCATTCCTTTAAGCCCACTGTTCTGCCTCCTAGCACAGATAACATCAGTAGTAAGGCAATCAGCAGAAGCTGCAGTTCTACAGTTTAAAGTCCATTATTTCTCTACAGGAAGCTTCTCTGAAACTTCCTGCTCATGGTAAAATCTATCTTCTTGTGTAGTGTACAATTTTTGTTAAATATGAATACAGTGGTACCTCTACTTACGAACACCTCTACATATGAACTTTTTGAGATACGAACCGGGCATTCAGGGGTTTTTTGCCTCTTCTTACGAACCATTTTCATCTTACAAACCCTCACTTCTCTCCGGGCTGCTGGTGAGGGTTATGCTTTCTTTCCTCTTCTTCCTTTTCCTCCATGGCTGCGAGCTACTCTGGCTCTCCTTCTCCTCCTTTCCCTGCTGCCATCCCAAGTGGATTTCTTTAGCAAATCTGCTTCCCTGCACAACACGTGGGACGATAAAGGGAAATGGAGGAGGAGGAAGAATCAGGGGTGGGAGGGAGATCCAGCCAGCCAGCCAGCCAGCCAGCTAAAGGGGGGGCAATTGGCATGAACTCTCTTTTTCCAGTCTTTAGAAGTCCCCAGCCGGAGAGAGTGAGAAAAAAAGACAGCCGGAGGAAGAGGCGAGGGGGCTGGACATAGGTGGGGAGGGGGGTAGAAGTGCCCCAGAAAGTGGGAGGAAGGGAGGGAAGAGAGAAAGGGGGGGGAAAGGAGCAATGTGGTTTAATAATAAATAACAAGGGCAATATGTATGTGTATCTTGAGCTCTCTATTGCACCTGGCTTTGTCATGTATGTCAAAGTAAGAATCGCGGGGTGGGGAAAGTGGCTGGGTTGGAAAAGGTGGGGGGAGGATGGAGAGCACACAAAGGAAGGAAGTGGACACATTAAAAAGCGAATAACCTTCTCCCTCTTTTGCAGCCGACAGCAAAAGAGGAAAGTGAAGTCTAGCGCAGGAGAGAAAACGCCGATTTGGGGGGAAGGAAGGGAGGAAGAGAGAGAGAGAGTGAATGTGCAAGTGCATGGAGAGTGCGTGTGTGTGAGTGGGGAACGCGCACACGTGGTTCTTGTTTGCTTTCTTTCAACCCCCACTCCCACCACCGCCCACCCCATCTCTCTCTCACTCACTCACTCCCCTCCTCCTCTTCTCGAGTTCCCCCACCGCGCTGTTTCTCCTCCAGTTTCAGCCCAGCTGAAACCCGCCGCTTCCTTGGCTTGCCTCTGTCCCCATTCCATTTGCCTCCACTTTGTCCGCCCACCACTTTTTTTTTTTAAGCCTTAATGTTTTGGATTTTCCTAATGGGTTTGCACGCATTATTTGCTTTTGCATTGATTCCTATGGGAAAGTTTGCTTCTTCTTACGAACTTTTCTACTTATGAATCTAGTCACGGAACAAATTAAGTTCGTAAGTAGAGGTACCACTATATTATTTATTCACTTATTTTCTATTTAAAGTAAGGGCAATTACACCAGATGAATTTTTCTCTGTTAGGTGCCAGTCTCTTTATCGGTCAGGCAGAATAAGGGCTCTCCTCTGTTTTTCCACAAAATCCAAAACAAAATGTTGTTTTATCCCACAGCAGTCTTCTTTTTCTTTCAGACAGTTTGTGGTTTTCACCTCCTCATAGTCACTTCAGGAGTTTTCCAATATCTGGAAAGAACAAATCTTCAACAACATCCACTATCTGGGCTCATCTTGATTTGCCAGCCGTTACAACTCCATCTTTCCTCTTTTTCCCCAGAAGATATTACATCTTCACCTGTCCCTTCTTTCACTTCTGGTTACCTATAGCTATCACTTTTCTTATGGGAAAATGCTGCAGGTATAAACCTTATGGTAACCTTTTCTGTCCTACATTTCAATTCTGCTTCAAATACTTATGATATTAGTTGTGACTAAACTTTTCCTAAATTGAGACAACAGTTAAGCTGCTGTGACTTCATTTTATCAGTGTTCAGTTTTTGTGATAGAATTTTTGTTGCTGTAGGATCTTCAACTTATTATTTATCAGTCTTTTGGATATAAGATGTAAAGACAGTCACATATTACTTTTAAATTGCTTCTTAGTGTTTGAAGGGGATGGTGTAAAACTGCTCTTGACTCATTGAATTAATTATCTCAGAATATAATCTAAATCACAGGATCATTGTGATATTAAAATCAGAAGAGGTAATATACACTCAGAACAATTTCTTCTTTAGTCTTTTGGTTTCCTCTGGTTTCAGGTTGATTCATCTTTCAGTTGGATCAAATTTCTTCTTTCTAGCGTTCCTAAATACGCTCTACATGAAAATTCAACATCAGCTCATAGCACAGTTTGCTTATAACTCAGATACCACTTTTGAGTTTTTCTAGCTGTGTATTTTTCAAATTCAAAGGCATCCTTGTGCATAAGTTTTGTTCTCTACCTATTTAACATTTTCCAAATGGCATTAAGTCTTTCCTGATACGTTTTATGCTTAAGACCTTCCACCGTTCTTGTAGCCCGTCTTTGGACCCATTCAATTTTGTCAATATCTTTTTGTAGCTGAGGTCTCCAGAACTGAACACAGTATTCTAAATGCGGTCTCACCAGCGCTCTATATAATGGGATCACAATCTTCCTCTTCCTACTTGTTATACCTCTAGCTATGCAGCCAAGCATCCTACTTACTTTTCCTACCGCCCGACCACATGCTCACCCATTTTGAGACTGTCAGAAATCACTACCCCTAAATCCTTCTCTTCTGAAGTTTTTGATAACACAGAACTGCCAATACAATACTCAGATTGAGGATTCCTTTTCCCCAAGTGTTATATGGGTGTACTGAGGTGCTCTCATGGCTGCATTCTGGACTATTTGCAGTCTCCGAACACTTTTCAAGGGTAGTCCCATGTAGAGCGCATTGCAATAATCAAGACAGGAGGTGATGAGGGCCTGAGTGACTGTGCGGAGAGTCTCCTGGTCCAAGTAAGGCCGCAACTGGTGTACCAGGCGAACCTGGGCGAAGGTCCCACTGGCCACAGCCGAAATGTGATGGTCAAAACTCAGCCAGGGGTCCAGGAGGACACCCAAGTTGTAGACCCTATCTGAAGGGAACAATATCTCCCCCCCCCAAGCAATGGACGGACAGATCGAAAAGTCCTTAGGAGGAAGAGCCCACAGCCACTTGGTCTTGTCTGGGTTGAGTCTGAGCCTATTGGCCCCCATCCAGATCCTCCCAGCTTCCAGTCATGGATTGTTGAGGAAGATTAAATGTGAAGTAGCCTAATCCTAAGTGTCCAGAATGACCAACATTTAACTGATATTAAGATGGCTGAATATTAGTTATTTCAAACTCATCCCAATCAGAAAGAGATGGTTTGTTTAGTGTCTCTTGGGTTTACCTATATTGGACATTTCCAAACATTTTTTCCAGCCATTGTGAACATCCACCAATGGGAGCCTCAAGATTGCCAGCACTAAGCATGTGATTTAGGCCACTGTCCTAATGCACAACAATGTGCCCTTTATTACCTGCACATAGCATCTTGAAGCAGAAAATTTAGGGAAAATTTTAAAGTAGAGGACAACACGTTAAGCTCTGTCTTAGCAGCAAGATGAGATATAGAGAGAGGCATGCAGACATGTGCTTGATAATTTGTGAATTAAAGTCCATGTACTAAGGTAAGAATGCTGTGGATATTTCCACTAGGTTTCTCCTCTGCCATATATGTGCATCCATTTGCATACAACTACTTCCTATCTGAATTTCATTTTATATAGGCGGGTACCTTTCTTGGAAAATGATATATACACTCTGGAACACAAGGTGATTTTTTTTTCATATAATAAATTCCAGATACTCATGCTGAATTTCAAAGCCCAGAAATTTGTGTTAAGGATGGACACAGATCTCCAGAGGCCGTTAGGACACAGCAATATGTCTTACTAACTTACCATTTGTTTCCACTTAGACATTTCAAACATAATTTCAGCATTTTATTATCTAGATTTTTCTTTCATTTTTTGCATGGTTTTATAGCTTTGGGAATTTTCCCTAAAAAACCAGGGTTCTGGAATTTTAGTGTGTTGTCAGATTATATATTACCCCCCCCCCCCCACAATATCCTCATTCCATTTCACTTATTTTTACAAAGTGGCATCACTTTAATCCTTCCCTATTTTCAGCTTCCTGTTCTACCAGCTCATTTTGCTATTCTCTTTCTGTCAGTTCCCCTGGGGACAATGCTAACTCCAGCTTAACTTCGTGCTTTTTTTCCTTTTCACTGAAATGTTGCTGATGTGCAGGCATATTAAACCAAATAAATATGCAGGAAGCAATTTTCATACAAGTGTATGTTAGGAAGAGCAGTTTGGCCCAGTCTTCAGATGGAAGACTACAGATGCTGTTAGTAGAATTATCATTAATAAAATTAACAGTGTTATTAGTGAACTGATTACTCGTAAAGTGAGAAGTCATTTGCATTCATGCTGAGATTGTAATGTACTTTTTTTCCATTTGTACAGTTGCGAAGAGATTGATTTTTTTCCCACCCATACTTAAATGCAACCACATTTACAGTACAATGGATACAGTTAATTCTAATAGATATTACTATGTATAAGGAACTTAAGTGATGTTCTTTACCCTTAAAGCAATCTAAATGTGCCTAGTCTGGCTGTAGGGAAATGACAGTAGGGAACACAGGCTTCACATAGGCTTCCACTGCTCATGAGACAATTAATTTCCTCTGAGCTGGATTGGATAAGTAGGCAGAACAAAACTCTATTTGGAACCCGTTGCTTTAGATCAGATGAGGGCAAATGGTACATTGGTCTCTAACTATATTTGCAATGGATGAGCAAAAAAAAATCTGACTTCCTGTTGTTTAGCAGTAGCAATAAAATGATGGTAAATTAATATCACACTGGATTTAAATGAACTTTATATTTACTCTATGTTCACTCATAGAACCCTGATTTAATTCACAGACATCCCCTTATTCTTAATCCCACTTTACTTTGATGTTCTTTTTAAAAAAGACACAGCAGAGACCCTACATACTGTAGTTCTCTTTAGAATTTATTGTACCTAATCAGAATCAGTAATAACATAAAATAAAATACATTGATGGCTATGATAGGATATAGTCAGCCTATATTTTATTTGATCTACTGCTATTCTCTTTTTGAAACAGTGTAAATGTTTTTTTTTCCTATAAGAATCCATATTTCAGTATTGTTTAAACTGAAACTGAAGTATTTCATATTCTGGTTTGGCCACTCACAATTTTTTCATATTAAAAATATTCTTACAAACAATTTATATTACAGCTCTAAAAGTCTAATAGCAATCTTTTCCTAAATATATAATCAAAATGAATTATATTTGTTAGTGCTTGAAAATTATCCAATGTTTTCAGATACAAAGAGAATCTGAATGTATTGTATCCATAACTTTGAGCAGCACAACAAAGAAGACATTTAAACCTGTTTTCAAAGCAGAATCATATACTGTAGTTCTATTTTTCAGAGATATATGAATTTTTGCTGAAATAGTGAACCTCTTCAAATAATATTAAGTACTTGATAATAAAAAGAATGAGAAAGCAAAAGACATAAAATTAGGATGGGCTACTTAGATATAAATCATTTTTTTCATACATGCTATATTTTAGTTTAGGTAATTTGCAGCCTATTGATAGCAGTGGAACATTATAAAATTTAGGGATTTATTTTTTTAAAAAAGAAAGTACATGCATGATGCCAAAAGCAACTTTACCTTGCTTTGTTTGCTTTCACATTGAGTGTGTATAAACAATTAAGCCATAAAAGGTATAATTTAAAAATCAAAAGTATGATCTAACCATTCGTTCAATGGATGCTAGAAATAAGAACTTTACTATATAGGCTAACACTATAAATATATTTAAAATTCATTTATATCTGCATTATTTCCAGACATTTTCCTACCCTGGAACAAAATTTTCTGTCTAAAGAATAAGAGAAATAATGTTTAGTAATATTATGAAGAGTATCAGCTTGATTACACTGATTGTGGATATACGTATATGTTGTATGATCAACACTCTAGCCATTTCTTCCTTATTACTCAGGCTTCACTGTGCTATAATATTTACACTGGTTGTCATAAATATCTTTGATATCTCATGCATAATATCTTCCAATAAAATAAGGCATACAGGTGTGAACATTTTCTAAAGTACAATTCAAAGGTGATATATTTCTGCAAAATAGTATTCCATAGAATTCATTATAAGATGAACTATATCTTAAATTCAAAGTGTTGTAGCTGTCTTTTTATTATTAAACATACTTATATATTTACAACAGTCTACCTTTACAAATTATATGAGTTTAATATTTTAATTTTTTTTATTAATGGCTGCTTCTAATGTAATTCTTTACCAACCCTTTTCTTTATAGATAATTAAGATTTGATATCCCTACCCACAGTCATCAGTGCTCCTATTAAGAACTATTCTCCTTTGTTCTTGCTACAATAATCAGATGTCTATTCAATTCACTACTATTATAAATTCAGTATCAAATCCCATTTCCATATTTCCTCCAATAATTATATTATTGTATACACACTTCTTGCCCTTATTATTAAAAATATAATTGTAATCTTTACCTTTCTCTTTTAAATTATATAACTATACACCATTGTACCCCTTCTTCATTGTGACTTGAGAAGAAAGGAAAGCATGCACTTTTAAATTTATTTATTTGTTTATTTGAAATTTCATACTAATAAAAATAATGCACAAGATTATTTTTTTTAAAAAGATGGACAGTAATCCTTGATTGCAACTGTAACAGTGTCTTACTAATGGCCATTTTGTTTAAAGCTAATGGGAGTTGGAATAGTACATTATCTAAAAGGTTGCATATTTCAAGTCCTGAACTTAGTGTGTGAATAAATAATAAAATTTTAAAAGGACACCTAATGGATTCAACTAGTTTCCAAAGGGTTCTGGGGAAAATTCCTAGCTGTGCAGCAGACAATTCTACCTATTGAGTAGTGAACAACTGTCAACAGGAAGCAAACCAGATGCTGAGCAGATGACCCTGACCAGATCCTCTTTCTGGGGTTAGTTCACAGAAGCCCTTTGGGAAATGAAGCACAATAAATGACACCTGGGAGGGTCAGTGGAAGAAGATAAAAAGTGAATCCAATTGAGCATGGTACATGCTAAAATTCAGGGCATACTGTAGTGATAAGGGATATTAAGCGCTCACATTCAGCAGGGTGGCAATGAAGGAGCAATGGATGGAGGCTGCATAGAGGTAGGCCAGCTGAGCACAGAACAGAGCACCCAGAAGAGCAATGGCAGGGAGCAGCTAGTAAGACTGGCTGAGCACAGAACAGGGCAGGACAGAGGAAGACATAGAAGAAAAGGATCAGTATGGAGCAATTTAAGACAGGGAGGATATGGATGAATTTAAGGAATGCAGAGTTAAAAGCAAAGCATATAGCATCTCCAAAAAGCTGGCTGAGATTTCCTACAAAAAGAGGTGTGACCCCTTTCAGCAAATATCAAGTTTCTGTTCAGCATTCCCTTCTTTGCTGGAAAAAAGCAGCCCTTGTCTTTGTTAAGCAGCCCTATCCTTTGTTATGTCGATGAAGCACAACTGTACTCTTTTAAGCTTTCAATTAGGGGTGTGCATAAATGCACCAGCGTGCCTTCCGTCCCCTGTCCTAATGTTTCTGTATTTTTTACTAGTTTCATGTATATGAATATTATTATTTCTAATGCTTTTTCCCCTAATTTTTTATTTTACTAGTATAATGTATATAAATATTATTATATGTTAACATACTTGACAAAACAACCAAACAATAAAAATAACTAAAATAAACTGCAAAATTATTTTTTGTTTTAAAGCAAAAGTGCATATAGCTACATACCTTTGCAATAGCTGCAAGATGATACCACATTTTTATTTTCAGCCTAGATACCATTTTTTCTGTTAGCTCAGATTTTTTTTCACCATTTTTTCATCTGTAATTTTATATATTCATCTGCCATTTATTATACATCTGTGGATTGCAAATTATACCTAGAGAGCATGCTCTTGCATTTAAGCGCCTCCCAACACTCAACTTTTAAATTTTTTTAAAGAACTATTAGAGTTTAAAATTTTTAAATTAGAATTTTTTCTAAAACTGTGATTAAATCTTTTACACTTTGAACATTTATAAGCTATTAAAAATTTTAATCCTTAAACAAACTAACAAATAGAAACATAGTAATAAAAAAGAGACTGACACTGTTGTGATTTGTAAAATATATTCCATGTATGTGCTTATGCCCACACAGAAGACTTAATTATACACAGGGATGGGCTACAATTCCCAGCCCTACCAGAACAGGCTGGGAGCGCGCACGCGCTCCCTGCGGGATTCGGCTTCAGTGCATGCGCAGAAGCCAAATCTCACGCAAGGATGAGATTTCTGAGGTTCTTCGCTTCTGCGCATGTGCAGAAGCGAAAAACCCAGAAATAGGCTAAAAAAAGGTAAGTGGTCACTCACTGCTGCCCGCTGCCATTCACCCTCCCGCACCTGTCATGGTGACTCCCTGCCTCCTTTCCCCCATCCGTTACACCTCTCGCAGCAGCAGTTCCCTGCAGCCACCCTGCCTTTCACCATGCCCGCCCCTGCCATGTCACTCCCCCTCCCACCCCCCACCACACCCCTGGCTCTCGCTCCCCTCACCCCTGTTTACCTGGATCACCTCCTGCAGGGGCCATGGCACAGGGAGCAGGCTGGGTGCCCCCAATTCTGGCCGCACAGCCTGTTCTGTGCTCTCCCGCGCCACAGGCATCTCTCCTGTGACCCAGGTGATCAAAGAGCAGGCCATGCGGCTGGAGCTGTGGCAGGCCGCTTTTGCTGCCGGCCTCAGCTGCTGCTCTAAGCGCGGCAGCGAGATTCAGCTGCTGCACATGTGCAGCAGCTGAGATCTCTTTCCTGCAGGAAATATTGCCAGTTTCTTTGTTCCATTCATGCGCGGAAGCAAAAAAACAGGTAATTTTTACCGGAATCGCACCAGTGCATGTTCACGGTGCAGTCACGCCGGACAGAAATTGAGCGAGCCTACGCGCTCCATTGCTGTCAACGGAACGAGCATTCCCGCATTCTGGCTAGTAGCCCACCCCTGATTATACATGAACAAGGGTAAACTAACTGAATGACTGGAAGAACAAATGGTCTAGAGCAGCGTTTCCCAACCGGTGTGCCGCAGCACACTAGTGTGCCGCGAGACATGGCCAGGTGTGCCGCGAGAAGCTCCAGCTGGGCAGGGCGCTGCCGGCGCCCCTGCCTGAGTGTCATCCTGTGTATGGTCTTGGGCTTCACAGTCGCTTCCTGGTTCCCTCTCCTCCCACCGCCTGTGTCTCCCGCCGTCGCCTCCCACCAAGCCGTCGCCCGTTGCCGTGGGTTCCTCGAGTGGGAGCTGCCGCTTCCCTCCGTCCAGCTCAGCCACGCTGTCGTAGAAAGCACAGAGGTTATTGCCACCGCTTCTGCCTCCACTCAGGGAGCCACCGTGGTCACCGCGCCTTTTCCTCTCGCTCAGCTCAACCACGATGGCTCCCTGAGTGGAGGCAGAGGTGGCGGCAATAACCTCTGCACTTTCTACGGCAGCGTGGCTGGGCTTCCTGGAAGGAAGCGGCAGATCCGAGGAATGAGGCGCTGGCGGTAGACACAGGCGGAGGGAGGAGAGGGAACCAGGAAGCAACCGTAAAGCCCAAGACCAGCCACAGGACGACCTTCAGCCAGGGGCACTGGGACCGCGCGCAGCCATGGTGGGAGCAGCATGAAAAAGAGAGGATTCTATCCCACGAGGAGACGCCCACCGAGCTGCAGGTCCCGCTGCCGTCGCCTTCTTTCCCTCCGCCTCTTTCTCCTCATGCAGCCTGAGCCCGCCTTTGCGAGTCCGCCCTGACTTTCGCTTCACCCCATGATTTCCCCGCAATTTCATCCAGGCCACCTCTTGCCTCCTTTTGAACTGCGGGGAAATCTGCAGGCGAAGCAAAAGCCAGGGCGGGAGAGAAGCACGGGGTGGGGAAGGAGGAGAGCCCGTCAGCGCTTCCCCTCCACCAAGCTGCCTGCTTGTCCTCGCGCCTCGTTGCTACCTCCTGCCTTTTTCCAGGGGCCTTTGGAAGGTACCCAGGGAAGGGGGGGGATTGGGGGTGGCTGCAGCGGCTTCTCGTCCTCCTCATCGGGCTGCTAACGCCCGCCCAGCCCCTCTTGCATGCAGTCCCTTCACCGAGCGCTTTTTTCTTCTCACAGCTGAGGCAGGATTTGGAATGTCGGGTGTGTGTGCGTGCGGGCTCCGCATCCCCCTGCCACCAGGAACATTTAAAATAAGAAAAACCTTCGCCGGCCTCCGCAGAGAAGAAAGGAAGAGAGAGAAAGAGAGAGAGAGCAAGAGAGACATAGCAAGAGAGGCAGAGAGAGAGAGAGAGAGAGAGAAAGAGAAAGAGCGAGAAAGAAAGAGAGCTAGCAACAGAGAGAGAAAGAGAGACAGAGAAAGAGAGACAGAGAGAGAGAAAGAGAGAGAAAGAGAGAAAGAGAGAGAAAGAAAGAAAGAAAGAAAGAGCATGAAAGAGAGATAGCAAGAGAGGCAGAGAGAGCAAGGGAGAGAGAAAGACATATAGGGAGGGAAGGAGGGAGAGAGAAAGAGAGCAAAAAAGAGAGGAAGAAAGAAAGAGGGACGGAGAGAGAGAAAGAAGGGAAGGAAGGAAGAGAGAGAAAGAGTGAGGGAGAAATAGAGCGAAATGGAGGAATTTTTTTTTTGTCAAAACTTTTCTTTAGCGCCCCCCCCCCCCCGGTTCAGTGTTCACCAGGATTTTGAAAATATGAATAATGTGCCGCGGCTCAAAAAAGGTTGGGAAACACTGGTCTAGAGACCTAGAGGCAACTCTATCCACTCTGAAATTCAGCCTACAAAATGAGACTATATCCAAATTGAATATAATAAGGAACACAATTTTTAAAAGAAATACTGTCTATACCATGGGTGTCAAACTCAAGGCACATAGGCCACATGTGGCCCATAGGGTACTTAGATCTGCCCATATAACAGCCTGGAAATAGCAAAGACTGCCTATGGTGCCTCTGCTAGCAAAAATGGGCCATGTAGGACTGTGTGCTGTGTGTTTTGTCCAGCAGGGTGTTGCAGGAGGCATCTGTCCCATCTACAGTTCATCCCATCTCCCCACAGCCAGCCCATGGAGATCAACTACAATGCTGATCCAGCCCTCAAAAAAATCCAGTTGATACCCCTGCTCTATATGAATCTTTAGAGGAAGATGGATGGAAACATTCACTCACAGAAACAAACAGCAACCAAGAACAATTCTCCTGCTGTCTCGTTCAGTTTGTTCCAATGCAGCTCCTTTGGAACTAAGCAATCAATTTCACAGCCTCTCCTTGGAAGAAGGCATGGAAACACCTTAAAAAGTGACATCATCAAATGTTCCTGTAAAAAGAAGAAAAGTAGCTAGACTTCCCAAGACAAGTATTGGAATAGGAGATTCAACTCTCAGGGGAACAGAACTAGCCATCTATAGACCAGACATTCAAACTAGGGAGGTATATTATCTCCCTGGAGCAAAAATCGAAGATGTGGCTGAGAACTTTATTAAAATCATCTTTCTTCTCTTTCATATAAAGGTGAACAACCTGACAATAAACTTGAAAACAAAGTTGAGTAGCTAGGCATTAAAGTTAAGGAGCAGATTAAAACACAAGTGTATTTTAATCTGTACTTCCAACAAGAGGCCAACATCCAATGAGGAAATGAAGGATTTTAGAAATAAACAATTGGTTTAAGAATTAGTGCTGTCAAGAGAACTTCTGATTCCTAGACCATGGTCTGCATTGTCTACATGAAGGGCTTTTGGCAAGGGATGGATTGCACTTAGCAAGAACTGAGAAGAATGCATTTGGAAAATGACTAGCTCAACTAGAGAGAGCGGGGGTGGTGGTGACCAATCCTTAGGGACTTTAAGAACTAATCCCCATCATAAACCCCAGACAACCCACCAAACAATGAGATAGGAAGTGATAGGAAGGAAAAAAACTCAGTGTCTGCCATACAGGATTCAGATGCTCAAAGTTTGGGGAACAAATACAGTGAATCTGAAATTCTAGTACACCAGGGCAGGTATGATATAGTTGCCATTACTGAAACTTGGTAGGATGAAGCTGATGACTGAAATGCATTGGTTGAAGGATACAAACTGTTCAAAAGAAATAGACCTAACAAAAGAGGAAGAGGAATTGGATTATATATAAGAGATCACTACCAGAGCTGGGCTGCTGCTGGTTCGGACCAGTTCACCCTAACCGGTTGTTCCGATTCGGCGGCACAGTTCAGAGAACCGGCAAATCGGACCACCAACTGGTTATGCCTCAACCTCTTCTTGGGCTCTTTCTGCCATTTTTCTGGGTGTTTTTCTGGCCATTTTCCAGCCCAATTCACCCTGAAACTGGCCCAAAAATGGCTGGAAAATGGCCCGGAAAATGGCCCAAAATACCTTTAAAATGGCCCAGAAATTGGCCTGAAAATCAGCTTGACAACAGCCCCCAAACACCCCAAAATCATCCTGAAAAATGGCTGAAAAATGCCCAAAAAACATCTTCCTCAGCTTCTCTTCCTCTCACAGCCATCTTTCCCAATCTAGTTTGACACAGTTTCTCTCTCCTTCCCTCTCTCTCTCTGTCTCTCTCCCTCTCTATTTCCCTCTCTCTCTCACACACACTAACAGGATCTTGGATCTTTCTTTATTTTTTCTCCCTCCTCACTGGAGACCCCAGGATTCCTTCTCCAGCCCTGCCTGTCTCATACAGGTAGTCCCCAAACAAATGATGTAGAGTTGACCACGCCCACTCAATCACATGACCCACCAGCCACACTCACTCAGCCACACCCACCCACACAAAATCAAGAATGAAAGCCACCCAGAATGCATATAGGTCAATGTAAGAGGGGAAAAGTAAGACATTGCCATAGGTGTGTGCTACAGGCCACCCACCGAAGCAGAAGAAAAAGATGAACTTTTTGCTACCCAATTACATGTAGAAAATACACAACAGTAGTAATGGTGGACTATAACTACCCTCATCAACTAAGAGACGAAGTCTGCATCAAGCGGGACCAACCTAACTGAAAACTTAACTGGCAACTTTGTCATCCAAAAGGTAGAGGAGAGAATTACAAAGACAGCTATACCTAATTCTTACTAATTAAGAACAAGATAATAGAGAGGGTTGAAGTTGCTAGAACTTTAGAAGAGAGTGACTGTGTGATATTGGAATTCAGTACGAGGCAAATACAAGCAATCCAACATAAACCAGTTTCTTAGACTTCAATAGAGTCTAAAATTCTAAAATTGTAAAATTCATTTCTAAAATTCTGTTTTCACTGTGTTGTTATGGGGTACTGAGTGTAGATTAAAGAGAGAAAAAAACAAATGTCAACAACTGTAGAATCAGGCTGCAACATTACAAAATTGTGATGAAGGGGGTCTGAATACTTTCTGAATGCACTGTATAAATGGATCAAATGCTAAATTTTCTTGTGAATTAAAGAAAAATACTAAAACTAAATTAGAAATAAAAGATTCTATGGAAACTTTGAGAATTTCTATCTGACCTGGCTATTATGAGCAGCAGGCGAAATGTGATAATTAGCTTAATAAACAGGCGCCTTGAAACATATTTTTACAGGCATTTACAATGGGAGTGTCCCTCTTACCTTCCTGCCAATCAATTTAAAGCTCTGTTGGGAGACTTGGCACTAGACCTATGGTTGGGGGCAATGTTCCCTCTAATTTTTTTTCGGTGTGGGCGGAAAAGTATAGTGTCTGGGCATAGAAGTCTAAATAAATAAATACATACATACATACATACATACATACATACATTAATTAATTAATTAATTAATTAATTAATTAATTAATTAATTTTTATGCCTGAGCGCAAGATAACTTATTGCATAATTATTTCGGGCTCGGTGCTGGGGCAGAATAAGGTCCCTTACCACTATGTTATTCTGTTATTTTATATTTCAATTAATATCATTATCCTCTTATAAATCCAGATAGGCCGTCATGCCTACTTCTCCTTCTTATACATTCTTCTTAAAAGAAACAAAAAAACCTTATACAACTTTTTCCTAATTAGGAAAAAAAATTCCCTTCTTTTTTATTAAAAGAAATTAATAATAAAACAAAACCAAAATCTATTACTATTAAAACAAAAACAACCAGAAAAACCAAAAACACAACTATTAATAAATCCCTGCTTTAAAATCTTCATTTCTTAAATATTTTTCATAGTATTATAGTAATCTAATAATACTATGAAAATCTATTTGAACACCAATGCATCAATTAATATATTTCCATATTTACTTTTCTATAATTTCATTCAATATTTCCAAGCTCAATTAATTTTCAGGCAATTAGCATTTACTATTATTAACTTTCATCAATCTTTTACATTTCCAAGTAAATTCATAATGCAAAGTCATAAAATCATACAGTACATATCATAAACCCCTTATTTATCCTATGTATCTTCCATTAATTTTACCTGCTGCCAGTGCCCTCCCACTGGACTCCCGCTTGGCAGCGCCACTTTCACTGCCCACCCTGCTGCCCCGTGCCAACCAGAACTGCCCAGACCCGCTGCCCCTGCAGACCCGCCTTAGGTCCAAGCCCTTCCTGACAGCTGCAAAGCTCACCTGCCGCTGCCGCCGAAGCTGAAGGAAGCTCAGCTTCCAGACTCACAACTTTTTGCTCTTCCTGCCCTCAGCAAAAAGTTGTGAGCCTGGAAGCTGAGCTTCCTTCTTCGCACCTTCAAAGTTTTTCCGGGGGAGATTTGAGACCTCTGCGCCAGAATTAAAAAGTGCAGGTTAGAGGGAACAGTAGTTGGGTGTCACTACACCATGAGGAAATATATTAAGGGGTTGCGACATTAGAAAGGTTGAGAACTTATGCTTTATATAATACAGTACTTTTTTTATCTACTAAACAACCTTGCAAGATAGGCTGGGCTGAGAGAGCGTGACACCCAGCATATTTTCATGCCTAAAATGGGATTAGAACTCATAGTGTCTGGGTTTCTAGGCTCTTAGGCCAACACCTTAACTAGACACCAGATTGGCTCTATGAGAGAGTAAAATATGAAATATTGAAAATAAATTGGAAGGTAATAATTTGTGTGTTTTCTTAATAAATTTACAAATATTGAATTTATATGACCTAATATATTTTTAAAATGCAGCCCTCAGGAATGGCAGAACTTGAGTAACTGGTAGTACTAGAGATAACACTGAAAACAAATGAAAAGAATGATAAACATTTTTGCAACTCATTTTTCTTTTGTTAGGATCTCCAGATTTTTTTTATTATTATTGATTTGTAATGCTGTAGATCCCATACATTTCATTTTCATACATACATTTCATTTTCATTTTCACTTGGCCATTTTCACTTGGCCAACGATAACGGCCATTACCAAAAAGCCTGGGAGGACAGAGCTTATACCCAGGATTCAGACTTTGTCCTATTTTACATCCTTTGAACTCACTTTTTAGATCAGGTGTTATCTATATGAACTTGGCTGAATTGATTAATTACAGTGATCCCCCGGTTATTGCGTCCCCGACCATTGCGAACAGGGTAATTTGCGATTTTTCAACCCGGAAGTCAAAACACCATCTACGCATGCGTGCCCTTTTTTTCTATGGGCACGCATGCGTAGATGGCGCCCGGCAGATCAGCTGCTGGGTGGCTTCCCTGGGTCCTCCCCCTCTTGCTGGCATCAGCAAGGAGTTTCCCCACCGCCCACGCAAACTCCTCGCTGCCGCTCGCCCGCCCACGCCGTTCGCTCCCCCTCTTGCTGGCGGGAGGGCGAGAAGCGGATCAAGCCTGGCTCCTCTCGGCCCAGCATCCCGGGCCAAGCGGCTACCTTCCGTCACTGAGCCTGGCTCGCCCGGAAGATCGTAGCGCGCGTTGGCTGCAGCGGCGGCGACGTTGCTGCCGGCTTGGCTTCCCTCGCCAGCGCAGCCAACGTGCGCTACGATCTTCCGGGCGAGCCAGGCTCAGTGACGGAAGGTAGCCGCTTGGCCCGGGATGCTGGGCCAAGAGGAGCCGGGCTTGATCCGCTGAGCCTGGCTGGCCCGGAAGATCGTAGCGCGCATTGGCTGCAGTGGTGGCGACATTGCTGCCGGCTTGGCTTCGCTCGCCGCTACAGCCAACGCGCGCTACGATCTTCCGGGCCAGCCAGGCTCAGCGGATCAAGCCCGGCTCCTCTCGGCCCAGCATCCCGGGCCAAGCGGCTGCCTTCCGTCACTGAGCCTGGCTGGCCCGGAAGATCGTAGCGCGCGTTGGCTGCAGCGGCGAGCGAAGCCAAGCAGGCGCGCCATTCTCCGCTGACTCCTAAAGCGGGGAAGTTCGCCAGGAGTCAGCGGAGAACGGCGCAACTGTTTTAAAACGATCGGAGCTTTCCAATGAGTCCCGAAGACAAACGGCAAACTTCCGCGTTTGTCTTCGGGACTCATTGGAAAGCCGCGCGGGTGTTTTAAAACATCCCCGCCGACATGGGGGGCTTGCTAGCACCCCCCCAAACCCGGGTTGGGGGTTCGGGGGGGTGCTAGCGAGCCCCCCATGTCGGTGGCAACGTTTTAAAACAGCCACGCCGCCCCCCAATCTTCGGCTCCTCGCTAGCGCTGCGGAAGTTAAAAACACCATCTGCACATGCGCAGATGGTGTTTTTACTTCCGCAGCGCTACTTCGCGAAAACCCGCTCGTTGCGGGGGGTCTTGGAACGGAACCCTCGCAACGAGCGGGGGATCACTGTAATTGACCAGTTAGAATATTTTTACCTATATTTTTATAATTATATATATTTTAATACTAGTTTTATATTAATTAATTAATTTTTAATTAAATTATTGTGGGGATTTTAAGGATGGATGAATGGCAAGGGTGGAATGGTGGGAATGGTATATATGAATGGAATGAGGGGGGAGGGTCAAGGTTGGAAGATTGGGGTGGGAGGGCTGCTATGTATGAAATTAATGAGTGGAGTGGATGGGATGATAGGTATATGAACAATGTGAATAGTGTGAATGCCGAATTTAGCCTACCTGGCGATGGAAGGACAGGAGGGAGAGGGGCACCTATCTCTGGAGGGCCAGAGGGCCAGAATATTCCAGTTTTGCTGGGGAGAGATAGATATGGCGGGAATCACGGGGCTAGCCGTTCTGGAGGAAAAAGGGATCGCTGCTTAAAAGCGATCTCCTGTTCTGGTCCTGTGAGCTCATCCCGGGGTACTGGTGACGAGTGTAATCCAGGCCCTGGGCTCAAGCTGCTGCTGCTCAATGCCAGATCGGTAGTAAATAAAGCTCATCCAATCCTGGATGAGGAGGCCGATCTGGCATGTGTGACTGAAACCTGGCTGGGCCCCGAGGGAGGAGTTCCTCTCTTGGAATTATGCCCAGCCGGGTTTCAGATATGGCATCAGCCTCGACCCCAGGGAAGAGGGGGAGGAGTGGCTATTATAGCCAGGGAGAACCTTCGCCTGCGTAGACTTGTTGCCCCTGAGATTGCGGGTTGTGAGTCACTCCTTGTGAAGTTGGATTCAGGGGTTCAGATGGGCTTGTTACTCACGTACCTGCCTTCCAGCTGCGTGTCTACAGCCCTGCCTTTGCTGCTCGAGGAGGTGGCCGGGTTGGCGGTGGAGTTCCCTGAACTTATTGTCCTGGGGGACTTCAATCTGCCGTCACTCAGCAGTTCCTCTGGACTGGCACAAGAGTTCATGGCCACCATGACAGCCATGGACCTGACCCAAGTAGTTCAGGGTCCGACTCACGAGGGTGAACACACACCTGATATGATATTCCTCTCGGGGCAACTGAATGATGGTCTGAGACTAAGGGGCTTAGTAGCATTGCCTTTGTCATGGTCAGACCATTTTCTACTGCGGCTTGATTTCCTGGCTCCAATCCTTCCCCGCAGGGAGGTGGAACCGATTAGGTTGTTCCGCCCCAGACGCCTGATGGATCCAGAAGGTTTTCAGAAGGCGCTTGGGGTTATTCCAGATACACTCGTCTGCAGCTCGGCGGAGTCTCTGGCTGAGGCCTGGAACAAGGCTGCAGCAGAGGCTCTGGACCGAATTGCACCTTTGTGACCTCTCTGTGGTACTAGACCCCGTAGAGCTCCATGGTTCAACGAGGAGCTCCGGGAGTTGAAATGCCAGAAGAGACGTCTAGAGAAGCGATGGAGGAAGAGTAAGTCTGAATCCGACCGAACACTTGTAAGAGCTTTTATTAAGACCTACAAAGTGGCACTCAAGGCGGCAAGATGCGCGTACCATGCCGCCTTGATTGCATCAGCGGAATCCCGCCCGGCCGCTCTGTTTAGGGTGACCCGCTACCTTCTAAATCAGGGGGGAGTTGGGGAGCCCTTGCAGGGTAGTGCCAAGGAATTTAACTCTTTTTTTGCTGATAAAATCGCTCGAATCCTGGCTGATCTCGACTCCAATTGCACAGCAGTATCGGCTGACAATGAGTCAGTCGAGGTGACTGGGGCTAAACATCTTTGTCCATCAGTCTGGGAGGAGCTTGACTTGGTGACACCTGATGAAGTGGACAAGGCCATTGGAGCTGTGAGTTCCGCCACCTGTTTACTGGATCCGTGTCCCTCTTGGTTGGTTTCGGCCAGCCGAGAGGTGACACGGAGCTGGGCCCAGGAGATTGTCAACGCCTCCTTGGGGAGGGGGTCCTTTCTGGCCCTTTATAAGGAGGCACTTGTGCGCCCCCTTCTCAAGAAGCCTTCCCTGGACCCAGCCGTGTTTAATAACTACCGTCCAGTCTCCAACCTTTCCTTTATGGGGAAGGTTGTTGAGAAGGTGGTGGCACTCCAACTCCAGCGGTCCTTGGAAGAAGCCGATCATCTAGGTCCTCAGCAGTCTGGATTCAGGCCTGGCTACAGCACAGAAACTGCTTTGGTCGCGTTGATGGATGATCTCTGGCGGGCCCGGGACAGGGGCTGGTCCTCTGTCCTGGTGCTCCTTGACCTCTCAGCGGCTTTTGATACCATTGACCATGGTATCCTTCTGCGCCGGCAGGAGGGGTTGGAAGTGGGAGGCACTGTTCTTCAGTGGTTCTCCTCCTACCTCTCCGGCCGGTCGCTGTCGGTGTTAGTGGGGGGTCAAAGGTCGACCTCTAGGTCTCTCCCTTGTGGGGTGCCTCAGGGGTCGGTCCTCTCCCCCCTGCTATTTAATATCTACATGAAACCGCTGGATGAGATCATCCAAGGTTATGGGGTGAGGTATCATCAATATGCCGATGATACCCAGCTATACATCTCCACCCCATGTCCAGTCAACGAAGCAGTGGAAGTGATGTGCCAGTGCCTGGAGGCTGTTGGGGCCTGGATGGGTGTCAACAAACTCAAACTCAACCCAGACAAGACGGAGTGGCTGTGGGTCTTGCCTCCCAAGGACAATTCCATCTGTCCGTCCATTACCCTGGGGGGAACTATTGACCCCTTCAGAAAGGGTCCGCAATGTGGCCGTCCTCCTCGATCCACAGCTGACATTGGAACATCATCTTTCGGCTGTGGCGAGGGGGGCGTTTGCCCAGGTTCGCCTGGTGCACCAGTTGCGGCCCTATTTGGACAGGGAGTCACTGCTCACAGTCACTCATGCCCTCATCACCTCGAGGTTTGATTACTGCAACGCTCTCTACATGGGGCTACCTTTGAAAAGTGTTCGGAAACTTCAGATCGTGCAGAATGCGGCCGCAAGAGCCATCGTGGGGCTTCCTAGATTCGTCCACGTTTCTGCAACACTCCACGGCCTGCACTGGCTGCCGATCGGTTTCCGGTCACAATTCAAAGTGTTGGTAATGACCTTTAAAGCCCTACATGGCATTGGGGCAGAATACATCCGGAACTGCCTTCTACCGCATGAATCCCAGTGGCCGATAAGGTCCCACAGAGTTGGCCTTCTCCGGGACCCGTCGACCAAACAATGTTGTTTGGCGGGCCCCAGGGCAAGAGCCTTCTCTGTGATGGTCCCGGCCCTCTGGAACCAACTCCCCCCAGAGATTAGAACGGCCCCCACCCTTCTTGTCTTTCGCAAATTACTTAAGACCCACCTTTGTCGCCAGGCATGGGGGAGTTAAGTTATCCTTTTTCCCTAGGCTATTACAAGTTATGCATGGTATGTTTGTGTGTATGTTTGGTTTTTTATAATAAGGGTTTTTTAGTTGTTTTTATTAATTGGATTGTTCATGTTGTTTTACCACTGTTGTTAGCCGCCCCGAGTCTGCGGAGAGGGGCGGCATACAAATCCAATTAATAATAATAATAATAATAATAATAATAATAATAATAATAATAATAATTTTCATGGAGAAATATATTGTTTAATTCAATGCCCAAGGATTGTTTTCAATGATTGCATTAAGAGCTACCATTTAGTCTTTTAAAACAATACCATATTATAGATTAATTCAACTTGATTAAGATTTTGTCTTAATGTCAAAAATATGCTAGAAATCAATACAGTAATCCCTGGAAATAAAATTAAATCTAAACTATAAATTGTACACTCAAACATCTGTGCTGTGGACATGCTCATTAATCTATTGTTGTGACAAAGAAAATGAACATTTTATAGAACAAAGTAGCTCTGTAATTTAAGCTTGCTATTCAGTAAAATATTAAGGTTTAAACGCTGTACATGTTTATGTAATTTCAAAAAAATTTGGTATGAAAGTTTCATTAAGGTATATAAACAATACTGTTGTCAGAAATGGCATTAAGTATTCAATAAGAGTAGACTTTATGCAATTAATAGCAATTAAAATTATACTTTTATGATGTCAGCCACCAACACTGGAAAGACGTAACTGCCCATAAGGACTTTTGTACCATATCTTTCCCCTAAAACTGTCCAATTTATATGAAAAATGCCAAAAACACATCCCATATGGGTGCTATTATCTTCTAGGATTTCAAGAAGTAATCTATCTTATCCTGCACATGCACATTAAGCTAATTTGCTTTAATTAGTTTTTTCCCCACCCCTATTATGTTGATGCTAACCTTTGGAGATGGAGTTGTTAAATTTTTATTATAAAATCAGTACAAACATTCCGTACAAACTGTCTTGAAGAGAGACTGTTTTATTTGACTTGCTTCTCCATTCATACTGCAGAACCTATCAACAGCCTTGTACTGTGGAACTTTAATAGTTAAACAGGAAATAGAAAGTTTAACTTTCAACCATTGCAGGGAATTTCAGCCTGATTATAACTAATCAGTCAAGTTAGAAACATGTTACACTTTGTATCAGTAAAATTTAGGATGGAGGGTGGGTTCTTTTTTGACCATCAATGTTTTAATGTTAATCTGGTCTTTTAGACAAACATTTTTGTTACTGTATATTTGTCAGGTGCTGTAATACAATTGAATAGTCTAAATCTCACTAAACCCGGTGACACAGATCAGGATGCAGAAGAGTCTTTTCTTAATCTTCATTAATGTCCTTCACATTAAAAGTAATATTTTACATTTGTCAAATGATTTTTACATTTTTCCCTTCATTCAAGAAAGCAAAAACTCCTATGAAGGCACAATCAGAAACAATTAAACCTAACAAGCACATTTCTATCAACAATCCCTATAATACTTTATAGGAGACCTTAATAATGAACAATAGGAATTAGGATAACAATGAGCAATTTTGCATGAATTCTTGTATCTGTGCATCGGAGTGAGAACATTATATATTGAATCTGTCAACATAATGTTTGAATTTGTTTGTGAAATTATGTATGTATGATATTCCACTAAATTAAATGAGAAATACCTGCATGGAACAAAATGAGAAACTAGGGATTTTAAATGCATTACTAATAGTTTTGCTTTGTCACTTTTACAAAAGTTAATGCATGTAGTACATTAAAATAGAACAGTCTTAAACATCCTCATTTCTGGAGTTCAGGTACAAGAAAAAGGGTTTTTATTTTTGTTTTGTAATGAATTGATATTCTCAACAGCAGGCAATGAATTGGTTCACTAGATGAAACCACTAGTAGCTACAACATGGCCCTCAAGGGAAAATTGAATTTTTTAGCTAGCACTATTCAAGTGCCTGATTGCTGATTAGATAGTTATCTGGGATGCATTCAAACTGCTGACATCAGTAGGGCAACTATCAATTAACGATTGAGTGCTTGTATAGTGCTGCCTGTAGTATCACCTCTCCCTGGTTCTTAAAGGTAAATAGCTTCTCCCACCACTACATCCTCAGTTGCTAAGCAGAGACTGCCAAGTGTTTTCTCAAGCAAACTGGTTCACTGATTACCATTGTCTCTTTTTTAAAAAGTCATCTGCTCACTAACTTTAGAAGAACTTCACCATGACATCATTTGCCTCATTTGAAACTGTGTTAGGGCCACATTTTTCATTTTGCTCGATAAATTACACTCTTTGTGTACAGCACTGCCAATAAAAAATCTGAAGTTTCTCATATATATATATCAGGATCTTTTTTTCACTTTAGAAAGACACCATATACATTTTATTGTAGAAAAAAAAGAAAAGTAAGGGTCCTGTCAAAGTCCCTTTAAAGGTATTGCAGCATTGTCTTCCTGGGTCCGTTCTCCCCCACCCCTCCTTATTGAACTCAACCCACATGGAAAGCCTAACTGCCATCCAGGTGCAGCCAAATGTCAGTTGTAATTAAATCAGTTCAGTCATAGGCTGTAGAAATACATAGTTGTATCAGCAAGAATCCAAATAAAAGGAAATGGTGGTGAGAGACAATTTTCTCTGGAAGATGGCTTATGAAGAGTACTGTACATGTTATGAAGAAAGGTTTTCTGATAAAACTTTTCTGCATGAAACGTGAAAACATTCTGAGACACTTACACAATATTGAATAGAGACTTTCAAAATTGTGATATTTCAAGCAGCTGGCAAGTTTCCTCCCCTGATTAGACCTGTCCTTCTGTACATGCCACTGATGGGATAACTTATATTCAACACCAAAGTATTGGAGGGTGGAGGGCTAGAGAGAAGAGATTTGTGTCATCTGGTTCTATGTTTTGTGCCTAAACAAATGAACAAGGGAAAAACTGCCTGGTTACATTTGCTGGGTATAGAGATCAGTTTTAGAAGAGACTGCAGAATGGTGAAGTATAGAGAAATTTCCATGTATTTCTGGAATTTATTGAATCAACTGCTAAAGGTGTTTGTTTTATTAAGACAATCTACAGATATTTCAGATGACCACTTTATCAAACATTCCTGATGCCCCAATATGCAAGTAGAATAGAATAGAATAACAGAGTTGGAAGGAACCTAGGAGGTCTTCTAATCCAACACCTTCTTAGGCAAGAAACCCTACACCATTTCAGACAAATGTTTATCCAACAACTTCTTAAAAGCTTCCAGTGTTGGAGCATTCACAACTTCTGGAAGCAAGATGTTCCACTGATTAATTGTTCTAACTGTCGAGAAATTTCTCCTTAGTTTTAAGTTGCTTCTCTCCTTGATTAGTTTCCACCCACTTATTCTACCCTCAGGTGTTTTGGAAAATACGTTGATGCCTCTTCTTTGTGGCAACCCTTGAGATATTGGAACACTGCTATCATGTCTCCCCTAGTCCTTCTTTTCATTAAACTAGACATACCTACCGTGTTTCCCCGATAGTAAGGCAGTGTCTTACTATCTTTTTACCCCCAAAAGCCCCACTGTGTCTTACTTTGGGGGTATGTCTTACATTGTCCCGGGCACCGGGGCCGGCTCGTCTTCGGGTGCGGGGAGCTGCCGGAAAGGAGGCGGGCGCCGACCTCGACGTTCAGCGGGTTGCGGGGAGCATCCCCTCGCCGCTCCCGGCAATGTTTCTCGGCAGGGGAGGCCAACTCCGCGGCGACACGGACGCTCGGCTGGCTGGCTAAAGGCAGGTCAAGGGGTGGATGGGCAGTCAAAAAGGGTGAGTGGCCGCCGCTGTGCCCTCCTTCGCCCGCCTCCTTTCCGGCAGTTCCCTGCGCGCCCCTCGCCTTCGCTCGCCGCGGCGCCACCGCCTCTTCCCCTGCCGAGGCTCAGCTGCAAGCGGCTCCGAGGCGAGCGGAAAGGAGGCGGGCGAAGGAGGGCGCAGCTCCGGCCGCTCGCCTCGGAGCCAAGCGGCCTCGCTGGTCGCTTGCAGCTGAGCCTCGGCAGGGGAAGAGGCGGTGGCGCCGCGGCGAGCGAAGGCGAGGGGCGCGCAGGGAGCTGCCGGAAAGGAGGCTGGTGAAGGAGGGCGCAGCTCCCTGCGCGCCCCTCGCCTTCGCTCGCCGCGGCGCCACCGCCTCTTCCCCTGCCGAGGCTCAGCTGCAAGCGGCCAGCGAGGCCGCTCGGCTCCGAGGCGAGCGGAAAGGAGGCGGGCGAAGGAGGGCGCAGCTCCGGCCGCTCGCCTCGGAGCCGAGCGGCCTCGCTGGCCGCTTGCAGCTGAGCCTCGGCAGGGGAAGAGGCGGTGGCGCCGTGGCGAGCGAAGGCGAGGGGCGCGCAGGGAGCTGCCGGAAAGGAGGCTGGTGAAGGAGGGCGCAGCTCCCTGCGCGCCCCTCGCCTTCGCTCGCCGCGGCGCCACCGCCTCTTCCCCTGCCGAGGCTCAGCTGCAAGCGGCCAGCGAGGCCGCTCGGCTCCGAGGCGAGCGGAAAGGAGGCGGGCGAAGGAGGGCGCAGCTCCGGCCGCTCGCCTCGGAGCCGATCGGCCTCGCTGGCCGCTTGCAGCTGAGCCTCGGCAGGGGAAGAGCCGGTGGCGCCGCGGCGAGTGAAGGCGAGGGGCGCGCGGGGAGCTTGGAAGCAATGTCATCGCCCCCCCCGCAATACCGTTTATACCGTGTTTCCCCGAAAGTAAGACATATGTCTTACTTTCGGGGTATGGCTTATATAAGCCGACCCCCCTGAAACCCCCCATATGTCTTACAATCGGGGGGGGTCTTACTATCGGGGAAACACGGTAGTTCTTGCAACCATTGGTCATAAATTTTAGCCTCCAGTCCCCTAATCATCTTTGTTGCTCTTCTCTGTACTCTTTCTAGAGCAGTAATGGTGAACCTTTTTTCCCTCGGGTGCTGAAAGAGCGTGGGCGAGTGCTATTGTGCATGCTCAAGTGCCCACACCCATAATTCAATGCCGGGGGAGGGCAAAAACAACTTTCCTCGCCCCTTGGAGCTCTCTGAAAGCTGGAAATGGCTTGTTTCCCAACTTCTGGTGGGCCCAGTAGGCTCATGTTTCACCTTCCCCAGGCTCCAAAGGCTTCCCTGGAGCTGGGGGAGGATAAAAATGCCCTCCCCCATCCCCCTGGAGGCTCTCTGGAAGATAAAAATGCCCTCCCAGCGCCTCTGTGAGCCAAAAATGAGCTGGCCAGCACACATATGCATGTTGGAGCTGAGCTAGGGCAACAGCTTGGGTGCCAGCAGATATGGCTCTGCGTGCCACCTGTGGTACCCGTGCCATAGTTTCGCCATCACTGTTCTAGAGTCTGGACATCCTTTTTGCATTGTGGTGACCAAAACGGAATGCAGTATTATAAGTGTGGCCTTACTAGGGCATTATAAAGTGGTATTAACTCTTCATGTGATCTTGATTCGATTCCTCTGTTAATGCAGCCATGGAAATGTATTTGATGTATTTCTACTTGCATCTTAATGGGGGGGGAGAGTATTTTAGCTTAGAGTGTATGTGTCTGAAAATGTATATTTGGAAGATTGAATGAGAGGCTGTTTTAATTAATGTGGGTAATTCACTGTCTATCTTTATCAACTGCATATGGTCGATAGTTATGCCCTTTGGTAAAGGGCTTTATAAATAAACGTTGATTATTATTATTATTATTATTATTATTATTATTAAACTGTGTTGGCATTTTGGCAGCTGCTGCACACTGCTGGCTCATATTTAAATGGTTGTCCACTAGGACTCCAAGGTCGCTCTCATAGTTACTACTGTTGAGCAAGGTGCCACATATACTATACCTGTACATTTTGTTTTTCTTGCGTAAGTGTAGAACTTTGCTTTTTTCACCATTGAATTTCATTTTGTTACATAGCGTCCAATGTTCAAGTCTGTCAAGATCCTTCTTTATCTTGAGCCTATCTTCTGGATTAATGGCTATTCCTGCCAGTTTGGTGTTAACTCAGTGGTGGGCTACTGTCTGGACAGGGGGAAATGCAGTAGGGTAGCAAAAATGGAGCTCCACCCCAGAGCACCCAATTTGCACTGAAAGATGTTGAAAGAAAATGTAGGGCATCCTGCACACGCCATGCGCACAGTGTGGTAGTAAAAATTTTGGTAGCCCTTCACTGTGGTAACTGCAAATTTGATGAATTCCCCATCTATCCCCTAGTCCAAGTCATTGATAAAGATGTTGAAGAGCACTGGGCCTAAAACGGAGCCTTAGGATACTCCACTGCATACTTCCTTCCATGTAAACGCAGTTCTATTGAGCACTACATGTTGAGTGCAGTTGTTTAACCAATTTTGAATATATCTGGTAGTGTTGCTGTCTAACTTACATTTTTCTACTTTATCTAGTAATAGGTTATGGTCTATTTTATCAAATGCCTTACTGAAGTCCAAGTAAATTATATCAACAGTGTTCCTCTAGTTCACTAATTTTATCACTTTATCAAAAAATGCAATAAGATTAGCCTGGCATAATCTATATTTATTTGTCTGCAACATTTACTTGTCCTGATGATGTTGATTGGGTATAGTATAGTGTCATATGCATCTTTATCCCATGTTTTTCATAATTGCAGGAGATAAATGTATGGACAAATTAATGTTCCTATCTTTTTATGGGGAAAACAGGCAAGACCCTTCCATGCTAAGATGCTATGTGGGACAGTTTGGAAAACAGGATAATTTACTGACAAAGTTGTTCAGCATATATCTCACCTATTGCAGTAGAGGCAATATAGGATTAGCAGACTGGCAGCTACATGAAATAGATATTTGAAAATTAATCTAATTGCATTTAATGCAATCCAAGCTTGGAAAATAGCAGGTGCTTCCTGCTGCTGCTGCCACTGCTAGTTACATATTTTGCTATCCCTATGAAACAATTGCTGCCGTTATCCCACTAAGAAGTAGGCCATGCGGAACGGTTATTGCTCTGTCATATCTTACCACAAGGAAGGCCAGCTGAAAGCAGTAGCACTTAATGGCCATGTAAGATTACAAAACACAATGCAAAGCACAATGTGTGGAATCTGTGATTTGGACAGAAATTGGGGAGAATGGGCTGCTGTTTTAATAAGTCATCAGTTACATACCCCATTTTTAATTTTTCCTCTGGGTCATAAACTTGTTAGGATGGAGATCCTAAATCTGATACCAATCACTTTCATAATATATTATAGTACCAAAAAGAGGAAACCTATTTTATAAAGTTGCAAAGCACCTTTCATATTTGTTACTTCAATGTCCAGGATCGAATCTTGAGCTTTAATAAAAATAGGCAAATGCTTCATTTTCTTAAATGTTTTCAATGCCTTTCTACAATAGAGTTTTATTCAAAGCTTTATTTTCTTGAATCTACAATATTGGGATTCCTGGTATCATTGATTTAAGAATTAGTATTTTATTATTCTAATGCATAATATTCTTATTACTACACTTATAAAAAGATATATTTCTATATTACCTGTTATAATTCCGTTTCTGCAATGTGTGAATAAATAATAATGAGACTTCATCAATGTACTTTTAGTTAGTTAGAGCTAGCTGAAACTTGGTCTATAGCTGAGGCTAAACGTAAAGTACTGTATTTTCTTTTATAGAAAATATATGAATGCCTAAAAGCAAGTTTGGCAACTTTAAAAATCAACAAATTAGATTTTATATGGGGAATTTTGTTCAAAAGAAACACAATTTCCACAAAAACAAATCCTACATTTGGGGGGGATCCATTTGATTGGTTCTAGTCCCCCAACTGCCACTCAAATAATAACACACAGCTCTCTAGGGCAGAGGTCCCCAAACTTGGCGACTTTAAGGCTTGTGGACTTCAACTCCCACAATTCTTAAGCCAGCATAGCTCCAGTAGCAGCTATAATAGTAGGAGTTGAAGTTCACAAGCCAAGTTTGAAGAACCCTGCTCTAGGGTAAGAACAAAAACTATACTTGCCATTATGGATATGCCAGACTTGCCATTATGGATATGCCAGAAGAAATCGGGTTTTGAAAGTAGACCTGTTAATAGTTCAAGATTCTCTAGGTTTTTTGTTTGTTCATTTTGTCACTGCAAACCGCAAGGGAAAGTGGAGGAGACCAATCCACCTTTTGTAATAGCTGGTGTTGGGTTTTGAATGTTGCTCTTTTGATAATTCTCACATGCATATAACCTGTTATCAGTCTATGGTAATGATGATGTATCATCTCCATGATCTGCCTCTTTGCAGCTTAATATATTTGATAGCTAAAGTGAGCTTCTCTGCTTATAATTGGATGTCTGCTATTGATATGGATAATGGATCTCTCCTATGAAATGCAAACAGCAAATATGTGCTCAGCATGGAGGTAAATTAAGTACCTATGCTACCTGGGAATCAGCAGGTAGCTCAGCCTCATGACTTAATATAAGGATGTATTTTTTCAGGCATCTCAGCATATCTCTAATTGCAATTATATTTTATGCCCTTCTTGTCAGAATTCATAGAGGAGAGCTGTATGTATAAATCTTTTAAATAGAAATATAAGCAGATGAGCATGAAAGGTTTTACTGACAATATAGCTGTGCTTAAAAATATACTGTATATTGATCAGTATCCAAATTCAAATTGGCTAATTTCATTTTAAAAATAATATTTTTATTAAACTAGCAAAATATGATTTTAAAAATCATATGTATTTTTTATATTTTCACCTGCTACGATTGTCTGATGGCTGTTTGTCGGTACAATAAAATGGTCAGTTTACAAAGGAAGAATATGCCAATTAACAACCAGAAAAGTATTGCCTTGAAATTTAGATTTCATTTAGCCATCAGATTTTTGTGAATTTATGTAAATTTGGGCTCCGTATATTACTTTATACATCTTGCATTTATAGTAGAAAGAGCATTGTGTTTCTTCTCAGGGAAACTGCATCACAGTAGAATAAAATTAAATGTCACAATTACAAGTTACATTGCTGCCTGATTTTCACAACCCTTTCTTTTGATATCAATAGCCTTAATACATTAGTTAGCATAGACTGTTAAATCAGGTTTTCACACAATACATTGATTTTGGGAGGTTTTTTAAAAATGTAAAGATAGAAAGATGACAGCTATGTACAAACCTGGTAAAATATTGACTTTATTTCTCAGTTCTCAGTTCACTTTGAGTTCAAGGTTGACAAGGGCAATTATATCTTGTAATTGTGTATCAGTCATCATACTTGTCCAGGGCACTATTTTCCAACAAAACCTTTATTGGATTTACAGGCATTCCTCTTTTTGTTTGCCTTGCTTCTCTCACTTTTCACAAGAAGCAAGGAAAAAAATTTAACCTCACTATCCCTAACTGCTAGTAAAAAGATTATTTAAAAATAGATGGACATGCATTTGATAATTAGCATAAGCTTTTCAAACATTTCTTTGGTTTCATTCAGCTAATCCAGTCACGGATATTGTACAGCAAACCATCAGATCTTTCAAGTCTTATTCCCCGCCCCACCTCCCTTTTTTTCCTTAAAGCATTCTATAAGGAAGAAAAAATCCCCTAAGAGAAACAACTTGTCTCAAATCAAATACTTTTTTTTTTGTTTAATTTATTTTAGATGACTGGGTGTAGTAACCTGATTAGAGCTGAATGGCTTATAAAATAAAACTCTGTTTGCTTTATATTAACTTTTACTAAGATATCACTATTATCAATTTATTTAAAAAAATTCTAATGTATACTAATTGAGTAATTATATTACTGCAATTCTCCAAAAGTAAAATATTACCTCATTTTACACTTTGTTCAGCATTTTGGAGGTGAAATTTGATTTAGGGAAAATGAGTTGAAATAATTTTGCAAAAGATACAGGTCTTAATTACAGTTAAACAAGATGTTAACTGTATCTCCCCCTTGCCCATGTAGTTTTGGTCTATGATTGATTGTGTGCTTGTTTTTTATATGTATATTGGGGTTGCTTTTATGGACTTTTTAACTTAAAACTGTAAATTAGATTGCTAAATATTAGATTTGTTACTATGTACTGTTTTTGCCATTGTTGTGAGCCACCCCGAGTCTGCGGAGAGGGGCGGCATATAAATCAAATAAATCTAATCTAATCTAATCTAAACTATTTAATACCACAAATAATACTGCTTCTCTTCAAAAGGACCTTGTAGCTGAATGGTCAAAAAACTGGCAACTTCAAATCTCTACCACTAACTGCTCTGTCTTACACATTGGTAAAAATAATCAGAATACAGTCATACCTCGTCTTACGAACCTAATTGGTTCCAGGGGGAGGTTCGTAAGATGAAAGGTTCGTAAGACGAAACATTGTTTCCCATAGGAAACAATGTAAAGTCAATTAATCCATGCAACCAAAAAAAAAACCCCGCAAAAAAACGCTGCCGCACGGCTGTGACCTTTTAAAACAGCCTGGGGGCTTCTCAGCGACCTCCCGAACGCCGAATGCCAAACCCGAACTTCCGGGTTCGGCGTTCGGGAGGCCGCCGAGAAGCCCCCCGGCTGTTTTAAAAGGTGACAGCCGGGCGGCGGGGCTTCCCAGCAGCCTCCGAATGCCAAACGCGGAAGTTCGGGTTTGGCGTTCGGCTTCGGGAGATGGCTGGGAAGCCGCCCGGCTGTTTTAAAAGGTCACAGCCGGGCTGGGGGGCTCCCCAGCAACCTCCCGAACCCCGAACTTTTGCCGAACTTCCGGGTTCGGGGTTCGGGAGGTTGCTGGGAAGCCCCCCAGCCCGGCTGTGACCTTTTAAAACAGCCGGGCGGCTTCCCAGCAGCTTCCCAAAGCCGAATGCCAAACCCAAACTTCTGCGTTCGGCGTTCGGAGGCTGCTGGAAAGCCGCGCGGCTGTTTTAAAAGGTGACAGCCGGGCTGGGAGGCTTCCCAGCAACCTCCCGAACCCCGAACCCGGAAGTTCGGCAAAAGTTCGGGGTTCGGGAAGTTGCTGGGGAGCCCCCCAGCCCGGCTGTGACCTTTTAAAACAGCCGGGCGGCTTCCCAGCAGCTTCCCGAAGCCGAACACCAAACCCGAACTTCCGCGTTCGGCGTTCGGAGGCTGCTGGAAAGCCGCGTGGCTGTTTTAAAAGGTGACAGCCGGGCTGGGAGGTTTCCCAGTAACCTCCCGAACCCCGAACCCGGAAGTTCGGCAAAAATTCGGGGTTCGGGAGGTTGCTGGGAAGCCCCCCAGCCTGGCTGTGACCTTTTAAAACAGCCGGGTGGCTTCCCAGCCGTCTCCCGAAGTCGAACGCCAAACCCGAACTTCCGCGTTCGGCGTTTGGAGGCTGCTGGGAAGCCCCGCCGCCCAGCTGTCACCTTTTAAAACAGCCGCGCGGCTTCCCAGCAGCCTCAGAACGGTTTAGAAAAAATTTGCCTCTTCTTACGAACTTTTTTCGTGTTACGAACGCCAAACCCGAACTTCCAGGTTCTGCATTCGGAGGCTGCTGGGAAGCCCCGCCACCCAGCTGTCACCCAGCAGCCTCCCGAACGCCAAACCCGGAAGTTCGGGTTTGGCGTTCGTAACACGAAAAAAGTTCGTAAGAAGAGGCAAATTTTTTCTGAACCCCGGGTTCGTATCTCGAGTTGTTCGTAAGACGAGGGGTTCGTATCTTGAGGTACCACTGTATAAATATAAACTTGGAGAAATTGAACTTATTGATGACCCTCACTCTGTCAAAGACCTTGGAGTACTTATATCCAATGAGCTAAGTCTTAGAGCCCACCATAACAACATTGCCAAAAAAATATTAAGAGTTGTTAACCTAATACTATGCAGCTTCTTCTCGGCTAACATTGATTTGCTAACTAGAGCATACAAAATATTTGTCAGACCAATCCTAGAATACAGCTCTCCTGTAAGGAACCCACATTGCATAGCGGACATCAACACAATTGAGAGAGTCAAGAAATGTTTCACAAGAAGAATCCTTCACTCCTCTTCCTCTTTTTGATTTGTGCAGTATATGAATCAATAGAAGACAGGTTGGCAGTAATTGTTTTTTCTGCAATTCTGATTATTCTCTGATGTCTGTATCTGTCTTGGGCTGCAGAACCGGTTACATGTTCTAGGATCATATATTGTTTTGGGATTGAATTTTAAAAATATGATTCAGAACTTTTTTTAAAATTCACTTCAATCAGTAAATAGAACACCTGGTCTACTCTTCTTTAAAGCAGTTTTATCTCTTCCTGGGATACTATGGTAGATGCAAATGACAAAAGCTCAATCCTTCAAAAACATGCAGGTTGCTTCAAAACGTTATAGACAGATACTAAGTTTGTACTGCAAAGCATCTGTTTATACTTGTGCAGCATATTCCTTAGAAAACAATTTTAAAAAGCTAGAATCTGGGTATAATATTTTAAATCTTCAGTGGTATCTTCTCTATTGGGAAATATATTAAATGGGAACATAATGGAATTTAATAACAGCTCATAAATCAGTTTTAAAAATGGGAATCTGAATCCCCCCCTTATTTCTTGCAATCCCTTTAATCCTCTAAAATCATGATACAGTGGTACCTCGAGATACGAGTTTAATTCGTTCCGGACCTGGGCTCTTAAGTCGAGCAGCTCTTATCTCGAACGACTTTTCCCCATAGGAATTAATGTAAATAATTTTAATTGGTTCCAGCCCTCAAAAAACTCACAAAGTTAGTCTAAATTATGCAGAAAGACATGTTTTTAATGAAGAAATGTACATGTACATATAAATGAATAATGAAGTTTCTTTCACTTAACTTGTAAACTTTCTTAAACTTATAAATTTACATATGTTCAACTTCTCTGCCACCCAATCCTGTAGGACAGAGGTCCCCAACCCTTTTTGCACCAGGGACCGGCTTTAAGCGATCAAGAGAGGAATGGGTGAATGAATGGACAGAGGGTGGGAAGGAAGGAAGGAAAGAGGGAAGGGACAGAAACAGAGGAAGGAAGCAAGGAAACTTATGAAAGGGGAGAGTAAGAGAGGAATGAGTGAAGGGAGGGAGGGAGGGAAGAAGGTGGGAAGGAGAAAGAAAAGAAGAAATAGAGGAAGGGAAGGTAAAAGAGAGAAAGAAAAAGAGCAAGAAAGAAAGAAAGAAAGAAAGAAAGAAAGAAAGAAAGAAAGAAAGAAAGGGGGAAGGGACAGGAACAGAGGAAGGAAGCAAGGAAACTTATGAAAGGGGAGAGTAAGAGAGGAATGAGTGAAAGGAGGGAGGGAGGGAAGAAGGTGGGAAGGAGAAAGAAAAGAAGAAATAGAGGAAGGGAAGGTAAAAGAGAGAAAGAAAAAGAGCAAGCAAGAAAGCTGCAAGCACCCCCCCGAGCCCCCCAGGCCGGCTGCAACCTTTTAAAACACGCGCGCCGCTTCGCAGCTGTCTCCTGAAGCCGAACGCGGAAGTTAGCGTTTGGCTTCAGGAGACAGCTCCTTGGCGCTTGTATCTCGAATTTGGGCTTGTAAGTAGAACAAAAATATCTCTCCCTTCCCAGCTCTTATCTCGAGTTGCTCTTAAGTAGAGCAGCTCTTATGTCGGGGTTCCACTGTACTTAAATTAATAAACAGATTATAAAAAGAAAAAGTGTATTGGAACAACAGAAGGCATGAGATGGGCCAGAGTACAGAAAAGCAACATATAAACTTATTATAATGTTCAATAAATGCAACATAAAAGGTACATATTAAAATGTAATAATTTATATAGGTACATAAAATAAATATTCTATTTCTGTTAGCACCTAGATACTTAAAGTGACTTAGAAGAGTTTTAACACAACAGAAAACACCCTTGTCATTATAATTTGTTAGATTGCCAGTGTTTTTCCTTAAAATAAAAACCACATAAACAGAGGTGGGTTCCTCCTGGTTTGGATCAGATCGTCTGAACTGTTAGTGACCACTGGTGACGTGAAGATGGTGTCATGGATCTGGTTCTATTTGTGCTGTTCAGAATTTTTGGCAATTGTTTGAATGGCTTTTCCTCCTCCTCTGCTTTTGAAACAAGACCTTCTGCCCAACCCCAGATTAATACTGACCTTTATTTCTTCACCCAAAGCACAGCTGAGCAGCTTCTCAACTGTGTTTCGGGTTGAAACCACCTTATGAGCATGTGTGGAAGTGAATTCACACAAGGGGGTGTGCACGTGCATGGGTGGAGGAAGATTACACAAGTGAAATGTTGCGATACAAACTGGTGGTAAAGGTAAGTGGAACCCACCCTTGCACATAAATGTTTGTGCATGTGTATGTATATGTGTGTATGTGTGTGTACACACATACTGTATACACATATGTATGCACACACACACACACTTCATACATGGTATTTCCCATGATGTTACATAGAGGGGAAAAAGAAACAAATGCTTGAATAATTACTGGAGAGAGATATAGGGGAAAGGAGCTACAGGTAATCCTTGACCTATGAACATTTGGTCAGTGCCAGTTACAATGGCACTTAATATGGTGATTATGATTGAGCCTTAGAGTTCCAGCTATCCCAACAGTCACATGGTTACATGATCATGATATGGGTGCATGGCAACCCACTTGCACCTACCCTGTTTCCCCGATAGTAAGACACCCCCGATTGTAAGACGTATCGGGGGTTTCAGGGGGGTTGGCTAATATAAGCCGTACCCCGAAAGTAAGACATATGTCTTACTTTCGGGGAAACACGGGGGTATTGCCGCCTCCCTCTCATCTAGCTGCGCGCCGCCTCCTGCCCACGTCCGCACCGTCCCCCTCTCCATACGTCGCCGCGTCTGCCACCTCCCTCTGATCTTAATGAGCGCCGCCTCCTGCCCACTTCCGCGCCGCCCCCCTCTCCATACGTCACCGCGCCGTCCCCTTCTCCATACGTCACCGCGCCGTCCCCTGCACTTGTCACTGCCGCCTCCTGCTTAAAATACGGTAATGCACACAGTATTAATCATACATCAGTAAAACATACACACTGGCATACTGGGCTATCATCTGCTGTTTTGTGGTGAATACAATACTGTTCAAGTTGTAAATAAATGTTAATTTTATGGTTAAAAAAAAAAAATTGACAATTTTTTCCCCAATATAAGACATACCCCGAAAGTAAGACATAGTGGGGCTTTTGGGGATAAAAAGAAAGTAAGACACTGTCTTACTTTCGGGGAAACACGGTACAACTGATTTCTAAGTGCATCATGATCATATGAACGCCATTTCCACCTTTTTCTGCAAGCTTCCTCAGAAATAGTAAGTCTCTTCTACCATATCTTTCCACAGCCCTTCTGTTCTTGTCTTGCATTAACCACGTGTGTACCCCAGACACAACTTACATGACTTTTGCCATGACTCCCTCACTCCTGTGTATACTCCTTGACCTTCTTCATACCCCCGTGTGCTTTCCCTAACCTACATTGCATTGCCAAGCACTCTACCCAATTCACATGGCACATGTACTCCTTCACACCATTGCATATCCTGTTTGCTCTGCGCATTTCTCACACACTTTTCTTCATTTTCCCAGTCTGTGGAGCACTTCTTGCTTCGTTATACACCTTGTTCAGCCTATACTGTGCTTCTCGTAAAAGCCCTTGCATCTTTATCAATTCTTGGAGGCACCTATTGCACATTCCCTTTCAGTTTAGCACACCCTCCGTAATCCTTCCCAACCTGTGCCACATCTATAATGTAGCTTTTTATTGGTTAGCATCACAATTGCTTAGGATAAAAATTCTCAACTGTCATCATAAGTTGAAGTCTACCTGTGCATCCAAACTAGTACAATTGAAAAATTATGCTGAAATGATATAAAATAAAACAAACATGCTATAAAGGAAGAAAGAAAATAGGAAAGGAGGGGAGGGGAGGGATAGTTGCATTAAAGACTAAACAAATTCATATGAGAATAGGTTAGGCAAGAATGGAAGTAAAATATATTTTTAAACTAAACTAATTGATAACAATAAGTGAGCCAGAGAACACAATCACAAAGAACAAAAATATGACTAGGGTTTGATAAGGTGTAACTGAAACAGCTATACAGTACACCAAATAAATGGATGTAGAAAAAAAAGCTCTAACAGTGGTCTGATTGAAGGTTCCTTCTGATCTGAGAACTGAACACATATTTCCAGTACTGTATTTCCTCTTTTGCCTTCTCACCATCTGTTATTGCAGATGACAAATTATGTTTTTCAATCTCCTTTTGGTATAACTACTATGGTGCTACTCTTTCAGTGTAGTGGAACCCCCAAACTGAATATGGGAGATTTCTTTTATGGAGGACTTATGTTAGGGCATACTGGTAACATTCTATCTGTTCTGTGGAACCCTATGCATTATTTTGAGTTTTGAAACATGGAATAAAATTAAAAGCAAACACAGAACTTTGTCAGATATTGGTGGAACAAATGTATTTTATCGGAATTTCTAAATGCAGAGAGAATGGGACCAAATATAATCCCAAAGAGAGTTTTCCATAATTTTTGAGCAAGAGAGGAGAATGCCTTCTCTTGCTTGTGGGAAAACCTTGCATCTAATCTTCTAAGGTCTCTCCTGTGGCGTTGTTGAGCCAGATTCATTACAAGAAACTGTTATTTAGATATTTAAACTCTAAACCAGGGGTGTAAAACTCATGTCATGGCCGTGTCACACGACATATTGGGACTTTTTTCCTTCGCTAAACTTGGCATGGGCATGGGTAGTTTGATAGCCCTGCTCTAAACCAATTGGGGCTTTTAAGATCATTGCCAAGACTTCCATTCCTCCTGTTAAAGTACTTTCAGCTTCATATATTTGCTGTACCTGGCCGCCAGCATGATCCTAGCTCCTTGAAGGCAAACCTATGGCATTCATGCTCAAAATGGCACACAGAGCCATCTCTCCCATTGCTCTTCTGGGTTCCAGGGTGCTGGCCAGCTGGTCTATATGGGTGCAAGAGTGCCAGAAACCAGAAGAACATCTGCCCAATGCGCATTTGAATGGCGGGAAAATGATCTTCTGGTTTCCAGTGTGCGTGTGTGCACCAGCCACCTGGCCTTCCAATTTCTGGTGTACATACATGCATGAAGACCAGCTGGCCAGAGAGCAGACATGCACCAAAAACTAGAAAACCAACTTCCTAGCATGTGCATGCGTACAGGGCAGCTGCTCTTTCAGTTGATGGCACATGTGCTTGTGTGTGCGCACTATTTTGTGTAGTGCCAAAAAGGTTCACCAACTCTGTCCTAGCTGTTCTATTTTATACCATTTGCAAATTTCAGACATTTTTGGATGATACATGGTGGTGGCCTCATCCAGAGGTGGCCTCATCCAGGTTTCAAAACAGGTTATAACCAGAGATGGGCTGCTAAGGTGGAATGGTGACATTTGCTCACTCCCATGAGTGCCAGCGGAATTCAGTGCAATTCTGCTACTGCACCTGTGCAGATAGCAGAATCGTATGCGGAGATGCACTTGTGCCTGGGTTTTGGCGCGGTTCTTTTGTGGAAGCTAGCACTCCGCTAGCACTCAGAGCCATGGGGATGAGCACCCATCACCTCTTCACCTTAGCAACCCACCTCTGGTTATAACCACTATGTGGATAACAGCAAACCCACATCAAACTATAGCTTGTTGTATTATGAACACCTTTATCTCCCATGAACAAGACCATGATATATCCAGGTAAGCACTTAAATCAAAATATACATTATGTATACTAAATAATTTACCACTGCCCCAATTTGTTAACACTAACCAAGAAATAAGAGAACCTTTAGGCTTGTAGAGGCTTCACTTCATTATTGCCATTTGAAAGGAAAAAGATTTAACAAATCCTTTCTGAACAAAGGGTTACCAGATATCTGAACAAGCCAATGAGGACATGGACAATTGGAAAAGAGGACAAATCAGGAGAAAAATAGGACAAGTTGATCAACAAAAATTGCAGCGAAGAAACTTCCCCAAAAATGTATATGAGCCTACCTGTACCTGAAATTACTTTCTCCAGCATCAGAACAATTGGGGTTTTTTCAATCTCACAATATGCTAGAGCCAGTTAGAGGGCAAAAACCTTCTGATTAAGGTCTTGTCAATTTCAGGCAGCAGTTTAAGCTGGCTGGAGCGTACTAATCAATTAATAGTGGAAGTGCTGTGCCACAGAGAAAAGCTATTCGGGAAAACAGAAATATTGATTTTAAGAGCATGCCTGCTAGACAGAGGACTTGAGGGGGAAATGAAACCCCTTTGCTGGACATCTAATAATTCTAGCTGTATGTAGAATGCATCCTGCAATATTACCTCCTCTTCAGTTGTTCATTGCAACACTCTCAGCTTCAGAGATTTCAATGGACAACTTCTTTTGCAGTTATACCTTCTGTATTAAGCCCAACTATGGATACTTGGCCATTCCTGGGTAGGGCTCATTTGAAGACTTAAGGCTATGCAGACAGCCTGTGTTGGAACATGCACTCAAAAGTTTTGATCCTGGGGGAAAAACAGGTTTTCCACAAATAAATAGCAGATGAGCTGATAGACTGCCATCCAAAAAATCCAGTATATTTTCTTTTTACTATCTATCTGGATTTACTAATAGACAAATTTCTCATTTTACATTTAAAGCAGGGTGTTACTCCAAGGCAGTGTTCCCTTTTAACCCTGTTTTTTTTTAAAAAAAACAATCATCCTTCAGTTCCTGATAGATGACAATTTAGTCATTGCTTACTTAGATATTTCTACATATGAATGTTCACAAGCCTTTAAAGAAAAAGCAAAACATGTGCTTTTATTTTATTTTATCTATAAACTAATTTATTTCCTTCATTCATATAAATGTTTATGTTGAATAGATTATATATTATTACATAAAAATGTTGTTTAAGAATTAGTCAAGAAGTTTCATCAGAGTACAAGTTACTTTTTAAATGTCATATTATCTGTATTTTATTTATTTATATTCTTTGCTCTTTTTAAAGAAAAACTAAGACTAAATAATATACCAATTATCTATTTGAATTTTTATTCTTGTATTTTTCTATTTTCTAATATTAAAATAGTCAGCTACTTTCTAGAATTCACAAAGTTTCTTGTAGATACTTACAAGATAATCACTAGAACCAGTAATGTTGCACAACGTTTTAACTTCAGTTAATCTAATTAGTAGCAAGCTACACAAGAAAATGGAAAAGGCAAAAGGTCTTGATTATTCCCTGAATATTTTTGAACAGGTGTTCCTACACATATCACAGGAAGGACAGCTCTTTCATGTTACCCTGTCATATGATACCAATTATTTTAAACGTGTGTGACAAATCATTGAGACATTATAAATGGGAGGTTGCATCTCAGCAGGTTTTACCAGTAATCCTGGTGAACCAGAAAGAAAGTGTGTGGGCAGAGCAGTATCGCAAGGAAGAATATGCTGTGAAAATATTCTCCTTTCTTAAGGAGGCTTGCATTTTAATCAATGGAATGTTGTCATTAACTTTATGTATTTTGATTGCACTCTAACACAGAACCTTATGCATGTTTACGGAGGATTACATGTTTTAACCTTTAGGGCAACATTACTACATAAAGATCCAAGAATTTATATTTTTGTATAACATACGAGTATAATTGCTGGGTAAAATGCTATTGTATCTGTAATCTGTTCCCTAGCTATTATTATGGATGTTTACTAGCAATAACTTTCATGAAAGTATGCTAAGGAAGAAAAGAACTTGTGAAGCTTATTAAAACTGTATATACAGATCTGAACATTAGTAGAATAGGAAATAAGCTACACAAAAGCAAAAAGTGAAAAAAAGAAAAAGTTAAAGAAAAATGAAAAAGAAAAATAGATACAAAGAACTGGCTTCCAATGTTCTTCACAGAACTATAAGTACAATTATATTTTAGGTCTCTCTAAATTTACAGCATGATACTCTTTGTATAAGCCATAAAGCACAGGGGGGGGGGTTTGTATGTAAAACAGTCCACAAAAGGTTTCCAGTCATAATTTGTTTTCTTTCTTTTTAAAAAAAGTAATTGAAACTTTTTAGCAAAACTATCAACTTCACCGTTCCTCCGGTGGGTAGTGTCAAATCTTTCCATCTCTGTGTATGTAATAATCTCACCAGAGTAATCATATACCATATTGAAATAGTACAGTATTTATTTATTTATTGGATTTGTATGCCGCCCCTCTCCGTAGACATTATTCCATAACTTTTCATGACTTTTTCTAATTATTTGTCCATCATGCCTAAAAGGAAAAGTTCTGGATTAAATTGAACAATAATCCTGAAAATCCTCTGAATTAATATATGACTTTAAATCCTTTTTACATATACACCAACCATGATGAAATGTCCCTTTATGTTGTTCATATTTCTAACATATGTTTGAAATGGCATCAGAACCAGCTTGGTCTAATATTCCAGGTTACAAACTGGGAGACTCTGAGTTCTAGTTCCATTTTAGGCATCAATGTCATCTGAATAATCTTGCACTAGTCTGTCTTTCTGTCTGTCTCTCTCACTCTCTCTCTCTTCCCCCCTCCCTCCCCAATCCACTTCACAGTATTTTAGTGGGGAAAATAGAAAGAGGAAGCAGCATTGGATATGTTCACTATCTTCAGTTATTTATAAAAATAATAAAGGTGGGATTAAAAATAAATAAATAACATCTTAGAAAAAAATTCCTTGAGATCGTAACACAATGTAAATTTCACAATTTTAACTATTTATTTTACCATGAATCCGTTTGTATATAACAATTGAAATTCAATTTTAGTCCATCTTATCACATATTTTCCTTTGTTTCAAATTTCAGCAAAAGTTCATACATTCTAGCAATTATATAGTCACCATGTAATACTTCAAATTCAGTGCCATGCTTTTTGACAATCTTGAAACTTTAAAACCAGGAAACCATTCACAACTATATCATGCTGCAATTAATTGCTCTCTTGATTAGATTTAAAATTGTCCATGATGGTTTTCCAGTAATTCCCAGTATGTCAACTATTTGCCTTCATCTGCAGTTTCTTTTCTGTGATATGGTGGTTAGCTGAACTATATAAACATCTTTTTGGACAGAATCTGGATTTACATATATTCCATATTCTCAATATAGTATGTCTATTAAAATGAATTTTAAAGCCTTAGCTTTATAATACCATAAATATCTGTGCCATCTCAATCTCAGATTATGACCTTTTAACTCTTGTTTCTCAACAACATTCATTCTTTCACCCAGACCAAGCAAAAGACAACAAAATACAATTTCAAATCTGGTAAACCCAACAGTCTTCTTCCCTTTGTATCTTATAATCTTTTATATTTAACTCACTTTTTCCTTTCCATATGAACTTATAAATATTTTTCCACTGTTTAAATGTTATATCTGTTTCCAAAACAGATATTGCCTGAAACAAAAACATCATTCATGTTATCACAGAGATTCTCTCCAACAGTCACAATTTGAATTTCTACTATTTTAATAAGTTTTTCTTCATTTCGCTCTATGTCTTAATATAACTATTTTTAAATAGTTTGCAATTCATATTTTTCATAGCAATATCCAGAGGGCTACCAATTTTTTTACTACCACAGTGTGGGTGAGGCTTATGCAGGATACCCTGCATATTCTTTCAACTTTCAGTGCAAATTGGATGCTCTGCAGTGGGGCTCCATTTCCGCTACCCCACTGCGTTCCCCCCCAATCTGAGCAGCCCAGGCAATATCCCCGTAATTTACTTTTTTCTCAATCTTAAAACCATTTTTCTTCATCAATTCTATTTGATCCTCCAATTTCATATTTTTAATCAACATTTGGTGATCTAATTATTATCTATTATTTATGTAACCTGCTAAATACTTTTATTTTTCCATTAATAGACCACCTATAGTGGATCTTTCAAAATTAGCACCAAATGATCCACAAATACCCTTAACTTATGCATTTATTGAATCCCATAATTCTCTCTCCTTGTTATATATCTCTGTTCAGCACCTCAGGAACTAAAATAAACAAAAGTGAAGACAGAGGACATTCTTGTCTTGTACCTTTTGAAATTCATAATGTTTCTTCTCTGTGGCAGCCCCGGCCTTCTGGAATCAACTCCCCCCAGATATCAGGACTGCCCCCACCCTCCTTGCCTTTTGAAAGCTCCTGAAGACCCACCTATGTCGCCAATCATGGGGAAATTAATATACCCCCAGCTACTATGGTTTTATGTATGGTTTGTTAGGTTGTGTGATTGTTTTCTTTTTTATAATAATGGGTTTTAAATTGTTTTTAACATTAGATTTGTACATGTTGTATTATTGTTGTGAGCTGCTCCGAGTCCTCGGAGAGGGACAGCATACAAATCTAATAAATTATTATTATTATTATTATTATTATTATTATTATTATTATTGAATAGAATAGAATAGAATTTTATTGGCCAAGTATGATTGGACACACAAGGAATTATTATTATTTGTTAGTTTTTCATTTACAAGTATTTGTGGTTTTTGAAAAATATAAGATCTTACCCATTCAATACAATTATTTCCAAGGTTCGTGTGTTCCAGAACTCTAAACGAAAACATCCAGTTCAAATTATCAAAGGCCTTCTCTGCATCTACAAATATCAATGCTGCTTGTTTTTCATTATGTTGTTCCAAGTATTCCAAAATATCCAAAACATTTATTTTGTCTTGCAATTGTCTTTTAGATAAAAACTTGCGGTGATCTTCATAGAAAAAAATGCTGTAAAATTATCTTTAACTTTTCACCCAAATGGTAGTAAACAATTTATAATCGTTATTCAATATTTCTGTTATATCTTGTATCCCTTTAGATATTGGTACTATATTAGCCTCCTTTTTTGCTATGGAAACTTTCCATTCTGTAAAACAATATTTATCATTTGTGTAATGATTGTAAAAGTTCATTTTCAAAACATTTATGGTAAGAAGCTGGCAACTCATGTGGATCAGATGCTTTTTATGTTTTAGTGTTTTTAATAGTTTCACCAGGTTCTCATAGTGTTAAAAGTTAATTCAAAATTTATTTCTGATTTTCTATAAACTTGGTAAATACTGTTTTGCATATTTCATTACTCATTTATTTTCATTTCTCACTTTCAACGAAGATAATTGCCTCTGTAAAGCTTAATTTGGTGAGTAAAAGTTGCCATCCCTTGGATTTTTTCCCTTTTTATTTCATCCAATGTGATTTATACTTTCTCTTGCCTTTTCTTTTAAATTTATTAGGTATCTTGTATAAAATATCTTCTTACCAGCTTTACTTGTAACCATCCCTATTTCTGTGCCTGTATTAAAATTATTCTTTAAAAAATCCTTTAAGTTTTTTTACAGTCTTCCACAATAATTTCCTTTTGTAACGTCTCATTCATCTAAAACATACATTATTTCTTTTCAGAATTAAATTCATTGTATTCAAAGCAATGTAACGATAATGCTTCCACATTATAAACATTATTAGCCAAAGCCTTAGACTTCTTGAAAAAGATATTTTTCTGTTTCAGAAAAATAAGTACATTATTTTGACTTACCATATTTATATCTCCATGCATCAACAAGTTACAAATTATCCATTAATTTTTTTAAAAAAAGTTTGATAATTTGCCCTGTTTTTTCAAAAGTTCTGCTTTTTTATGGAAAAAACATTTCATTCCAATCTCCCAGAAAACATCAATTTTCATAAGAAAAATCCAATGATCTATCCATAAGTCCTTTGTAAAATGCTGTTTTATCTTCATTTGAGGCACAAATTCACAATATTAAAATCCTAGCCCTCTGTAGATTATTTCCACCCCAGTATATCTGCCATAATCATCAGTCAGCATAGATTTTGAACATAGCATTTTCCTTCCTGCTAAAATAAATTCTTAAACCAGATTTCTGTCATTCAAATATTTTATAACCTTTTCCTCCTAATACAGATTTCCTTTAATCAGATTATGTCTTGCTTCACCCTTTTCAAATAATTAAATTCATTTTTTGCTCTTTGCTCCATTTATACTCTGTTAAGAATTTATAATCCATGGTTAGGCCAAGATTTTAAAATAGTCAATGTCTGTAGCTCCCAAGATAGAATTTTCTCATAGTTGTCTTGTTATATCTGCTATGATATGTATTTGTGGGTTGTGTGTATTCATAAAAAATATTTTCTGCTTAAAATAATAGAAGATTACATTTGTATTAAATATATTTGATGGGTTTATATTTTCTATAAATATTCCTAAACACACAAAAGATAGGCACTTTACACACTTATATAAAGCATTATTATTAGTGGAAGGAACAAGGGCAGATGATCAAAGCAGCATCAGCTAATTCAATTCAATTTCACCCCTATTGTACTTGCAAACAAAAGGGGTAGAGCTTGTGTTGTGATGGTATAACAGAGTTTTTGGCATTTTGACAACAGTGATGGATCCTGCAGACATCTCCATAATTTACACCAAATGTTGCCTTATTAGGAATAATATTAGTTCTTAAAAACATACAAAATAAATGCAAAAAAATCATCTTTCAAAATCCTTGATGTTTTTCCCCCTCTGTGTTAATGTGTTTTACAGACTAAATGAACATAGGTATCTCTGAGGATACCTGGCATAAGCAGAAAACAAAGACAGAGTGTTTGAAAGGAGAAAAGGTAAGATAGTATATTTTATGATGTTAATGTATTTCAAACTGAATTATTTGTAGTAATCAGACAAATCATAAAGCTATGAAATTATTAGTTCACCTTTAAAAATATGGCTTTGCTTTATTTATATTTTAATAATAACTGACAACCATTTGTGAAAAACAGATACGACTTTAAAGAGGAGCTAGACTCTAGCTGCTAGAAAAATAAATATTGTCAGTGAGTGGCTTAATAAGGTTGGCTTATTTCAAACTAGAAATTTAAGTATTTAATGGGGAAAGAAGACTTGATTGAATTCTTATGTCAACAATTAAGAGAATCTTTTGGAAAAATACAGTTTAAAAGAGGAGAAGAATTTGGCTGTTGTCTCCAAACCGTTATCCCAATGTAAATTTTTCTACTCTAGAACAGAATTTTTATGTTTCTCCCCTCAGTAATCACAGAGTAGAAAAAGGAGTGAACATCATCATATTTTAATCCTTGTAGACACATAAGTGGAGGAGAGTAAGGAAACTTAGATAGAAGGGTTTTTTTTTCCTTGCTGGATTAGGGCCCTTTGTAATTAGATTGAACTTGATTATGCTGAGCAAAATTTATGAAATAACCGTGGAGATTTGAAGCTGGTTTTATGATCCCTGCTCCACTCTGAATTAGTTTTCTCAAAACCAGACAAACTTAAGTGCAAACCTTGTGAACCTTGAAAAAGAGATAAATAGGATTCTATGAATCCAGTATATTTAACTATTTCACCGACATATTTTTCAAAGCCATATTTAAAACTCATGCAGAGTTTTACCTTCAAAAGTCACTTCAATTGCCGCATTGCTTGTTATCTTAATCATTCATTTTATCTAATCAACCAAACAACAAATTAGGTTGTTGCAGGAAAGTGAAGAAATTATTGATATGGGATTTTAGCAGTTCCTCCTCATCAATATCAGTAGCACTGTTATTGCTGGAAAGATTTAGACTCTGGTTATTATTATGCAGATAAAATTGTTTTGTCAGAAAGTAGCTTCTTGGATGTGCCTATGCCTATGTTCGAGTATGATCTCTATCTCTCTCTCTCTCTCTCTCTCTCTCTCTCTCTCTCTCTCTCTCTCTCTCTCTCTCTGTCTGTCTGTCTGTCTGTCAGTCTGTCTGTCTGTCTGTCTGTCTATCTACCTACCTACCTACCTACCTACCTACCTATCTATCTATCTATCTATCTAATCTAGCTATCTAGCTATCTAGCTATCTAGCTATCTAGCTATGTATCTCATTTGGCTATCTCTTCATTAGGTCTTACTGTTATGTTTAAAAGTAGATTACGGATTCACTGTATAGTAGATATGATCCAATAGTTGTTGAAGTCCAGATTTTTCCGTACATGCTCATGCACTTATCCAAAGGCACTACTTCAATTTACATTATCCCATTTTTTATTTTGCAGTAGAATTATGGGTTGTTGTTTTTATAAAATGTGGATCACTATGCCTCCCTGTTGCTTTGTTAAAATAACATAAACTTCACAGGGGAATGTTGCTTTGTCTATAAAACATTTGGCTGCTAATTTTGCTACATTTTGATAAATGTAGTAGTTGATTCCTATAACCTAAAGATGGACAGGAGTTACCCATCACAAACATATTGGGCAAGAACTTCATAAAGGTGTGAAATATTTCTTTGTAAATAATAGAATGAGACTACAGTATTACAATGCAAAGATTAGAGTTCTTAATTTAGCAACCATTCAAAGTCATGTTGAGCATTTGGCACCCAGACTGCATTTACAGTAGTCTGTGGCATCATATGGTCATGTCACTATGTCATTTTTGCCAAAAGCAAGCATTTGCTTCTCCTTTTTTTGGCAAAACTTGCCCATAGCAAACAATTGGTCCTTAATAATTACAATGTTTGCTTAAGAATCACCACGAAGGTCATAAAATTACATGGGTGATCTGCTTTATGACCATCATGACTTAGACTCCATTATTGTTGTAAGTCGAGGATTACCTGTATTGAAGACGTATAGTCATATCTATTCTATATTCATTTTACAACATTACTAATCCCTTATTGGAGAATGAAATTTTATCATAATATACCATGCTAGACTTTTTCCTGCCAATATTATAAGCATCAAGATGGCCTAATTATAGAAAAAGAATTAGTGCTGGAAAAATATTGTTAAATTAAGAGAAACATTTCTTCAACTATCTATTCTCAATGCAACTCTGAATCTTGCAAAAATGCATTTTCTAGTATTAATATTACAGTATACGTCCCTCAGGGCAAATTTCCTATAGGATACTTTAAAATTACCGATGCTTCTAAACTTACTAATAGGCATTATTGTACTTAATGTAGAATATCTCTTGTAGGAACATTAGTATTTGTGTTGCTATCTGTGTATTACTATATGCTACTTCTAGAGTTCATCCAAAACCAGGACTTATGACTCCCATGAGATTAAAATTTGCCAAATTTATGTTTGATTTTGCACCATCATGGCTGCTTAACAACATTTCCTAGAAACCTGTAGGCTGTATAACACAAGGAAAGGGAATTGCCTTTTCACCTCTGTGCGGATCCTGTTCCTAATAGGCTTGTGGGAAGACTCAACAAACAAGCAGCTATTAGCTGCTTTGAAACCATCCCAAAATTTAAAATCTCTTTATGATGGTGCCCAGTGAAAAAAGAACAAGAAAGCAACTATGCTGGCAAAGTAAAGCTGGCTGGGGATGCTGGCATTCAACAGGTGAGCCTTCTTTCTCCTCAGAGAGAGGAGGCCCTTGGCACAAGTCAAAATAGAGAGAGGGTTCACAGCTCCTTTTGTTGTCCTCGCCCACCCCCCAGCAAAAATGGCAAATTGTTCAGAGGAGGGGGAGGAGGAGGAAGAAGAAGCTTCATCAGGCCTATTCTTAATATAGACAAGCCTATTGTCAGGCCAAAGCCATGTTTTATTGAAGTCTCTGGCCTGCCACATTTAAATGCTTTAGAAAATTTCTTGCTGTGGAAACTTGGGGCAGGGTGGGTGGGGGAGTGGCTACATGCCATGATACATTCCTTTTAGGTTCTCAAGATCAACCTTTGTTCAGCATCTGGCCGGAAGCTGCTGCGAGTTGCAGGATATGCTGGCAAAAGATGTATGGTTCATGCGATGGCTTGTGGGAGGAGATGCAAGGAAATTAACTCCAACTCAGGTAGAGATACCCTCGTAACTTTAGATTGGGGTTTCTCCAATTGTGCTAACATGACCCTGTTAATAAATTGGAACTTTGAAGAAGGCCAAGCCTTGGACTCCAATTTATTTCTCAGATGCTATTTGGTACACTGACTCCTATATTATATGTGGAAAGAAGAATAACCTAATGAATCATGGGCTATCTAGTAAAAATATATTAGATATAAAAGTACTTTCTTTTGTAAAACATTATCAATAATGCCTTCCATTTTTTCACACTTTGTCTAGTGTCTATTTGTTTCTTCAGAAAAACAGCAATTTGTATGAGCACCCATATAATAAAATATGTCAATCTTTAACTATCCATTCTTCAAACTTATATCTTGTCAGTTATTGGAAAATTGCTCCTGTCTTATTGTGAATTTTCCTAGGGTTAGCATTTAGATTTAATAGCTAATGTAGAGACTTGAATGTTCTAGTGCCCCTGTGAGAGGCACATTGATCAGTAACTATTCATAACTGTCTACTTTCTGGGATGGACAAGTAGTTATATAGATATGCTGCATCCTAACAAAATAAATACTATACAATAATTTCCTTACAAAAAAATGAAACTCAGAAATTTAGTTTACATCTTTCAGACATAACAGCATAGAGGGTTTTTTAATTGTTACTGTGAGCTTGTGTATGTTTCTACTGTTTTTATTTTATTTTTTATTCATTTGTCTTATCCAATACACAATAATACACAATGAGGATATAATCAGGTAGAATGTATTAAAGGAGGAATAGAGGAGAAAATAAAGGAATGAAATATAAGTATGAGAGAATAGCAGAAAAAGATATAGGGATAGAAGAGAAGATATAGGAGATATAGGAGAGACAATAGGACAAGGGACGGTAGGCACTCTGGTGCACTTATGTACACCCCTTACTGACCTCTTAGGAACTTGGTGAGGTCAACCGTGAATAGTCTAAGGGTACTGTCACATATTCTTTTTTTAAATATATATGTAATTCAAAATCAAATATGACAGGGATGAGCAATGTTTAAATCTCTGGTTGAAGTGAAGCTTCAATCCATCATAACCCCCTTTTCCTTTCCCTCTCCCTCCCACCCTCCCCACTGCTCTTTCTCTCCTTCCCTGCCTCCCCGAATGAATTCTGTCAGTAACCAGAAATAAAATATAATCAAACTATTTAAATGGAGCACAAAAAAGTTGAATCAAGCCCCTTAAAGATCACATTGTTAATGTACCAGACAAAACCACACATGCCAAAATTCCATCAATATCCTGATCCCAGTGCCTGGTCTTAATAATCTTCTGAAAAGTTCAGGTGATTCCTCATGAGAGAAAGGCATGCTTCCTGGGGACAACTAGGTAACACTGCTTCACTGATGGGACTTGGGGCATGCTGTGCCAGAATGACCCCATGTCTTTGAAGAGTTTTAAAGGTCATACTCCACACCTTGAAATCTACCATAACCCAGTGCAGCTTGCATAACTGCAGTGGTATAGGTTTTGAATCAGATTGCAGTGTGCCATTGCATTTTGAATAAGATAAAAGTTTTCACAGCCCTATATAGAGCTCATTACAATACTTCGATAAAGAAGTATGATGATCAAAAACCATGCTTTCCAATTTCAGGATCAGCTAATGTGTGATTGTACAAAAGTCTTCATGGCCATAATCTAGTCCTTGAGTAGAGTTGTGAGTCAAGGAGAATCCCAGATTGCACACCAACTCTGCCTTGCAGAATGCGACCCATCTAGTTAATGATGGAAAATCACTAAATACAGGAAATCCTAAAACTAAAGCCACTATTTTATAAATGTATTTATTTTAACAACAAAAGTAAAACAAAGAACAGAAAAAGGAACATCTAACATTAATAATAAGAAAAAAAATATTGTATAGAAAAAAAGGAAGAAAAAGCCCCAAATATCTAATAGATCTAACATTGAACATAAAAAACCCACTTGGCTATATGCTGAAAAATATATACTTTTTAAAAGGATCAGTTCTCCTGCTCTTACATAATGGGTCTACAAATAGTTGTAAGCTTTCCTATCCTTATTTTAAAAAAATAGTATGTTAAATAAACAAATGGGGGGGCGGGGAGTCAAAAAGTTAGCCCAAACTTTATACTAATCTTCAAATCTCACTGTTAACCAACAGTGGTTATGAGTTCAGTGCATTACAATAGTTTAAACAAATAATGATAAGGATTATGATCCAGTATACTTTTTTGCCCAGTGGAATTCCCCCCCCCCGTCCCCGCAGTGTTAACCCACTATGTAGAAAAGACAAGAGATTGAGATTGGCTATAATAACAGGACCTTGCAAGTCTGATTGTGCTATACTGTATTTTCATTTCCTTCTTATAAAAAACAATCAATATCAACTTTATTTGATTAGTCAATCGACCATATCAAAGCGAGGAAAAGGTTGTCATAAAACTGTGACTGGTTAAAATACAATAAAATTGGCTAAAATAGAGGGAATTTGAATAAATAATAAGTTAAAATGCAGTATAATATGCTAAAATTGAGTAGTAAAACATGAGAATATAACTCGTGCAAAGGATTATATTAAACAAATCTAAGATACTTATATAAAATATTCTTAAGTGAGTTCATCTCCTTTGCATGCCACCCCAACATGTTCTATAAAACATATTCTCATCTGAACAGCCCTGACTATAAACTTAGCGGTTCTAGAAACTATATATATATTTGTACCCTGACAAAAATATGATAATTGTTTATTACAGTCCCAGTGTATTGATTTTGTCAAGTAGGGGCTGTAAATACTGAGGTCTTACTGAGGAGTATAGTTTACAATTGAGTAGCACATAGTCCCCCCCGTGTTAACCCACTATGTAGAGGAGACAGGAGATTGAGATTGGCTGTAATAACAGGACCTTGCAAGTCTGATTGTGCTATATTTTCATTTCCTTCTTATAATGCATTGAAGCAGTTAGGCACCACTTTATCCACTTCTGAATATTAACATTTTTCTCAGGGCCATTGGGCCATTAAGATCTCTAACTTTCAGACCTCCATCTTCATAGGTAGTATGTCCTTATGAGAAGATAACATTGGAACAAACTGAGACTTTGTTCTGCTTGGGTTTAACTTTAGCTAGTTCTGCCCAATTGAAACATACATTGTCTAGACCTCAGGATTATATTGCAACAGCACCTCCAGCATGGCCCAGCATGAATTTTGAACCATCTTCCTTAGCAACTTTGAATGGCCTTCCTTAGCAGCTTTATATAGAAAAGAACTGCTAGGCATTAGGCCAACTTCTTCCCCCATACATCACTGGTTGGAAGCAACTGCTATGAAATAGCAGAATCATTGCTGCACTGTGGTCCTAATTCTCACAATCACACAAATCCAGAAAGAGAAGGCCATGGGATACCATGGTTGATTATGCTGAGGGATCTAAGATGACTAAGTCCTGACAAAGATGGTCCAAGAGATGACTGTTTCCAGGTCTGAACTCTAACTGGAAAGGATCCTCTTTTGTTTTTTTCTCTTTTGTAGTTGTTCCCACACCATCATCCCAACAATAGTCCCTAAAAGTCATCTAACTCCAAAGTAGTGTGTGTACTTTGACCACTTTCAAGGATCTTGAAAAGGTGTTGACCTCATCCAAGATCCAGGTAACTATCTCCTTCACAGGCTTCCTGTAGAAGCCCAGGAGTTGCGGAGGACATCATAGATATCTACTTTGTTAGGGGTTATAGGGCAAAATAAATCCCCCAGTTAACATAGAAAGACAGCTCCTGAGTTATTTCCTGGAATCTAGCCACGTGGAATCAAGAACTGAGTGAATTGCCAACAAAGCAGATCACAGCAGCCAGATGGAGATATTTAAATTGGCTTCTCCCCAAAATGAATTAGCCATGCTTAAAAAAGACTGTTGAATGACAGGATGCCAATGCAATAAGAGAGAAGTAAACACAGTTTGCTTCTCTTATCATGGTCAGATCCACTTTTTGTTTCCCTGCAACAACATTCTAAGAATTGTTTCTGTTTCTTCAATTTTCACAGATGCTTGATAAACCAGTAATCCTTCAAAGTTTGTCACCCATTACCTTTCTAGGTAATTAGACTGATTGTCACCATTTTTGTTATTAAAATGATTATTTGGGACATTCAAACAAGATATGCCTTTCCTTAAGTTAAATCTATCCTTCCAAGTTCTCGCAAAGAATTAGTCTTGTTAGAGTCTGAGATTCTACCCTGAAATAGATGAGTCCCCTATTCTAGCTGTATAAATAGCCACTATGTATCCTAGCTTCCAAAGACATGTGATTACTCTTTAATCAGACACATATCTAAGGCAGTAGATCTTAAAATATAGAAACTATAGTGACAATAATCTCATGGTACAAAATAGTTCATAAATAGCTAGAAAAGGGATAGCATAACTTGCAGTGGTGAAATCTACTTACCTTTCTCACCGGTTTGGAAGTGCATGCTTCATGCGTGCTCACTTTGTTTCCACCTACGTGTGTGCTTTTTCACTCCTCACTCTGCTCACACATGCACTTTTTCAAACTCTGTTCATTCACACAATGCTTTGTACATGTGCAGAGGGTTAATAAAGGAAGTTGATGACATCCAGGCAGTGGGCAGAGCCTCACACTGCTGCCATTACTGGTTCTCCGAACTGCCAATGACTGTCGCTATTATGCCCGAACCGAGCTGAACTGGTAGCATTTCACCCCAGATAACTTGGATTTAATATTTTAAATATTGTTAGTGTCTGGGTTCTTGATTGAATGCCCAGCTATAAAAATATACTGGGTTAAACATCCTGTACTTTTTTAGATTAATTACAAATGAAACTGGACAACAAATCACCAAATTCAAAGTCACTGCAGTTGAAAAACTTTCAGTCCAAATCTTTCTTTGTTTTCCCAGATATGAATGTTTTTAATCATTGGCCATTCCCACCACACCTTCAGTATAGACCAGTGATGGTGAACCTTTTTTTCCTCGGGTGCCGAAAGAGCATATGCTATTGCACATATGTGAGTGCCCACACGGATAATTCAATGCCTGGAGAGGGCAAAAACATCTCCCCCCAGCCCCCGGAGGCCTTCTGAAGACAAGAAATAGGCTGTTTCCCAACTTCTGGTGGAACCAATAGGCTTATGTTTTTGCCCTCCTCAGCCTCCAAAGGCTTCCCTGGAGTAAAATTGCCCTCCCCCATCCCCCACAGAGGCTCTCTGGAAGCCTAAAACACCCTCCCAGAGCCTCTGTGCAAGCAAAAAATCAGCTGGCCGGCATCCACATACATATTGGAGCTGAGCTAGGGCAACAGCTCGCGTGCCAACAGATATGGCTCTGCGTGCCACTTGTGGCACCTGTGCCATAGGTTCGCCATCACTGGTATAGGTAGTAGGTATCTTGGCAAATATCTTAGGAAATTGACTATATTGCAGTCTCAACTTTCCAAATGAAGATTTGTGCATTAGAAATCATAATATAGATTAAAAAGGCACTAAATATGCATTTAAGAATCACTCTTTAAAATATATTCATTGTTGTAAGACTGGGTGCTTCTTGAAGTAAATATTTTCATCAGGCTGAAATCATAGCTTTCCTCCATGTATTGTATGCATCCATTCATACAATATGGGTTGTGCTACCACTGTTTAAATAGGTAATGTTTTGTTGCCAAAGTGAGTGAACCAAGGGCACCTGTCACTGTCGTAATGGAGACCAGGAATTATCAAAGTGATTATTTGCCCTGGGTATACCATATTAGGCAGCTGAATATGTGAAAATCTGTTTTAAATTCCCATATTGCCTCATTATGTTACTAGATTGAGCATTCAGAGGCTTTGTGGGAATTTAAAATGATAGCTCCCAGCCAGCTTTTGACTGTGTTTTTGCCACCCTGCCAAGAAAATCTGGCAACTTCAGTAGTGGCCCACCAGAGCACAATTTGTCCAATACCCCTTAAGCCTCAGTATCCACAATGTATTATTAAGACAAATCCTGTTTCTCTAAAAATACCGTCCAGTTCTTTGACTTTAAATCATTCTTTTGAAAAAGTCACATTCATTATATTTTCATTATAACACATAGGCAAATGTTGTCAATTTTAGAAGAACTAGAATAATTATATCTACTACAGAAATGATTCAAAACCATATAACAGAAATAAGGATATAAAGATGCTGTAATAATAAAAAGAGTTCTCCTTTAAAAAAATATCCAATGCAGACATTAGCTTTGAGAGATTATCAAATATTTCTGAGAGTAAAGTACAGGGCAAAGAATTAAACTTCATCTCACCAGTGATTTCCTTCTATAACCTTTTTAAAGGGTGTATTCATATATTTAATATATCTCTTATTAATAGTAGATTTCTACCAATATCCATTTTATGACATATTTATTTATTTTTTAATTATTTTAATTACTGAAATATTCCATTTTGTTTTTGATATACACAGATTAAAGTCAATTAGATTGGGGAAGTTTATAAATAGTAAAAAATAACAACAACATCCATTTAGTCTTCGGAGAGAGGCGGCATACAAATCTAATAAATTATTATATTATTATTAGTTTTAGTACCTTTTCTTCTTTTGAAACTTAAAAAGTAAGAGTTGGTGAGTATTAAAATGTAATACTGTACTCACCAACAATATAAATGTTTTATTGAGACCTTAATAACTACAGCATTTCAAGCAGAAGCTACTTAGCACCTACGAAGGATGCTTTAATTTGAATTCCTACAAATCAAATATGCAGATAATTGGAATAGATGCCCCATATACCCCTTCCAAAAAGATGCCCTATATACCTCTTACGTTTCTTTGAAATAGTTAAATACCCACAATTTAATATGTGAACTGGAAAATTAATTCCTCAACTAACTTCATATTCAAAGTAGAAATAATACGATGGAATTTAAATTACTGAAACATTTAATTATCATTTTTGCTGTTACCTTGTTAAGATATTTCAACACAGTTACCAGAGAAAATTCTTAACCTATTCTGATATTTTTCAATTGTTTCAATACCATTTTTAATTGCAGAAATCCCTAAATTACCCACTGGGAAATTATTTAAATAAAGTAATAAAGTATAATTTAAATGATTTAAATAAAGTAATAAAGTATAGATGGATTCATAAACGCTTTGTGAATTTCTTAACACATGACAAGATTTCAAGATTATATACATACCTTAAATGCAGGTGTAAAAAAAGGGTAAAGTGGTTAATAGAATAGAATAGAATAGAATAGAATGTTCATGACATTTCTCTTCAAGCAATACCTTTTTATTTGCTTATCAAGATTTTAATTCATATGTTTTGCCCAGGCCATCTTGCCACTCCCTCTCTTTGCCATTAAAATATTAAAATACAGTCAGTTTGTGTGCAAGAAATGAAGGTGATGGTGAAAAACCTTGAAATCCACAGCAAAGATTAGTAATATATGAAAGTGGTTTAGGATTCCTAGTGGGATTTCTCCCTCTTTTAATAACAAAGTGCAAAGGGAAAGAATATGCACAGCTTACTTGTCTTCATATTTCTTTTGATCTGAAAGAACAATCAGATAAGGGTGATTTCTGAAGACAGTTGCCCCCAGTGATAACCATCATCATCAACAGGAGGCATTCAGGTACTGTCACTGGAGCCTTCCATGTTCAGAGGACGGATATTTTATCTTTTTATAGTTAAAAACTACTGCTGGGTTTTCTGTTTATAGCATATATGTGGATGATGAGTGTGTAGAAGTAAAATGAACTTTGAAAAAGGAATAAGGTCTGAACTTCAGAGACTGCCAGAAGGAAATCATAATTTAAGGTTAAGGTAGGAAATCTCATCATGCCTGGGATAAAGATATATCCAACCTAAGTTAAAATACAAAAAATAGTATAAGGGCAGACTAGATGGATCATGAGGTCTTTTTCTGCCATCAGTCTTCTATGTTTCTATCACACACACAAAAATTCCTGTGTCCAATCGTGGAATAAATGAACTAGTGTTATGCAGCCCACAAAATAACTTATCCACGGTTTAGCTGACATTTTTTTCTTCTTATTTCAAATGTTTAAAAAAATGTTGAACTCTGATTGATATTTATTTATGGACAAGATTAGATTGCCAAAGGTCAGTGTCAGTTGAACTGAGAAAACTCAACATAAAAAGATTTTGCCAAGATAACTCATAATGTCCTCATAATAGTGTTATGAGGAATACTTTCTATTAATGAAAAAGATTTAGCATCTAAATGCTGAGTCCTTCAGGATTGGGTGACATAGAAGCTGAATAAAATACATACGTACATACATACATACATACTTACATACATACATACATACAATCATACATACATACGTACATTTCGGCAAAACCAGCCAGCCAGACAATCAGACACTTCATTTCAGTCAATTAATAAAAATATTTCAATAAAACAAAAAAACAATATTAACCCGTAACATCAAAAACTGTTGATAACCATTGGTGGGTGAAAGTTACATATAATATAGCAGAATTTTTCTACTTTTACAGAAAAAAGATTTGTCCCAGTTATTGAACAAATAATGCAAATAATAGAAACATTATTGCAGCACCCTGGAAATTTAATTTTAAAAGGGCCAATCAGACTTTTCCCTGTAAAACTCTCAATCAGAAGACCATAGACAGAACTGAGTTTTCTTAGGGGAACCTATCATATCTTGAGTGAATTAACCATGTTTCGAATCTGGAAATAGCTGCAGAGCTCCATCATTACCATTGTATGTTAGATTATATTGGAATGGCAGGGCAGACATCACAATGAAATGGAAACATGTTAAGGAGATGTGCAATTCAATTAGACAATATAACAGAATTAAAGCATTGAAATGTGCAACAAATATATTTATTTTCCTATGTACTATTGCTTATTTTAGCAATATGTGGCAGACAAATAACTAGAGAAAAAATCCTGCATAGTTATGTACAGCTTATTCTGGTCCAGTAGAGATAATTTAATCAAGTACCTTATTTTTCGGTGTATAAGATGCACTGATGTATAACACGCATTTAGATTTTAGAAGAGGAAAACAAGGAAAAAAGTATTCTGAACCAAATGGTGGGTACAGGGGTAGGCAAAGTTGGCTCTTCTATGAGTTGTGGACTTCAACTCCCAGAATTCCTGAGCCAATCATGCTAGCTCAGGAATTCTAGGAGTTGAAGTCCACATGTCATAGAAGAGCTAACTTTCCCTACCCCTGGTGTAGTATTATATTGTTTAATAAAATACCAGTGTAGCAGAATACTTTTTATAACTATGTATAATTTTTAAAACCATGTATACTTTTTCTCTTGTTATGAACTGGGTACTAGAAGGTCATTTGACAAAAATTCTGACCAGACTGGGTAGAAATTCCAGCTGATCCATATTCAGCAATTGTGCAAACCGAAAATAAAATATCGCTCTCCCCGAGGCAGAGCGTTCCCATACTCAGGAAAACTTCTTGTCCTGGATCTTTTGGCATTAAAGACCAGGATGGATTTATTTTGGGACACTGATGTCAATGAAAAAATGCTGCCTTCCCCCCCCCCTCCGTTTTGCGTACTGAACTTCCTCCAAGGTTGAGTTTCAGCTGCAGCGCTACCCTTTTCCAGGTGAGAAGGATGCCAAAAAGAAAAAAAAATATCTTTAAAGAGTTTCTCCTCACATCTTGGGGAGAAGCAACTACAATACCCACCTTCGTTGGATCAGGCAGGCATTTTATTTCCCCAAAGTCTTGGGGCAGGAAGGGGAGCCATTATTTCTCTGCAACCCTCTGTTCCCCACCACCACTTTCTTGCCCCTCTTGCCCTTTCTTGCAGGAGGAAAAGTGAGCTACACACACACACTTGCCGCTTGCCGAGGTTGGAAAATGTTGCCAAATGTGTGTGAGTGTGTAGCTCACTTTTCCACCTGCATGAAAAAGTTTACCCAAAAAAGCAAGAAAGTGGGGAAGGATGGAAGATTGCAGAGAAATAATGGCTCCCCTCCCCGCCCCAAAACTTCGGAGAAATAAAACGGGACACAGCTGCGCCACCCCTGGGGTCAGTAGAGATCCCAGACTGGCCTGGCAAGTAAAGGGAAAGCAACCTGTGGCTATGGCCAGAGCTCTTCCTCCTCCTCTTCCAGCACCACTCTGCCTCTTTTCCTTGCTGGGTGAAGTAAGCTGTCTCCTTCCATCTGCTTGTGCCAGAGAAGCTCGGTCATCCAGAAAGGCAGCTCTTGGGCTAGAGGGCTACGTGCCAAGGCTGCTCCTGAGGGGGAATCATTTTCCAGCCTTGCGCACAGATCCTGGCTTCCGAGGCAGGCATCTGAACTGGGGGCGGTGCCGGCAGGGACACCAGGAGGAACGCCCGCCACTGGGCTGGTGAGGGGGACCACGCGGCAGCAGCTTTGGAAAAGCATGGACATGACTCAAGTAGTATAAGGTCTGACTCACAAGGGGGGGCACACACCCGACACGATATTTCTCTCAGAGCAATTGAGTAATGCTCTGAGATTAAGGGGCTTCCCTGTACCCACTCGTCAACACTCTGCGTCTTGCACTGGCTGCCGATCAGTTTCCGGTCACAATTCAAAGTGTTGGTTATGACCTATAAAGCCCTTCATGGCATCAGATAAGACTACCTCTGGGATTGCCTTCTGCTGCACGAATCCCAGCGACTGATTAGGTCCCACAGAGTTGGCCTTCTCCAGGTTCCATCAACTAAGCAATGCCATCTGGTGGGATCCAGGGAAGAGCCTTCTCTGTGGTGGCCCCGGCCATCTGGAATCAACTCCCCCGGAGATTAGGACTGTCCCCACCCTCCTTGCCTTTCGTAGGCTCCTGAAAATCCACCTATGTCACCATATATACCCCTCAGCTATTATGATTTATGTATCATCTATTTGGGTTGTATGATTGTTTTTTATTATAATAAGGGTTTTAAATACTGTTTTTAATATTGGATTTGTACTCTGTGTATTACTTGTTGTTAGCCGCTCTGAGTCTTCAGAGAGGGGCGGCATACAAATATAATGAATAATAAATAATAGAATAATAATAATCTGCATACATTGTACCCTCTTATCATTTGCTCATACACACTAAACAGTATCCACCTTCTCTGGACTCTCTGGATTTGCACATTCTCCATGTGCTCCTTCCGCAGCCTCCTTGTGCTCACATTTGCATGCTCCCCCATACACATCCCAGTACCCTCCTTCCGAGCTCTCACTATGCTCATACACCCATGAGGCCCTTCCTTTCCACGTTTTCCTGCATTTGCACACATGCATAAACCCCCAGTGCTTTTCATCCCCATCCTGTCTATGTTATACTGCAGCATCTCCTTCCCTAATACAGACATGCATCACTAAGGGATGGAAATACATGACATCACATTTTATGAATGGATTATTTATTTAAAAAATCTGGTTATAGTTGCCATCATAACTCAAGAATTGCTTTATTTAATTTGGAATCTTTGAAATGTGTCATGATTATTATTAACATTCCTTCCTTTGTAATTTTGTTCTCAGTTGGAATCCAAGCTCTTCTTGATCATTTGGAAGCTCTTGATACTATTGACCAAGTTGGAGCTTGGTAGCTCAGTGTTGCATTGGTTCATCTCCTTTTTTGAAGGCTAGTCCCAATCAACCAATAGGAAGTAAAATGTCCAGTTCACAGCTGCTCCTTTCTGGTATGCCAGAGTCTTGGCACTTTTTAAAATTTCCATGAAATTGCTGGGTAAGAGTATCATCATAGGATGAGATATTATCAATATGCCAATAATACCAAACTTTATATTTTAATCCCAGTGACCCAAGTGATGCTGCAGCTGTAACTCATGGTGCCTGAAGGCTCTGGGAGTTTGGATTGGTAGGAACAACAGGCTTCAGCTGAATCCTGATAAGATGGAATGACTTTGGGTTCAGGAGCCTTGGAATCTGAGGCTTTATCATCCTTAGTTCTGAATGGGGTTGCACTATTCCACATAGACCCTGTGTGCAATCTAGGCATTCTCCTAGACCAGTGGTCCCCAAACTACGGCCTGCGGGACACATGCGGCCCACTGAGGCCATTTATCCGGCCCGTGGCAGCACACAAGATTTTACACGGAGTCGGGCGTTGGAGTTGGGGGTGGGGAGCAATGAAAGTGCAGAGGCCAGCGAAGGTTTTTCTTATTTTGAATGGCCCGCTCCCCATCCCCTGATGGGCTGGCAGGGGGATGGGGGCAGGGAGGCCACAACCAAGAGGCTCGCCACCTGCCCATCCGTGGCGTGCAGGGGCGGGGCAGCCATGGCTCCCTTTCCTTCTCCCACTGCCTATGTCTACCGCTGGCGGCTGTCGCCGCAGGTTCCTTAGGTGGGAGCTGCTACTCCCCTCTGGGCAGCCCAGCCAGGCGGCCATAGAAAGTGCAGAGATTATTGCACTTTCTACGGCTGGCTGGCTGGGCTGCCTGGAGGGAAGTGGCAGCTCCTGCCCGAGAAACCCGCAGCGATGGCTGCCGGCTTGCCAAAAGGTGCTGGCGGTAGACATAGGTGATGGGAGAAGGGAAGGGAATCATGGGGACCCCCGCCTGCACCTGCTGCGAATGAAGGCAGGCTGGCAGGGGGATAGGTAGTGCGCGCGCAGGCACGCACAACATTCAAAATAAGAAAAACCTTCGCCAGCCTCCGCAAAGAAGAAAGGAGGAGAGAGAAAGAGAGAACAAGAGAGATAAAGAGAGAGAGAGTAAGAGAGAGAGAGAGAGCAACAGACAGAGAGCGAGATGGAAAGAAAGAGAGAGGGAGAGAGAGAGAAAAGAGAGAGAGAGAAATAGAGATAGCAAGAGAGAGAGAACAAGAGAGAGAAAGCGAGAGAGAGAGAGAAAAAGAAAACAAGACAGAGAGAGAGCAACAGACAGAGAGCGAGATGGAAAGAAAGAGAGAGGGAGAGAGAGAAAAGAGAGAGAGAAAGAGAGGGAGAGAATAGAGATAGCAAGAGAGAGAGAACAAGAGAGAGAGAGAGAAAGCAAGAGAGAGAGAGAGAAAAAGAAAACAAGAGAGAGAGAGAGAGAAAGAGATAGCAAAAGAGAGAGAACAAGAGAGAGAGAGAAAGCAAGAGAGAGAAAGAAAACAAGAGAGAGAAAGAGTGAGAGAGAGAAAAAGCAAGAAAGAGGGACAGAGAGAAAGAGAGAGAGAAAGAAAGAGGGAGAGATATTGAGGGAGAGAGGAAGAGGGAGAGATAGAAAGAGAGTGAGTGAGTGAGAGAGAGAGAGAAAGAAAGCAAGAGAGAGAGAGAAAGACAGAGCGTCAGAGAGAAAGAAAGCAAGAGAGAGAAAGAAAGATAGAAAGAAAGAAAGAAAGAAAGAGGGAGATAGAGAGCGAGAGAGAAAGGAAGAGGGAGAGATAGTGAGGTGCATAGTGTTACCAAACCATCAAGTGCAGTTAGTAGAAATAAAAAGGCGGCTGTAGTGGCTGCACTTCTGGTAGAGTGAGCCGTGATTGTCCTTGGCAAAGGTGTACCTCGTGTCCTGTAGGCTTCCATGATGCAGGACCTGATCCATCGACTGATAGTCTTAGAAGACACCTTGTTGCCCATGGATCCTGGGAAGAAGGAGACGAATAATGCTTCTGATTTCCTGAAAGAATTAGTCCGTCGAATGTAAATCTTTAGCGCTCTACGGACGTCTATTTTGTGCCAGTGTAAAACTGACGGATGTGAGCCGTGGGAACAAAAGTCCGGTAGTATTATGTCCTGGGACCTATGGAATCTCGTGTTGACCTTCGGCAAAAAACTGGGATCTAACCGAAGAGTAACCCGATCCGGGTGGAACACGCAAAGGTCCGGCTGGACTGACAGCGCTGCGAGTTCCGACACCCTGCGAGCAGATGTGATGGCCACTAGGAACGCCACTTTGATTGATAAGAGGCGCAGCGTGATTTCTCTCAGTGGTTCAAATGGTGGTCCTGTAAGTGCCTGTAAGACCAAAGTCAAGTCCCAGGATGGGAAATGATGAATAACCGGAGAAGAGAGATTCGAGGCCCCCCGGAGAAAGTCTTTAACCCATGGATGATGGGAGATTGGGCGAAGGGGGTCTGGTCGTAAGACCGTGGCTATAGCTGCCACCTGCCTGCGAAGGGTATTTGGGGTCAGCCCTTCATCTAGCCCCTTCTGTAGGAAGTCCAATAGATGCAAGATGGAGGATGAGCGAGGAGGGATCTCTCGAGCTCTGCAGAATCTACGAAACGCTGCCCATGTCGCCTGATAAATGCGAGTTGTGGATGGGCGTCGAGCCGATTGGATGGTATGAATCACTTTTTCCGACAGAGATTCTGCCCTCAAACGGTCCCCCTCAATTTCCACACGGCAAGCCTCCACCACTGGGGGTCTGGGTGTACTAATGACCCCTGCGTGAGGGAGAGTCTGTGGTACGGGATCCTCCACGGAGGGGAGGTTGAGAGGTCCATCAGGTCCGCGAACCATGGTCGTCTCGGCCAAAATGGAGCGACAAGGATCACCTCCGCTCGTTCTGAGAGTATCTTGGAGACTACCCTGGGTAGAAGGCAAGTCGGAGGGAAGGCATAGAGCAGTCCCCTTGGCCATGGGGAGAGGAGCGCATTGATACGGTCGGCTCCCGGGCACGGGAACCGGGAGTAGAACCGGGGCACTTGGTGGTTGAGGTGCGTAGCGAACAAGTTCACTACAGGTTCCCCATAACGACGTACAATGTCCTGAAAAACCTCCTGGTTCAAGGACCATTCCCCCGGGTCGATTGTTGTGCGGCTCAACCAATCCGCCTGGGTGTTGTCTGATCCTGAGATGTGTTCTGCTTGGATCGAGACCAGATGTGTTTCCGCCCAAGACATCAGGGAATGAGCTTCCTCCATCAAACGGCCCAACCTCGTACCTCCCTGATGATTTATATGGGCCCTTGTTGCTAAGTTGTCCGTCATGACAAGGACGTGCTGTCCCTCTATCCTGTCTGCAAAGGAGTGGAGTGCCTTGAAGACTGCCCTCAGTTCCAGCAGGTTGATATTGGGGTCCCTCAGGTCGTCTTCTGTCCAGAGACCCTGGGCCACTCTGGAACCGCAATGTGCTCCCCAGCTGGAGAGGCTCGCGTCTGTGGTGATCATCACCTCCCGATGGTGGAGGAAGGGAGAGCCCCTGGTGAGCGCTGGAGACGTCCACCAGGGCAGAGAGCGACGGACCGGCAAAGTGAGACGCACCAGGTGTTTTGAGTGGCTCATGCGTACCCTTTGGAAGGGGAGGAGGAGCCATTGAAGTGGGAGGGCGTGCAGCCGAGCCCATGGGACAATGCTGATGCAGGAAACGAAGACTCCGAGCAGCTGGGATAGAAGGGCCAAAGGGGCCCTGGTGCGGTGCTGAATGGAATCTATCAGCGTCCTTACCCTCTGCTGCCTCTCTGATGACAGGTAAACGATCCCGGCTGCAGAGTCTATCAGAGTACCCAGATGTAACAGCCTCCTGGTTGGTCGCAGGTGGCTTTTGACGTAGTTGATCGTGAAGCCGCAGGCCTCTAGAGATTGTATTGTCTGCTGAAGGTCTAGCCTGGCCTGTTGAGGACTGCTGGACAAGATGATAACGTCGTCCAGGTAGGCCATGAGACGTATGGATCTGGTTCTCAGGTCGGCTGTCAACACATCCAAGAGCTTGGTGAAAGCTCTGGGGGCCGATGAAAGGCCAAAAGGCATGGCCCTGTACTGAAAATGTTGGTCCTGTATACAAAAGCGGATGCACCGGTACATGCAGATACGCCTCCTTGAGGTTGATGGAAGTCATCCAGTCCTGACCCCTGATAGATGCCAGGATTGACTGCAGAGAATGCATCTTGAATCGTTGGTAGCGAACGTAGATGTTCAGCTGCTTGAGGTTTAGAATCAGCCGACAGCCGCCGGATGCCTTGGGGACCACAAACACGATGGAGTAGAATCCTAGTCCCCGTTGTTGGATTGGCACCGGTTCTATCGCCCCGATGTCCAAAAGGTGTTGTACTTCCTGGGCAATCAGGGACCGTTTTTGCGGCTGAGATAGCGTCGGGCATTGCAAAAACCTGTTTGGAGGGGTCTTGCCAGCGCCCAAGTGTCTGTGGAAATAGCCTCCCAGGATTCTGAGAAGGACTGCAGGCATCCACCTATGGGCACTACAATGGGGGAGTCATTTCTGTTTACGATACCCTCCTCTGTTCCCGCCCCGAAAGGGTCTGCGGGACTGCTGGAACTGTCGGTTTCTGTCTCCGTAACCGGTTCTGTCCGACCTGAAGGATGGCTGTGTGTAGGAGCTCTGTCCATAGGTCCTGGTGCTCGGAGCTGCGGGCATGGCCGCGTCCGACCGAAAGGACTGCCTTCTGTAATATGGCGCTGCCCGCCTCTCCTGCCTCCTTGCCAGCCTTGGCAGCACCTTCTTCTTGTCCTTGTCCTCGACTAGGACTGGATCCAATGATTCTTTGAAGAGTTTGGCCCCCTGATAGGGTGCGGTTACTAGGCGCCATTTCGATTTGGCGTCTGCTTGCCATGAGCGGAGCCATATTAGTCGTCGAGTGGAAAGGTTGGTAGCCATGGCCCGGGCTGAAAACCTTGAAGCAGCCAAGGTGGCGTCGGCGGAGAATTCCGTGGAAGCGATCAGTTTATTAATGTCCTGACGGAGGCGAGCGTCCTCCGGGCCAAGCCTGGGGAGGATATCGCGAAGCCAAAGGATTGAGGCCCGGTTGAAGAAGGATGCCGCCATTGCTGCCCTCAGGGACCAGGCGCAGAGTTGATGCATTTTTCGAATCAGGTTCTCAGCCTTCCTATCGTCGGGCCACAAGCCATCCACCAAGTCTGATGGAACCAGAGCATTAGAGATTAATGAGGTAACTGGGGTATCCACCGACGGATATTGGAGTAAATCCTCTATCTCTGGATCGAAGGAGTAAAACTTTTTGTCCAGTGCAGAGGGGCCCAGAGCCGCTGCTGGTTGCTGCCAGGGCCTCATTATGTTTTCTGCAAATATTGGCACTGCAGGGATATTTTCTGATTCTCTTTGAGGCTCGTTAATGAGCCTAGCAGCGGGGAGGATACCCACATCCTGGCCAGCTATCTTTTGAGCAGTTGTCAAAGTCAGTGTGGTCCTGGCCTTGTTCAGAAGAACCCTGTAAAGGGATGCTTTGAATAAGCCTGTCATTACTGGTTGCTCAGGCAAGGTGGCTTCATCCTCTGATAGCTCATTCTCTGGATCAGAGAGGGCTTCCCTCATCTCTTGCTCCTCCTGCAGGGAGTCATGAAGAGAAGGGGCAGATGTAGGAGCTGCCCAAATATCCTGCCTGCTGGGGCGAGGTGGTAGTAGGGATTGGTGTTGTTGGGCGCCAATTGCTATGCCCTGAGCATATGCTGAGGCTATCATGTCCTGTAATGATGGTGACATGGTCTGCCAGTTATCTGCGGGCCCCCTGAGTCCTGCTGCCGTGGGGGTAAACGTGGCTGCTGCCGGTTGAGGCTGGGAAGCAGGTCTGATCCAGTCTGCTCTCTGAAGCCCTTCAGACGGTGGGGGCGGGCGCTTAGTGGGTGATCTGGTGAGAGGTCCCCAGCACCTGTGAAAGTAGGCCCCTCCAAGGTGGCTGCTGGGAAAGGTGGGCCCAGCGGACTGAGGGTAGGTGGTATAATTGTGGCCAAGGGGCTAGGCCCCTGCTTTGGCTTGGCCTTCTCAAGCTGGGCCTCCAGAGCCCTTATTTTCCTCTCAGCTTCCTTTAGAGCAGTCGAGGATTGAGAGCTTTTCCCCTTTGATTTGGAGCTGGGCCCCTTGTCCTTACTTTTTGCTTTGGAAGAGGAGGCGGCCGGGGCGCTGGGGCTGGTTTATTGAGACATTTTTTTGGAGCAACACCGAACCAAAACTCACGAGGTTGCTGATCAAAATAGCAATTAAAATGGTGGACTAGGGAAACATGGTGTCCCCTAAATAACACGTCATTAGCCCTTTACTCGTGATTGGCTGACTGCCAAGCAGAGCCCTCGTTGTCCTGGCAACACCCAGAAACAACATGGCGGTCCCGAGATAGGCTGAAAAGCCTAGTCATCCTCCCTTCTTTGCCTGGGCAAGATGGCGGCCGTGACGTCAGGCGGGAAAAACCTCTGCCCTTCAAATGGCCGGAGGGGAGTCCAGCGGCTATGGCCCTGCGCCAAAATGGCGGGCGCAACCTCGGGCGGCTTGGCGATCTCTTACTATCGCCCCCCCCCTTGTAATTCGCCGATCGCTGCTTTCCTCGAGCGATCGGGGCTCCATGGGGTGCCAGGCATAAAAACCGACGAACAGCTGATCTTTCTTCCTTTGCCGATGCGATCGGCAGGAACGCTGCAAGAGACGCTGAGATCGCCCACAGCTATTCTCCCTTCTGGGGAGATTCTGTAAGATGAAGCCTCCACTAATCGGTAAGAACCGATACTCGGAGGCTCGCTGCGCTGGATAGATGGTTGGGGGGGGGGTCTGATCGCGGGCGTCAGGGACCCCAATCCAGCGATCCCTTGTCAACAAGGCAATACTCCGGAGAGCAGTGGCCTCTCAGGGATTTGACGAGACTGAGAACAATACCCCGGAGGGCAGTGGCTGTCGAAGATCCAGGTCTTCCTCCTAAAGGAAAAGGAGAGAAAAAACTTTTTTTTTATTAGTAAGCAATATTATAAATCTCACTTTCTGTGAGAAGAAAACTCATAGTCCTTGCACTATGACTGAGTTTTTAAGACTGAACCTGGGGAGGCAGAGGTGGGCGGGACATAATAAATATGTTAATTTTTAACTCAGTCCCTGCCAATGAGGCTGAAGAACAACCCACATTGGACTCTCCGAGCAGTGCAGGTGAGAAGGAGGTGAAACAGATAATATATGCTGCTAAAGCCTCAAAAGAGGAAGAAATAGCCAAATCTGTAAAGAAGGACGATAAAACCTTCTTCAGATATATTAGTGATAGGAAGAAGAAAAACTGCAGCATCACAAAGCTTAGTACCAGGAATAATACATGCATTGATGGGGAAAGGGAGATCGCTCAATAGCTACTTCTGTTCAGTTTTCTTAAAAGACAACTTACAATATAATACTATAGATGGATATAGTATTGCTTCCAGCTGTATGGATTCAGCTCCAGTGATCTTAGAAGCCGATGTCTTTGAAGAACTTGAACAATTAAAGATAAATAAGGCAATGGGTCCAGATGGCATCCACCCCAGAGTTCTTAAAGAATTCAGATTTGTCATTGCTATCCCCCTGACTGATTTGTTTAACCAATCCCTTTTAACAGGAAATGTTCCTGAGGATTGGAGAATGGCCAGTGTTGTGCCTATCCGCAAGAAGGGCAGTAGAGAAGAAGCTGGTAACTACAGGCCAGTTAGCTTGACATCAGTTATAGTTAAAATGATGGAGACTCTACTCAAAAAGAGGATAAATCAACACCTAAAAAACATTAACTTATTGGACCCAAATCAGCATGGCTTTACTGAAGGCAAATCATGTCAGACTAATCTCATTGATTTCTTTGACTACATCACAAAGGTGTTGGATGAAGGTGGTGCTGTGGATATTGCCTATCTGGACTTCAGCAAATCCGTTGATACGGTTCCACATAAAGAGCTGATAGATAAATTAGTGAAGATTGGACTTAATCCCTGGATAGTTCAGTGGATTTGCAGCTGGCTGAAGTGTAGACATCAGAGGGTTGTTAATGGCGAGTATTCTGAGCAGAGACAGGTTACAAGCGGTGTGCCACAGGAGTCTGTTCTGGGTCCTATTCTTTTTAGTATGTTTGTGAGTGACATAGGGGAAGATTTGGTAGGGAAGGTTTGCCTATTTGCCAATGACTCTAAAGTGTGCAATAGGGTTGATATTCCTGGAGGCGTCTGTAATATGGTAAATGATTTAGCTTTACTAGATAAATGGTCAAAGCAATGGAAACTGCAGTTTAATGTTTCCAAATGTAAAATAATGCACTTGGGGAAAAGGAATCCTCAATCTGAGTATTGTATTGGCAGTTCTGTGTTAGCAAAAACTTCAGAAGAGAAAGATTTAGGGGTAGTGATTTCTGACAGTCTAAAAATGGGTGAGCAGTGTGGTCAGGCGGTAGGAAAAGCAAGTAGGATGCTTGGCTGCATAGCTAGAGGTATAACAAGCAGGAAGAGGGAGATTGTGATCCCGCTATATAGAGCGCTGGTGAGACTACATTTGGAATACTGTGTTCAGTTCTGGAGACCTCACCGACAAAAAGATATTGACAAAATTGAATGGGTGCAAAGACGAGCTACAAGAATGGTGGAAGGTCTTAAGCATACTGTGTTTCCCCGAAAACAAGATGTACCCCGAAAGTAAGGCATGTCAGAGGTTTTGCAGAATTTGCTAATATAAGGCACCCCCCGAAAATAAGGTTTACATACGGTACGGTGAAAAACATACGGTACCATTCAAAGCTGTTCATAGTGGTACCGTAATAATGTGGCATCCCCTGCTGGCCCTTTCCATCGCTTTGTACTGTCCAGTACAGCAGACACAGTCTGCTGCTGTCTCACTTTGTTTATTATCCAAAATGTGTGACCAGGGCAACTTTGCAAAGCAGCTGCCACAAGATCTGAGGGGACGGGGTGAGACGGAATGGGAGTCGGGATCTGGCATGCCCCTCCTGGCCGCCCGCTTAACAGCCTCCCAGTCTCTACCGTCTAACCGCTCCAAGCTGCAGGAAGGGTAAGGTGGGCTGCAATACCGGTAGCCTCGGGGGCTCCTTTCCTGAGTGGTTTGGTTTGTTACCTCTAGGCAGCTGCACCAACTTTTTCTTTCCCTGCGGCGGCGGCGGCTCTGGCGGCTTCCCTTCATCACGTGACGTTCCCGGCACTGCTGCTCCTCGAAGGGAAGCCGCCGCCATCGCCGCCGAAGGAAAAAGTTGGTGCAGCTGCATAGAGGTAACAAAACAAACCACTGAGGAAAGGAGCCCCCGAACCTGCCGGTATTGCAGCCCGCCTTACCCTTCCTGCAGCTTGTCTCTGATAGCATGGCTCTTTTTCCAGGGCCTGGGGCCCTGGCTTTTTATTAAATGTAAGCTGCCCAAAATTGTTGTATTATTGAGATAGGCAGCATAAACATTTTATCAATCAGCCAATAAAAATACTTGTTGTACTCTACTTGTTGATGAGATAGACAACTGTTATCAGAAAATTGAAAACCTGGAAAGTTGTCTACCATCATGTCCCCAGTGCACTGGAATATATATTACTCTGAACTTGTATTTGTTGATGCACTAGAAAGTGCATCAACAAATACCAGTTCAGAGTAATATACACTGCTCAAAAAAAATAAAGGGAACACATAAACAACACAATATAACTCCAAGTAAATCAAACTTCTATGAAATCAAACTGTCCACTTAGGAAGCAACACTGATTGACAATCAATTTCACATGCTGTTTTGCACATTCAGCTTTATGCAGAACAAAGTATTCAATGAGAATATTTCATTCATTCAGATCTAGGATGTGTTATTTGACTGTTCCCTTTATTTTTTGACCAACATATAATTATTCATTTGTAATTTAATGAATTTTATGTTTTGGATAAACTGAAAAATCTTTAATACATTGGTCCTGAAAGGCAACATTGTCAGAGATATATCTAAACTGTTACTGAAATTTATTTTCCTGAATATAACTTTGGCCACATCTAACTCATAAAAATTACAATCCATAGTAAAAAAAAAAACTAAATATTAATCAGTGGCTAAACATTGCTTTTGCAATTGCTTTTATATTGTTCTACAAAATCTAATTATCTGTTACTTTATTTGAAGCACAATACACATGAGTACCTATAGTCTACCATTCAATTCCCATTAAAGGTGTAGAATATTGTGATGATGAGAATCATGACACCTTACGGGAATATGCAGGTGTTCAATTGTGTGTATTATACACAGTCTGTCATTCCAGCAACATCCCACACTTAATTGCTCATATTTCTCATATCACACCTCTAAACTTCTAGCTTCATTTATAAATCAGCCCTATGCTCTCTGAAGGAATATGCATGTAAACATTTTCTGATTTGCAAGTTCAGAAACGCTGTGATATAATATGTTTCCGTGAATATTTGTATCAATTGCATTCTTAAAATATTGTATTATACAAACAGGCAGATGAAACAGAATTAGATGACAGTAAACTGGCACAGTATTTCAAGTACTGTACTACTATTAAAATAGAGCTTTTTATCAGGTGTCATACTATAAAACAATGCTTATCAGAAAATACACTACAGAAGGAAATGAGTTTCAAATTTCCCTTCATGGCTTGTACGAGCCCTGATCATTATTGTACACAGCTGGTGCTATATACATTTTTAAAATATTGACATAAATTGCAAAAATGATGTTATCCTATTTGATTAAACTTTCAGTTATCCAGATGTGTACAATAGCCTCTCAAAAAACAGCAGGCCACCTATGACAATTAAGTTATTAGTGAATTATTATTGATTTATTATCCTGACATGGGAAAAGTGTAAACATTTAACAATATACACTTTTCATTTCTCGCTTTTACCTATTTGTCTATTTTTTTGAATAAATTTTATTAAAAATATTAGAAAGAAAATAAAAACCAACAAAAACTAATATGAATTAGAAAGAGCGAAGAAGAAAAGGGGAGTGCAGTGAGAAAGAATAAGAAGAAATAGAAAGAAGTTTCTGATTTCTTCTGCTGCAAATATAAGTATTACTGACATTTCAAAATTATCTTTTACTCTATGATTGCTTAAAAAAATTACTTTTTTCTATAATCTGTTTTTTTACTCTCAAAACTCTAAGTGATAAGTGCATTTTTTTACCATTTTATGCAGAAAGTCTATGAAGGGTTTCCAATGAGCCATAAAATGTAAATATTATCTTTTTCAAAGAAATTTAATTTAGCCCTCTCTGCAAACTTCGTCATCATTCCTTTATTGTGGATAATATCAAATTTTCCTATTTCCCAATATTTTGCAAATAGTCAATTAAAAAAGTATATTCCTTCTCTTTTTCTTCAAGTATTGTAAAAGGATGTTTCTACAGTTTCTACAATTTAAAATAATAATAATGAAGACAATCAAATGAGAGCACTCAATATCACAAAAGTGTCACTTTCCTGACCAAGTATCAGATCTTAATTTAGTAAGATGCAGAAGACCTGTGATTTAATTATTGCTCATTATTTTGCCTGGCCCCATAGCACCCTGTTGAAATTTATATAGTACTGTACACAAAATTAGTCAATTGTTATTCTAATTCCTGTATAGATAAATGAATAATAATATGGAGAATTGTAATTTGAAACATGTCTATTGCATCATATTTAGGCACAATCTCAGAAAAGTGTATTTACATAGGTTTTTTGGACTCCAAGAGGTAAGTTTTCTCGTTCATATTTTTTTTATTTTTTCTCCAACACAAAGTTAAAAAACAATACATAGTTTCCAACACAAAATCCATCTTATTGTCAAACATATACAAGTTTTCTTCAAGACACATCTAGTTTGATTTCAGACTTCCAGGGAAGAAAAATAATAAATGGTAAATACCCCCCCCCCCCAAAACAAAACTGACAATTATAGAGGATTTATTTTCTTCTTAGTCTTTTATTTTTTAGTATGCATTAATTTTTATTTATGTAATTGTAATTTTAATGAAATTACCATTACAAAAGAAAAACCTTCAAGTTTCATCTCAGCACATGAATTTTGTTAAAATTTTGTGTTCTTGAAGAAACTTATATGAAGTTTACTGGTAAATATCATTCCGATAAAATAAAAGTTTTATTATCATGTTAAAATTATTACTTTTGACATTAAGACTCAAAGTGAAGAAAAAAGGAAGGTAGTTATGTAAGTCATGAAAAGAAAAATAAGAATTCATGTTCAGGCAGTACTATTATTAGGTCAATGCAGTTGCAATAGAACAAGATATATATTTCATTGTGCTGAAATCTCTTAATCATACAAATTGATTAATGGAGGAAAAATAAAAAAGCACCTAAAGTTCAAGCTATGAAATTTCCATATAGTCACAGATTTAAAATGAAATATACTGTAGAATTAAACCGTTAGCCTCTGAAGTAATTTCACTTTTTACCAAGCTTTTCAAAGGACTCCTTCTTGAAAAACAAAACCTAATTGCTAGCTGACATAATGAATTGTTCAATAATGATTTTGTATTATATTAAGTATAATATAACTGTTAAGTTTTTGTTGTTGTTAATAAATATGTACCTCCATCAGTTCTATTACAAATCTTCACTTTTTCTTAATATGCCTCAAGGCAAAAGAATTCTACCAGAGTTCCAGGATGAGTGCACAAAATTTGCAAACATAAAATTTTGCTAGATAACCCTTATATGAATTTCATTTATTTTTTATGAATGTATTAGATTATGTGAATAGTCCTAGTATTAGTGAAAAGCCATAGTCTGTTAGGTTTTTCTACTTATAGATCTTTGGATTGTAAAATACTTTAAAAAATGTTTTATGATGCATTTTTAATTGCATACCGCCCAGAGTCATGTTCTGTAAGCAGCTATATAAATGTGATTTATAAATAAATATAAATATAAATAAATATTACTGAAATGAATAAGGAGCATTATATTTGATAACATTACATTATTCCAAGGTGATATTTTAAAACCAACACACTTGCCATAAATAAACAGAATTGTTAATTTTGAATTAATTATTCTAGGAAATTAGTTTAAAATCAAGCATTATTATTATGCAATATATGGCAACATTTTGGAGTGTGAAAAACACAATGAACTATATTTGGTAGAGGTCTGATTTTACTCTGATACCTATCCAGCATTTAGACCACTTAAAAGATGTACACTTACAGGTAGTTCTCAACTTATGAATGTAATGGAGCCTGCCCATTCATTTTGTAATCCAAGGGTTCATAGGAGTGAATTGCATAATTTGAACATGATCACTCCCTCCTTTTGCCCACATATTTGCTAATTGAATGTGAGGCTTGCTAAGTGCATATGAGGTATCTCTGGGTGGAGAAGGCCATGTGGGACCTAGTAATGGAACAGGTCACCTGCTTCAGACCACCCAAGGCCTCCCCCAACTTACTGAGATACCTTATTCTCCCTCCCCTAGGGTCCCCAAAATTGCTCCACCCTCATCCTGCTGTGCCGGGGATCTTACCTTGTGAAGACCTGTCTCTTCTTCAGCCTCTGTTTATTTGTCTGCTCACACATTGCTCCAGGGGTTCCATTCTCTTCTGCAAAGCGCCTCCATTTTCAACAGCAAAGGCTTTTTGCAAAAATGGCAACCATACTTCCTTGCCATGCACACTTGCTACGTTCCTCTTTATCTCATTAAATTTAATTTTAAATAAATTTTAAATGTATGGTCTCTGTTTATTAGTTTATGTTTTATATGCTATTTTATTGAATGTTTGTATGCTACCTGGAATCACCTTTAGCGAGATTGGTGGCTAAATAAATCCATAACTGAAATATATAATAATGGCAAATTATGAATATAAGCAATCAAGTTAAATCTATAAAAAATGTAACTGCCCACAGAAATTTTAATTTGACTTCAATAAGAGGCTAAATTACCTTGATTATTACCTTTAAAGCCATACATGGCTCAGGTTATCTCCAAGACCGCCTCCTATCTCATAGTTCCCAGCAACCGGAAAGATCCCACAGAGCTGGTCTCCTACAGGTCCGTCAGCTAAACAATGTTAACTGGCAGGCCTGCGAGGAAGGGCCTCCTCTGTGGCTGTCCTGGCTTTCTGGAACCAACTACCCCCAGAAATCTGAAATGCCCTCACTCTATTGGCCTTCCGGAAAGCATTGAAGACCTGGATGTTCCAGCAGGCTTGGGGCCATTGATCTCGTAATTCAAGTTCCAGCCTTGAATGATATGTATGTATGTGATTTTTAACTGTTTTTTCTTAATATTTTATGTTTTTAAATGTATTTTATATCCTGTTGTAAGCTGCCCAGAGTCCTTCGAGAGTTGGGCGCATAGAAATTCAATCAATCAATCAATCAATCAATGCACAAATAAAAATGTGTAAAGAAATATCTTTGATGGAATTTGCACCTGGGAAAGCAGTGGGCAAAGGGAGTTTTAGAAGCACAAAGCTTTTCTTTAGAAAAGCCCAGGTCAAGAAACTGAACTGGATAGGGGAAGAGAATAAGTTCAAAATAACCCTAGAACAATGATACCGAACCTTTCTTGGTTCATGTGGCAAAAAGTGTGTGCATGCATGCGCGCTAGTATGTGCGTGCATGCACACTCCCCACTGCTGCCTCCCACGCAGGTGCACAGGCCTCACAACAGATTCCTGGGGACAGCGAAAAACATCCCAACGGGCCAACCAGAAGTTACCTGAAGCCTGGGGAGAGCAAAAACAGCTGAAAAAAAGGCTGAAAATCAGCTGGCCAACACATATATATGCGCTGGAGCTGATATAGGGCAACACCTCACATGCCTTCCAATGTGGCTCCATGGGCCACTTTTGGCATGCATATGCCATAGATTCACCATCAGGGCCCTAGAATCTCTCAGGATTGATTGTTTGATTAAATGTATATGTTGTGCGAGTCCCCACACCCATAATTTAATGCCTGGGGAGGGCAAAAACAGCTTCTCTTGCCACCCAGAGGCCCTTTGGAGGTTGGAAACAGCCTGTTTCCCAACTTCTGGTGGGCCTAATAGGCTTATGTTTCACCCTCTCTAGGCTCCAAAGGCCAGGGGAGCCAGGGAGGGTAAAAACGCCCTCTCCACCCCACCCACCCCCCGGAGGCTCTCTTGAAGCCAAAAACATCCTCCCAGAGCCAAAAATCATCTGGGTGGAACACACATGCATGTTGGAACTGAGCTAGGGCAACAGCTTGTGTGCCAGCAGATATGGCTCTGTTTGCCACCTGTGGCACCCATGCCATAGGTTCACAATCACTGTCCTATAGCAATAGCAATAGCATTTAAATTTATACACCGCTTCACAGTGCTTTACAGCCCTCTCTAAGCAATTTTACACAGAGTACACATATTGCCCCCAACAATCTAGGTACTCATTTTACTGACCTTGGAAGGATGGAAGGCTGAGTCAGCCTTGAGCCTACTGAGATTCGACCTGCCAAACTGCTGGCAGTCCGGTGATCAGCAGAAGTAGTTTACAGTATTGCACTCTAACCACTGAGGCACCAAAGCTCTTATGGATAGGGGTCCCTCTGATCTCCAATAGGAGACTGTCCCAAAAGACAGAAGGCCACAGAAAAGGCACATCTCTGAGGCCTCATTACATGGCAGCAATTAAGGAAGTGGTGTACTCACTCCTAGAGCAGATAACCTCATTTTATGTGAAAACACAAGCAACATCATAAGACTTTCATACCATCAACTTGAATTAGGTTCAGAAATGAATTGGCAATCTTATAGTAAGACAAGTAGAAATAATATTTTATATTTATTTTATTTTTATTTGTTTTGCCGTGTATGTGTTGGTGGTATACGAAAATATAATATTATATGCATATACATTTAATGGAATTAAATAGTTTAATGTTATTACTAACATTGGTAATAGTTGTCATTGGTAATAGTATCTAATAATTTTATCTTCTTCTTTTTTTATTGCTTTCTATTTTTCCAAGCATCAAAATCTTCTCAGGATTTTGCATCATGTTTCTTTTAGCTTTAATTTCATTATCCTAAGATTTTTATTAATATTGATCGTTTCTTCATTGCTTATTTGACCCCTATGACAATTATTGTGTTGTACCACATGATTCTTGATAAATGTATCTTTTTCTTTTATGTACGTTGAAAGCATATGCACCAAGACAAATTCCTTATGTGTCCAGTCACACTTGGCCAATAAAATTCTATTCTATTATTAGTATTTTCAGCAAGTAGTCTAATTTTATTTTATATACTATAAAATTATTTTTTCTTCCCATCCATGTTATTCTCAAGAACTTTCTCCAGCAGTACAGTTTAAAATCATCAGATAAATTTGTTTAGCTTTCTATTGCTCCAGCTTTCATAGCCATGTATATCAAATTAATGCAAAATACAATTAATTTTCAGAAACAATTACTTTTTTGTTAGGGAAGAATTAACGTATCAACATATCAAAGTAAACAGGATCACTCCAAGGTTTTTACCTTCAGATTGGGTGAGTTAGCATTAAGTGATCTAAACTGAGAAGTGTTGGGATTAGATTTGCAGCCAAATCACTTGAGTTGCTATTGTCTTTGAACTCAACTGCAATACAGCTGTTGCTTTGGTAGCTCTTCACAGTAGGTTTTCAGTGCTGACAAACTGAACAACTTATTTTCACACTTTCACACTGGTAGTAACTTTACTTGAGTAACGATTAAATGTGAATATGGTGTCATTTAACTTGTAATAACATAGACACACGTTATCATTGCAATTCTAAAGAAAAAAAAGCAGAAGTGTGATTTTTGCCTATGCACTTATTACTTGTGCATAGTCATTGCAGACTTAAGAATAGTTTTGTGTTGTTGTTATGTAATATAAAGGTTTGCCTCAGAAGTATATAAAAAGTATAATTGGTCCCATTTGAAATGCCAGGTGCCTATTTTATTATAACAGAAAAATGACTTAAAGGCTGGAAGGACTTTGGCTAATCACATATATGTTAAATGAAAATTAAAGAATAAGGAAATTGAGTTAATACAACTTAAAAGTTTATATTCTTACCAGTTATATTAGAAGAGCTACAGTTTAATTAAATTATATGAAATGATTGGCCTTACTTATATTTCATTACATTTACAATGCATTTACTGTAGTACAATACATTTACTATATATAAAAGTTTTCTGATACATGGATATAGGTCCGTGATGACACATGGTACGTGTGCCGGAAGTAGCACATGCAGCCATTTCTCCGGGAATGTGGAGCCATTGCCCCTTGCTCTTCCTGTTTTCAGTGTGCGCATGTGCACTGACCAGCTAGTCTGGTTTCTGCCACTCATGCATATGCGAAGATCAGCAACTGGTGAGGACAGGGTGGGGAAGGAGGCTACCTGCCCAGATGACCCTTTGGCTGCCGTCAAAGTGCGGCTGAGACACCCCTCTTTGCTCACTGCACCAGCCACATTCACCTGGGCGTTGCTTCCTGTCTCCGGCATTCTTCCTGTGCAACTCCAAAGTCTGCCCAGCCAACTAATGCTGTCCTATGCACTTGAGCCAGCTGGTCGCTCTTGCCCTTCTCCATTTAGCTGCCACTGCTGCTGCTCTTCTTTGGCTTTGATGGCAGCCACATCTGTGTAGGCAACCCCTGCCCCCACCCCACCCTCACTACCTGCTCATCCACTGGTCTATGGAGATGGAAATAATGTTCTTTCTGTTGACAAGTAGCTGATGTAGAATGTTTGGATCATCGGGTTTCAGATCAGATCTTGGCCAATTCGACAGTATCCAATGCTTCTCGTGAGCTCTGCTGTTCCACATAGACAAAAAGCAGAAATACTTGGTATATCTGCATTGCTGGACAAGAAGGAGGCTTGGCTAAGAGGCCATTCAGCATATAACATATTGCTACAGTAAAAACCTGTCGCTGTTCTCCTATGCGTCATTCACCCGGTGCCCATTGGAGAAGGTTGTGTCAGCCAATAGAAGAGCAATAGTGCTTCCTATGAGCCATGCTCGATTCCATGGAGTGGTCATATTCTTATAAGGTGTAGACAAAAAACTTGACGTGGTAGAAGAAAACTAACTACAGTTTTGAAACCAGCATGCCTAGTCGCCCCGAGTCTTCGGAGAGGGGCGGCATACAAATCCAAATAATAAATAAATAAACTAATTATAAAAAACTCAAAAATCAAACTCAATAGAAATTGTGTTACAAATTGTTCCCCAGTGTTATAGTGCTTCCATCTTTGGCTTATTCTTTTTTCCTTATAGTTCAGGATTTTCTTCTCCTTCTCACCCAGCTTACTGAAGAGTGAAAGCAATATTTATATTTATTCATAAAATGTTTCTAGTGGCCCAATTTTCCTTTATTCCTCAGTAGGAAACCATCTGGAACTTGCTCTGTAGCCCAAAATAAAGATAGGCAAGAAAATGAAACAAGACATAGCATACTATATGTAGCTAGAATTATACTAAAGCTATTGATCTAATATTCAATAATCAGTTTAATATTGATTATTAAAATTATTAAAATTATTTTGATCATTTTCAATAAAGTTAATATGATAGGAAAGAAGTAAAGCTATCAAGAGGTTAAGATTCTGTTAAAAGAATAGGTAATAAAAGGGTCTTCCTGCACTATAGTTACAGGAGATGTGTAATGCAGGAAAATCCTTTCTTTTGCTTGGAATACATTGGGTTTATTTTTCTATTTAGCATAATTCATTTCTTAATACAGTAGTTTCTATCCTCCACTCACTCTGCAGCCATTTGTGTTAAGAAAACAAATTGATTGTTTGTGGATAATGCAAACATTGTACATAATCCAGGTTAATTTTCATTTTATATTTAAACTGATGTTAAAATAAATATTGTGCATTGCACAAAAAAGTATTTATATCATGCATCAAAACAGATAACATCCTCCTTTCACATAAGAATAAGTATAACAGTTTGTAATTAGTTTTAAATCTGGATTTTTTTTCCTGGACTCTGTCAGTATATAAGGGTTCATGAATTGGGATAGACATGGCAACAGGTGAGCTAATGGGACTGCTTGTTGATCCAGACATCTTGGAGCCTGGGCGTGGCGTAGATTTACTGAACTGTATATACACGAGTGCATGTGTGATTCCATAGTCTCTGTATTATATTGCTTCTGTGAATATTACTTCTGTGCTTCTGGATTCTGAGTTCTGGCTTCTGTTGTATGGTACTATATATAAAGAAGTTATATATAATACCATACTGGAAAACTGGATGAGGTTATGTGGTCCACATAAAAATATTTTAAGACTCAATTTGATTTAAAGGAATAGATATGTAAAGATATGGCCTCTTGTCAGTCTCTCAGACAGGAAACACAAACAAATAAGCTACTTTATTGTAAAGATACTTTAGCAGAAATTTGAAGTCTGAAAGTACAGTTCTCCTGCCATCACATTTACAGCTTGAGAAACTAAGGAGAGTCCCTTCTGGATTTTTTGCCCTGCCCAAAATCTACCTGCAGGCTATGCTGTCTCTTATCTGATGGTTCCCTGGGCAGCATCTCTTTGCCCCATCTCCCAAGGTCTTTCCCAAATACAATTACAGCTTTTTACCAATTTGGTTTTTTTGCAACTTGCTGGAAAAAGTGAAGCTTTTTGTAACCCCTAGTAGGGAATTAATTCTCTTATGAGATGAAATGTTCTGTCCAGTCTTGTTTCACAGTAGCTTTTAGAGTTTAACTGTACAAAAAGGACATTACTTGATTGTTCCTTGTTGCCAGAAGAGCTAGCAATTGTATTTAAATAACAATCATCCCCAAGCCTGTAGACCTTAAGCTTTGATCAAATATGCAGTGTATAACTTCTCTAATAGATACTGATGTAGCTCATATAGTCATGGTTACTGAAAAGTAAACCCCGTGAAGTAACTCAATAATTCCAATTTGCATTGGTGAAGGATTGTAACTCTCAGCATCTTATCCTGGATGTTAGATGGAACTGATAGGTGGATAGGCGTGCAATAGCAATTATATTCTGATTCTGTGCTATTTGAATCACATTCAGGTAATGTTTCTTATGTCTATAAAGAGCTGGATTGAAATAATTGCTTACCATATTAAAATAATTTTGATGAAAACTGATAAAATCATTGAGGAAATCAGATTAACAAATGAATTTTCATGGTATTTGGCTTATCTGTTGTTGCCATTGGATTTCTGGAATTCTAGAGTTTTACCTATTTTTGCAAAATACTTAAAGTTTACCAAACAATGTTTTCCATTCCATTTTGGGTTTTTTTTCTTTTTTATATCTATAAGTACAGAATAAAGTATGCAAATAAAGTAATTTTCCAAAATTGTGTGAAATAGATGAATAGATTTATTTATTAAAGTTGATTTCTTTTGTAAAACAACTTGCATAGTATTTCCTTTTATGGCTAGTACATGAAATCCCATAAACATTTGATATATATCATCTTGTAAATTCTTCAGTCAAAACTGAATAGAAGATAAAAATCTCTTGAAATAGCAAATAGCTCCAAAACCAATCAATAGGATATAACAAAATTTAGGGGAAGTTATATTTTACCATTGCCACAAAATGTAAATAAAAGTATCTGGCCAGTAAATAAATGTGCTTAAAACTCATTGAATGAAAAGCAAGAAAAAGAAAGGGAAAACAAATGTGCATTATACATGGATTTCTGCAGTGTTTTGAAGTACTTTGTTGTACACAAAAAGCAATTGTCTTTTTTCAGTCTTGCTGTAAAACAGTTTTTTGATTAAACACTGTATATATTGTGTCTTCAATCTCGAGAATTGATTCATATCACATATATTAACATTTTAACTTCCATAATTCTATTAAAATTAATGATGTCACATTGGGTTTAAAACAAAAATGGGGAATAAACAGTGGTGTTTCAGATCTTAAAACAGCATGAAATTGTCTGGCTGAAAGCCTCCAACTGCTAAAAACATTTTGAAGAATGTTATTTGATTCTGCTTCTGCTACTATAAGGTTCATATGGTGTTTGCATACAAAGGCTTTCTTTATGGTGGTTCTTAGAAAATAAAATTACCCTAAAGTCCTCTGTTGTTTAATACCACAAGTATATTTCCTATACTTTCCTGGACTTAATATGCAAACTGTTTCCAGGTTCAGAGCTATAGTAATTCTAATGTAGGAACTGTAATATAGATGTTTTATGATATGTGGCTTATATTAAAGCAATAGGAAATAACATGTCAGTTTTCTCATTAGTAAATTGTTATAATAGCTTACATAAAATGAGACAGCCTATTAATATTTTCCTTAGATTCACATTTAAAAGAAAAATACTGCTATCTCTGTAAGTATCCTTATGATACAACAAAGAAATTAATTATATTAAAATGATCTGGCATGTCTAAACTAGCTTGAGCTATATGAAAATTTAAAGATATTGCTGAATATCCATTTTTTAATTTTATTAAAATAATGAAAAGCATATTTTATTTTAACTTACAGTGTAAAAGCTAATTGATATGAAACATCTAGTTTTGCATATCTGTTGCAAGTTCTTTGGTATTAAAAACCATTTTTCTTGTTATATATTTAACTTGCATTGGAAAAGCAATTTAAAATTTCTGTCTACACATCTACATTTGTGTTACCTGTCTACTCGTGTCAAAACAGCCTAGCCCAATTTTTAAAAAATCTACTGCCAAGTTATAAAATTTGCATTTTATTTTTACAGGCAATATAATACAAATTTAAATGAATTGGAAATAGCCGTATCAGAACTAGTTATACTAGGTTTTTTTTAAAAAAGATTTTTACTTAGATAAAATAAATGCTGTAGAACATAGTGCTTGATCATTATTTAGGAAAATACTAAACGATATTAAATATTTGGTCAAACAAAAAGCAATACTATAATTAATCTAACATTATTCATGTTTCCCATATGTCAGTTCTTTGAAAACAACTACATAGCATTTGTGGTTTTATGTTCTCACTTGTATATTTTATTCCTATTGTATTTCTACGTGTTACTCATATGTTTCTACATGTTTTCATGGGAATTCATGAACAAATGCAATAGGAATATAATAGTTTATATCTATAACCTATTATAGAAATATAGTAGTTTATAATACATGTCTATTACAGTTGAAAACAGCTAGTTAAAAAGGAGAAAAGAAATCTAGCATTTAAAGAAATCTTGAGATGACATTTCATTTAAACACTTCCCACAATGTTTGGAAAAAGTCAACAAATACTTTCCTTTTGCTATACTGTAGTTAAGTTGCATTTGTCTTTTAATTTAATTTTATTCTCACATTTCTACCTTAGGTGTACTGTTTAGTATACCATTTTTAATTTTATTTTTGTCCCTTACTAACTGTCTCTGTCTGTCTGTCTGTCTGTCTACCTATCACCTTTCTATATCCGTCTGTCTATTCCTTCCTTCCTTCCTTCCTTCCTTCCCTCTTTTTGTAAATCTGTTTTTGTAGAAATATATCTTCTTGATGCTTATTCTTAATATGTATTGGAACTTAGTGCAAATAACTAAAAAAAAAACCAGTGTTGCACATCGTGTTGTTCTTGAGGAATACTTATGCATACTTTCACTGTCTACCAGTTATGAAGCAAAGCCTTTCAACTGTAGTATGTTTCATCTTTTAAGCAAACCCACATACCAACATAATACAAGCACTCTGTCCCATAATGACTTTTTAGTTTCTACAGCACCTATATGCTATGACTGCAGACTATATTAATATTAATGAAAAAATGGAAGTTTTAGATTTAGTGACTGTTGCTCTCTCCCTGCACCTCTCTTATGTTAAATCCATTAGCAGAGATGCACGTATATTAATAAATTAAAAAAGAAATGGAAAATTGACCTTTGCAGTATTATCCCTTCATATGACCACAGTAATCTTTGAAATTGACCTGAATGCTCTTGTTATCTCAAATGCAGCCTTATAAAATTCTTGTTTTTAAAAATGTGCTTAATTATACTGATCTGCTTTTGATTTCTGATAAAATGTGTTGGACATTATTTTTATGAATATTATAATTGCTAATAGAACTTAATAAGACACTTCTAATTATAAGTCCACAATTTTATTTTTCATTCAAAAAGGCAGCATTAGTTCAACTCATTTCTTTATAACCATTGCAAAAAATAATAGGTGAAGTAATCCCATTAAATTTAATTTCCTATAGTTTACTTCATAATTAGAGTTTACTTTGGGCTCTCAAAATTATGAAGCTCACTTTATAATAGCAAATAGCATTAATTCTTAAATTTGGTAGATATTCAAATTTATGTTCACAAGTGTAAAAATAAGACCGGCATAATTGCTCCATTTATATTTCTTTTCATAATGAAGCAAGTAAATCTTTTATACCAATCGGCACCACTTGTTTGCAAAATCTTTGTATCAGTCTGTTGCTATTGAAAAGTGTTCAGTATTAATTTTATATAAATTTGTTCAATTTATAATTCTTGAATCTTGAATTTATATAAAAGTCACTTCATTTAAAAGCATTTTACAGCTACAATTTTCAATGTGCACAAAATATATACACTGACAGTATATAATAGACAAAAACACTGTCTATTATACAAAATAAAATAAACAAAAATGTTGTAAAAAGTGTATTTGACTATAGATTTTATGTATTAGGAGAAATGTACAATTATTATTTTTAATGTTTAACTCAGGCAGAAGCTAAACAAAATTAATTGAGAAATGAACTAAATAAAATGCACATATTTGCTCACCCATATACTGTAACAATTAGAATACAAATTCTCTTGAACCAGAAAGCAATCATCCATACATATGTACTTGTATTTTAATCTGAATAAATATTGTAATGGATGGAATAATAAATTCAGAAATGATGTTTTATAAAGTACCTGACCAGTTCCTAAAAATAATAGATGCAAAGGATTTTTTTAGTTATCAATATTTGTATACACAGAATATATATGAAGAATTATATTATATTTGTGTATTTTCTCAAGGTAACTATTATTAAGTTGTTATATATATATATTTTTTAAATCCTTCATTTAATAAAAGTTGTCCAGGTTATTTGGACTTGTTGATTCTGCCTGCTGTCCAGGTAGGTCAGAATGAACTCATATTTTTAGAAGCACGTTTTGAAAATTAAATGCTTATGGAATTTACAATCTAAGTTGCATAACACTTAATGCAAATGTTGAAGATTACTTTTCTCTTGGTTGATATATAATAAGACATATTCTCTTTTTACTTATTGAATGCCTGACATGATATAATGTTTTCTTTTACATTTTGAAAATAAATTGTGTCAGGAGGCTATGATTTTGAACAGACGGGTAACATGAAAAGAGAGAGATAATTTTTTTCCCTGTTGGTTTTTTTTGTATCCATCTTCTGTTCAATATTTTTCTTCACAAGTTCAAAATAGGGTTTTAGATTAAAATGGTCAGCAAGGGTATAATGACATACCCCTTCAATTCCCCCACTGAAACTTCAAGCTTAAATAAGCTTGTAAGCTTCATTAAATGTTTGTGTTTGTTATAAAATTGTATAGCTCCCAATTTCATGGATTTGGGGTAGTTTATAAGCAAACCTTAACTGTATTGTGTATCTTTTGTTTCTAGTATATTTTTCTTGATAAGGACAATATGAAAGTCCTTGTTTAATAATGCATTATTATTATTATTATTATTATTATCATCATCATCATCATCATCATCATCATCATCATTATAAAACTTCACCAAATTTCAATTTTATCTCATTAATGTTTATATGACTCCTAAATATCAGTACATATTTTCCAATCTATGCAGAATCCTGAACAAAAAGGGCTAATATGATAAATAGCAGACAGGTGTTATGCTTGTGTGAGATTCAAAGTAATTTTAAATCTTTTTGAACTATGTACAGCTATAATTTATATTCATTCTTACCTACAGATCATGCTATATATGCTTGGCAGTTTGCCAACATAAAAAACAGTCATCAAATTATATGATACAATTATTCATATGTTTTATATATATGCATATAATGGACTGATCTTGTGATGTATGTGAAATATTTGCACATTCTAAAGAGATTAATGGAAACATTTGTGTATGATGAAAACTTATTAATAGAAACAATTAAAATCAAAATCAGTTTCCATTAATTAATTATAATTTGACTGTATTTTTTCTTTCCTCCGCAACTCAGTAATTTTGTTAAGAAGCCACAGTTAAAATATTAAATATAATTATAAATGAAAGTGTAGAGAATTGTTCTTTACATGTTAATAGGAATAGAGCTCTTGACTATTTCCCACTGTTTATGCCGAACATACTATCACCTCTTCAAGAAAGCCTTTGGCTTTGAGAAAGTGACTACTGCTCTTTGCCTGCAGTTTTATCTTCTGTCTTCTGTCAGTAACACCAAAGGAAAGAGGCCCCTTCATACAACTTGGGGAAAATTCAGTCTCTTGAAGCTTATTCCTTCCTCTTAAGGACCCATTAGGTATTAAACTACAATTAGAGCAATACTTATGTGAGCATATAATGGTAATTGCCTAACTAATAATCTGTATTAATGGAAACAGAAAAAGATTATCCCCTTTGATAGCTGAATGATTTCTGTTAATCCAGAATATTTATAGTATTTTTCACATTCTTTTCCCGTCCAATTTCTCCTTCTCTTGCTATACATTGCTTAAAATAAGTAGGTATGGTTCCTTAGCACTAAAAATAATACATTGTTTATTAATATTGTGACCCGGGGAATCTACAATGTATGATTACTTCTATCAGCAAAGACAGTTGTTCTTTTTCTAAACCCTCTTTTTTACTAACTACTTCAAACTATCTTTTCAATTATGTAAGCAAAATAAAATGTCTTATCTCATTCAAGTTTCACAAGTTATTTTCAGGTTTTCTGTTTAAGAAACTACAATACAGTATATGAAATAAACATCTTCCTCCTTTATCCGTGCTGGATAAAGGATAATCATTAATGTCTGAGTAACCAAAATAGTATTGATAGATTATCATAATAGAATTAAATAGTAAATCCCCCAGTATACTTATTAAATGCCACACTTTTGTTATGCAAAATAAATGCTCACGCTATTAAATAAATTATTTGTTGACCATTATGTTTTCAAGCCTAAATTTTCAATATAAAATTTTTATATGCTTTTATTTATAAATAAATAAATAAATAAGTAGTACTGTGATAGTGTATGCTCATACCTGAAAGTAAGTACAGTGGTACCTCAAGATACGAAACCCTCGTCTTACGAACAACTCGTGATACGAACCCGGGGTTCAGAAAAATTTTGCCTCTTCTTACGAACTTTTTTCGAGTTATGAACCGGCGTTCGGAGACTGCTGGGAAGCCGCGTGGCTGTTTTAAAAGGTGACAGCTGGGCGGCGGGGCTTCCCAGAAGTCTCCCAAACGCCGGTTCGTAACTCGAACAAAGTTCGTAAGAAGAGGCAAAATTTTTCTGAACCCTGGGTTCGGTTCGGGAGGTTGCTGGGAAGCCCCCCAGCCCGGCTGTCACCTTTTAAAACAGCCGCGCCGCTTCCCAGCTGTCTCCTGAAGCTGAACGCGGAAGTTCGGCTTTAGCGTTCGGCTTCAGGAGACAGCTGGGAAGCGGCGTGGCTGTTTTAAAAGGTCGCAGCCGGCCTGGGGGGCTTGCCAGCACCCCCCTGAACCCCGAACCTGGGAAGCCCCCCAGGCCGGCTGTCACCTTTTAAAACAGCCGCGCGGCTTCCCAGCAGTCGCCGAAAGCCGTTTTTTTGCGGGGGGGGTTTTGGTTGCACGGATTAATTGACTTTACATTGTTTCCTATGGGAAACAATGTTTCATCTTACGAACCTTTCGTCTTACGAACCTCCTCCTTGCACCAATGAAGTTCGTATCATGAGGTATTACTGTACTGTATATAATTAATTGAGATTGTTTTATGAATAAACCTGTATAGATTTGTGTTCCAAAGCAATATATAAAAAAAGTATTACAGTGATCCCTCGATTAGCGCGGGGGTTACGTTCCAAGACCTCCCGCGCTAATCGATTTTCCGTGTTATAGTGGTGCGGAAGTAAAAACACCATCTGCGCATGCGCACCCTTTTTTTCCATGGCCGCACATGCGCAGATGGTGGAGTTTGCCTGTGGGCAGCGGGGAAGACCCAGGGAAGGTTCCTTTGGCCGCCCAACAGCTGATCTGCTCCGCAGCGTGGAAGCAGCGAGGAGCCTAAGATGGAGTTTCCCCGTTGCCCAGGCAAAGGGGAAACCCCATCTTCGGCTCCTCGCTGCTGCCACGCTGCGGAACAGATCAGCTGTTGGGCGGCCAAAGGAACCTTCCCTGGGTCTTCCTGCTGCCCAGGCAAAGGGGAAACCCCAAGAGAGCCAAAAGAGCACCGGGCCGGTTGGTTCCCAACCAAAAGAGTTTACCCCGATTGTCCTCGGTGGGGGAAAGCAGCCCGTCGCCAGGCTCCCCATCTTCAAGAGAGGCGCGACGGCTAGCCAGGATCCACGCAGGGGAGAAAAGGCGCGCGCTCCCAGCCGCTGCGCCCCGCTTGGAGAGCAGCGGCGAGCAGAGCACAGAAGACAACGAGGCTTTCGAGGGCTCCAAGGCGGGCGGCGGTGCGTCCTTCGAGCATGCCGGCGGCGACCCCAAGCTGAAGGCGGCCACCACACACACACACCCCGCCGCCGCCATCCACCCCGCCGGGTTCCCCGCTTGCTACCTCTTCGCCTTCTCCCGCCTCCGAGGCCGACCAGCCCAAGCCGCAACAGACACACACACACATACATGCACTCCCTCTCTCGCGCTCACACAGACGCACTCAGACAGAAAAGAAAAAAAAATCCCCAAAAGAGATGGACAAGAGGCAGGCACAAAGCGGGGGCACAAGGGGAGCTGCCCGGCAGAGGTTGCTTTTTTTCTTCTCGTGGGGAAGTGGAGGGGGGGAGAGAGAAGGAAAGAGAGAGAAGGAAAGAAAGAGATGAGAGAGGGAGGAAGAGAGTGTGAGAGAGGAAGAAAGAGAGAGAGAAATGATAGAAAAAAGGGAAGAAAAAAAGAGAAATGAGAAAATGATTGAAGCAGAGAATGACAGGAAAGAAAAAGAGACAGAGAAGTGACTCTTGGTGATGACGTATGACGTCATCGGGTGGGAAAAACCGTGGTATAGCAAAAAAACCGTGGAGTATTTTTTAATTAATATTTTTTGAAAAACCGTGTTGTAGCGTTTCGCACTAATCAAGACCGTGCTAATCGAGGGATCACTGTAGTGCTATTTTAATTTAAACCTGCAATTGCAATTTAATTAATTTTTTTAAAACTTGGAAGTAACTATGATCTGCATTGGTGGGTTTCATATATTCTTGCCATTGGTTCAGTGTGCGCACTTTCATTTTGCTCACATGTGCGTGCATTCTACACATGCGCCTGGCCTTCTGCATTTTCTTTGTACACACGCCAACTTCCATGCATGCATATGGCCTTCCGCGTATATTGCCACTACTGGTTTGCCCGAACCAGTGTGAACCAGCTGAATTCCACCTTTGATGATCTGCAGGATATGTTCATTGATTATACTGTTTTGATTACATTATCAATGTATATCTAATATGGTAAACAAAAGTGAATAGTTATTGGGGTTTTTTCCCCTTTGGTCAAAATATTTGCTAATTTTTGTGATCACTTGCAATCATAATTGTCTCTTATAGCTAATGTGCTATTTCCTAGAACAATAATTACAGTAATTGCTAAATAAGGGGTTAAAACAAAATGTAAACTATGGTATGAAGAAATAGAGAAATGTAAGACCAGATAAAAAAATATAGCATCCCACATATTTCTCCATAATTGTACAGTCCTCCAGAGATAATGGATATCATTATCAACGGCGCCTGTCCTAGGAACTTGGCAAGGTTATGATTGTTTGTTACAGCTTTGGTTATATTAACATACACATTAATATTTATAAATATTTGATGTCATGTTAATTTTTCATATAAGATGATTTATGTAATGTTGCTGTGCTCTGTTAGAGGGCATTTACTGTAGGCTTCAGAACAGAACTGGATTGATGCATGTTCTTTAAGGGAACTTGACTATATATTACTGTACATATGTACGATGAATCATTCCAGGGAAAAGTTATTCAAAAATAAATTGTAGAAAAGTGCCATTAACATTTTAAATAAAACATCATGAAAAAGACTACACTAACATATTTCATATGTGTTATTAAATAGCAGGCTTTTCTATGAAAGAGAGCTGAATTTAGTGAAATTTTTGTTTAAATAATGTATTACAAATATTTCACACACATTTCTTTAAGATGCTGAAACCTTAAATTAAATTAATATAAAACAAGAATAAATTCTATTCTGATAGGATCTAAAGGAATAAATAGAATAATATCTATTGTTTTAACCGAATTACTTATTAATATTAGAATAGTGAAAATCATAAAAGCATGAAAAATGTACTCAATGCTGAGTTTCTTGTTATTCCGTGTACATTAGTGTTCTACAGTAGAACTAAGATTGTTTGTAGAAAGTTGGAATTAAGTCAGTTGCAAGAAGACTGATTTTATAGTCATATATTTACCATTTTACATCAAACAGGAAATGTAATTTATTAAATTTATAAGCCGCCCAATTCCTTGTGGACTGGGTTGTGCACAGCAAATAAAACAACATAAAAAACAATTTAAAAGCCTTAAGCTAAAAACATTAATTACTTCTAGGCCGGAGTTGGATGGTGTCACTCAAAGGTCCCAGGCCTGCTGGCAGAGCCAGGTCTTCAAGGCTTTCCAGAAGGCCAGAAAGGTGGGGGCAATACGAATCTCTGGGGACAGCTGGTTCCAGAGAGCCAGCGTCGCCTCAGAGAAGTCCCTCCCACACAATCCTGCCAGAAACCTAATGTTTGAAAGTTATTTTAATAGTATTATGTTAGAGTAATGGCAAGAAGCTTCCAGCCTATGAGACAGACTTCCTCATTATTAAATATACTGATGTCCTACTACATGTCTCCCCTCTTGAGTCTCTTAGAAGGAGTAATGAAAACTTTTCTATATTATACAGAGGTCTTTAAATCAGCATTGTCCAAAAACTTTCTTTGTGCATTGCCATTGTTGCTTGTAACGCTTCCTAAAGAAATTGTTTCCTCTTTATTGCCCCTTAGCAGCAGCTAAAAAATAAGGCTATATAGCTAGGGCAATTTGTCTTTTCTTGAGACTTCTTTCTCAAGAAATGAAATTCGATTCCTCAATTAAAATTAGGCATTTGATAATCAGGAAATAGAGAAGAATACAGAACAAACTGAGAGAAATTTAGTATTTGGCCCTGGGGTTTCTGGTATTATTGAAATCTACATCTGTATGATGTGTCCTTGATTGTAAGTGTATATATATGAGAGAGTTGGTTGACACATGACTAAAATTAGCATGTAGTTTCAAGTTTTCTTGAATAAAATTATTTTTATTGAATTAAAAAGTTTTCAAGTTTTGGTTTAGAAGGATCTGTACATTTTTTGCATCTATATCTGTAATAGGTTCCATGGAATGGAGGGGGAGGATGCATCATATATATGTACCATAATGCTATTATACAAATGATACATTTAATGTACGTGAGAATAGATATGACATACAAGAGCAAACTATTTTAACTTTTGTAGTTTTTAAAAAACTTTTTAAAAAGTTTAATTATTTTCTAAACACTGATCTAATTGTTGTAAAACTATTCTAATTGTTCATATTCTAAGCTCTGAATAAGTAGATAAAATACAGCAAACCTTTTTCAGACCCTTGGGTTGAGGTCTATGTTCTTTCGGGAACAATTTTGATAGGATCATATCAGTGATGGGATAGAATGGAAAAAGTGGTGGGGAGGCAAAATCAACATGACCTGAATAACTTTTGTTCTCTTTTAACACCCAGCTTTGTCATTCTGACATTTCTATATCTTTCTAATATCAGAAAGATCTGATATATCTTTCTATATCTTTCTGTATATCAGTATACTCTCTTGTATCTAAGGCAGTACAATGCCAGAAAGGACAAATAATTTTTATAATGGATTATTTTTAAGGACTACATAACATTAGATTTACAGTATGCTCATGTTTTAATAATTCCAATTAATGAGATTCTGTGCTCCTTTATATGTAAGATAAACACTATTCCTAATCAACAGCAAGAAAAAGCTTTAAACCCTATTCCATAACAATTGAAATTGCTCATTTCTTACTGTTTGTAGAAAGGGATGGGGGACTACCGTACCCATAGGAATAACTAACTGGGTAACCTGAAAGCCTCTCTTCCCATTGATTATGACTGGATTCACTAGTAAAGAAAACTGCCTCCTAAAAACCTATTGAAAATGTCTGTTTCCCTTGTATATAAGTAGGACAACAGCAATCTGCTTAATTAATTGCTCGGTGTGTATTTGCCACCATCCAGGATCCTTTGCAACAATTTGAAACAGGTTTTACTGATCTAAATACTACTTTCTAACTCTAAATGTCCACTTTCCATCTAATGACATGTTGAAAATGAAATAAGTAAAAGTGTTTTAGGGGTGATATTGGGATAAGAAAAATACTCATAGTAAATGATAAATTCACCTAACAACAGTAATAAATTGGTATCAAATACAACTATACAGTGATCCCTCGATTAGTGCGGGGGTTACGTTCCAAGACCTCCCGCACTAATCGATTTTCCGCGGTATAGTGGTGCGGAAGTAAAAACACCATCTGTGCATGCGCGCCCTTTTTCCATGACCGCGCATGCGCAGATGGTGGAGCCGGGGAGCAACGAAAGTGCGGAAGCCGACAAAGATTGCTTTGAATGTCGGCTGCCCCCACCCCCTCAACACCCGCCTGCCGTTCACCCGCCCGCCCACCCGGCCGCTCGCTCGTTCACCCGCCCGGCCGGCCGCTCGAGAGCAAGAGGGGGAGAGATAGAGAAAGAGAGAGAAGGAAAGAAAGAGATGAGAGAGGGAGGAAGAGAGTGTGAGAGGAAGAAGCAAGATAGAGAAAGAGAGAAAGAAAGATGAGAAAGGAAGGAAGAGAGTGAGAGAGAGGAAGAGAGAGAGAAGAGTGGAAGGAAGAGAGAAATGATAGAAAAAAGGGGAGAAAAAAAGAGAAATGAGAAAATGATTGAAGCAGAGAATGACAGGAAAGAAAGAGAAAGAGACAGAGAAGTGACTCTTGGTATGACGTCATCGGGTGGGAAAAACCGTGGTATAGCAAAAAAACCGTGGAGTATTTTTTAATTAATATTTTTTGAAAAACCATGGTATAGCGTTTCGCACTAATCGAGACCGCACTAATTGAGGGATCACTGTATTTCCACCTTTGTCTTTGGGAATGATGATAATGTTTTGATCCTGAAGCATTAAGACTGTTTTATTCTGCTTTACGATGGCCTTTTTTGTTCTTTTGGGGGTGGGGTTACACTTATGAGGGTCACACATTTTCATGGATCTCATTGGAGAATTCAATTCTTTTCCATGCTGTTTCTAATGCTGCAAATAATTCTTCACAGGACTAGTTTCCTGGGGCATGAAAAATCCAAGACAGTCTATGACAATGTACACAGCTGCTCAGACACAACGGTGTAACAAAAATGATGCTTGAACCAATAGACATTCTCAGCAGGAAATATCAATGTAGGCATCAGGTACTGAAAAGCCTTGATATATTCATGTAGATTAGCAAAATAGGCTAAGATTCAAGTACTCAGACAGAAAAGGCTAAATACAAAACTATGCCTTTTTGTGTTCCAATATTTGGATTTTTTCAAAGACTTGAAAAAAATGGAAGAGTCATGAACATTTCCTTCTATCCACATATTTTTGTATATTTAAATTATATGTGCAAGAAAAGAACTGTTTGTTTTCCTTTTCTTTATGTCTTACCAGTGTACAGATTTTTGTATGCATGTGGAGATATAGTAGTTATGATTAAGCTGAGTCTATACTCGAATAGCCTCCTGGAAATTGAACATGCTGGTTTGGAGATAACTAAAAGTTTGTGAGTTAAAGGGTGAGAATTCCTTTCTCCTCAGTAACCAATAATGTAAGCATAGCTCATAAAAACTAGTATCTCCAGAATAAAACTATCGGCAAAGAGCTGCAAGAATTGGCTCTCCAGGAATCCCAAGAGAAAGACCTTATTTCCTTCTGCTTGCCAAAATAGATATTCAGAATAACCATATACAGTGATCCCTCGATTTTCGCGATCTCGTTCTTCGCGAAACGCTATATTGCGATTTTTCCCACCCGATGACGTCACTGTCTTCCTTCCTTTCCCATCTTTCTTTCTCTCTCTCTTTCTCTATCTTGCTTCTTCCTCTCTCACACTCTCTTCCTCCCTCTCTCATCTCTTTCTTTCCTTCTCTCTCTTTCTCTATCTCTCCCCCTCTTGCTGGCGGGCGGCGGGCGGGCGGCGGCATCAGCGAGGAAGACCCAGGGAAGGTTCCTTCGGCCGCCCAGCAGCTGATCTGCTCGGCAGCACGGCAGCAGCGAGGAGCCGAATCGGGGTTTCCCCTTTGCGTGGGCGGCGGGGAAACCCCGATCTTCGTTTGCTCGCTGCTGCTGCGCTGCCGAGCAGATCAGATGCTGGGCGGCCGCAGCAGCAGCGAGCAGACGAAGATCGGGGTTTCCCCGCTGCCCACGCAAAGGGGAAACCCCGATCTTCGTCTGCTCGCTGCTGCTGCGCTGCTGAGCAGATCAGCTGCTGGGTGGCCGCAGCAGCAGTGAGCAGACGAAGATCGGGGTTTCCCCGCCGCCCACGCAAAGGGGAAACCCCGATCTTCGTCTGCTCGCTGCTGCTGCGTTGCCGAGCAGATCAGCTGCTGGGCGGCCGAAGGAACCTTCCCTGGGTCTTCCCCGCCGCCCACGCAAACTCCACCATCTGCGCATGCGCGGCCATGGAAAAAAGGGCGCGCATGCGCAGATGGTGTTTTTACTTCCGCAACCCTACATCACGAAAAATCGATTATTGCGAGGGGTCTTGGAACGGAACCCTCGCGATAATCAAGGGATCACTGTAATTAATATTCTGAACTGCATTTATCTGCTGTTCCACTAAAAAGCTTGACTTCTATAAAAAAAAAATCAAAATCTTCTTTTTTGTCTGGATTATAATCCATATGTTGAACAGTCTAAATAAAAATACAAATTTTCTGCAAAAAGAAAAAGAGAGGGAGGAAGGCATACTGAAATAATGTCAAGAATAAATATAGATAGTCTTTGACTTATGTGCAGTCATTTTACAACCATTTGATGTCACAATCACCTTGGAGTAGAAGCTTTCAGCCCCTGTTCTAAAATGTTTTGCTGGCCATGACTGCATTTTGGGTACTTAGCAATCTATTTGCATTTACAATTGTTTGCCAAGTGGCCTAAGATCATACAAATGCCATTTACAACATTTACATGCCGTTTATTTATTTATTTATTTGATTTGTATGTCGCCCCTCTCCGTGGATTCGGGGCGGCTCACACGTCAATAAAACAATATACAAATTAAAATAGGATCCAATTAATATAAATAATTAGCTAAACACATTATAAAAACTAAATATCATAATCATTCATTCAATGCAAGCAAATATAGTAAACATTCAGTGGCCAGAGGCTGGGATCTAATGACCCCAACCCTGGAGGCATAGATAAGTTTTCAAGTTATTTTGAAAGGCGAGAGCTCTTAGCAGTAATATTCTCTGCTGGCTTCCCCAGAAAGTTTGGTATGTATGTATGTTGCAAGTGAAGGGAGTTAGATTTAGCAAATACAGTGATCCCTCGATTTGCGCGTTCTCGATTAGCGCGAAACGCTGCAATGCGGTTTTTCAAAAAATATTAATTAAAAAATAAGTCCGCGTTTTTTTTCCTACACCACGGTTTTTCCCGCCCGATGACGTCATACTGATTGCTGATTGGCCAAAATCAGCAAAAGGAGGGAGGGTTGCCATTGCCATTGCCGCCAGCGCTGCCCCAAGAAAGCCGGTGAGAGGAAGGAAGGAGGGAAGGAGGGAGGGAGAGAAGGGAAGGAGGGAAGGAGGGAGGGTTGCCATTGCCATTGCCGCCAGCGCTGCCCTGTGGGTAGCGGCGAGGAGCCCGGAAAAATCACCATTGCATTGCCAGCCTCCGAACTTGCGTCGCTCCACCTTCTGCGCATGTGCGGCCATGGAACAAAGGGCGCGCATGCGCAGATGGTGTTTTTACTTCCGCATCCAGTATAACGCGGAAATCGGTTAGCGCGGGAGGTCTTGGAACGTAACCCCCGCGCTAACGAGGGATCACTGTACCAGTATTCTTTCCAAATGCTTATGCTGGCATTTTTACCGGATTTGGGCTCTGAGGACTATTTTTTGTAATAGTCATTTAATATTATTTGTAGTCACACCAATGTAAGTTGCTTGAATCAATATATCTGTCCTATCATGTTCTGTTCTGTTCTCCTTCCATACTTTATAGGAATGCTGAAAGGAAAGCTATATTCAGCAGTTTCCACAGAGGTGGGGAAGGGGATCAGATTGACACAAGCAGTGCCATGGTTCAGTATAAGCGTCAACCTGTTTTTCATGTACATTGAAACGTACATAAAAGAGGCAAGGCTGGCAGCAGGATGCTGTAATGCTTGTTTTTTTAATAATTCTGACAAAAGCAGTGTGATCCTGCAAATCTACCTGAGGTTAGATTTGCTGATTTTCTTTAATCATTTTTCTTTAATCAAATATATTAGTGGGATGTCAGTAGAAATATAATCAACACTTATTCAGACATACGGTATTTATATACAGTACTGTATATAAAAAAACCCAACATGTACCATAGGAGTGCAGGAAAGCATGCTCTATTCAAAGATATAAGCCAAAATAATTGGTATGGTATTATCAATTCATAATATGGTAATTGTGCTTCTGTAGGTATCTGTATGTTTCCAGTTCTTTGAAAGAAGAAAGCTGTTTATGGTATAGTAGTAACTACTAATGCCATACAATCTTATCTTTCCTCACTTTTAGCTTCATCGTCTATTCCCTGTTTTACACATAATCTAATAGTTGATAAATATTCAAGTCAGTGAAAGTTTGTTTATTGCGTGCTGTAATATATGAACCTTCCAGCCAATTGCCAGGTTGCATTGCTGACATTCATGTTTTCTAATGGAAGCAGCAGATTTCTGTGAGCAGAATAACCTTTATAATTTTCTTCTTCCCTAATCACTGTGATTATATAAATGGTTGCCCCATTCCTTGAAAATACTGTTTCATAGAGTATATTGCCTTTTTCAACTGGATTTGAATGAAAGAAGGAAAAATAAAAATAAGGCTGCATTTTCTTCTATTTTCATTACATAATATGTTTCTTATAAAGCCGACTTAGAGAAGGCTTCAATAAAAGCTTTTAAAATGTAATCCTTTTATCAGTGAGACCACCCTATTACAATATTGCTGTGTAAAGAAAGAACAGGTGCTATTAATTTAATAAAATATTATTTAAATTTCAGAAATAACTTTTAGATGATAACAATTTTTTGGAAAATATACCTCTAATGTTCCATTTACAGTCATCAATTTGCATTGTTGTTGCCATATGCATATTGTATTTAGAAAAATAATGTTTTATTAAAATATTTGAATAGCCAAGCTAATTTTATCTATATTGGGGTGTCAAACTTGATTTTATTGAAGGTTGCATTAGGGTTGGGTTGTATCTTAGGGTGAGCTAGGGGTATGTGGCCGGGGGGGGGGCATAGCCAGCTCGATATCACTCATTGGGGCTCTATTTTCAGCTGTGACAGTCTCCTGCAGCCCACTGCCAATACTTTGCTGTTTCCAGGGAGCGCCCACAGGCCAGATTTGGCCCACGGCCTTGAGTTTGACATAATCAAGTTAAGTTGATTTCAATGACAATATTTTACCAAATATAGATGAAAGACTCACCTGTTCTAAAACCATGCACAATTAAATGAAACAACCCTTTAAAATGTAAACAAAAATAAAAAACAAACAAAATCTATTTTAATTAAATATTTGGCCCAAGACAAGATTATTTGTGGGATTGCTCATCTGTAATTATTTTGTCCTGTTCCACACTCTTCCAGATTGGGTATGCTCCAGATTCCCTTTAGGTATTAGGAAGCATCCCTTTCAACTCAGGAATGATGTGTCTACTAAATTGAACTTGATGTTGCTAGCCTTTCATAAGGAACAAAAGTAGTATTTCTCCCTGTCTATCCATTTGGGATAAGTGCTAGAATTTCCATCTTGGGATATGGCGTGATATAGTTGGGTCATATAGTAAATAGTATACTTGTTTATTTGATTTTTTTAAATTGATGAATTAATTATCAGGACGTATTAAAAGAGCTAATAAAGGTAGACTTCGACTTACAATCATATTTAGGATTAGAACTTCTGTCACAAAGCAGTGGGGTTGCTAAATGCCCAACTTTATGACTTTTTTGCCACAATCTAAGTGAATCATGTAGTTGTTAAACATATGCAACTTTCTTGATTGATTTTCTGAGCACACTGCAACCATTGTAAATACATGCTTTCTTCCAAACACCAGATGTTTGGTCATGTGACAGTGGCGATGTTATGATGGTAAATTGCATCAACTTATGAGTAAGTAAATAATTTTTCTCAGTACATAATAACTTTGAATAGTTGTTCTAAGTCGAGAACTACCTGTAACATAAATGTCTGTAATGTGATAGAAAAATTTGATCTTATTTTTAAACTATAAATAGAGTCAATAAACTCTTATCTAGCTGTTCCACATTGTAGTCTTCATTTATTTTTATTTAATCAGTTTCTTAGTTGCATTTTCTGAATATAATTCAGGAATGGGAATTACCACTGAGCAGGTCAAATGCAATTGTCTGAGATCCATCAGTCTGAAAAAGTTCTTCAAACCCTTTCAAGAGAGGCTTTCTCCTCTCTTATTTCCCAAAGACTTCATCTTTAATACAAGAAAATACCAGTCCTTTTCTCTTTATTCAGATTAAGGGATTGGTTCTGATAGACAAGGGACTGGTTAGCAGGTATCTTGGGAAACAATCCAACCTAACCTGGTTCCTTATGCAGAGGTTTACAGCACAAACATTGACATTTGAAATTAATATTAATAAAATATTAATAGTGTAGTGATTTCTGACAGTCTCAAAATGGGTGAGCAATGTGGTCAGGCGGTAGGAAAAGCAAATAGGATGCTTGGCTGCATAGCTAGAGGTATAACAAGCAGGAAGAGGGAGATTGTGATTCCGCTATATAGAGCGCTGGTGAGACCACATTTGGAATACTGTGTTCAGTTCTGGAGACCTCACCTACAAAAAGATATTGACAAAATTGAACGGGTCCAAAGACAGGCTACAAGAATGGTGGAAGGTCTTAAGCATAAAACGTATCAGGAAAGACTTAATGAACTCAATCTGTATAGTCTGGAGGACAGAAGGAAAGGGGGGGGGACATGATCGAAACATTTAAATATGTCAAAGGATTAAATAAGGTTCAGGAGGGAAGTGTTTTTAATAGGAAAGTGAACACAAGAGCAAGGGGACACAATCTGAAGTTAGTTGGGGGAAAGATCAAAAGCAACATGAGAAAATATTATTTTACTGAAAGAGTAGTAGATCCTTGGAACAAACTTCTAGCAGACGTGGTTGGTAAATCCACAGTAACTGAATTTAAACATGCCTGGGATAAACATATATCCATCCTAAGATAACATACAAAAAATAGTATAAGGGTAGACTAGATGGATAATGAGGTCTTTTTCTGCCGTCAGTCTTCTATGTTTCTATATAAACATATCCATCTAAGATAAAATACAGGAAATAGTATAAAGGCAGACTAGATGGACCATGAGGTCTTTGTCTGCCGTCAATCTTCTATATTTCTATGTTTCTATGTAAAATAATATAGAACAGAAATAATTTAAATGAAATTGGACATAAGAAAAATCCAATTTCAAAGTAATTATTAGCAAGAATTGAAATAAAACTTTGTAATTAAAAGCTAAAAGAAATATGTAATTGGTAAAAATATTACTCTAACCAACAAACTACAGAGAAATGAAAGCATCCAAGCACTTATTCTACAACCACCAATCTTGGGTTGCAAAAACTTGGTCTTTGTTTATCTCTTGGGTGATGCCTAGATTTTTTGCAATCTAGAATTAGTTAAAATTGTCTAATAATTACATTGTGATTTGTATCAAATTCAAATCCCACAGCTCTTTTTGGTGTAGATTATAAATAGACTTTTCAGGATTTAGAAACTAGTTGAACATAGTTGTTGGTAACAGAAAAGTGAGCCTTTCATCTAATGAAGTAAGCTGTAGCTCATAAAAGCTTATGTCTTTAAATAAAATAAAACATATTAGATCTAAAAAGATGCTATCAAACTCTTTCTGATTTTAGGCCTTTTTGACATATTTCAGTTAGTACATTCCCAGTGCAAAATGTTAAATTTACTGTGGAGACAAAGGGATTGTGTTGATTTTTTATTGCTTCAGAATGAGGGCACAATTTTATTATGCCACCGAGATTCATGATTGCCAAGTTTTGGCTGCTTTCCATTCTCAATATTATATTAGTAGTGAAGATTGTTTAAATAATAGGTTATGGGACACTAGATATTTCTTTTAGCAGCTCTGTTACAGCAATTATTGTGCCATGTTTATTATGTCATCTAGATGGAATAGATTTATAGATGGAATATCTACCTTATTTGTTTCCATAATAATAAAATATTTGACATTCATATGAAATAAGGTTTATGTTTAAGAGTTATTGAACTTTAATAGGAATCAAATATTCCTTTACTCTTGGTAAAATTGTTAGATGGAGCTGTTCTTTACATGAATGCAAATTATATTTCTAGCACACTTACTCCAACAAAATAGCAAGTATTTATTTATTCCAAATTTAATAGTACTGTCTTGTTGGGATCACTGCTCCTTCTTCTCAGTTATATTTATCAATTAGGCTTGTTGCTTCTATTTCCTTTTATTCTTTCAAGGTTTCAATTACCTGTTAGAGATCAAATATCAAAATAAAAGCTGGGCCCTGTATGTATCAGAGCTTGTAGATATCTTTATTTCAGGAATACAACTTGGTGGACCAAGTGTGCCATTACTTTTTTGTGGGCTTCCCAGCTGGTTTTTTGTGTGTAGCATCTATGTCGGCAGGCTTAGGGCCATTAGACCTTAGCCCCCGGGCTGACGAATGTATGTATGTCTGTTGTGTGAATAGTAATGATTGATCTTTAATATTATTGGTGCTTTTAGATTAATTAGTTTTAAAATTAATTGGATTAGGATGCTCTCATTGTTTCTTTTATATGTTGTAATCCATCTCGAGTCCTCTGAGAGAGGTGGCATATAAATCCAATTAATAAAATAAGTAAGTAAAATAAAAATAAATAAATGTGGCCTTTTGTGTAGTTTTGGGAGGGAAAGCTCCAAAAAAAAAAGCAAAGTAAATCTAAGATTTCCAGATTCTTAAAATTAACATTCAAAATGGGTCCAATCACTTTTGGAATAAAACACAAAGCTTGTCTGTAGTCTACAAGTTGCTTTCTTAATCCTTATTTGTTATATTTTTGTATATAAAATATACATCACACTATTTAATTAGTAAAATTCACACAGTAGCTTAAAGCATTTAAAATAATGCATTAAAATATTTAACAATAAAATAAAGTAAAAAATTCAGAGTCACAATATATTCAATAAAGGTTTTTAAGCAGAGGGGGCGGGGGAAGAGGTTCTATTGGCAGATGGACACACTTCCATTCTGGCTTTCTGAGGTTAAAAAAAAAAGTCCCAATGGTTATAGCCACTGAACAGAACTTTTCTTAATTTTTCCCTTAGTTGAAACAGAAAAGACCCTTTACTTTAGGGCAGTTTGGAAGGAAGTTTTCCCTGAAGTATCATAGATTGAATCTCTTTATTGTTTCGTATTATAAAAAGCAATAATAAACATTTTTGAATTGTACTAGAAACTCATTGTTGTTGGATATTTCTGCCACCACTCTTCCCCCACCCCCAGATTTCATTGTAGCTGCATAAGTTATAATCTCCCTAAATTAGTTTTAGTGATCATTTAGCGAGTGCCTTATATGTAACTGTATGCAGTTATGACAGTGATGAAAAACAAACTTTGTGACAAATCCTCCATTTACAGCCTATGCAGGTATGTAAAATACAGGAAAGCTGAAGTACGATAATAAATAGTCACAGTTTTACATAGTGACCACTCGCTTGATGAACATTATAAGTCTCAATTGTGGTTGGTAAATGAGAACTATCTGTTAAATCCATTTGCATTTCATTGAAGACTTTTTCAATACACGTCAGCTAAATTTGCAATGTGATTGTCTTTCTATTAATGTAGGAAGTAGTGATGGGCGAACCCAACGGTGTTCGGGTTCAGCAAGTTTGGACGAACTTTACGCAAAATTTGGCCAAACCCGAACCGAACCGGAACTCGAACCCAAACGGGGAATCCCTCCCACGAAGAGATTCTGGGGGCGGAGCTTTGACGTCACCGGCAGGTTGCTAAGGACGCCAAGGTGATCACTTCCTGGATTCCATGGAATCCAGGAAGTGATCACCTTGGCGTCCTTAGCAACCTGCCGGTGACGTCAAAGTTCTGAATGCCAAACACAACCCCGAACTTTGCCCGAAGTTTGAAAAAAATTCGGGTTCGTCTTCGGCATACCGAACACCACAAAATTCAGTACAGACCCAAATTGTGCGGGTTTGGTTCGCCCATCATTAGTAGGAAGAAATTCTAGTTTTCTGTCTTTTGTCTTAAATATATTCTCTCTGTTACAGTATTCTAACTAAATGTTCATGAATTTGTGAATCTTGACAGAAATGTATTTGTTTTCTGGAACAGTTTGTCTACCATTCTCTGTTCTTTCTATTCTCAGAAACATCTGTTCATCTTTCTTTATATTGACGACTATGCTCAGTATCCTAAATTTTTATCAATATGACTACCATGTATCAATATATACCTAATAAATCATCCATGGGGAGTTGTGCCAAATCTAATCTTGACAAAAAGAACTTATCTGATTATCCTAGTTCAGCAGTATATTTTCCACCAAACAAGTGATGTAACTCAATAAGGACTTATCTCCCATTAGAATAAAATCTATTATAACTTGACAATTTATTGTTAAAATGGAAAATAGTATTTAGAGCAAAGGTCCAACTTATGTTGACTGATTTCATACACATTTTCCTCTTTTATAATCTTTTATGTTTGAAACAAATTAAAAGGGTAGTTTGTATGAAATACGGTAGTTAAAATTTTAAAAAATATTCATAATCAAACAGATTTATTACATTTTACAGGTGTAGGAAAATTAAAGGGCATTTGTGTCATGATTTTTTCCAGATTCATTGTATATCTTTATATAATATTTAAAATGCATCTTGTATCTCACTGATCATATGCCCATTAATTTAGTATTTTATAGAATCCCATTAGAGTTGGCATATCTCCAATTAACTTCAAAGTATGTGTATGTGTGTGTGTGTGTGTGTTTGTGTGTGTATTCATTTTAAAGAAGAAACAAATCCTTTTCTTTATATCTTCTAACGTCTTATGGTACATTGTGGACATAAGGAGGGAAATTATATATGTATATTGTTACAGGCTACTAAATAAAAGAATATAAAGCAATCCTGTCTAAAGAGACATAAAGCTTTTCATACTCCAGATTTGTGCATATTATATGATGACATTATAGGTAGGTATAATGTCTATGGTCTTTGTCACCCAGGTAGGTGACAAAATGTTGCTGACCTTGAATTTTGAAAGACAAGCAGATTGGTTGTACTGGTTGGTACTTTGCTAGAAAATAACCATTAAATCCCCAGTCTAAAGACTTTTGGTTAACAGAGATCCTCAAAGAAAACACTGGCCAATGAGTTATGTTGTACTGTGAAAAAATTATGTAATAGCCTCCTTGAAGTCACCAAAAGTTGAGCTCAGATGAGTCTGAATCACTACTGTCAACACTACTATCTTCGCAGTATTGTAGAACGTGATCAATCTGCCAGGCAAACTACATAGTTTCTGAATTCACATTAACATATCAGGATTTAAATCTAGATCAGAGACAGATTTATAATCATGCCCAAACATGGAGGTTGATTCACACCCCTCCCTTTCTATATGTACAAAAAGGCCCTTGCATTTTGAAGTAAAGAAATTGTGAAACAGAGTCGACTGACAATGAGTCAGTCGAGGTGACTGGGGCTAAACATCTTTGTCCATCTGTCTGGGAGGAGTTTGACTTGGTGACACCTGATGAAGTGGACAAGGCCATTGGAGCTGTGAGTTCCGCCACCTGTTTACTGGATCCGTGTCCCTCTTGGCTGGTTTCGGCCAGTCGAGGGGTGACACGGAGCTGGGTCCAGGAGATTGTCAACGCCTCCTTGGGGAGGGGGTCCTTTCCGCCACTTTATAAGGAGGCGGTTGTGCACCCCCTCCTCAAGAAGCCTTCCCTGGACCCAGCCGTGCTTAATAACTACCGTCCAGTCTCCAACCTTCCCTTCATGGGGAAGGTTGTCGAGAAGGTGGTGGCACTTCAACTCCAGCGGTCCTTGGATGAAGCCGATTATCTAGGTCCTCAGCAGTCTCGATTCAGGCCCGGCTACAGCACGGAAACTGCTTTGGTCGCGTTGATGGATGATCTCTGGCGGGCCCGGGACAGGGGCTTGTCCTCTGTCCTGGTGCTCCTTGACCTCTCAGCGGCTTTCGATACCATCGACCATGGTATCCTTCTGCGCCGGCTGGAGGGGTTGGGAGTGGGAGGCACTGTTCTTCAGTGGTTCTCCTCCTACCTCTCCGGTCGGTCGCAGTCGGTGTTAGTGGGGGGTCAGAGGTCGACCCCGAGGTTTCTCCCTTGTGGGGTGCCTCAGGGGTCGGTCCTCTCCCCCCTGCTATTTAATATCTACATGAAACCGCTGGGTGAGATCATCCAAGGGCATGGGGTGAGGTATCATCAATATGCCGATGATACCCAGTTGTACATCTCCACCCCATGTCCAGTCAACGAAGCAGTGGAAGTGATGTGCTGGTGCCTGGAGGCTGTTGGGGCCTGGATGGGTGTCAACAAACTCAAACTCAACCCAGACAAGACGGAGTGGCTGTGGGTTTTGCCTCCCAAGGACAATTCTATCTGTCCGTCCATTACCCTGGGGGGGGAATTATTGACCCCCTCAGAGAGGGTCCGCAACTTGGGCGTCCTCCTCGATCCACAGCTCACATTAGAAAAACACCTTTCAGCTGTGGCGAGGGGGGCGTTTGCCCAGGTTCGCCTGGTGCGCCAGTTGCGGCCCTATTTGGACCGGGAGTCATTGCTCATAGTCACTCATGCCCTCATCACCTCGAGGCTCGACTACTGTAACGCTCTCTACATGGGGCTACCTTTGAAAAGTGTTCGGAAACTTCAGATCGTGCAGAATGCAGCTGCGAGAGCAATTATGGGCTTCTCCAAGTATGCCCATATCACTCCAACACTCCGCAGTCTGCATTGGCTGCCGATCAGTTTCCGGTCACAATTCAAAGTGTTGGTTATGACCTATAAAGCCCTTCATGGCACCGGACCAGAATATCTTCGGGACCGCCTCCTGCCGCACGAATCCCAGCGACCGGTTAGGTCCCACAGAGTTGGCCTTCTCCGGGTCCCGTCGACTAAACAATGTCATCTGGCGGGACCCAGGGGAAGAGCCTTCTCTGTGGGGGCCCCGACCCTCTGGAACCAGCTCCCCCCTGAGATTAGGATTGCCCCCACCCTCCCTGCCTTTCGTAAACTCCTTAAGACCCACCTTTGCCGTCAGGCATGGGGGAACTAAAACACCTCCCCCTTGCCCATGTTGTTTTGTTGATTGATTGACTGTGTGCCTGTTTTTTATATATACTGTTTTTTATGAGATTATTAATTTCAATTGGAACTGGATGGGTGGGCATTGGATTTGGTATTGTGTACTGTACTGTTTTTTATTATTGTTGTGAGCCGCCCCGAGTTTGCCGAGAGGGGCGGCATATAAATCCAATAAACCATAAACCATAAACCATGTTGAGCACTGAAACTGAGAAGATCAGTCTCTGAAATGAGCAAAATAGAATCCTCAGATATTACCTGGAAAGGGAATCTTGGAATAATTGAGACATAGGGAAATCTGTTATAGGCAACAATTACCTATGGTAAGAGAAATAAAAACATATTGAATTGAATTTGAATTTATTAGATTTGTATGCCGCCCGTCTCCAAAGACTCCAAAGATATTTATATTGCTATTATGTTATGTGAGATTATTTTTCATTTCTTTTTATTTGGTGTGATGTTTAATTTAATGCCCCTGATATTTATTATTATTATTATTATTATTATTATTATTAATAATAATAATAATAATAATAATAATAATAATAATATTTCTATGCCGCTCTATTCCTCTGACTCAGGAATAGGACAGCATAAGGTATTTATTATATCTATACAAGTTTAATTATATGTTTGATGCAGCTTGATATTTAAGTAGTAGATCCATTGCATGGTGTGATCACTTCTTTTTTCTTTTCTTTTATATGTCATACATGTATAAGATAGTAGGTATTGATGTAAACATGAACATTAGCAAAGTAGGTACAGGTAAATTAGGCAATAGGACAGTTAACAGTAGGCACAATGGTGCACTTATGCATGTGCCTTACAGACATTTTAGGAATGGGGTGAGGTTGACTGTAGATAGTCTAAGGTTAAAATTTTTCAGGTTAGGGGAGGAAATCAGAGTATCAAATAGTGCATTCCAGGCATTGATCACTCTGTTGCTGAAGTCGTATTTTCTTCAGGTTTACATTAACTTTGAATCGATTGTGGGCTCGTGCATTGTTGTGGTTGAAGCTGAAGAAATCATTGACATTGTGGTAGATGATTTTATGAATTGCATTTAGGTCAGATCAAAGGCGACAAAGTTTTAGGTTATCTAAGCCCAAAATGTCAGGTCTGGTGGAATAAAGTATTCTGTTGCTAGCTCTTAGTGCCTTTTTGGCAACATTGTTACAGTGGGATCTGGTATTTAGATCATTAGATATGAGTACTCCAAGGCCCTTGGCAGTCAGGGTCCTCTACAAGGTTGTGTTCTCCAAGCATGTATTTTGTGTTCTGATTCTTTTTGCCAATGTGTAAGACAGAGCATTTATTGGTTAAGATTTGCAGTTGCCAGTTGTCTAACTATTCTGATACACGGTCAAGGTCTTTTTGAAGGGTAGCAGTATTGTCAGTGGTGTTAAATTATGTTAACATTGTCAGCAAAGAGAATGTAGTTGCTTGTAATATGTAAAGTTTATGTAAAGTATGAATAGTGTTGGTCCTACAATACTGTCTTAAGAGACACCACTGTTGACAGGTGCAGGATTTGATAGGGATCACTTGGATCTACTTTTTTGAAGATAGGGATGATTGTAGCTAGTGACCATAAGTTGGGTAAAAAGCTAGTTCTGAAGGATTTATCAAAAATTATGCTTAAAGGTTCAGCTATGGATGAGGAGAGTTTTTTTAAAGAAGTACAGTATGCACATAGACCATTAGGTCCAATAGAGAAGGATGGTTTAAGGTTGCATAAAGCCTTTCCAACATTGTCTTCTGTAATGTATCCTTATCCCTGTCAAAAGTGGCATTCCCCAGGGCCGCGTGCTAGGTCCTACTCTCTTCATTCTCTACATCAACAACCTCTGCGATCACATCATAAGCAACTGTGTTCTTTTCGCTGACAATGTAAAACTTTTCAACATCACGGACAACACATCTACTCTCCAAAAAGACGTAGACTTTGTCTCAGATTGGTCTAACACCTGGCAACTTCAAATATCAACCAAAAATTGCTCTACCCTCCACATCAGCAAAAAGACCATCCTTGAATACAGCTCATCTGTCTGGAATCCATACCGCATCTCGGATATCAACACCCTCGAAAATGTCCAAAGATACTTCACCAGAAGAGCCCTTCACTCCTCCACTCGAAACAGAATACCCTACGAAAATAAACTAAAAATACTGGGTCTAGAAAGCTTAGAACTACGACGCCTAAAACACGATCTAATATTACCTACAAGATCATATGCTGCAAAGTCCTGCCTGTCAATGACTACTTCAGCTTCAACCGCAACAACACAAGAGCACGCAACAAATTCAAACTTAATGTTAACCGCTCCAAACTTGACTGTAAAAAATATGACTTTAACAACTGAGTTGTCAAAGCGTGGAACTCATTACTCAGTAGTGTCAACCCCTAACATTTTTCCCTTAGACTATCCACGATTGACCTCTCTAGGTTCCTAAGAGGTCAGTAAGGGGCGTACATAAGTGCACCAGTGTGCCTTTTGCCCCCTGTCCAATTGTCTCTCCTTTATCTCATATAACTTTTCTTCCTTTCATATATCTTCTCTATTTTTATTATCTTTTCTTCCTTATCTATATTACTACATGTCTATTCTCTTCAGTATATATTGTGTATTGGACAAATAAATAAATCCGGTTTGTGTTATATTGTTGTAGTTTTTTGTGGTACGACTAGGAAATATTGGGCATGAGCCATTGCTTTTTACAAAGACTGTGTTAAAGAGGCTGGCTTTAATGACTTCATCATTGTATTCTATATTCTTCTTTATGGTTTTTATGGAAGATTTCTTTAAGGTATTATTTATGATTTTATCTGTATCTCCCCCCCGCCCGTTAATTGTTTTATTGCATTATAAGATGTGAATAATACATTATAGAATACGGATAGAAGTACAGATACATATAATAGCTAAGTAAATTTCTAAAATGTTAACAAAGATAAAATTGCTTGAATTGTACAATTAATGCTTAAGTATGACATTGATAAATAGTTGCAAAAACGATTAATTTGATTAAATATTTTTCATAGAGCTGTGCTGTTAGTTTCACTATTGCTTTATAGTCTTCAAGTTTAAATTCTCAGTCAGATATTGTTAATGTTGAATCTTTCTTCACAGCACTGTATTTTTATTTCATGCACCACTGAATGTTTCTACTGACTACCCAAGGTTAAAAATGAATTTACATTCTCTTTTTTCTTTTTCTTAATAAATAAGTTGAATTTAAATTATATCTGGTGAAATTGATCTAACAGGAGGAAAAACTATTTTTTCTAATCTCATGACTAAAAGCTACATGTGGTGATGCTATGGAATGTATTTAATTATTATTATTTCTTTCAATTTGTCAGTAAGACTCATAGATTGGAGTCCTGCATGCTGACATTAGCAGGGATGGGTTCCAAAATTATTTACTACCATTTGTGGGTGTGTCTTAATTTTGTGAAAGTTGCTTGATGAACATGATTGTGTGGGAGTGGCTTGTCATATGACGAGGTGACAGTGGCTTGTCATATGACCAGGTGACAGTGGCTTGGCAGTCATGTGACTGTGTGGGAGTAGCTTGGCAGTCATGTAACCGGGTGGGAGTGGCTTCATGGCCATGTGACTGGTGTGTGTAGCCAACCCAATGTTGCTCACATCAAGGGATGCCTCATCTTGCCCCACCCCTCCCAGCCATTCCTTGTCACACCCAGACTCAAGGAATCTATAAATGTGTACGAAATATTTTTTACTTTTTTTCAACTTTATTATCTACATATTATAGATGTACTTTCATGGACCACTGAAAGGAGGAAAGGGCTCACATGCTTTGCTCAAGAGTGTGACAGATCAGGAGTCTCCAACCTTTTGGACCTCAGGGACCACAAATTCATAATTTTAAATCCTGCATACCACTTGGGGTGTGGGGAGCTCAGCTACCTTTCAGGCTTACCTGTCTGCTTCTATGAGGTCTCTGGGTAGGAGGCCCAAGAGAAAGTGCCCGGTCCAGGGACACAGCCAGTAATGGGTTCCTACCAGTACAGTAGGTGCAACATATTGATAGTAGCCTGCTGGTGATGTCATCAGTTGATTGTCGGTCCCTAGGGCTGCCATCTTTTTTATTGCTTTTATTATTATTTTTTTTAAAAATCATCTGCCCATGAGCTGCCTGAGTAATTGGCAAGCCAGTGGCTTGCTGATTTGTTTGCTCGCCAATCGCCCTGCCTGTCTTGGCTCTCCATATATCTACCGGCACCTATGTCGAATGCTTTCGGGAGGAAGCTTTCCCAGCCAGCATGCCTTACTAGTTTTTCTTATTATTTACATTTACTGCCCTTTTCTATTAATTTCTTACTTTGAGTGGAGAACTTCAAGAGGAGGACCTATGGCTACTTACAGGGGAAAATTGACATTTTAAAAAACTCTTGAGTTAGTAGCCACAGCAGTGCTTTTCCTCATCTAAAAGCAACCACAATCGGAGAGTATTTTGCCCCACCACGCCCTCAGTAGCTGCTGGTTACCCTGGCGATGGGCTCTGGGCTGCCACAACCTGCAGAGGCAAAAGCACTTCCTATCTTTCCAATCTCCCCATGGCAGTCTTTCCCTTCACCATAGCTGGGCCTCAGCCTGTCAGTGAACAGATTGGCTCACAAGTTTCTCCTGTTCATTGTCCCTTCGCCTTCTTGGGGAGGATAGCGGGCCATCTTGGGAGCAAAAAGGGCCAATCGTCCTGACTTTTATATATTTTTTGTAGTGCAGGAATCAGGGAAAGCAAAAGAACACCACCGGTGGATAAAGGTGGCGGCCTGGGGGTATTTTTCAAATCAACGGTGAGTTCCAACTTACCTCACGGTTGGTTTTCTCCCTCCTTCACTGCGTGGGCACGCCTCATGCATATGCGCAATAATGAAAAATTTTAAAAAAACCATAAGCAGACCAAAAGATGGCGATCACATGCACAGTGATGGTACTCGACTTCTGCGCATGCTCAGAAAGAAAAAAATAAAAAAATTCAAGAAAATTCAAGAAAAAGATGGTGGTGCTCAGGGACTGGCACTAACCGATACGATTCGGTGATGTCATAATGATGACATTACTGGGGATAATCTCACATAATGTGCCACTTCCAGGTATCTGATGGCAACATTTCATTTTAGCTGCTCAGATCTGCAAAAATATTGTAGTTTCATATTAATATAACTTGTCTTAGTTGAATCAGACAATTATTTACCATATATTTCAGAGTATAAGAAACACCCAAATATAAGACACACCTTAGTTTTAGGGGAAGAAAACAAGGAAGAAAAATACTGCCTCTGGCTCCCAGCAATTTGCCTCCCAGCAAACAGCACAGATGATATATACCAGGGGTCTCAAACTCAATTTACCTTGGAGGTAGAGTCTGGGTGAGGCTGGGCTGCATCAGGTTTTCCACAAGAAAAGTTCTTACAAAAACATTCCAATGTTATCAAATGTCTTTATTTTTTCATCTTATTTTGTGTTAAAAAATAAAAATAAATTAACAAATTCAAAAGAAAATGAAAACAATAATAATAATAACAACAACAACAATACAGCAGATATAGAAGACTGAAGAAACCACATATAGTTGCTGACTACAGAAATTTAGTTATTATTACCCAGATTCAAATGTCTGTATTAACAGTTCTTTAACATTTAACTTTCTGAACATGAATGGAACGTTGAACACAAACTGTTTTGAACATGGCTTCTTCTGCCTACTTCTTGCTGCTTGAGATCTGGCAACGCTTACTCTCGCATAGCCGAGCCACATTTGGCTTAAGGGAGGAAGCAGTTGAGACCCTCACTAGGGCTTGAAGATGCTCATCAGTAAGTCTGGACCTGTACTTGGACTCAATGTACCCTTTAAGGTGTGCGGCCGCACAGGCAAAAACACCCCCATGCACTCTTTTCCAAGGCTGCGCAAGGAGCCGCGGCCGCCCCCGCCCCCTCACGCCCCTGGCCTCTCGCCACTGTCCCCCGCCCACCAAATCTGCCCCTTTCTCCTCCTCCACTTCCCGCCTTGGGCCGCGGTTCCTCCCGCAACAGTGGCTGTAGCGGCGGCGGCTCCTCGTCTTCCTCATCTGGCTGCTAGCTGCTCCAAGCGCTTTGGGAACGCCCGCCCTGCACCTCCCGCAGTCCCTTCACCGAAAGCGCTTTTGTCCCAGGCTGTCAGTGAAGGGGCTGCAGCGGAGGCTGGCGAAGGTGATTTTGAATGTCAGGTGTGAGTGCGCGCGCACTTCCCATCCCCCTGCCAGCCCGCCTGGAACATTCAAAATAAGAAAAACCTTCGCCGGCCTGCGCAGAGATGAAAGGAAGAGAGAGAGAGAAAGAGGGAATGAGAGAGAGAGAGCAACAGAGCGAGATAGAGAGAAAATGAGAAAGAGAGGGGGGAGAGAGAGAACAAGAGAGAGAAAGTATGTGTGAGAGAAAGAAAGCAAGAGAGAGAGAGAAAGAAAATGAGAGAAAGAGTGAGAGAGAAAGCAAAAGAGAAAGAGAACGAGAGAGCAACAGACAGAGTGAGATAGAAAGGAGAGAGGGAGAGAGAAAGTGACAAAAAGAGAGAGCAAGAGGGGGAGAGAGAGAAAGAGAGAGAAAGAAAGCAAGAGAGAGAGAAAGAGAGAGAAAAGAGAGGATGGAAGAGAAGAGAGTGAGACAGAGCAAGAAAGAAAGAGAGAGGAGAGAGAAAGGAAGAGAGTGTGAGAGAGGAAGAAATTGGTACTAGATTACTATAATACTATGATAAATATTTAAGAAATGAAGATTTTAAAGCATGAATTTATTAATAGTTATGTTTTTGGTTTTGCTGGTTGTTTTAGTTTTAATAGTAATAGATTTTGGTTTTGTTTTATTATTAATTTCTTTTAATAAAAAAGAAGGGATTATTTTTCTTATTTATTTATTTATACTTCTATGCCCCCCAGTCCCAAGGGGACTGCCGCTCAGACACTATACATTTCTGCCCACACTGAAAAAAAAATAGAGGGAACATTGCTTGGACTTATTGAAGTTCAAGGTAGAGAAGAGCTTTTCACACAAGTATGTGCTCCCAAAAAGACACATGGTCTGCTTGAACATTTGGGAAAACTCAGGGAAGCTGGGGGGCAATTCTCTCAAAAATTGCCCATGCTTCTCTGCTTTTCCACTCACCTCCCTGAACTTGGCTTTGAGTTCAGAGTTGCACTGCAGGTCAATGAGCACCATTTGAAGCACAGGAGGGGCATCTTGCACATCAAAGGAGAAGGGGTCCGCAAAAATTTGAAATGTGGCTTTGTGCGTCTTGAAGTCTGCAAATCTGTGATCAAATTCTTCCTGTAGCTTCAAAATGACATCCACATACTCCTCACCACTGAATGGTGTGCCTGCATCCATGAGTGCCTTGCGTGCTGGGAAATGGCAAAGGTTTGCCTGAGAAAGCTGGGCTTTCCATAACATAAGTTTTGTAGAGAATGGTCTCACGTTGTCATAGGCAGCACTGACAAGTTGCCCCTGGCCTTGTAACTTCTTGTTCAGTACATTAAGCTCATGTATTGATATCAACCAAAAAAGCTAAGTCCATAAGCCATTTTGGATCACTTTACACAGGAACAGCAATCCCATCTTTCTCCATGAAGGTTTTCACTTCCGCTCTCAACCCAAAAAATCTCTTTAATGTTTTCCCTGCTGAGCCAATGTACCTCGGTGAAGTAGAGCACATATTCTCCATATTCTGACTCCATCTCCTCTAAAAAAAGCACGAAACCTGTGCTTTAAGCCCCTGGATCTGATACTCCTCAGCATGTCTAATTGTGTAATGACATTTCAAATTGTATTCTTTGTGCACCGCAACTTTCTGTGTGCAAATAAGATACGCCAGGATGCCCCTGTGCTGAACAAAGAAATATTGCACTTCCCACTTTTCCTGAAATTGTCTATGCTCATCACCAACCTTTCTCTTCACTGCAGGCTTTGAAAAAGACATGTTTGGGCCTGTGTAATATATAATTCCACTTGGTGTCACTGTTTCATTGTTTAGCGGCTAAACTTTAGCCGATGCGTCTTTTCTTTTTTTCTGTCTCCCTGAGTAGCAATTTTCATGGCCGCCTCCGCTTCTGAGCCTGGGGTAATGGCGCAAGTTCGCAATAAGCCTGGCTGATGTCCAGCCTCTGAGAGCAATATACTCCATCATGATTGGTAGGTTCATTCAGCTCCGCACACAACATTGAAAAGTGCCATTCGTATCAAGCTCAGGCTGCACTAACATTAAACTTTGATATTATGGGGGCCACAAACTATTGTCCCGAGGGCCGCAGTTGGCCCATGGGCTGCGAGTTTGAGACACCTGATATATACTGTTTGATGCGTATTTTTGTGCATGTATATTAATGCTAGAAAGTTTTCTTAAATGTAATCACACTAACTCTTCCCAATTATTTAAATATATCTACTCCAAGCATGATTAACTCAGGGTTTAACTCAGCTGCCATATCTGAATACTAAAACAGAACACTGTTACATTTCAGATTATACTTTTACAGATCTTTAAAACTGATGTGGCTTTCTGGAAGTACAGTGGTACCTCTACCTAAGAACGCCTCTACTTACAAACTTTTCTAGATAAGAACCAGATGTTCAAGATTTTTTTTTTGCCTCTTCTCAAGAACCATTTTCTATTTACAAACCCGAGTCTCTAAAACTGTAACCGGAAAAGGCAGGGAGAAGCCTCTATGGGGCCTCTCTAGGAATCTCCTGGGAGGAAACAGGGCTGGAAAAGGCACGGAGAAGCCTCCATGAGGCTTCTCTCAGAATCTCCTGGGAGGAAACAGGGCCTCCACCTTCCCTGTGGTTTCCCCAATTGCACACATTATTTGCTTTTACATTGATTCCTATGGGAAAAATTGTTTCTTCTTACAAAACTTTCTACTTAAGAACCTGGTCACAGAACGAATTAAGTTCACAAGTAGAAGTACCACTGTATACATTATTCTCTGCTATTTAAAAGAAGATACAATAGCATTGTGCCAGTTCAGATCAAGCATATATTTTAAAAAGCTTCTTTATTTTGTTAAGTTGTCCACAATAATAAAGCAGTCTTTAAAAAGAAGTCTAATAATTTGAACATTTATTTATTTATTTATTTGATTTTTATGCCACCCTTCTCTTTAGACTCAGGACGGCTTACAACATGTTAGCAATAGCACTTTTTAACAGAGCCAGCATATTGCCCCCACAATCCGGGTCCTCATTTTACCTACCTCGGAAGGATGGAAGGCTGAGTCAACCTTGAGCTGGTGATGAGATTTGAACCGCTGACCTACAGATCTACAGTCAGCTTCAGTGGCCTGCAGTACAGCACTCTACCTGCTGTGCCACCCCGGCCCATACATTCTATGAACATTCTATACACATTTATAGTTATTGACTTATCTCCTTGCATCCAGTTTCAGCAGTCTCATTAGCACAAAAAAATAAAATTCTGCTTCTGCCTCTGCCAGCAATTTGTCTCCTTGCAGCTAGTTTCACTTTCAGTTTTAGCATGTGGCCTGCCTGAAGTGTCCTAAATCAGCTGTAGGTCGGGAGGCTGATAATCAATTGCTTTTGCTAATTAGGTTCTGCGCTGCTTGCTACAAGGAGGTAAACTGCTGGGAGGCAGAGGCCAAAGGGTGGGGGTGATGGGGTGGAGCTACATTTGATGTATAAGACCCACCCAAGTTTTCACCCTCTTTTTGGGAGTAAAAAAGTAGAGTTTATACTCCGAAAAATACGGTACTTGTTAACTTCTGCTGCATGAATCCCAGCGACCAGTTAGGTCCCACAGAGTGGATCTTCTCCGGGTCCCGTCAACTAAGCAATGTCGCCTGGCGGGACCCAGGGGAAGAGCCTTCTCTGTGGCGGCCCCAGCCCTCTGGAACCAACTCCCCCCAGAGATTAGAACTGCCCCCACCCTCCTAGCCTTTCGTAAACAACTTAAAACCCACCTCTGCCACCAGGCATGGGGGAATTGAGATCCTCTTTCCCCCTAGGCCTTTACAATTCTATGCATGGTATGTATGTATGTATGTTTGGTTTTTATATTAATTGATTTTTAATCATCAATACCAAATTACTATTGTACACTGTTTTATTGTTGCTGTTAGCCGCCCCGAGTCTCTGGAGAGGGGCGGCATACAAATCCAATAAATAAATAAATAAATAAATAAACTTGTGATTGACAACTGTTTGATTTTCTTTGTCATACATTGAGAAATTAATTTGTACTGTTCTAACTAGAAATCTGCAGATGGCAATTGATTTTGGCACCTCAGAAATATAAAATGTAAAAAACCCCTATATTCCATTGAAATACTTGGAATGATTTCCTTTACTGAGTACCTAAGTACCTGCTTATAAGATTTTAATGAGAACAGGGCATGATTTCCAAATAAACATGAGCCCAGAATTTCTTTTTGAATAATCAATCTGAATAAAAAAAGTATATATATAAACTAGCTCCGCTATAAAACTCTAAGATCGGGCTTGATAAATTGATACTTACAGCTTGAAAATTAATGAGTAGTTACGACCAACTTCTTATCTCCCTGTCTCCCTCACCCTTGCCCCACATAAGCCTATCCTATCCCCCTTCTCTTCCTCACCCTTGCCCCACAGAATCCTCCCCATCTGATCCATTTCTCTCCCTCAGACTTACCCCAAAGAAGCCTCCCCTATCCTATTCCCTTCTCTCCCTTAGACTTGCCCCACAGAAGCTTCTCCTATGCTATCCCTTTGTCTCCAGAGTTATTTTCAGGTTGGGAGGGGGAGTAGAACTTCTAACTAATTAGTATCAGAGTATGTTAATAATAATATAAGAAATACTAATGATCTGATGGTCATTTTGAAAAATCCTTTCATAGCGAGCACCTAGAAGCCAAGAGGAACATATGTGCCAAATTTCAGGCTTGTAGGCTTTACGGATCTGGATATTTCATAATCGTGACATGAGTGTTTTTCACTTTTATATTAAATGCTCTCACAGGAATGTAAATGCTGATAGGGGCCCAAAAGATTCTGATTCCTTTTCTTTTTTAAGATATGTATAGAACTAAAATTCTAAAAAACAAATTTGTTAATTTGAAAATTTATATTATGCATTACTTATACTTTTCAAATTTTATGCATTAGAGTGCAATTCTAATACTGTAGTTCAGAAAGCAGACACTTCAGATCAGTCCTAAGTTTCCAAAAATATATCTTTGGAACTACTGCTAAGCAAATAGTGAGTTCACTGTTGGCTCACCTTGTTTCCAGCAATATCTTGGAGGAAATCAATAGGCAGATCCATGTATGAAAATGTCAATCCATAAAGATGAGAAGAAATGGGAGAACAAATAATGGGGAAACAGTTGTTCCCACCTAGCAAATTCTTTATGCTTCCTGTGCCTTATGAAAAACTGCTAAATTATTCAGTTGACCCTCTGCATGGGCAATATTCATTTAAGGACTTTTAGTACTGAAAGAGCATTAAGGTACATTATCTCATGAGCTGACATTAACTTTATATCGTTAAAACTAGGACAGGCCATGTCCATCTATTAAAGCGAAGTGCTTTTTCACATTGTATAATTTCTCAAGATTTCTCAAGAACTAAGTACCTCCTTTTTACTCATAATCTACACAATATGAAAATGAAAGCAATAATCTGTGATGTACTAAACTTTTAAAGCATAGTTTAGAGATTTCAGCAACTTGGCCTTAACAGTCTTGATTGCTCATCTTTTACATTTAAAAGCTTCATATTATATTCTATTAAGTACAATTTAAAGAAATTCCAATATAGAGGAAACACATCATAGCTGTTGTAGAATACTGAATTCTGTATCTCTTCCAATGTAATAGAAACCACTGCATAACAAGTGGTTATGGACTTTCTTAGCAAGTCCAGAACTTGGAATTATTTCCTTTTAGAAATCGCACCTCGAGCAATTAAATGGAGCTGAAGCTCCAGCGACAGGCATAAGAGTGCAAAACTCTTCACACTGGCAATGCCACTCCTCTTCACTGATGGAAAACACAATTCTACTGTGAGCCCCTTCTGTTGTCTCTCAGCTGAAGGGCCAGCGGAGAGCAGCCAGACTCTTGCACGCTTCCCTGGCTGTCAAAATAGGCAGAGGCCACTGAAATTAAAATGTGTTCAGCGACTTAACAGATGGAAGGGAGTCCACTGAACAGAAAACTCACACTGTTCAAACTCAGAATCAGTTAGAAGATAAGAGCAATCTAGGGAAGAAGAATTTATATTATTATTATTTATTAGATTTGTATGCTGTCCTTCTCCGGAGACTTGTGGCGGCTCACAAGATACAATATAAACAATGCAACAACAAATCTAATGAATTAAAAAATTAGTTGTAAAAAAATTACAACTAATATGTCTGCCCTCGCTAAGGAACTGAGTCGATGCTGGGGAGCCCTAGCAACAGAGGAGTGTCTTAACAAGATTCTGACAGTCTCAGTCCGATCAGCGAGTAGACGAGGTCAATCCATTCCTGGATGCTGTGTCTACCCCATGAGAAGAGGCGTATCAGGTAAGACCAACACCCCTTCCATAGCAAGTCCAGAACTTGGAATTATTTCCTTTTAACAATTCATTCAAGGAATGAATTTAAGGAATGTAAACTCACAAAAGTGTATTAAAAGTGAAGGTGTAATGTGTATCATGCCAGTCTGTGCTATAATTCCCACGTCTAATAATGGTAGATAGGGAATTCAGAAATGTGTGTATTGTAAAAAAAATGCTTAAGACTGAGCGCAATCTTTAACATTTATATTAAATAAAATTAAGATGACTCACAAATTGATTCAAAACTTGGGGTTTAAAACAAATATTTGATTGGAGCCAAGGACCAATGTAGATAATTTAATTTGTCCAATAAACTTTTGGATGTATTGCTTCTTAGATCTTACCCCTTAGATCCCTATGGAAAGTTTTCCTGAAATGGAAAGAACTTTCCAAAGTAAGTCAATACAGTATTGAAAATAAAACGAATCCTCTTCTTAACATTATCTAATCCAAAGAATGCAAAGGTGGCTCTTTGAGTCCCAGCCACTATTTTAAAGGAGGCTTAATACATTTGTTTCATTGAACTGCCATTAGTATTTATATTTATAATCAAATCTTATTTATTTATTTATTTATTTATTTATTTATTTATTTATTTATTTATTTATTAATTATTTGGATTTGTATGCCGCCCCTCTCCGAAGACTCTGTGCGGCTCACAACAAATCTTCCTACTGAATGCATGATAACTTTCTACAGTGCTATTTTAATATGCTAAAGATTCAAGGATATCCTGGTATTTTATAACCATTTTAATTTCAAAACTGTTATTGTTATTGAAAGCCCATTTGATATGATAGAGTTTGCAATAATTCAGATTTATATATTATAGGTATTTAACTATATTGAATCTCTTAGGCAAGAATTTTGGCTTCCTGTTAAATTTGCATTATATGTCACAATTTTTTTAAAAATTTTAGGGTCAGCAGAAGCATGTCTAAAGGAAACACTAGCCTAAGTCAAGAATGCCTTGCCAATTCTTATTACCTGCTTCCTGAATGCTCTGTGTTATTGTCACTCATCCCCCATAGATGCATTCCAAAAATTAATAGTAAACAGGGTGGAGGGAACTTTTTAATGGTGTCCTACTCAAGATATTATGTTAAAAAATAGTTCCCATGAGTGAAGTATAAGTTAGCTTTTTTTCAAGAAAAAGAAAAGGAATGAATTACATTTTTCTTGTCCTTTAAATGAATAGCATAGTTTGGGTGAAATTATCAGGCAATTGCATGCCTTTTATGCAGATAATGCTATTTGATGAAAGCGGTGTTTTGATCTGCTAAGGATAATACAGATCCAGGGTTGGATTCATTGGTAAGAGTAAAGCTGTCTTCTGTGATAACTTCATCTCAGCATGAGGTCAGACGGGGAAAACTGGGATGGGGGATTAAAAAATGACACAGTCGGAGCAGTATTCAGTTCCCTGCTGTGCTCCTGGCTGCACACTATAGCTTATGTTTCTGATCTGTTATGGTATTGTCTGCTTTTCTCTCCCAGCGCAGAAAGAGATTGCTTAAAAGTTTTCTTTCCTTTTTTTTTCTGCTAGAGGGATTAGTTCAGTGCAGCTTTTTTAATTAAAGAAACTATCTTTTTCAAGGCAATTTAAGGCTGCAGTAGAAGGCCATCAGCATTCATAACTTAGTACTATTAACTATAACAAAGACTAGCTGTACCTGTTAAATTTTAAAATAGGATCCAATCTGTGGGATTTTAGGGTTAATAATGGCTACTCACACAAAATAAGTTGTACTGAATGAATTATTGTCTGGAACTAGAAACTTCAAATATTGTACATTGTATTCAGCTAAGTTTACTTTATGAAATCCCCAGGGCAAGAGAGTGTTTTAATTGCATAAATAAGTGAAAACAATTTGGAGTGCTTTTTTCCTTTGCTGAAAAATTTTAGGAGGTATCTCCCAATTTAAATACTGTGAGTTGATCTACCAGGAATACTTAAATTGTTTTGTATTAATAGAAACATATTTGCAGTTTGATTTCACCAAAGATAATAGGTAGAAGCCTCAAATATTTCAGATAAGCCCCTCTGATTATCATTTTTCCAAGGTGCTTGGATTGCAATATAAGCAGCTTCTCTTAAATTCCTTGTCAGGTCAGATACAAACAATTCTCCTGGCATTTAATGAACAGAATATATTGCCTCAGAGGATAAAGCAAAAAAGACTAAATCCTATCCTATTTACAAATGAATCTTTTTATGTGGAAAAACAATGTTATTAAAGTTCACCAGTTGCTAAAAACAATACTTCAGGCTCAAAACCCCCCACAAAAAATAGTGTCTAGTTTTCTTTCAATTTTTCCCTTTTGGCATTTCAATCAATCTAGTATATATGTTGCTATAAATCCTGTTTCACTGTATGGGCTTTGAGAGAAAGAATTTTATTTACACCTAGTGGCTAATGATGCTACTTCTTATATATTTTCCCCACCTAAGAATAAAGTAGGAAAAGAAGATTAGAAAGGAACTTTTGTGGGGACTTAGAAGAATGCAACTGAAAATACTAGTATAAATTATAAAATATAGATACATATTAGTATAAATTAGTAATTAAAAACAGTAAAAATTGTACTTAATTAATATTAACCCCTTAACTATAAAGAATGATGACACTTCATATTCATATTTTATAATTTTCGTATTAATCCCTGCAGTAGCTCTGTGGCACTGCATTCCCATATTCTGCATAAGAGGTTGAGCCTGAGCAGGAACGATTTACCCAAAGAGCTCTTACTTCACCACGTGCACTAAATCAGTAGCTGAGTAATGGGTTTTACTCTCTTGACCTACTTTGTGTTTCCATCATAGAAATTCTGAGCAGGGCTCAGGCTGTAATATATATGACAATAGATCTTTATTTATTTCATTTTTAACTATATGAAACATTAGAAAAGAGACCTCTAGTCCATGAGTACCAAATGTTCACAATTAGTTTTTTTTTGTTGAATGGTGATATAGAATGAAAATGAAATCTAAAGATTACGCCTATTTTTCTAAGGTTGCAGTTAATGTATTGAGGACTTTGCTGACAATCATGCTTGACATGACAATCATTAAAACATAAACATATGTTTTATCTGAGTGGCACATAAACATTCTCTCTCTCTCATAATATGTAATAACTTCTTAATTTTTGTGCACTATCAATAGTTTATCAATAAACATTTACCTAGGACTATATTCATTGTATATAATGGTGATGGTGAGGGTGATGGTGGTGATGTGTGTGTGTGTGTGTGTAATGGGATATATATTACATTTTCATTAAAGCAAAGACCAGCACGGTATAAGCAATACACTACTTTACTTTAAAATTAATATATTCAAGGAAACATCAATTAACAATCAGGACAAAAAAATACGATGCAAACATTTATAAGACACTATTCAATTAAAATATCTGTGGCTGAAATAAGAGTGTCTTGGGTGAGAAAGCATGTTAAAGTTGCTTCTAGGTATACAAATCTAAGGAAATACATACCCAAATTGGCTGCTGATGATGAAAAGGTTGTTTCCTTTGAAGTCTTATATTCATTCACCTAACCTGAAATACATAAGATTTAAAGACTGGGCAGTTAAGAAATCTTACATGTAAAAATGCAACATTGTTTTTGATCTGCAGCAGGAGCTTTTCAGTTATGACCCCATAACTATGAAATTGTTTTATTGTCAGTTTGGTAGCAACTGAAAACATCTTGGATTTAGAATTCTACTGGGAATTCTGTAGTTGGATAGCTTTTACATTTAGCTTTTATATTATATGTCTATATTACTTAAATAGGATTTGTATTGTATTTTATTTCATTATTTGTAATAAATTGTCCCATGAATATTTTTGTGAAAGGGTAAACTAGAAGTATATAATGGATAAATCAGTAGATTTAGATTATTAAAGTTGTATCTGTGAAGAAACAGCTATGTTATTTTAAAAAAACCTCACATGGGTTCCTAGACTACTACACAAGTATAAAAGGAGGAGAAATATTTTGATTATTTTCTTCTTTCATGTTGTGTGTAGTCTATGTTGGATTGGTTCTTTTATGAATCCATAGTAAAGAGGGTCAATGTTTGGGTGAAACTAAAGTATTTCACTTTCTCCAAAGGTCAGCCTTATATAGTATACTTGTGTATGCGGTGTAACACAAAGTATTGTAGGAAAAAACCATGACCCTATTTAAAAGTTGATTTGTATAACCAGTACAGTAACTGTAGAATCAGTGTATATGTGACTCTAGTTTGCCTTAATTAAGGTAATTAAGACATATTCCTCATTGCAGACAGCCATTTAATTTTATGGTTTGTCAGCATTCAGATTAGAATACTTGCTTTCTAATATTATCACAATGATTGTGTAAGCTATCTAAATTATTTGAAATATGATAGGCAGCTTTTAATGTAATGTTTTTGTTGTATACATTTTTATGATCCTTCACTAATAATGCAATAAAGTGGACATTTCAGTAAACTGAAACATACTAGTATAATTCTGCTTTATTTCACTTCAATCTATTATTAATATATCTGTTTTATTAATTAGCAACCAATTTTCCACTTCTAGATGAACAATTCTTTTAAAATTTTATTTACTTAATTGGCTTAAATTGTAATACAAAATAACTTCAAAGATTAGTCTTTTTTAAGCTGGTGTACATTGTGCAATCATACCTTTTCATAAAAATTCTGCTTTCTTTTCAAAAGAAACATACATTTTATGATGATATTCTTAGGATGCATTATACAAGGAATTTGCAGAATCAAAAACTAATACTAGTAGATTATGCAAGATCTTTAGATAGGTAGAGAGGCTTGTCTCATAGGAATGCTCTTATAATTAGGTATAAACAAACACCTATACTGTGCCTCTTTCCTCTTTTTCTTTTAAAGTTAGTAACAGTGATGTATAATTAGAAAGAGTACATTTTGAAAATGATTGTGCAGGCTGAAACCCCACCGATCTAGGGAAATACTGTCAGACCTTTGCAAATATGCCAAAAGGCAAAGATTAAATGGGAGACAGAAAAAAATATAACTTAGCTATAATTTTTCAAAGAAAGTCATAAACAGTAGCCCAGATTGAATCCAATTCAGGAATATAGAAACATTAACCTAATAGTACCGAGAACAAATGAGAATTGTAACTCTCATTATAGTCAGCCAATAAGAAGGATGGAGCATCTAAACCAAGACTCTCACCCCTCCCCTTTCATTTCTGTTTTAATATTATGCTTTATCCTTATCAACAGCAAGCATGAGTTCTTTAGCTCCCACCCAGGAAATCTCTGATCTTACATTTTTTAACCACAACTTGACACAGACCCCCAAAGCAAACTTAGAGGTTAGAAATAATTTCCTCCTATGTGAGTTGTCTTACTATGCAATTTTAGATATGATTCCTTTACAAGCATTTGAGTGCCTGCATGAATTTGAGCAGACATAAGGCAAAAGGATCAAGGCACTTTCAAACAGATAGAGGAAGTTGACTGAGATGCACATCAAAAAGAAGGGACACATTAAGGCAACTTTTTAAGTCTGGAGAGGATGTGCCAGTGCCTGGCATTCCACCCCACACCCCATTTTCATTTCACAAGTAACTTCTAATAGGCAAAGCCAAGGTCCTTGTATTCACATTCAATCTTGCGGTTTGCTTTTAATGACTTCTTGAAGTCAAAGGAATAGTAGATGTACCTTGCCATTTTATGCAAAAGTGTGTGTGTGTGAGAGAGAGAGAAAGGGAGAGAGAGGGGGGGGAGATGTTCCTGTGTGTGTGTGTGTGTGTGTGTGTGTGAGAGAGAGAGAGAGAGAGAGAGAGAGAGAGAGAGAGAGAGGAGAGAGAGAGAGACTTTACCACTACATAGGTTTATTTGCAATGTTGGTGATCAGAAAAAGGAAAGAGTCAGTACAGACTGGTCGATTGAGAATATATTTCTTAAACGTTATGTTTTAAGTTTAGGCACGTCTATTGGCAGATTATAACAGGATATTAGCCAGATAAGATTTGAAAGAAACGTGACTTAACATCCTTCAAATTAGCTTAAAGGCTAAATCATAATTAAAGTCCGGTAAGCTTCATCGCCCACTACAGTATTAAACATTTCCTCCGATCCTCCACGTGTTGCTTGAAGTAGGTCCGAGAGATCTCGAACTAACGTTAGAGTTGGGCTGTCCGCGCCGGTATCGGAATAACTTCCAAGAGTTTTCTTTTGCTGGGGTGCTTGGGCAAAGGGATAGCTCTCTGTGGATCAGTCGATTCAATTCCGGGAATATTCGGAGGAAATGCGAGGGAACCTAGGGCATCTCTGGCCAGGTGGTGGTAGCAAGGTGCTTTTCCGGAGCTCATTGGCGTTTCAAGAGTTGGCTGCGGTTTTCTTTTTCCACTGAGACATGTACTCACCGCCTCTCCCCTCAGTCTCGTCCTGAACTACTTCTGGGGATCCAGACATTTCTTGGCAGAATTTCCTCAGCTTCAAATGTTTTTCCGCGCTAGTGATTTTGTCAGGAAGGCTTCGGCTGTTTTCAGATTCCAAGACACTGGGCGCTCCGGAATAACTTGCATTTTTTTTTCACTTCGAAGTTTGCTTTTCCCCAATTGGGAGGCTCTTCCTCCTCCTCCTGTTCCAACCCCCCCACCCTTTAAGGGTTTCAATTTTACCACCGGCGTAGGATACAGCCTCAGACTTATTTCACCTCTTATAGCAGCACTCAAAATTTGAATGCTATTTTGAATGAAACGAGTTGGCAAGCCTGCAACTTTTGCGCTCGGGTTCTTAGAGCTTTCTAGCGTTTAGCGTACTGGCGAAGGGAGGGTGGTGTTAAAATGGCATGTTTTACGCTTGTATTTTGCATGTGTGCACGCGCCTATGTATGTACGTATGTTTCAAAACCTTACACTGTAGTCCTATCCATTTCTGTTTTCTTTCTCTGAAAAAGTAGTAGTATGTGGTCAGAGCTATTTTACCCAGCCGGCAAAGTAGTGGCGGATTTGAGTCTACTGCCACTGCTGCCAAGTTATAACCAAGCAATATCATTTAAATTAAAAACAGTTTATTTTCTGACTTTGCTCTGCTAAACTTCTACCATACCTCCAATCAGTAGCATTTTCCTCTCACCACCATCGCTTTTCCTTTTATTTCTAACATCGGACCTGAATAAGAGTTCTGTGAATCTCGGGAGCTAGTTCCCTGCTCTGCAGCACATGTCGTTTCTTCAGAAAGTTTCCGGCCCGCTCTTTCCTCTAGTGTTGTTCAAACGGGAAAAAGCCCGGGGACAGGTGGGCTGGGGGACAAAGTTCCCGGGGAAAAGCTCGGGAACGCGAAGAGGAAAATCCGTCCTTTCAAAGGCATTACAGTGACGTGGAACAAGTTTCAACCTATTTGCTCAGATGTTAAGTTTTCGTTCTCAAATTAATGGGGCTAGTTACCACTACAACCTGCGTAAGAACGATGCGAGATGCTTTGTTTTTCAAGGCGATGTGCGTTGAGAGGTATGGAGGCCACTCAAGAGGCTGAAGAATGAGAAAAATACGGAGTGCACTTTGTTTTTCGTGTTACGGGCAGGCAGGCGCAACTTGAGAAGCTGATGGTCAACTAAAAATCACAACTGACTTTGACTGTAGTTCTTCAGAAGCGGCTGCCCAGTTTCCCTGGGTCGCAGCTTCGCTGTTTCAGAAGCAACCACTTTATGTGGCCACCTTGTTAGGACAAGGCCGGTGTGAGGAGCCGCCTTGTCTGGGCGCAGCCACCAAACCAAGCCACTCTCGAGTGAGCAACATTCCTGTTGAACTCGCGCGACCAAGTTGTCATTCTAGACTAGAGAATGGCCGCGTCAGGAAGGGATTGGCCGTTGCTACCCCCTCTAGGAGACCCTCTTTCCAAACGCCACCTGCAATTCCCCCGCGGGCTCCCATTCAAGTACCAACCACCAGGCCCAACTTTGCTTATTTCCCGAGTCTGGGCGTAGGGAAGGCAGCCGAGTTCACGACCGGGACACTTCACTTCCCTCATTCTAGCTCATCCGCCAGCTTTTTTTCAAACGGAGAGCCGGGCGCGAAGAGCGCCGGGCAATACAGGGAGAGGGGGGAAAGCTGCGGTCCCTTTTGCTCCTCCTCTGCACTTGCAAGCGCACGTCAGTTAATTTCCCTCTTGCTTGGTGACTTAAGCCTCGCTGAACCCGCGGACCTTATTTCTGAGGAGACTTATATGAAGCCGCTTTGTTAAAGTCCCGGCACCATTAGAAGGGAGCGCGAAGTGCGCGGAGGACTCGCTGCCTTAATTACATCCCCCTTTTTTCCTTTTTTCAGTCTCTTGGGCAAATTATTTCTTCTCCCACCCTCGCTATAGTAATTCGGCTGACCTAACATGCCCGGCCTGTGTAAGAGTCCATGCGAGGGAAATTAAAATGTAAACGTTAAACTAAAAAAAAAAAAGTATTGGCGAACAATAGCAGAGCTTCTCCCTTCCCTTGCCCTGAGAAAGCCGAGTCAACTGCAAACATTTAGTCCACTTATTCCCTTTCTTCCCTTTAGGACGTACAAATCAAATTACGGGGGAGGGGTGGGGACCTCACAAAGAAACACCAGCCTCGTGTCCTAATAATAAGCGACGCGTCCAAAGCCTTTTTTTTTTTTTGGCGGGAAGGGGGGGGGAAGCGTCGGCAATTGTGGGCGAATGTATAACGAAGCGGTCTAAGTTCATTAGTGTTTGCAATCAGCAGCACGCAGACACCCTCGTCAGGGCAGAAAGCTGCGAAGAGCCCATTCATCAGTGTGAAGTGTTGTTCATGGATGACCCCTAAATCATGGCACTAGTGGTAGATGCACTGATTGGACGCAGCATGGGAGACTCAGCACTTTGTATTAACCAACAGAGGCGGCGAGGATGAGAACGGGGTGGGGATGGGAGACGCGAAAGTGGTTCAGTCCAAACGGCAGGAGGCAGCAGCGAAAGAAGCGACGCGTTTTGCACGAAACTTAGGCGGGGTGGGGTGGGGGGAGAGCGGTTGCGAGCTTGCCAAATGCCAAAGCAGAGGCGCAGAGAATTATAAATGGCCAAATCCATTCTTCCCTTCCCGCGCTGGGGAGATGGATCTTCCCGCGCTTTATGGTAGGCGTCTCTTTACTGCGTGTGCGCCCCTCTCGCTCCCTAATAAGGGAGGCCGGGGCTGAAGCGACCGCCGCCGAGCCCATTCTCCCTTCGGGGTATCCCCCCCCCCCCCCAGCTTAGATTCTCCTGGCTGCCGTTGCTCCTCCTCCCCCCCTCCCGGCTTCTGTGGCACTTATTGAGTGGGGGCCGCGCTCTTCCTTCCCGCCTCCTTTCGAGGACGAGCGAAAATAATAACAGTGACACAACCGCACTAAACTCTCGAGTCGGTGGAAGAGGCGCAGCTCTGGAAGCTGCGGAGTGTGAATTCCCCAAGAGGCTCCTCTTCTCCACACACACCCCACCCCACCCCCGCTGTTCTCTCGCCCGGCAGGACCAGGCACGGAACTCGCAAGACTTCTCGCTTATTCCTCCCACCCCCTCTTGCCCTTCCCGTGCGCCCCCCCCCCCCAGTTCGGTCGGCCAAGCGGGCGGTGCGCCTCGGCGCTTTTGGGCTGAGTGAAAGAGAAGAAGAGGTCAAAAAGGAGGAGGAGGGAAAAGTCCGAGTTGGAGGCGCCTCGGGTAAGTGACTCCCGTCTCGCGCTCTTTGACGGTCCTAGTGCCCGCGCGGGCCCCCTCTGAGAACCGGAGGAAGTTGCGGCGAATAGCCCGGGAGGGTTCGAGGGACGCCTGGCCGACTCTTTTTAACCTTTCCCCGGTCCCCCTGCCTGCTTGGTGCAGCTTTAGCCGCCACCAGCCTCAGGCGGGGCTCTTTTCTCTCCGGAGTTAATCGGAAACTTTTCTCCCCCCCATTCCCCATCTCCCTCTCCCGCTTTTCTTTGGGCTTTGTACCGGGGCTCTCTGTCGGCGGCAGGGCTGCCGAGAGGGCTCGGTTCTTGTCCCGGAGAAAAGGGGGGAAAATGAGGGTGGAGTTGGGGGAGTGGGTGGTGGGTGGGAAGGAGCTCCTTCTGGCTCGTCCTCTTCGTGTCAGATCTGCTCGGCGAAAGGGGTGGCCAGGACCTGTAGAAAGTATAGATCTGGTCTGAAATGGAAAAGGAAGGCTCCAACAACAACAACAACAACAACACAAACAACAACAAACAATAACGGGGAGTGTTTGGAGAGGTCGCTAATTCAAATTGATCTCCCCAATTCTTAGAGTGAGGGAGCAGCACTAACATGACCGGACGGACCCATCTGCTGAAATCCGAGTTGCTTTTTATGCCATCGGTGTTCCAGGTCTCAGTCGGAGGATTTTGGCACTTTAGGATTCAGCAGGTTGCCCTTTGCTGGCGAACTGAGCTGCTCCAGACGCCACACACGTTACTTAACCGAATCATTTCCTTCTAAGCCAGTTAGAGCCTGGCTTTCAGAGCTGTTGGACTGGGCTGTTCCACATAGTGACAGTACGAATGTGACTGCTATAGAATTTTTATCCCGTTTGCCTTAACCCCCACTTTATCAGTTCGGATCTTCGGGTATGAAGAAGGCTGAAGGTTTGTAAAAGCCTGTTTTACTTTCACTTGTGTAGGTGTGTGTGTGTGTGTGTGTGTGTGTGTGTTTTATGGTGAGTTTTCATTCTGTTCTTACCTTAAGAAAATGTGTCAAATTTTTTATGAGACAGTAGCGAATCACTGGATAGGTTATTCGTTTTACAAATGAAACATTTGGAGTTTTTTTGCCTAGTTTTTCTAGTCAAACACATGTGTATTTATCTATTGAATATATGGATTATTTTGGTAGTATTTATTGGCATCAAACTTCATAAATTGGCTATAATTAACAGATTGTTAACTTTCAAGTATGCAGCATAAGAAACTAAATTTTACTAATAAAATCATCAAATGATCCATATAACTATGGATATCTAATACATGACTGTTGCTGTTTGCAGAGTTCCAGCAATTTTATCTTATTGTGTTTTACTATATATTCAGTTAATTTATATTTACATTATATATATGTGTGTGTGTGTGTATAATCATACACACCTTAAGAAGGCTAACCTGAAGCTTAAAGTATGCTTTCCTAGCCAAAACATATGCTATTCTAATATGAACTTGAATGTTCTATTGCCTGAAGAAACATATTCAGTAAAAGCTATTTCTTTAAACTTTGAACAGTAGTTTAAAATCTAAAATGAGTGTATATATTTAACTAAATTTATTGTTAAAGCCATTCCGCCACAGTAGGAATTTTTAAAAGATGAGTACACAACCTACCTTAGTATCTAAATATCCTTATGGTTACTCTGTTGAGTGTATGAAAAAAGAGTGATTACTCTATTCAGCATGTGTCCATGTACAAGAAGCTGAATTGATTAGATTGAACTTTGTGGTGTACATTAGAATGGTGTATGTTACTTGGTTTAATTTGAAATATATGTATAATTATAAACATGTAACTTTTGTATACTGTATTAGAAAATGGGGAAAATTAAATGTGTTATATATAATGTTATAGGGAACAGTATAGCAAGGGTTATATGTAAGGAAATATTGAAAAAAGTACCAATTCTGAATGGTTAGTAGTTTATTTTGGCACAATTTTCCTTCAGGTGTTTGCATTTGAAAATAATAGGTTGACTAAGGAAATGATATATATATCTAGCAATGGGCAGATCTGGACTAATGTTGCAGTAGTACAGTACACATAATCCAGTTAGTATTAATATTTTATTTAATTTTTAAATAAAAATAGAGTTATTTTGGCTTAAAGATTAAAAAAAGATATTTGGAACTAATATACTCAGACATTCTGATTTTTTTAAAAAAAATGTCAATGAATTAAAAGAATACTGAGATTTTAAAAAGCTTATTGGCTGCCATATTTAGCACCACCCCAATAGAGTAAACATGGAGTTAAATGTTGTTATAATGCAAGGATGTGTGGGGGGAATCCACATATACAGTAACCAGTGTATTTTATCCTAAGCATAAACCAAGATTACTGATTTGCCAGTGTATAAGTCAAGTCTGACCTTATTGTTTTGAAAAGGAAGGCCTTACATATGGATACTACTTTGAAATATATAGATGACAAACCAAATATATATTTAACTTTGCTTTAGGAAAAGCTATTTAACTATGATTTTTTGGGGGAAATGCTTAACATTGTAACCAATTTCCCCCCCTGCTGTTTTCAACAGAATTAGACAAAAACAGTACAATATTTTTAATGTGGTAGAAAAATGCTGAGATCTTTGCAAGCTCCCATGTAATTGAATGTTGAGAATTTGTATGACATTCATTATAGGTTTTATCACTAATATATTACAAAAATAATATTTGCACAAAAATAAATTTCATAAATGTTGACATTTTTGTTTTCTTCCTTCATCTGCTTCTATAAAGTTTATTTTAATAGATGTAGCTATATAAAGGTTCTTAACATAGAAGATTGAAAAAAGTAGCTTCTTTAAGTTAAATTACATTCTTTTCCCTAAAAGATAGGTTTATCATATCTTTTAAATACTGTAATGCGAAATTGTGATTTCAAAAAATTGAATTATCTTAGTTGTATGTGATATTTAAAGAGGCAACAATATTCAACAAAATACCAATTGTAGTGTTTTATATATAAATCAGTGCTATTTAGTGAAATATTTTGTTTTTGACAATTTTTCAGAAATTGTTAAAAGTTGTATTTGGATTGACAAATACATTTTTAAGACGTTGGTTTTGAAAGTTGCTAAATATGGACAGCATAGATATATAGAAGGAGCCTGGCACTTTTTCTAGTTGAAAAACTATGTTTTAAAATATGATTTACTTTTAACATTTCTGTTATTTTTTAATAATAGAAATGGAAACTTCTGAATAATGTTAGTATAGTGGGAAAAATTCAGATATACATGTATTGTCTTACAACATAAAAGTGTGCATAAATACCCACTTTTATGCTGAATTAACTTCTATAATTGTTACATTTTGAAGTCACTTGTTTGAAAACAAGTGTTAAAGATTTTAGGATTTGTTTCAGACTGCTGTGTCATGCAGCTCTCATCTCACTGGATCTTAATCAAATGTCATAAAAAACCTTGGAAAATAGTTTTTTTTAGAAATAACATTTGGTTTAATATTTGTTTCAGTTGATCTTTAATTAACAATTAAGCTGATTTATAAAGCCAAGTTTAAGATAATCTTAATATGCACTTACACTTATCACAAAATAAACATTTCTAAGAATAATATAAAAACAGGAGCAATTGAAATCACCTGTTATTCACAAGTTAACTATTTTAATATTACATTGCAATGTTGATAGACTGTGTAGCAAGCAGGGAAAAAGTACAGTTTTTAATTCTTTCCTAGAAACAGTAAAGATAGTTGATGTTCTCATTCCTGCTGTGAAATTTGCATATTTATTCTTTCTCTCTATTCCTCAGATCTGGCAGTACTTGGTTACAAATAATATTTTTAATGATTTGGTAACTATATACAATTCGTTTAAAATGTCCTTTTCAATGAAAGATTAAAATCCATATATTTAAAAATAAATCAGAGGGTACAATACTATAGTTCTAACAAAGCAGATATTTAAATGTTTCTAAATGTGGTTCTTTTCTGTCATGTTGGTAGACTGTGTAGCAGAGAAAAGGTAGAGTTTTTTTATTCTTTCCTAGAAACAGTAAAGATAGTTGATGTTCTCATTCCTACTGTGAATTCCTGCTATTTTGTACTATTGAGGTATAATTTTTAGATAAGTCTCAAAATATTTTATTTTGAAAAAATAACATATTAAAGACCATACAAATAAAGATCATACAAATATTAAAATAGTAAAATGGATCCTGACTAGCTTATTTAGAACCCAGTATTTCAATAGAATGTGTGTGTGTGTGTGTGTATTCATACTGAATGTGTTTGCGTGTGTGTGTGTGTTTGTGTATACATATACATACATACATATACATACACATACATACAGTACAGTACAGCATCCTGCCTCCCCAATTAAATAAATTGGGTATACAATATAAAACCATGTATTGTACAGCATCCCCGCATTAAATAAACTGGATATAAAACTATTTAGATTATACAATATGAAATTATATATTGTACAGCTTCTTGCCCCCCCCCCCCAATTAAATAAACTGGGTATAAAACTATATAGAGTATCTCTATTAGATAGATATTTTTTTCATTCTATAGTTTACTTAAAAATATTGCAGCTGCTGAAATATCTTTAAAAAAGGTATAAAAGTATACAGTTAACTTAAATTGTATAGAAATAAATAGATCACAAAAATCTAACTTTTTTTCTGTGTGAATATCAAGACATGGGCAGGGGAAATAAATCTTTATACTTATGCATTTATTATGACACAAACTCAGAAAACAGGTTGATAATATTTCTCCAAATGTTAGTTATTTCTTTCATTACTTCAGCATGTAAGTTATTTCATAAATTAGCAGTCATATACTATTGGATTGTAAAACTGAAAAAAGTGATTAAATTCAGACTTGATAAATAAAAACAACCAGTTATATTAATATTCATGAAAGACCTTAAAACTAAGTGCAATGTTTGCATTACCTGAATTAATTGCAAAGGGATATATCCCGATACTTCTGTTCATTTTTGTATTTTATGTTAAGGAAACACATAGGATAAAAATATTTGTAACTGAATCACCCAGAATTTATGCAATAACTTGTGTGTTTTTGGATTTTCTTACTAAATTTCTACTTTGAAGATACCTTATTGTTTGGATGAGTGTTTTAGCTTATAATGATACAAATTGAGAATATGTATCAATAGGTAACGGGTCTAATCTTCATTTGAAGAAATGAAACAGCTTGTACTGCTGTTTGGAAGATTATAGTTTGTGTCATAAATACGGTATTAGTTAAAATGCACATAGTATTTTTTGTTTGTTCGTAAGTCTCTTTCAAAATATTAATAAGGCACACACTAAGCTATCACATAAAGAAGAGGCTACTTTTCTCAGAACCTTACCTAAACCTGAAAACTCAGTTTTGTTGATTTCTCAGAAAAACCCGCCCCAATCCTAAAATGTACTTAGTATCTAGTACATGCCTTTCTGGAGTACCAGATACATATTCTTATGTGTGCCTATCTCCCTCATTACTCCCATTGTGCCAAGCTGTGTAAATACTTTTATTCAGCTTTTGAGGTTTAATGATGGTGGCCTATTACTATTTATTTTTTAGGTTTTTATCATTTGGGGAAAGAAACTATACTTTGAGCTGGTTTGGTTTATTGTATAAATTATTTTATGTTTTATACATTTGCAATATATTATATAGGCAATGCAAAAATACATCCTATGTAAAATGAGGAAAAATTCTGTGAATCAAGCACAGTGAAAAATGGCTGTATAAAATATTTAATAATTAAAGAATATAATGGATTTAAAGGTGAAAAATGTATTCTAAGGCCAAATAATTTAAGCAGACTTTGCTTACTATATATATCATATTGAATTTAAAAAGTCTTAGTTATGAATAAATGTTTGGATTCTTGCAGGATATTCTTTCAGCATTGTTGTGTTTGCCATATAATGGCTGCAATAAAATTTAGGAACCATTGGTTATAACAGGATATAGTAGAATTGTAGCTGTGGCAGTTGAGAGTCAGTGTTTCTTAGAATAGATGTTAGGTATGTCAACAATTGCCCTCCAGCTTCATGAGTGAGAAGTTAAACTGAGGGTCATCAATTGTTTTAATAAGTTTTGCTTGATTTTATTTAACCATATTGAGGGAGATAGGCACGCATCAGGATATGTATCTGGTACTCCAGAAAGGCATGTACTAGATATTAAGTACATTTTAGGATTGGGGCGGGTTTTTCTGAGAAATCAACAAAACTGAGTTTTCAGGTTTAGGTAAGGTTCTGAGAAAAGTAGCCTCTTCTTTATGTGATAGCTTAGTGTGTGCCTTATAAGAGTGTGCTAAACACTCTTACACTGAGTGCAAGCTGGACTTCTAATCAGACAATATCAGTAAGTGATGAACTGAAGAACAAGCATACATGTCAGTGATGCTGAACACAGCCAGTTTTAATAGGTGTGTAAGTTACAGTTGGGTTGTAACATATTGCTGCTGTTACATTATGCATTATAACTTTTAAAATTAGAGTTACTATGTAAATGAAAAGACCACTTTTTTATTTACAATTTGTTCTGTGCAATGATGTAAAGAAACAAAGATTTCAAATCAAGTTCTATTTTTGTATTTTTTTAAAAAGTCATTTTTTGTGAGGAAATTTTTTGTTGTTTAGATGGTAAAATTGATATTTAACTATATAGTGGTTTATACAATGAACAATGAACCAAGAAGAGTTTGGTTCAGTTTATATGTAGAGTTATTGGTTGCCTTCACCACTAAATCACATCTTCCATATTATGTTTATAATGTTAATAATAATTCTGGATTTTGAAGTAAGACTTTAAAAGAATTACTAGTGGGAATCACCTTACTGTCACTAGTGGGACATCATATTGATAGTCATAATGGATAGCAGATGCATAATGTAGGTTTTGACATTATGGGATACCATTTTCTTTTCATTTCAAAGTTGACTTTATGGCGTATCATACTGCTTTTTCATTTCAAAGTATCTAACACAAGTCATGGGGCAATGTTATATAACATTGTAGATTTTAAAGTTAAGATTGTGATTTTTAAAATTTAAGTAATACAAGGACTTTTTTTACACAAATTATTGAACAAAATAAGTTTAAGGTATTCTTTCTGTGTGTTTACATTAATAACTGTCTTAATTTCATTTTGAAAGTAGAAGAAATATATGATGGTTTATTAAACACCAAAAATAGTGGAATTTTATTGTTAGAAGACTAACAACAAACTTTATCACTTTGATAACTGTTGCTAAATTGTAATGACATGTATTTCAGGACAGTCAGAATATTTTCCTAATGTTATAATCTTGTAATGGTGAATTTTAAACACTGAAAACAATATGCCACTAATTCCTCAAGAGTGAACATTTTCTTTAGTTGCTTATATGTCCACATATATTGACATATTAAATTACAACTTATTGAACAGTTAAGAGTTTAGACATATTTATTAAGCAAAGCACTCTTGCACTTTACAGTTACTACAGCTGTACCAGTGGTCTCCCCTTGTCCATGATATGTGTGTTCACTAAACATTTAGTATGAAAATAAAATCCAGTAGAATTGTTCTAATTTTCCTAAATAGCTATCGGTAATAAAATGTAAGACATAGTTGGATATAGACATGCCATTATTGCATTGTAGTTATTTTGATATAGTCAGTTCTGTTATAATGTATATTATGTTTTGCTTTACAAAGCATTAATAGTTCATAATGCAAGCTTCCTTTATTCCTGCAATGAAATCAGAAATCAAGTATCTTTTAAAACATTAACATATAATATAAAGTTTTTTTTATCAAAACTGAAATTGAAAGCCAGTTGCTTCTCCTTAAAATCATATTTTTGATTTGTTAGTATTATTAAAATTTAATTGAGGTTAAGGATTATCATTTTATATAATGTTCTATGACATACTGCAGTAGAAATTCAATATAGTCAAGCGCATCTTATATTCTAATTTTGGGTGGAGTGATGGAGGAGGAGGAGGAGAATCTATTTGAAGGATTTTTTTATTTAACAGACTTCTATCACACACTATACAACAGGCAGTTACTCTTGGTTGGTTCATATGGCAAGTAATACTAACAATTTAGGGAGTAGAATCATAAACGGCTGTTTCATCATCAATCTTGAGTATTTTGTAACATGAAGTGCTGAAAAACAAGGCTAAAATTTTACAGAACGAATTACAATATTAGGACACCAGGTGAGATCTTGGTTTTAGTTTTATCTAATAAAAAGTTGATAACAGAATAAATTGTATAAACTTTGTTTTGTGTGAATTAATATATATTAATTTGATAATGGGAAACAGTTCATAGGAATCTGGTCTTTATACAGTATTTTGCAATTTTGAATTCTTTTGAAGCAGCTATATAGGTTCTTAAACTGAGTGACAAATTGTGATTTTCTCATTGATATATCGTTAATATGGGAAGACATAACTACTATACTTTCATTAATGATATTTTATAAAGCATTGTGTTCAAGAACATTGTTCTTAATTTTGATAGTTAATCGAAGCTAAAGACATCATATAATTAACCTTTTGAGGAGGCATTTATTTTAAATGGCCTAATTAAAGTACATATTAGTATTCTGTTGATATTTATTCATAACTAAAAACCTCCTATACTCGGTAATAATGTACCTTATAGAATTAAATCCATTTGAACTTGCTGCCATTGTCACTGAATACTTTTCTCAAGTGTAGATAATAAATTCTAACACTTCTAAGAATTACAAATTTTATTATACTCTAATAAATGACGTAAATAATTTCAAAATATTTAGAATTTTAATGATTTTTGATGAATTAAAATGGAAAAGGGAAATTTTTGTGGTAAGCTAAATGAGACTTGCAAAATCTTATTGAAAATGTTAGTTTATAGAACTGTATAAGTGGATTAAGTATTTTGCCCATTTGTAATGTTTGAATTGGAAAACCTTTAAATAATGGAATCATTGAATGTAGTATAAGTTGGATAATTTTTGTTATATTTCGTATCAACAAACTTGCATTCATCATACATTTCATAAATTTATCATAAATATGGCGGCATAAATGTTCTGAGAGAGAGAGAGAGAGAGAAATGTGCACATATCCTTGAACTACATAATAACTTATATACGTCTAAAGCTTTGTTGTAGCTGAAAATATTATAATAGTAACCTTCATAATGGCTAATAATGTTTCATAGAATAAATGTTCTTTAAGAAATCATGTCCATGATACATTATTTTAATTAGAGAAGAAATTAGTAGAGAACATAAGAGTTTTTAGATGTATTTTTGTTGTATTCCTTTAATTTAATATTTTGCAACAGGTAAAAGTGGGTAGTAAGCAAGCAAGTAAATGTCTTTATCCTATCATGCATGGTAAAAAATATCTGTCACAGTTTGGTAACAATTATGGCAGGATAAATCTAAAATAATTTCTTAAGAATAAATATTATTTTGGTGTTTGTTTTTTTGTCTTTAGAATTAGAATGATTTAGTTCATATTTTTATGCCTTAGTCATGTGCTTAACTGAGATGCAATTAAACTATATTTTTGCTATTTGTTTTAAATGTGAATTGGGATATTTTGATGTAAAATAACTTTCTGGGCAATTATATATTATGTCTTATATTCTGATATAGTATAATGGTAGTGTGCACTCTTATGCAGGTTTAATAAATTTGTTTCCCAATAAGAATTCTTTTTTTAAAGTATTTTTCAGCAAATAAACAAGGAATGTGATTAAGCCATATAGTTTCCTACCTTGAAGTATAAAGAAAAGAATAAGTTTATGTACCTGTGGTACAGAGTTGTTTCCATTCTTTATCTTGATTAAGTTGCATGTATGCCACAAAAGGTTTTGTTTTGGTGAGTTGACATAAGTTAACTTTTAACAAATGGTGACTGCACTATTTATGATATTAATGCCTGTTGCTATAGTTCCATAAGAATAATGTATTAGAAAACGTATTACTGAATAGTAGCTTCATAAATAGAATGATGTACAAGGACTAAAGGGAAATTTCTGGGATTAAGACTTTGAATCAAAGGGATATAGCCCCCCCCCCCAAATGCAGTGATTTTATTGAATTTTTAAAATACATGTTATTTATAGAAACATTTCTGATCCTTACAGTAATGATATGGAAAAAATAATATGCAATTCCTTTAAAGTAATGATATCAAAGTGATATATATTCAAGGAGATTTCAAAAAGGAAATGGGGGGGAATGGATGATAAAATGTATTGAGTGTTGTAACTCTGTTGTGATATCTTGGTAGAATACTGAGTGCCAGTACATTTTTGTATATAGCTTTGATGAAATATCTTGAAGAGATTTAGCAAAGTATCTGTATTGAAGAAATACCTCAGTTTAGTTATCAAATCTTTAGGCCTGTCCTGCTACTATACAGAAAAAAGAGATTGTATCAGGTAACTGATTTAAGCAAATGTCTTTCTTTGCCTGAGTATTAATCTGCTCAGTTATTATGGAAGATGAAGTCTCCAGAAACCAACTTCTGGCTAACGTTGGTTTAATTTTACAAATATGTAGATAGTTTATTGTAGATTGATTAGTTTTAAAATCATATGAAAAGATAATGGTAAAATGCAAGGTTTATTTTCAAAATGAAATAGGTAAGAGAGAATATGGTAAAATATATATGTTAAATGCAAACAGTCAACGTTCAGATAACTGAATACATTGTTTTTACACAATATCCCAATCTGTTTAACATAACAGAGTCTTAGCTGAACTGCCTTCTGCATAAACATAACTGTCCTGATAACAATGTTCCAGTCCAGGAGGAAATAGGACAATCTGTGACTAAGATGTTTTTTTGTTGGGAAGTACTTTTTAGTCATTCAGTATAAATATTTTTTATTTGACCAATTTGTCTAGAATTTGACTGCTCTGATTTTGTACTGAGTGTCCAAATCTTCAGATGCAGTTTTATATATAGTTCTCAAACATGTCCAGGCTGTGATTCAGTAAGCTAGCAGTGCCTCATATTATGGAAGACATTTCAGCTTTTAAAGCCTATTTGGGAATGGAATATGCCATTTCCCCTAGGTAGTATTCTCTGAGCTAAAATGATGTACTGGCCAAGTTCCTAGATTTTGTTTTGTTTTGTTTTTCTTAAATACACGAGGAATAAGATAGTACATTCAGCTTTCCAAGATAAGTCTTAACCCCCACTCACCAGGAAAAATAAAATAGGTTATTTTTTTAATTTAAACCCCAGGTATTCAGAAGAGATTTTCTGGGAGCCACAGAAGCATTGACAAAATACTTAGTACCTACTGGCCATTCATTTTGCAAATGTGCCGTAACACATTTGGGTACTATTTTTGTTGTCTATGAAATATTCTAGATGTATCAGTGAAAATATAATTCAGAAATAATTATTAATTGTTTTCATGAAAATGTTTATTTAAATGCATTCATTTTTCAGTTCAGTCTAGCAGATTGGGCATGCTGCTGATCCTGACAGCTAAAGAATATCAGCTGGCAGGTATTAGAAGATGGGCCATTTGTGCCATAGCCTATGCCTCTGGGCAGATAGCCTCTGGGATATCTTCCCCTCAAAGATTAGAATAACCCCAAACTTGTTGCCCTTTTGTAAGGCTTTACAATTTCTTCTTTTTCTGATCTTAGGGTGCTCAATGTATTGAAGGGCTAATTTCTTGGCTTTCCTATCAATTGACCAAGTAGATTGGGCAGGCATATATATTATATTTGATTATTGTTTATTGTTTTATTTGCTTTAGAGTTTTGAATTGTATCAGGGTCATTGATTGAGATGGCTGTAAAAATGGAATTAATTAAAAAATAAATATTATGACTAAAACAAATTTTGTATCTTTTTTAATTAGTGTGGGAATACAATTAGTTGATTTGGGTGACTTAAAATTTCCTGGCAGGATTATCAACTTGGAAACTAAAAGCCCAATTTATTATTTTTTTTACACTGAAACTAACCCAATTTCAACAAGCTTCAAGAGATTGTCAATATAGATGTGAAATGGGTCTGTTATCCAAGAAATTCAAGGTTTTGACCATAGGCGTATGAAATACATGTTGTTTTGTCATGTGGCTATTTTATTTAAAGTATTTAGAAATAAGCACTGTTTACTTTGTAAGCTTTATCCTTAAGGTAAGTGTTCATAAATTAGGAGCTTGAAAAATTCTTACTTATATTTAACTTAGTAAATATCCTTGGAGAGTTCTTGGAGAGGGACAGCATATAAAACCAACCAAACAACCAAACAACCAAATAAATAAATATAATCTACTTAATATAAACATATTCCTTTTTAGAAGTAAATTGATATTACTGTAATCAATAAATTGATTATTATCAGCAGAAGATACCTACAATATTAGATACAATCTTATACCAAGAATTCACTTGTTTTTGAGTGCCACATAGTTGAATAGAAAAGTTCTGCCTTTTTTATTTCTATTTCTCACAAAAAAAATTATTGCTATCTATATAAAGTTCTGAACAAATTTCCACTGAAAATTTAATGTCTGTTTGATTTCAGTCACAATATATTGTACATGTGTCTCAGTGGCGGGTTGTAAATAATTTTGCCACTGGTTTGCACTCTCACGCCTGTGCAGAAGCATCCTGGGTAGGTAGGTAGAGCTTCCTGCCGCCAGAGCTACTGGTTCTAAGAACCGGTCTGAACTACCACTGATATAAATCTTACAATATTGAATTATGTCTATGCGTTATAAACTTTTGAGTACAAGTTTGAGCTTCTAGATGAAACTTAATTTAACGGTTAGCTTAAATTGTACTAACTTATTATTTTCTTTATATTTATCATCAGTATTCTTTTGTTTATAGTTTTATCAAATGTTTGGTCCAAGAATTGCTGTTAGAACAAATATATCATTTTTACCTGTCCTAGTATTGTTACTGAATAATAATATTTTCAAGTGAAATAAATCTCTTAATTGTATGACATTAAAGTATTAACGATTATGAAAAGGTTCTTATACCAATATATAGAGCCCAAAAAAGTATCTGTTTTGAACAACATCAATTTGGAATGCAAACTTTTCTGTAAGGTTTCAAAATACTATACAGTTGGCTGGTATGATGTTTTAAAAAGTAAACACGTATATTTACAAGGCTCACATCAGACTTACCAGCATATTTTAGCTACAATAATATTGACATGAACCAAGTAGCATGGTTGGTATGAGATCTGGTAGTGCCTTTGTAAGTGCTATTGCTATTGCTGTTAAAATAGAAATATAAATCTGTTCCTGGACAAAATCTAAACAATGGGCTGCATAGTCCATATTTATAAACAATATCTTACAATTTTAATTAAATTATTTATATCACTGTTCGCTATTCAGTCAATGCTTACTTTCAGGTCTTAAATTAGGCTCTGATATTAGTACTGAATGTTTCATCTCTTCTAAATTCCTGACAATATTTCTTTTAAAAAAATGAATATTAACACGCATGGCTTATCTGTAAATGAATAGAAATATAAAATTCAGAAGATTGTTTTTTGCATGTTCAAAATATAGTTTTAGAAGTTCTAAAAATGTAATTCAAAAAGCTATGCGGCATACAAGTCTAATGAATAATAATAATAATAATAATAGAGCAAGTCCAGAAAAGAATAAATTATTCTAAGTACAATTACATCACAGTTTCTTGCTGAAATAATACATGATCTAAAATTCACTAAATATATTGTATTAGACATGTTTTCTGGGAGTCAACTTTCTTGGAAAGACATGTAAAATAATTTTAGCAACTTTAGGTAAACTTTAATAGTAGTTTAAGTATTCCATTCTGATACTATCCACTAGGATGGAGGAGGTACTACAGATTTGTGACTTAATTGCCATTTACTGTATTATGTTGTCCTCCTCCTGTTTACAAAACCTGAAGGACATGTCTCATTTATAACTTTGGCATTTTTAGTATCAGTTTGATTTAGCACTTGGGCAGTCCTGTTTTTATTTTATAATACCAATAATTTTGTGTTGTAGTGTAATACTAATGATTAGATGAGGGCATAGTGTTATTTCATCTGAAATATTTTGTTTAAAAACATTGGTTACTTATTAAATTCAAAGGGATTAGATTCAGGGCAAGTTTAGATTTATATTAAGATTGGGTGATACAGGATTTTTTTTAAAAATAATTTCCTAATTATCTTCAGACTGGAACACTTTACTGTTATATGTGAACTCAGTTGTTGGTAAAATGAGTTATGGCTAATGCCAAACTAATTCATCATTACATTGCTATTAAAACTACACACTGTAACTATCTCAGTCTCTTTAAACTAGAGCTAAATAATTCTTAAGAATAAAGATGTATTGCTTGAAATGTTTCAAAGAGGAAAGTATCTTAGGAAACTTATTCTGTGCCTCAAAATCCCTCCCTGATCAATCATTATTAGTTTATAGCAGTGCTTCTCAAATAGTGGGGTGTGCCCTCCTGGTGTGTGTGTGGAGCGATGCCAGAGGGATGTGTGTTTTTCCAGTTGCATGCTGCTCTGAACCTGAAAGAAGGTGTCTAGGTAGGGCGAGGCGGCTGTGTGGGGTTTTTGTTGTTCTTGGCAGGCACTATGATAGCCATGAATGACATGGTGAACCTGCAGGTAGACAAGGATGAGCATCCTCTGCAACTGGGCAAAAGCTTTGAATGGCACCTAAAGCTTTCTTCCACACCATTTGCTGTCAGTGCCCAGCAGAGGCGGCACTTAACGGTCAAGCCAGCGACTACGGTAGTCTATGCCTGCCTAACTGAAAAAAAGCTCCACTGAGTTCAGGATGACTTACTCCCAGGTAAGTGGGTAGAGCAGCCGTCCCCAGCCAATGGTTTGCTTGCAGCTTATAATAAGTAAAATAATAAATATTAACACTAAAATTCCATTGGGGCCCAGATCGGAGAGTTGGGGGCACGTGAAATGTTTATTTCTTCCTCGGAGGGGTGTAACAGAAAATAATTGAAAAGCATCAGTTTATAGTAATCTAGGGGGTTCTTTTTTCAATGCGTCAATATGCATTTTCAATGTTTATCTAAAATAATTTATAAACAGGAGTTCGCCGTACTGAAAGAGCAGGTCCAGCAGTATGTTGGTTGCTCGCTGTCCAATCCGCAGAGGACCGAGCCTAGTCTTTAAAAAGCCTGCTGGATCCACCCCTTCCCCAGAATTCGCTCGGTCCTGCGATCCAGCGGGACATGTGGTGGCTCGCTCATATTTAAAACACCTTCCCTGCGTTCTTTTTTCAATTCAGATAAGTAAAATTTACAATTGCCTTTTTACTTAAAGCTTGCCTTGTTTTCGCGCCAGCCTTACTGGGCTCGGCGCCAAGGGAGAAGCTGCGGCACGGCTATAGTTGCTTTTTTTCAAAGCGCCCTGCTCGCGCTTGTGCCGGATTGTATTTTTTTAACAAAATCTAATTGGCTAGGAGGTTTACCAGCAAGCTAAGGAACTGTATAAAAAGAGCTTTCTCCTCCTGCGGTGTGGGACTCTTTAGCAAGTTTCTCTTGGTTGTCTCCCGGACTTTAGTCTTCCCTCCGTTTGCAAAAAAACGTCGGAGCGGTTTATTTTGGCGTGAAGGCCCTCAGCACCTAGTAATTCCGGCACTTGTGGATTGCCTACACGCGTCCTGCCTGGTGCCATTAAGTCTGCCGCTTGGCCCTGGAGTAAGCTGTGAGACCCTCAGGCTTTTTCTCCCTGGCTAGGCCTCCAAACCAGTGTGCCTTGGTTTACTTTGTTAAGGTTGGCAAGGCCTGCCTCTCTATACTCACTGGCATGAACTCTGGTGCCGACCAGATTGACTTTGAGTTGCAGATGCTCCTGGGCCTAGGAGCAGGGGCCCCTTCCTCTTGGGAACGTTGCCCTATAGAGCTTCTCCCACCTATTTTTGGCTCAAGTCTTGTACCTGAAATTTGTTCAGGCCATGACTTCGTTTCCCAAGAGAGGCACTTCTAAAGGTCCCAGAGAGGTTAGGCCTATTGGCAATGAAATTGAAAATATCCCCCAGGCCTCTTCCTCCTCTTCCTCGGGAGCCCCTATAATGGCTAGACCCACTAGGGCTGAAAAGAGAAGGGACCAAGCTCTACAAATAATGCATGAGAAATCGGCTAAACGTTTAAAAGTGCAGGCCCAAGTGCACGTTAGCCCAGACCCTCCAGAGGCTTCTAAACTGTCTCCCTCGGGTGTCCCTGTGCTTTTTCTGGATGAGCCAAACCTAAACAGACCCCAACCTAACTTATGGGGCTTAGGTCCAGAGGAGCCAGATATTATGATGAAAGATCCCTCCGAGCCAGACCCAACCCAGGCCTACAGGGTATCTCCCTTACCGGTTACCATTACTAACCTTCCTCCAGAGCTTCAATCTATGTATTCTGCTTTATCTCAAGCCATTGATGCCAAGCTCTCGGCTATCAATGTTCCTTCTCTCTCTCGTCCCCTTCCACGCGCCCCTAGGCCCGTGAGCTCTTTCTCATCCTACAGAATCCCAGTTCATGAAGACTCGGATTCCTCTCAGGATGAAAATGATGATATTAACATAGAGGACAAGGATGACCTGTTCCAATGCCTGTCAGAGGATGAGGAATCACAGATCAAGATTCCAACTCCTGCTGCAATTTTTCCAGTCCAACTCTTCAAATAACTTCTATTCAAGGCAAGAGTTGCCACAGGCTTAGCTGGTCAAGATAAACAATCTGTTCCTCCTACAGACTCACCCGAGGAAAATCTGGCATACTTCATGGAGGAACAGGAAGACAATGAGGTCATCCCCATGCCCAAATTGTTCAAAGATGCTCTGCTCAAGCAGTGGGACCACCCGGCTTTCGGCTTCAATCCCACAACTAAAGACAAAAAGTTATATAAGCTTTCTCCATCTTACAAACACCTTCTTGTCTGTCCCAAAGCTGATGAACCGGTAAAAACACTACACTCTGCGGCTGCTATGCCTGGTGAAACATAGGAGGTGTTAAAACCCGAAGACAAACACTTAGAGCAAATGCTCAAAAGATGTTTCCTCGCGTATATCTGGGCCATTAAGAGCGCAGCAGCAGCATCTATCTTCTCTAGAGCTATTCTCTTATGGCTTCAACAGCTCCAGCAGTATATTCCCCCTGATGATCTACGGGGCCAACAGGATTTCAATAAGGTTTGTTCAGCGGCCCAATATGTACCGCATGCTACCTTGCAATCATCAAAATTTGCAGCAAGGTCAGTAGCGGCCTCAACGACAGCCAGAAGACTTCTATGGCTTTGCCCTTGGCAGATGGGAGTGAGGCAAAAATGGCAGCTAGCCATGGGTCCTTTGAAGCATGACATTTTATTTGGCGACCTCTTGGACCCCCTTCTCACTGAAACCGCTGACAAAAAGAAAGTTTTGGGGCCCACCAACAAGAAGGCCATCAAAACTCAACCTTTTCAACGTCCCAGTCATCAACAGGATCAAGGCTTTGCTTTCCAGAGAAACTCGGGTCAGTATTCCCCTCGTTTTCACTCCCAAGCTGGCAGAAACCCCAGGGGTAGAGGATCCCATTTTCAAAGAGGTTCCTCCTCGACCAGAACTTTCAGAAAGCCCAGATGGTGATCTCCATTCTACTCCCATTGGGGGGCGTCTGGCTTGGTTCTCTTCCAGCTGGCACCGTTCCTGTAAGGACCCCTGGGTTATTTCTACTGTGGAATGGGGATTCCAGTTGGGAGTTTATTCTCATGCTTCCTAAATGTTTCATTTCATGCCCATCCCCCAGATCTTCTCCATCTCGTCTCCGAATGGAGGAAGCTATTCAACATCTGTTGTCTATCAGGGCTATCCAACCGGATTCCTCTTCCCAAAGAGGTCTGGGCTTCTACTCCATCCTCTTCATGGTCCCTAAGACGTCTGGAGGATGGAGGGTCATCTTAGACCTTAAAAGTTTAAACCAGTTCATTAAATATAGGAAATTTAAGATGCATTCCTTGTTATCCATCCTAGCCTCTATCCATCCAGGAGACTTTATGGTCTCCTTGGATCTGACGGAAGCCTACCTCCACATCCCTATTGCTAAGGGCCACAGGCAATTCCTACCTTTCGCCTTCCAGGGCAAACATTATCAGTATAGGACCATGCCTTTTGGGCTGTACTCGGCTCCTCGAGTCTTTACCATGCTGCTAGGCGCCCTGGCGGCTCATATTCGAGCCATGCCCATTCATATTTTATGGTATTTGGATGACATATTAATTCACGGCTCCTCTAAAGAAGGTACCTTTTCCGACCTCAATATTGCCATGTCTATCCTACAGGATCATAAGTTTTCCATTAATTTCAAAAAAAGTCAGCTCCATCCCTCTACTTCTATTCAACATCTGGGAGCTATCATAAATTCAGATCTCTCTCAAGTCTTTCTCTCTACTGAGAGAAAAATCAGTATTAAAGAGCTTATCTCCCAGATAAGGTCTCAGAAAAGGACTACCATCGTTACCCTGTCTTCCCTACTGGGAAAGATGGTGTCCTGCATTGGTATTATCCCATGAGCTCACCTTCACGCCAGGGATCTCTAATGGCTTCTGTTACCCTTCCAGAGATCGGGGAAGAACAACTCGGCACGCCTCATCACTGTTCCGACCAAAGTCCTAAGATCCCTTACGTGGTGGACCTCCCCCACTCTGGACAAGGGATCCCCCTTCAGGTGTCCAGATCAATTTACCATCACCACAGATGCCAGCCTAACAGGCTGGGGAGCCCATGCTCAGGGCTTGATAGCCTAAGGCATGTGGTCAGCGGAGGAGGCTTCCAGACCTATCAACTGGCTGGAATTGAGAGCAATGTCGTTAGCCCTAAAACAATTCAAACCTCACATCATCAATCAACATGTACTGATTCTCACGGACAATATAGCTACAAAGAGCCATATTTGCTGACAAGGGGGTACCAGGTCCAAGGCCCTGATGAGGGAAGCCCTGAAACTGGGTCTCTGGGCAGAGAGACATCTACAGTCCCTGTGGGCTGACCACATATCGGGAGTTCTCAATGTGCAGGCAGATTGGCTCTCCTGGTCGACTCTGGATCCAGGAGAGTGGAGCCTTCATCCGGCTCTGTTCTGGCAAACCTGCCTCAAATTCGGTCACCCATCGCTAGACCTATTTGTGACCGTGACCAACATTCAACTCCCTTGATTCTACTCCAGGTTCCCATCCCCGGGAGCGGAGGCAACGAATGCACTCAGTCTCCTGGCCTCGAGGGCTGCTTTACGCTTTCCCTTTAATTCCAATTCTCCCAGACGTGATCCACAAGATCATCCTCGAGAAGGCCTAGGTGATCCTGATAGCTCCTCACTGGCCACGCCGGCCCTAGTTCGCAGACCTACAAAGTCTGTCCGCCCAGGACCCCTGCCGACTCCCCGTTTTGGAGGATACGTTGCAGCAGGGGGCCTCTCATGATTCAGATCCGGAGTGGTTCCACCTCACCGCTTGGCTATTATCCGGCGCGACCTAGATCTGTGAGGCTACGACCCGGCCACTATAGAAATAATTCTGAAAGCAAGGAGAGTCCCCACCAACAGAATTTACGACCACACCTGGTCCAAGTTTCACCAATGGTGCTCACAGGAAGATCTATTCCCCCTGTCCATTCCCATTCACAGAATCGTAGCCTTCCTTGCGAAAGGTTTCCATCAAGGCCTCTCAACCAGCACCATTCGCCGTCATCTAGCCACTCTATTTTCGGTCCTAGCAGGACCTTGCAGACAACCACTCCGCTCTTTCCCGGAAATTCAAGAATTTCTAAGAGGTATTTCGAACCTCAGGCCTTCCAAGGTTCACAGATGCCTGTCCTGGGACTTACCATGGGTTCTCCATTCCCTCACTCAGGCACCATACGAACCCCTAAGGTCAGCATCCTTCAAGTACCTATCTTACAAGGTAGCATTCCTGGTGGTTATAACATCTGCCCAACGCATCTCAGAATTGGCAGCCCTATCCATTCGGCAGGATCTATGCCAGTTCCATACGGACAAAGTAGTCCTGCACCTGGACCCCACCTTTCTACCCAAGGTCTGTTCCATGTTCCACAGATCCCAGGACATTGTGTTGCCTTCATTTGGTTCCAATCAGAACCATCAGCTTACGGTCAGATGGCACACCTTAGATCTCACCAGAGCTCTGAGAATCTATATCCAACGGACAAGACCCATTCGGAGGTCGGAAGCCGTATTCGTGGCCTACCATCCCAGATCCCTGGGTTCCAAGGTATCCTCAACCTTAATAGGTCGTTGGATCCGAGGGACTATCTCAAAGGCTTATGAGTCAGCTTCTCTCAGCATACCCATAGGTATAACGGCACACTCCACAAGAAGTGCAGCCACATCTGCCACATGGGCAACTCAAGTTCCATTGGAAGAAGTCTGCAAAGCAGCCACTTGGGCCTCTCCAAACTCCTTTCATAAGGCATTACAAAATTGACTCTTACGCTTCAGCGGATGCTGCCTTCGGCAGAAGAGTCCTCCAATCCATTATCTCTCATGATAGCGAAAATCCCTCCCTAGGGACTCATCTATTGGGTATGTCCCATGTGACTGCTGGACCCGCTCTTTCAGTACGGAGAATAGGCATTGACTGCTTACCTGAACGCCTCTTCTTGTATGCTGAGCGGGTACAGCAGTCACTTCCCTCCCTTTTTCTATTCTAACTGGTTATATCCTTTAACCTGCTTTTTTCCTATCATGAGAGTTGAGCACTATTTGAACCAACACACTTGAGCCTAAGTCTACGGATTCGCGAATTCTGGGGAAGGGGCGGATCCAGCAGGTTTTTTAAAGACTAGGCTCGGTCCTCTGTGGTTTGGACAGCGAGCAAACCACGTGACTGCTGTACCCGCTCAGCGTACAAGAAGAGGCGTTCATGTAAGCAATTGACGCCTATTTACTGAGAAAAGATAGCATAATTTTAATTGTAACATAAGAATCCATTACATCCTGTTCTTTAGTCTGTCTTTATATATTGTGTAACATTACTCAGGAGTCTTGTTTATTCTCTCAAAAAAAGCTATTAGATAAACTTATTTTGCAAAAAGCATGTAATTTTCAAAAATACTTTAGACATAAAAGCATTTTTAATGTTACTGTAGCCAAACTCTAAACTAACATTGCTGTAGATACATATAACCTTGGTCCAAAAACCCAGGAATTAATCCAGTATTTGAAAGGCTGCCACAAAGCAAAGATGATCAATTTATTTTCCAAAGCACCAGAGGGCAGGACAAGAAACAATGATGGAAACTAATTGAGGAAAGAAGCAACTTGGAATTAAAGAGAAACTGCCTAATAGTGAATGACAACCAGTGGAACTGCTTGCCTTCAGACATCGTGGGTGCTTTATCACTGGAAGTGTTTAAGAAGAGAATGGACAGTCACTTGTCTGAAATGGTATAGGACAGTGATGATGAACTTTTTTTGGTTCATGTGCCAAAAGGTGTGTGTAAATGTGTGTGTGTGCTATCTGTGTGCATTTGCCCACACCCCTTCCCTCCCCCCTGTGCTGCCCCCCGCGCATGTACACAGGCCTCTCTGAAGCCTGGTAGGTTAAAAAAAAATGCCCAAATGAGCAAACTGGAAGTTAGGGAAAATGCTGTTTTTAGCATTCTGTTTTTTGCACTCTGGAGCTTTAGGAAGCTTCCCTGAACCATCCAGAGTGCAAAAAACGTGCACAACGGTAAACCAGAAGTGTGTTTCCGAACTTCCGGTTTGTCCTTTGACAATTTTTTTGTTTCCACGGCTTCAGGGAAGCTGAAGTGTTTCTCAAGACTGAAAATCAGCTGACGCACCGGAGCCGAAGCATGGCAAAATCTCACATACCCTCTGATTTGGCTCCTTGTGCCACCTGTGGCACGCATGCCATAGTTTCGCCAACACAGGTATATGATCTCCTGTTACAGCAGGGGAATGGACTAGAAGAACTCTTAATGTCCATTCCAGATTCTGTTCCTATTCCTATTTCTATTCTAATGTTCAACTCATAAGAGGGCCCTTGTTTTATTCAGATTTAATGGTTTGTTGTCATCGTTGATTAAAGATTTAAAAACAATACTTTTCAAGAGCATCTCTGCTCATGCTGCACCCAATAAGTTAAACCATATACTTTTATACATCCTGATGTGATGATTTAATAATAACTTTTCAGAGTCATCAGTCATTCAGAAAAGGATTTTTTTTTTGGTAGGTGATAGATCAATTGTAGTTCCTTAAAAGTTATAAATTTTTGTTTAATTGCTATTGCCAACTGCCATGTTTAATGTTTCTATATCATTTGCAATACTATTTGTGTATGATTTTAATTTGTATGGGCCTTCAAGTAAATGTTCCTAATGACTGCCTGGATTAGCCTTTGCAGTTTTGGCAAGATTTTAGAAATGGTTTTCCATTTCCTCCCAGTGAGGGAGCAGGGAGATAGAGGGGAAGGAAGGAGGGGGAAGGAGGAAGGAAAAGAGAGTGCTGGCTTTTACACTAAATGCTGACTTTTACACTAAAATTCAGTCTCCTGGTTTCTGGATCAGTACCTTATTACACTAAAATGGCTGTCTATAATTCTATTTACTTAGTCTAAAATAGCTTTTAATAGATAAAGCTTTTCGTAAAGCACATTTTCAGGTATTTATTATGCATTTCTTTATACAAATTGTCAGTTTTTATTTTACTTTATAAAATAATATTTTAGAAGACTAAATAAAATAAGGATAGTTAGATGCAGCATTGTTGTCCTTTCTGTTTTTTGGTAAAATAAAGATATATTTATGCTGTAATAAAAACTTGCAGCATTTTCCCACTAGTTCTTGTTAATAGCCATCCTTTCCATTGGGGCCAAGAATATTTAATCCTGCAATGCTGACATATATAGCGCAGAGCCATGTCAGCTACAGCTGTTTCCAAACATCAGTAACAAAATTATAGATAGGTTTTGAAGCTTCCATTGTGGAAATAAATACATCTGGGGATTCAACTTGCTGACGGTGTTTATGTAATTTAATCTTACCATCTGGAAGAGAGTAAACATTTTTCAGAAAATTAAAATTAAAAAAATAAACCTCTTGTGGTTTAAATTTAGTTAACTTTATTAAAATGTAAAATTACAAGTTCATTAGGCTATGCATGGAAGGTTATTATTCAATACCATTTAGACCATGACTTGATACCAATTTGATTATTAAAAAAATATTTGAGATCATTTGTTACAATTTTTAAAAAGTTACATCAAGAACTGGCTAAATTTCTGTTTTATAAAATGCAGGATGATTATGTTTATATTAGACTGTTCCTTCAAGTTTTGAAAGTAGACGAAAATACAAAACATTCTCAGTAATTCCAATGACTTTAGGTACATTTACAATGTAATCTTTACAGGAAAATTTATTGGTGATTAACTAAGTTCAGTCTGTTAAAAATAAACATACATTAATATTCTTTATTTTGCAACAGCTTTAAATTGATTTCTCAATTTCTATGTTTTTTTATTGTTTTTCTTTCCAAACATCTCAGTTATAACAAAAGTCTTTAGGCAAAGTAAATGACTTAATTTATTCTAACATAAGTCTTTTCTGGGAATATAGATTTTGAATTTTTAGAATATTAAAAAAACTGATACATTTGTGCTTTAGTTCTTGATTTTTAGTGATATTTTCTTTTATTTACATGCTGACTATCTCATCCAGAATAGAATAGAATTATTTATTGGCCAAATGTGATTAGACGTACAAGAAATTTGTCTTTGGTGCATATGTTCTCAGTGTACACAAAGAAAAAATAAAATACATTCATCAAGAATCGTACAACACTTGGAGATAGTCATAAGTAATCAAATCGTACTAGGAAACAAAACAATATAAATTGTAAAGATACAAGCAACATGATTATAGTCAGAAATTGGAAGAGAGCTACTAGGAAGAATGAGAATAATAGTAAAATAGTTTTAGCGAATAATTTGTGGGAATTAGTTGTTTGACAGAGTGATTACATTCGAGAAAAAGCTGTCCTTGTGTCTAGTTGTATGCAGTGCCCTATAGCGTTGTTTAAGTGTGGAAGTTGAAATAATTTATGTCCAGGATATGAAGGGTCTGTAGATTTCTTTCCTCTTTTTGACTTGTGCTATAACAGGTCCTCAATGGAAGACAGATTGGTAGCAATTGTTTGTTCTGCAGCTCTGTCTTGTTTGGTTGCAGAGCCAAAGTGGATAGTTATAGAGATACAGATGACAGACTCTACAATTGCTCCGTAGAACTGATTTAGCAGCTCCTTGGGCACTCTTTTTTGTGCTTTTTGGTGACATTTTTGATGTTAGTTGTCCATTTTAAGTCTTGAGTCTGAGCAGCTTACAAAGATTAAAACCAGTCAATATTAAAAGAAAACAATAACAACGAAACATTTACATCTGCCTATGCAAGGTCTTTAGGTGGACAAAAATGCCAGTCTGAATATATAACTGACTATGTAATGAATTCTAATAATGATAGCTTATTTATTTATTTATTTATTTATTTATTTATTTATTAGATTTGTATGCCGCTCCTCTCCGCAGACTCGGGGCGACTCACAGCAGTGATAAAACAATATACAATAACAAATCTAATATTAAAAGTCTAAAATAACAATTTAACATTAAAAGTCTAAAAAACCCCTTATTTAAAAAGCATACACACAGTCATACCATACATAAAACTACATAGGCAAGGGGAGATGTCTCAGTTCCCCCATGCCTGATGGCAGAGGTAGGTTTTAAGAAGTTTAGGAAAGGCAAGGAGGGTGGGGGCAATCCTAATCTCCAGGGGGAGCTGGTTCCAGAGGGTCGGGACCTCCACAGAGAAGGCTCTTCCCCTGGGTCCCGCCAGCCAACATTGTTTAGTCTACGGGACCCGGAGAAGGCCAACTCTGTGGGACCTAACCGACCGCTGGGATTCGTGCGGCAGAAAGCGGTTTCGCAGATATTCTTAGCATTAAAATAATAAAAGATGGGGGGTGGGGGATAGAAACATTAAGACCGTGCATCTTCTCTCAATCTTCCAACCATGTCCAGAGAGACACCCCACCCAATTAGGGTCCAAGGCCGGAATCAGATCTTCAGATCCTTATATAAGATCAGGAGAGTTACCTCCTCTATGCCAACATGGGTGGGGCAGGCCAAACCCATTGGGGTGAGGTATTTCCTCAGATAGCCTGGACCATGGCATGCAGGGTTTGAAAGATTATAACTTAAACTTTGAATTGCACCCAGTAGCATACTAGCACCCAATGCACTTCATGCAACTGTGATGTAACATAGGCTAGTCTGGGCCTCCTGAGAATTGTCTGCTCTGGCCATTCTGCACCAGTTGGTGTTTCCAAATACTCTTCATGGGTAGCTCCCTGTGGAGGAGATTGTAATAATCTTGGCATGAGATGTCTTGGACCTGAGTGACTGAGCGCAGGGAATTCTGATCCAGCAAGTGGTGCGCAATTAAAAGTTTTGCAAAAGCTCTCCTAGGCACGACTGCCATCTAGTCTTTGAGCAGGAGTCGTGCATCCAGTAAACCCCCAAATTGGATACAAGGTTTGTCTATCGAGTAGTGCACCCAGAATTGAATATGTTAAAGTTCCAGTTATAATATGTTTCCATTCTTAACATGAATTCAAATAACAGGCTACATGATTTTTAGATCATATAGGCAGCTTTTCAAATAAATAAATTTGAAAGTAAGAAACTATGGAAGTACATTTTCCTGTTAAACATTAATAGTAGTGTCATGGGTGCTGAACACAAATAGAGAAATCTTGTTTTCCGTTTATGAAATAAAGAATCCTTTTGCAGGTTTACTCTAAGTAACAGTTAATCAGTGAACATGACTTCTTTATTGCTTTTATATATGTTACTGTATCATATTAATTTATAAAAAACCCAAAATTATTGGAAATCAAATAGAACTTCAATAAAAAGAAAAACAAATGCTTTATATCTTGGAACATAATTAGAAAGAAAAGCATAATCTACTTTGAATCTAATTCAAACACAGTTTGGGCCATGAGTTCAGTATTATGCATATTCTTGGGTAACCTATTGTCTTCAGTTTTCTTCATTATTATTATTATTATTATTATTATTATTATTATTATTATTATTATTATACTATTTTCCCTAGCTGCTTCTCAATTCTGCTGTCCCCTGGGATTGTGATGTTGATAATCCATACTTTATTTTTCTCCACAATCAGGATGTCTGGTATTATTATTATTATTATTATTATTATTATTATTATTATTATTATTATTATTATTATTATTATTATTATTATTATTATTTAGATGCTATTTATCATGCAGGAGAACAGGGATGTTGTGAGGATTATGGATCAATGTGGCAACAAGAAGCACTTAACATCCCTGAGAATGAAAATTCCTGTCAAGATTAAATTATCTTTTGGGGGCTGATTTTACATATATGCTCAATTGTTTGATAAAAAGAAGGGTTATAAATTTTGTCAAATAGTCACTATAAAATCAGTAGAAATACTATGCAAGATTATTATATGGACAGATTATTATATGGACAGCAGCCGCCCCGAGTCGGGGCGGCATACAAATCTAATAAATTATTATTATTATTATTATTATTATTATTATTATTATTATTATTATTATTATTATTATTTACGTTAGAAAAAGAATAACATATTTTGGAATAAATACTCAAACAAGACTATATATAATTTTCTTAATACTATATAAAACAATTAATTTAACTCAGCCAACAAATGCTCTTTGAAACTGCACTGAGGTTTTAAATTTGAGGATTTTAGCATGAGGTTATCCTAATATTTTGCTTAAGTTTATATTCATTACCATATTTTTCGGAGTATAAGACGCACCATTTTACTCCCCAAAAGAGGGTGAAAACTTGGGTGTGTCTTATACACTGAATGTAACCCCACCTAGCCACCTCCAAAGAGTAATTTACCTCCATGCAGCAATTTACCTCCTTGCGGCAAACAGTAGCAGAGCCTGATTAGCACAAACCACTGATTATCTGCCTCCTGACACTCAGGTGATTGATTGAAGTTGCCATCAACTCACAGAGACAAATTGCTGCAGGAAGAGGCAAAGGCTAAAACTGGCTGTTTGTTTTTTGTTGCAAGGAGGTAAGTCAATAACTATAAATGCCTATAGAATGTTCAAATTATTAGATTTATTTTTTAAAGACTGCCTTATTATTGTTCTAGATATCTTAACAAAATGAAGAAGCTTTTTAAAATAAACGCTTGATTTGAAGAGGCCCAGTGCTATTGTATCTTCTTTTAAATAGCAGAGAATACCGGTACTTCCAGAAAGCCACATCAATTTTAAAGATCTGTAAAAGTACAATCTGAAATGTCCTGTTTTAGTATTAAATATTAGTATTAAGATAAGACAGCTGAGTTAAACCCTGACTTAGTCATGCTTGGAGTAATTCTATTTAAATAATTGAGAGGTGTAAGTGTGATTACATCTTAGAAAGGTTTCTGGGATTAATATATTGTCATAATGTACATTTCTCCAATTCTTTGCTATTTCTATGGGTCAGGCTCACATGCACAGAAATACACAGCAAACAGTGTATATCATCTGTGCTGTTTGCTGTTTGGCAAATTGCTAGGAGGCAGAGGTCTTTTTTTCTTGTTTTCCTTGTTTTTTCCTTGTTAAGGTGCATCTTGTACTCTGGTGCATCTTATACTCAAAAATACAGTATATATGTAATTTCCAATTTTATATTTAAAAGTTCCTCTTTGTAACGTTGTAATGTATAAAATATTGTAGTAAAACAGTAGTTGATTGTTAAAATAGTTTCCCAAATATATTACTAGTAAAAGGTGCTAATAACTGGTAGAGATAAATCAGTATGGAATGGATTCTAAAGCAACATCTATGTCAATAAATATACCTGCTTTACAATGCATCTGAATTCAAAGGATTTGCCCAGCTTTAATCTCTGTGTTTGAAATGGAAATTAATTAGTAAAAGATGACTGCTGACATAATAGTTGTCCACATTTTTTTTCATATTTCTCTGATGATTTTATAGTAGTGGGGACAGATTGATATTGTCCCTATTTCTGCTTGTTGTCCCCAAGAGTAGGCAAAGAGATGACATAAAATACTCTTTAAGATTTTGACTTGATCCTTTGTGGAAATTCCCAATATAGCTACAACAAAATCCATAGAGAATTATCTGTACTTTTGCAAGTACACTTAATTCCTGCTACAGAATTTAATTAATAATGGGATATGATTAGTCCATTAGAGTTGGGTGGCTTATAAATTATTATTTTTTTAAATGGACAAGAGCTGAGGATTCAGCACAGTTCTATCAAAATATGGTACTTCTTTGATGAAATGCTTTTGGATTTTAGTGTGATAAGTATTACTGCAAGCATTAAATGCCAACCAGCATTTTGCATTCATGCAACTTTGTCACCCAATACAAAAAAACAACAACATTGTGTTTAGTTACCCAAATGTTAGAAATATATCCAATGTAGAGTTTCTGTTTTGGTTTCTGCATTTGGTTTTGCAAAGAGAAGAATTACTTTTGACACTGAAAGGAACTCTAATTGTTAAACTTTATACAAAGATTTATCAGGAAATGACGACTTTCCAAACAATCCTTTATTCAGCCATTATTTTGAATTGGCAGAAGACTCTTTAGATTAAATTGATGCCCATTACAGAGCAAAAAACCTAAAGTCTCTTATACTAAAAAAGGTAAGTTTTAAGTTTCTTATTTCCTGCTGTTCTGTTCGGGTCGTATGTGACCCGAAACCAAATTTGAGTCCCCTGTAAAATATTTTCCCTGCATATCTGAAACTTGAAATTTCATGACTTTTCATCATTTCAGGGGTTCTCTCTATGAGAATTTTTTTTTGGGGGGTGGGGGGCTTAGTTTTTGCTGGGCAAAAAAACTTCCTAATGTTATGTTCGGGTCACATACGACCCGGACCGAAAACTCTTCATTTGAAGTGCTTATGTTTGGTCAATTTGAAAACTTTTTTCACTTGGAAAGTAGTCTGAACATTTCTGCACACAATGATATGAAAATTGAAATGAAAAAAGTAAATCTTATTGGTTTATTTTGCGGATATAATGCATGCGCCCCCCCCGTTTTTGTGAATTTTTTTCAATTTATGGATAGTTTTGCTTGCAAAATCCATTCTATTTTACTAAAGTTGGTGTGGGATTGGTATTATACTGGGAACATTTTATCTAGATGAAAATAGTTTTTAAATTAAATTTTATTTATGAATTAAATTTATGCTGTATTTTCAGGGAGAGTTGTCATTCATGCAGCTGCTTTTGTATTATATATAGCAGCATGCTCACAGTTATCTAATGATAGTGTTATAGGCATCTGGCTGCTATTGCCTGAAGTAGTATGACATTACTAGTACTTGAAAAATGAAAACTAAATATGAAAGTATATATATTCTTCAAGTTAAGCATGACTTCTGGCAACTTCATGAACATACCATTGTACTTATTCTGAGTAATCTCAGTATAGATAATATTTGTATTGCTGTCTTCTGTATTTATTTTTTTAAATTTTCTAGTTAAATTTATAGTATTATCTTGTGATATATAAATCCAAAAACTAACTAGCCAAATAATGGATTTAACTTAATAAAATGCAGTAAAATTAAACGCTTGGTAAAATTGCAAAAATACAATTGCTTTAAAATGATCATAAAATATTTTTTGGATTTATTTATTATTTCTATAGTCACTCACTCGACTAAGTGATTTACAGACTGATATTCCAGTTATGGCTGAAATGCCTTAATCCACAAATATAAAAATGTTAGCATTTTCAAATTGTGACTTAAAAATTAAAAATATTAATTTGAATTAAATGGAGGATTGAATGTCATACCATCATCATTGGGCTATGGAAATATTTTCAGGAAGTACTTTGATTGCCTGTACTATTGCTCCTCAAACTACAAAGCAACTATTTAAACTATTGCATTTAAATTAAATTGCAACTATTTAAAAGCTTTGTATGGGTGCTTCAAAACTTCTGGGCCAGCCCACAAGTGGTGCTTAACAGCAAGAGAAGGCCCAGAGCACCTGTCCTGGCTTTGAAACAAAGTGTTGCTCTTAGTTACAGGTCATGTGTTGATTTATTATTGAGTGTACAATTGTATAATTGTTAGCTTCACAGCTTAAATAATATCTAGCAACTTTTGTTAACACTAGTGGCAGTAATCAATTATTTAATATATTTATATGGGTGGTCATTCAATGTGACTGGATAGCACAGAACCACTGAATGAAAAATACATACCACTAAAAAAAAAAAGATGATAACCAGCACTAACATTATTTATATATAACCAATTTAGAACTCCAGTTTGGAACTTTACTCATTCTAATTAAGTGTGAAATCAAGGTCAACTGTATATTGGGCGAGGAGAACATTCCAAAGGTCTCTCAACACTGGGACAAAATCCTGACAGTTTAATTTTGGTCACCAATTATTGATATACTTAGTGAATGCTACATTGAAAAAATTAGGAATCAAAGATGCATGAAATTTCAAAGATATGAACCTATCAAGACTGTGGCTAAAACACGAAGGGGGGGGGGTTCTTCTTAGCATAATTCATTCTAGAATTTTTGTCATAGCTATTGTATCAATTATGAATTGCCCCGAGTTGTTGAAAAATGGTGGACAGAGAATGGAATATAGAACTTTGAATGTAAAAGAATTTTATCAGTTCTTACATATTACATATAGTGATATCTCTTCTTAACGAACCCCTCGTCATACAAACTTTTCGAGATATGAATCCGGGGTTTAAGATTTTTTTGCCTCTTCCAAACTATTTTCACCTTACAAACCCGCTGCCGCCACTGGGATGCCCTGCCCCCGGACTTCCGTTGCCAGGCGAAGGCTCCCCTCATTGGGAAACCTTACCTCTGGACCATCCGTTGCCAGCGAAGCACCCATTTTTGCGCTGCTGGGAGTCCCCTGAGGCTCCCTTCCATGGGAAACCCCACCTCCGGACTTCCGCATTTTTGCGATGATGCAGGAGGATCCCAGCATCGCAAAAACGGGCGCTTCACTGGTAATGGAAGTCCGGAGGTGGGGTTTCCCAGCGAGGGAAGCCTCAGCGAAATCGCAGCATCGAAAGTACCTCAGATCTTAAATTAACACGTGAGAACTTCCCACATACATACTGACTTCTCAAATTAAACTAGTTTCTTAGCTGGTCAGTGATGCATAATTTTGTGTATCAGAATAAATTTTAAAATTGTACTCTCTCAACTTGATTCTGTGCTGTTCATTTATTTATATAAATATTCATATTGAATATGTTAAATATTCATATATTTAAAAATGGAACATGTTCAGAAAATGGAGTAATGCTTTATCAATTATTCTTTAGTGTATTGGAATGCAATTTTGAGATCAGAAATCTAGAACTCTGTAATGCAACATGACTAATGGAAAACAAACGTATTCATGTAATGAATATAGAAATCCGTGATAAAATTTATTTGAAATTTGAAATTAATGAAGGCCATGTGGTCTTCTAGGATCAATTCTAGTTCTTTGTTAAAATATTGGTCAAAAGTTTAAACCTCCATGTATTAACATTATTCAAACTATTGTGAGATATGTAGTCTTCACCTTATAGTTCGATGAATTTGTAGATATTTTTACTTTCAAATTAGAATTAAATTTATCTGCTCTTTTAATAAGGCAGGACTTCCCAAACTGTCATCTCATTTATGAAACACCCGATTCTTAATTTCCTTTTCAAGTAACATCATTCTAGAGCATGAGTATCAAACTCACATCATCATGGTGTTGTCATGTGACATATTGGGACCTTTTTTCACTTTGCTAAACAAGGCATTGCATGCCGAATCGACTAGACCAAATACATTTTTCTCCAATGCCATCACTCTGCTAAACACCTAATTCCCAAAGAACTATCTTATGTCTAAGCATGTATACCATGTAGTAGGGCTGTATTATTATTATACTTCTTATCTTTCCTATTACCTCTCTTATAATTATCATTTTGTTGATTTATGATTTTATTTTATGATTTATGATTATTTACTTTTTTGCATTGAGAACTTATGCACCAGACTCAAATTTAGCCAATAAAGAATATTCTATTCTCCATTGACTCTGGAAGGAGAGTCCATCATGGGTTGTTAACCAATCCTATTGGTAGAGACTGAGTTAATTTAAATAATTAATTAACTGGCACCGCCCCCTTAGCAGCCCCCCCATGAGCCAGTTTTAAAAACTCAGTCTAAGTGTAGAGATGTTTGAGTTTTTCCTTCTGAGTTATCTTGTGTTAATTAGACACATATAGTTTAAATAAAATTGATTAAATTAATTGATTATTTAATTAATTAAATTCTTTACCGTTTTAATGTTTTTTTCTTGTGTTTTCTACAGGTGCAGGACAGTTTTCCTGTAAGGGGTCTCTGCCCTCCGTGGGCACTCCCCCACCGTTTTTTCTCCTCGGGGGCCCCTTCCCTCAGCGGGTACCACCCCAAGCGAGGAGCGACGCAGCCTGGGGTCCCTGACCTCCGAGGCCAGACCCGGCTGCCAGCCGAAGGTGGGGGGGTCCGCCCCCCCCACTGGGAGGCTTGGAGGACGCTCCGATTGCCCGAAAGACTTGTATTTGAAGAAGCTGGCTGGGCGCCAGCGCCTCTCAGCTGTTCGGCGGGGCGAAAAAAAGCCGCCGCCGAAGCCGCCGCCGCCGCCGCCGCTCTCTGGAAAGCCGAATCGGCGAAAAATAAAGAGCAGAGCCATCGGGCGGGCAGGGCTGGCTATGAGGAGGCTGATTGCCCTGGGGGGGTTGCCCCCCCATAGGGGAAACGCGGGAATCCAGCAGCACTAAAGGTGCAGTTTGCCTCAGAGGATTACCCGCGCCCGCCATTTTCTTGCTGGGCGGGAAAGTTGCTCTCCGCTCAGTTGCTGGGCGCGAACAACTCAAGCTGGGCTAATCTGCGCATGCGCGAAGCCCAGGGCTGTCAGATCGCCATTTTTGTGCTTAGTGTATGTGGACAGAGCTGTCAGATTCGTTCTCCAACGAGTGAGTACAATGGAAGATCAATCGCTTCCAGTGAAAGTGTCCTCTCCTAGCGCAGCTCCCAAGGCCAAGGCTAGATCTAAGGATAAAGCCAAAACCCAGCATTCCTCTTCCTCGCTTAAGGAAGCTGAAAAGCGGATTCAAGCTTTGGAGAAGAGGTTGGAGGCCCTTCACACCCCCTTGACCATCTCTCCTCTGCGCAATATTTGCCCCTGGCCAGGGACACATCAGTGCCTCATCCCACTATAAGGCCAGCAGAGGTGCTGTCAGACCGCGATTGGTCTCCAGACAGGCAGATGTCAACTATGCCTCAGGTGCTCCCTTCTCCTGGTCCTATTCAGCCTAGGCCAGGGTCAGCAAGTCAGTCTCTAAGGAGCGGCCAGGGACCCTCAGCCACCTTCACGCCAACAGCAGCGGGGCTTCGTGGTCCACCTGAGCATTGGGCTTCTACAGGGGTTAGGCCTCTACCAGATACTTGGCCTCAGATGTCCCCTTCGGTTCAGGATTTAATTAATAATGCCTACACTCAGGGGATGGCGGCGGGGGTGCAACAAGTTACGCAGCAGCCTCGCCAGGTGCAATCAAAAAACCTGTGGTGCGCACCGCCCCCCTCAGGCTTGGGGTCTTGGGCTGAGGAGGCCAGCCCGTCAGAGGAAATTGAAAAAGACTATGAGCTCTCTGATGATGAGACACCACCAGAACAGCCTGTGGCTGCTGGGCTCTTTAAGGCCTCAACTTTCAGAGTATTGCTTCATAAAGCAAAACAGACTGTCGACTTGCCAGGCCCTGAAAAAGCAGCAGACCCCTCAGATGGGACAAAACCGGCTACAGTCCTCTTTAAAGAACCCCAGCCTGAGTCAGAGCACATCCCATCCTCTGATATCATCCTGCAAAGTGTCAAAAGACCCTGGCAACATCCAGCTGCCGCTCAGGGTCCCTCTGCAGTAGAGAGAAGATTCTACACATGTGATGAGGAGGTAGAGAAATTATTGGAATTCCCTCCTATAGACCAGCCTGTCATGCAGCTGATTTCTAAGTCTTTAGTGCCCTCTGAGACAGGCGATAGCCTAAAGCCTGAGGACAGAAAGGCAGAGGTGTTGATCCGGAAAACCCACCAGATGGCGAGCTGGGGATTTCGAGCAGCGGCGGCTGCTTCCTTTTTCACCCGAGCATCTATTGTCTGGCTGCAGGAGATGCAGGCCAGACTTGGACCAGATGAGGGTCGCTTGCGACAGGATCTTGGGAAGCTGTTGGCAGCAGCGGAGTTTTCAGCAGACGCCACTCTGCATGCTGCCAAGTTTTCGGCCAGGAGTATGGCAGCAACACTTTCATCAAGGCGCCTACTCTGGCTGCGGAGCTGGCCAGCGGACCTCAAGTCCAAATGGAACCTGGCCTCGGCTCCTTTTCAAGGAGAAAAGCTTTTTGGGGAGGCGTTAGATCCAGTCCTTGTTGAAGACAAGGATAAAAGAAAGTCCCTCCCCAGAGCCTACCGGCGCCAAGAGCGTCGTTATACTCCCTACCAGCGCAGGCCGTCCTTTCGGTGGGACTCTTCTGCTCCAGCGGGTCAGAACGCAAGACCCTACTCTCAGACCCCATATAACTCCAACACGTTCCGGGGAGATAAAGCGCCCTTCCAGGATCGCCAAAGAGGGTATCAACAGTCGAGACGCCCCTTTCGTGGCGGCCAGAGGGGCTTCAAGCGCTCTAAGTGACTCTCTTCAACAACCCCTGGGAGGAAAACTTCGGTTTTTCGAAGCCGCCTGGCGGACTACATCCTCCGACAGGTGGGCGTTAGCAACTGTCTCCCAGGGCTTGCGCTTGGAGTTCCTGCAGCCCCCTCCTTACCGTTATGTGCAGTGCCCAGTTCAGCGGGACCCCCTGAAGAGGTCTCAGCTTTTGCAAGAGGTTGCCCATCTGTTGGAGATCCGGGCAATAGAGGAGGTGCCCAGGCACGAGATAGGTACCGGCTTTTATTCAAAGGTCTTCCTTGTGCCAAAGTCATCGGGAGGGGTTCGCATGATCCTCAATTTAAAGCACCTCAATACTTATATCAAATATCGGCGATTCCGGATGCATTCCCTTCAAACCATCTTGGCCGCAATTCGAATGCAGGACCTATTAACCTCCATAGACTTAAAAGAGGCCTACCTGCATGTGCCCATCCTACAGTCTCATCGGAGATTTCTCCGGTTCGCCCTGGGAGGCTCTCACTATCAGTACAGGGCAATGCCGTTCGGCCTGTCTTCGGCCCCTCGCACCTTTACAAAGTTGCTCGACGTGCTGACGGCGGAAATCAGATCCCAGGGTATTCGTGTTCTGGCATACCTGGACGATCTCATTATCCTGTCCAGATCCTCCCAGAGGGCGCGGGCAGATTTGGCAGTTACCAGACACACGTTGGAATCCCATGGGTTCACAATCAACGAGGAAAAAAGTCATCTTCTTCCGACAGCCAGGCTGTTGCACCTGGGTTCCATGATAGACACCTCCACAGGGACTGTGACTTTGTCTCCAGAAAGGATGGCAAACATCCGACAATTGATTTCGCATCTTCGGCAACAACAACGGGTGTCTCTCGCATTCCTTTCCAAGCTCCTGGGCACCCTTGTTTCCGCTATCGGCATTGTACCTTGGGCCCGTCATCATCTCAGGGCCCTTCAATGGTTTCTTCTACCTTGGCAAAAGGCCAAACTGAGTCACTCTCAAAAATCAGTTCACCTTCCTTCCTCGGTCAAGGCATCGTTGGGCTGGTGGACTTCCCCTGCCTTGGACAACGGAACCTTCTTCTGCAACCGGGACCGCTTAATCCTCACAACGGATGCCAGTCTGTCCGGTTGGGGGGCCCACATGGGGCTACACATGGCCCAGGGCCTTTGGTCTCCGGAAGATCTGAGCCCAATCAACATCAACTTTTTGGAGCTCAGGGCTGTCTTTCTGGCTCTTCAGGCCTTCCTCCCTTGGGTTCTGGGCAAGCATGTGTTGGTCTTGACCGACAATGTTGCTACCAGGGCCCACCTGAATCATCAAGGGGGAACGAAGTCGCTTCGCTTAATGGTCGAGTCAGCGGCTCTCTTCGACTGGGCGGAACCCCGTTTAGCCTCTCTGTCGGCCGAGCATATAGCCGGGACCAGCAACGTTCAGGCAGACTGGCTGAGCAGATCTACCCTGGACCCCGGAGAGTGGAGACTGGATCCCGGAGTATTTCACCTGATAAGTCAACGTTTCGGGACTCCTCTGGTGGACCTCTTTGCATCTCAAGCCAACACGCAGCTGGTGAGGTTTTATTCACGGTTCCCTTCACCGAGGGCGGAGAAAGTCAACGCTCTATTGTCTCCATGGCCCAGCGGCCTACTGTATGCTTTTCCCCCAACGTGTCTACTGCAACGGGTGCTGGACAAAATAATTCAGGAGGCGGCGGAGGTCATCTTAGTGGCGCCATATTGGCCCCGTCGGCCGTGGTTCGCGGACCTGGTAGCTCTCTCAGTGTCCCCTCCTTGGAGGATTCCGGATCGCCTGGTCTCCCTCACTCAGGGCTCCATTTGTCACCCGGAGCCTCAATGGTTCCAGTTAGCCGCCTGGCGTGTGAGCGGGAGCGACTAGTGCAGCAGCACCTACCGGACACTGTCATTGCGACTATGCAGGCGGCTCGTCGGCCATCAACAGTGCGGATATACCAGGCAACGTGGGCAGCCTTCTGCAGATTTTGTTCGGCCCGTCATTGTGATCCAAAGCAGGCCTCGCTCATTGCAATTCTTGAATTTCTCCAATCAGGCATTGAGCGGGGTTTAGCCCCCAACACCTTGAAAAGACAGGTGGCGGCCCTGTCCACTATAGTCCGTGTATCAGAATTCCGATCTTTAGCTCAACATCCATGGGTGAGAGATTTCATCAAAGGAGCTATTAACCAACACGCTCCTCCGGTAAGGAGATTCCCGACATGGGACCTCACCCTAGTGTTACGGGCCCTCACGGGACCCCTCTTTGAGCCAATGAGGTCGATTTCCTATAGACTGTTATCAATAAAGACATTGTTTTTGGTGGCGATTACATCTGCCCGTAGAGTCTCGGAGTTGTCGGCACTTTCCGTCAGGCCAGACTTATGTGTGTTCCATCCGGACAGAGTGGTGCTCCGGTTGGACCCTTCGTTTATCCCGAAGGTGAACTCCGATTTTCACAGACGGCAGGAACTGGTTCTACCGGACTTCTGCACACATGGTCAACATCCCTCTGAACTTCGTTGGCACAAGATCGATGTCCGAAGAGCCTTGAAGCTCTATATCAGGAGGACAGCGCCTTTTCGAAAGACAGAAAGACTCTTTGTTTCCTTTGCTCAGACCTCAATGGGTCTAGCAGTGTCTTCGCAATCCCTTAGTCGCTGGATTAAAGATTGCATTGCGGAGGCTTATGCATCGAGATCTCAATCTCCCCCCGCCGGGGTCCTGGCCCATTCCACCAGAAGTGCGGCTGCTTCGGCGGCTTGGTCAACGCAAGCTTCCTTGGAGGATATCTGTCGTGCCGCTACTTGGGCCTCCTCTTCTACTTTTATACGCCATTATAAACTGGACTCATGGGCTTCGGCGGAGGCTTCATTTGGCAGGCGTGTCTTACAGCGAGTGTGTGTCACTCCAACGACCTCGGCCCAGCCTTTTCCCTCCCAGGGGACTTGATCTTTGGTATATCCCATGATGGACTCTCCTTCCAGAGTCAATGGAGAAGAACCGTTGTACATACCTGAACGGTCTTCTCAGTGCTCTGGAAGGAGAGTCCATACCCACCCGGCATGGTGTTTGGCCAGGTCGCCGGAGTGCTGGGACTGTTAAACTTTATTGTTTGGTTATGAAGTTAATAAAAGTTTCTGATTTTTACATTGTCTTCGTTTTTAAAACTGGCTCATGGGGGCTGCTAAGGGGGCGGTGCCAGTTAATTAATTATTTAAATTAACTCAGTCTCTACCAATAGGATTGGTTAACAACCCATGATGGACTCTCCTTCCAGAGCACTGAGAAGACCGTTCAGGTATGTACAACGGTTCTTTTATATTTTATTCTAGGTTGTATGTTTATCTTAATTACTGAAAATCTTCCTATCAATCACAAATTTAGTTTTTCCCTCTTTAAATCCAACTTTATCTCCTTTTTTAGCGTAAAGAATTTTCATCAATAAGAATCACCCCCAAATACTCTACTTTTTCCACTATTTTAAAACCAGTTTCCAATTTCTTATGGTCTTATTCTCGGTCAATGGGAGCTGGATGTTTTGATCAGTTGTTAACTTATAAAAAAAAATTCTGAAAACTAAGAGCTAGACAAGTAAGCTGCATTTGCAAAAATGTATCAAATTTCTCACAAGCTTTCAACACTTAAAAGGAGTAGAAGGCAAAATTCCTTGTTATTTTCTTAATGTTAAATGCCACTTGCATACTAATTTTAATGATGCTTTGGAACTGTCAAGAACTTCTTTTTATTGGCTGCTGATTCTGGAGCCTTTTCAGTGAAAGTCAGATATTATCAGAGAGAAAAAGAGAGATTTCACTAACTTGAATATTAGTTAAACTAAACAACCCTAGTTTGCATGGTATGGTAACTTAAATCTGAAATCTACAAGTCTTTGTATTCCCAAATCATATTATCTATATAATTTGCAGACATTATAAATTCTGCTCCAAATATGAGAAAAGTGAGAAATGGAAGATGGTAAAATGTGTTCTAAAATTTGAAAGAGTAATTGTAAATTGATGAGTAGGTAGTATTACCTTTGTCAGATAACAATATGAGACTGGATATAATAGTTCCTCTCTATGACGGGCAATCCAACAACAACTTATGGCATTTATGCTTTGCCCTGATTATTTGTTTTAAGTTGAATATATGATAGATACTGAATTTGGGTTTCGCTAGTTCTCTTTCCTTTAATCTCTTTTTTAAAAAAGTATTAAAAATCTAAATGCTTGCACATTGATAATTATATACAATTATATAATTATACGAGTTTATCTGCATTTGAGTTTGTTTGACTGCCTAATAGGTAATTGATTTGAATAAAAATAATACTTAGAATTCTTTTATCAGGGATATACACTTGAGATATAATATTTTAATGTGCTTTATTTTCCAATATTGGTTTCCCCTGTAGATATTATTAAGCTTTTTATTAGTAGTATTCTAAAAGATTTTAAAAAGAAACATTTCAATATAATGAAAAATCCTGAAGTTTCATTATCATAAATAAAGAAGTATTCTGAACCAAATGGTGTAGTATTATATTGTTTAATAAAATACCAGTCTAGCAGAATACCTTTTACAACCATGTATACTTTTTAAAACCATGTACATTGTTTACAAACTTCAAACTTGAAAGCTTCAAGACATGTGGACTTCAACTCCCAGAATTCTTCCACCAGTCAATCTATCTTAGGAATGGGAGTTGAAGTCCACAAGCCTTAAACTTGCTAGGTTTGAAGACCCTGCACTCCTAACCCCTAACTCAGGGGTCTTCAAACGTGAAAGCTTTAAGTATCTAAAACAAGTCCAAAATAAAGCAAACAAAAGAAGGCTTTACAATCAGCCTTTCCACAAGGTAACCAGAAATGTATTAATTTCCTAAATTACAGCAGAATGGTAGCCACATCTTTCTTGGGGAAGGGGGTCATTCCAGAGGCTTATGTTGCACAGAGCAATTTGCATATGTGAAAAGTTCAGTTGTAGATCTTTCAACAGCATAATACAGTATATACAATCTTGTTTAGATAAGTTGGATGGAGAGGTAGGATAATCATAAAAATGTTAAATGAATAAGAGTATTGATTTATTAGATTCAAAAGCTGCTCAGCTCTAGAATGACTCGGAGCAACTTATAATAAACATAGAAATCAAATTACTGATGTACAAAACTGACAGATTTTTTGAGAACATGTTATAATTGTTGGTTGATGAAGTATGATTTCTCTCCTACCATTTGTACATTAGTACAATTGTGTTTTCAATAGTTTGTAAAATACAGTATAGAATAAAACTATAAACTCTTGAAAAGAACTGCAGTCTGCTGAAATATAAGCAAAAAGGCTTAAAAGTCAACCTTCCAAGCCAAAAGACTTCAATTATCAAAAGCAGGTCTCCATCTGTGTTCCTCTGCACTGTGAAGCACCTCTTTTAAGATTTGCACAGCTCTAATAAGAATTGTTATATGTCCAATAAGGAATTGTAGTGACAGAGTTTAAAGTCCATGCCTGTAGTTATCTCTGTAAAAAACACGAAACTTAAGAAATCTAATGGAACTGAACCAGTCCTTTTAACTAACCCAAGAGTACATTGAATGAACCCTTCCATTCTTTAAACACAAGTAGCTAAACCAGGAATTTGTATCATCTTAGAAGGGAATCTCACTTCAACCTGTAGTTTACAAATATTCAGAAATGGAGGGGTTTCTTTTTCATGCTTGCAATAAACAAGAACGAGTAAAGTTGCTTTTCTGAATGAGTTCTGCGGCTGGATGAGGACCCTCTCTTTCATTCATAGGGCACAAGTAAAAGGAGAGCTACAAGAACAACACATTAATTGCTCTGAAGCGCGTCACTAAACCTAAGGAGGGATCGGCAAAAATAGATCTCCAGTTAAAAGTCTAGCATCCCGAAATCACTGCCCGACATTCCAGAACTAACCAACCCCCATTTATTCGAGGCAGGCTTGCTCTCCGCAGCATCCCTGGGCTGGCGGCTTCGGCCCCCTGGCCCCCTCGTGGCTCTGCCCACACAGCCGCGGGAAGGTTTATATATCAGGGCTGGTGGCAGGGGCACTCCGAAGACCACGCTGCTGTAACTCTGAGGCAGGTGCGGGGAGGGGCACGCAAGAGGAGGTAGTGCTGGCCACGCTGGCAGAACAACCCAGGAGGCCCTTCCCCTCTGCTGCAGTGGGCCCTCCAAGACCCTCCCCCCAGCACTTGGGCTGCGCAAATAAGGAGAATGCTTGTCTGGCTTGGCTAAGGCAGGAGTGGACAAGTCCGAGGGCACGGTGGCAGCCTGGGGCATGGATGTGACATTCCCGGTGCTGCTGCTCCTTGAAGGGAAGCTGCCGGAGCTGCCTCAGCAGTTGCCACTGTCCCCCTCACCCCGCCTCCACAGCATTCGATGTATAAGACGCACCCAATTTTTAAAGCACTTTTTTGCAGTACAAAGATGCGTCTTATACACCAAAAATACAGTATCATTGTTTCAAATTTATCAGTAAGATGGTCATCAATTGAGTTTTATTTGGAGCATAATAAACTAGCATCTTGATATACCGTATTTTTCGCTCCATAAGACGCAGTTTTTTTCCTCCCAAAGTAGGATGAAAAATCAGCCACGTCTTATGGAGCGAAGATGCAGGCAGGGAGGGGGGGAGGTGCTGGAGCAGAGGGGGGCGGCGGCGATATACTCATCTGGAGACCGCCGCCTCTGTCGCCGCCTCTCCTCTTCCCAACCCCGAAGAGAGCCGCGCCTTTCGGCCTCCGGAAGTGCTGGGCCGGGGGACGCCTCCACCCCGCAGGTTTAGGAGGCGGAGCGGCACTGGAGGAGCGTTGGCGGTTCCGAGCCTTTGGGAAGGCTACGGGAATCGCTTCAGGAGGCGGGGAGGTCTCGAAGACCCAAAACCCAGCCAGTCGCTCGCAGCCGGCCGCCGCCTGTGCAAAGTTTGGCTGTGAACTCGGCTGGCTAGCTGCTGCCTGGCCCCCTCCCTCCCGGAGGAGGGTCTCCCTTCGCACCACCAGCGGCGCTCTCCCCACCAGCCAGCCAGCCAAGCCCCGCGCCCGCCGGAGCCGGCTCTTTGCTCGCCGCGTTTGCAGGAGGTGGGGAGGGTCGGGCGGCCCGCCAAGGCCAGGAGGGACGCCGCTGCCCCCCTTCCCTCTCTCCGCCCGCCGCTGCGCCTCCTGCTGAGCCCCCTCGGCCCCGTGCGGCGCCTGTCAGAGGAAGCTGCCCTGTCCCGGCCAGGATCCGGGGGCGAGGTCGTCGGGGTTTGAGGGGCCCTAAACCGCCCACAGCAGAAAAACAAAAAATAAGGGAGAAAGAAAGAGAGAGAAAGGAAGAGGAGAGATAGAAAGGGGGAGAGAGAAAGAGGGAGAGATAGAGAAGGAGAGAGAGAAAGAGAGAGATACAAAGAGAGTGAGTGAGAGAAGGAGAGATAAGAGAAAGAAAGAGGGACAGAGAGAAAGAAAAAGAGGGACAGAGAGAAAGAAAGAGAGGGACAGAAAGAAAGAGAGGGACAGAGAGAAAGAAAGGGACAGAGAGAAAGAAAGAGAGGGACAGAGAGAAAGAAAGAGAGGGACAGAGAGAAAGAAAGAGGGACAGAGAGAAAGAAAGAGGGACAGAGAGAGAGAAAGAAAGAAAGAGAGGGACAGAGAGAAAGAAAGAGGGACAGAGAGAAAGAAAGAGAAGAACAGAGAGAAAGAAATAGAGGGACAGAGAAAGGGAGAGGAGAGATAGAAAGGGGGAGAGAGAAAGAGGGAGAGATAGAGAAGGAGAGAGAGAAAGAGAGAGATACAAAGAGAGTGAGTGAGAGAAGGAGAGATAAGAGAGAGAAAGAAAGAGGGACAGAGAGAAAGAAAGAGAGGGACAGAGAGAAAGAAAGAGAGGGACAGAGAGAAAGAAAGAGAGGGGCAGAGAAAGAAAGAGAGGGACAGAGAGAAAGAAAGAGAGGGACAGAGAGAAAGAGGGACAGAGAGAAAGAAAGAGAGGGACAGAGAGAAAGAAAGAGAGGGACAGAGAAAGGGAGAGAGAGAAAGAGAAAGAAAGGTAGAGAGAAAGAGGGAGAGATAGAAAGAAAGAGAGAGGGGGGCTTGTTTGTATATTTTCCCAATTCCCCTAGGGCAGTGTTATTGTAATAAATATTTTAGCCTACTTTTTGGCTCAAAATATTTTTTTTCTATTTTCCTCCTCTAAAAACTAGGTGCGTCTTATCAGCAGGTGCGTCTTATAGAGCGAAAAATACGGTACGTAGTAGGAGAAAGGGAATTTTTTCATAATTAAAATGGAAATATTGTTGCATTACAACACCTTTTTTTTTAACAGATTATTGGTGGATGTTTAAGAAGGCCTTTTGTCTCTTTTTATGGTTGGTATCTTATGAGAATGCAGCATAGGTTAAATCTAATAGCTTTTCATAGCAGTTTCCAAACTCTCAAACCTCAAGGATACTTCATTTAACTGACACAACTATAAAAAGGAACAATTTAAAGATATAAAATATCTATAGAAGTCATACATACTGTATATTTCACACTCATATCGATAACCACTGGTTTCTCATTGCAACTGATAGTGAAACATAACTCTAAATTTAGTTAAAATACAAGTTTATAATAAAGGTCAATTCTCTCACTCTCTATTTAGTACTTTAGAGAGTAGTATTCTCTATTTATCAAATTTATTTACTGCCCATCTCAGTTTAGGCAACTTACTATTAATAAAGTAATGACCTGGCAAACATTGGCAAAGTAAAATAATAAAACCCAAGAATGAAAATGTGAATGAAACATAATGACTGGAATTATGAAAAAAGATAAGACTAGATTAAGTGATTTTATATTGGAGAGATAGTCATTAAATTGATCATTTTTTGAGGAAAAGATTAACTACAGTAAATAGCTAGTTAATGTTAGTTACAGCTTATTTTTCATAAATGATTAAAATATCAAATATTATGATCAGATAAAAACAAAGCAGGGAAAAACAAAAAAAAATGATAGCATTACAGACTAGAGAGAAGTAAATCAGATAGCAGACATTGCCAGTATTGAACCTAAAACCAACTTACTGTACATCAATCATAATCAAAATTTGGCAACCTTTGTGAAGATTTCTATAGACTTAATAACAAAAATAGAGCATTATTGTCATCCTATAAATGAAGTGGGAAGTTAGCGGACACCTTAATAATTTACAGCACTTCATGGACTGCTTTCTAAAGTTTGAAATAATCAAATATTATTGATCTGATATGCCATGATAATTTAGATGGAGTCAAATAATTATTTGGAAAGGCTAATTTTAACCAATAACTTGGAAAGTCATATAGAGATGTTTTCAGGAAGCTAAGTTTACATCAAACATATGCTTTGGGATATCATGATGCATGCTCTGCTGCTCCTAGTGTGCAACTTCATGGCCCAAGTGGACCAACGGTAAGGTTACAACACATACTTAATAATTTGTCTTCCTCTCTCTCTTTCTAAAGATGCTAATGTTTGCCTGGGTGCTCGTGGGAGAGTCCAAAGCTGTCTTCCCAAGGCTGTAATTTTATTTATTTACTTTATTTATTTAATTGGATTTGTATGCCGCCCATCTCCGAGGACTCAGGGTGGCTCATAGCATATACAGAAAAACAATAATAATAACAATCCAATTAATACATTAAAAACAATCTTTAAAATTCTAATTAAAAAGAAAAAAAGCATTAATATAATTCATATTAATATAAAGCATTCATTGGTCAGAGGGGAAGATCTAAGGAACCCCAGGCCTGACGGCAAAGATGAGTTTTTAAACTCTTACGGAAGGCGAGGAGGATGGGGGCAGTGCAAATATCCGGGGGGAGCTGATTCCAGAGGGCTGGGCCCCCCACAGAGAAGACTGTTCCCCTGGGTCCCGCCAGCCGATGTTGTTTGGTCGACGGTACCCTAAGGAGACCAATTCTGTGGGACCTCACCGGTCGCTGGGATTTGTGTGGCAGAAGGCAGTCTCAGAGATAGTCTGGTCCTATGCCATGTAGGGCTTTATAGGTCATAACCAACACTTTGAATTGTGTCCGGAAACAGATTGGTAGCCAATGCAGTCCGCGGAGTGATGGTGAGATGTGGGCATTTCTTGGAAGATCCAAGACTGCTCGCGCGGCTGCATTTTGGGCGAGTTGAAGTTTCCGAACACTCTTCAAAGGTAGCCCCATGTAGAGAGCATTGCAGTAGTCAAACCTTGAGGTGGTAAGGGCATGAGTGACCATGAGCAAAGACTCACTATCCAAGTAGGGCCGCAACTGGTGCACCAGGTGAGCCCGGGCAAACGCCCCCCTCGCCACAGCCGAAAGGTGGTGTTCCAGAGTTAGCTGTGAATTGAGGAGGACGCCCAAGTTGCGAACCCTCTCTGAGGGGGTCAACAGTTCCCCCCTCAGGGTAATGGACAGACAGATGGACTTGTCCTTGGGAGGCAGTACCCACAGCCAGTCCGTCTTGTCTGGATTGAATCTGAGCCTGTTGGCACCCATCCAGACCCTGACAGCCTCCAGTCACCGGCACATTACTTCCACTGCTTCGCTGACTGGACATGGGTAGAGATGTGCAGCTGAGTGTCATTAGCGTCCTGGTGGTAACTCACCCCATGCCCTTGGATGATCTCACCCAGCGGTTTCATGTAGATATTAAACAGCAGAGGGGAGAGAACCGAAACCTGAGGGACCGCACAAGGTCGACCTAGGAGTCGACCTCTGCCCCCCCGCTAACATCGACTGTGACCGACCAGAGAGGTAGGAGGAGAACCACCATAAAACGGTGCCTCCCACTCCCAGCCCCTCCAGTCGGTGCAGAAGGATACCATGATCGATGGTATTGAAAGCCGCTGAGAGGTCAAGAAGCACCAGGACAGAGGATAAACCCCTGTCCCACGCCCGCCAGAGATCATCAGCGCGACCAAAGCAATTTCCATGCCGTAGCTGGGTCTGAATCCTGACTGCCGAGGGCCTAGATAATCGGCTTCTTCCAAGGACCGTTGGAGCTGGAGCGACACCACCTTCTCAACAACCTTCCCCATAAAGCGAAGGTTGGAGACTGGACGATAGTTGTTGAGAATGGCTGGGTCCAGGGAAGGCTTCTTGTATGGAGCTGGAAAGGACCCCTCCCTCAGAGAAGCATTGGTAATCTCCTGGACCCAACTCTGTGTCACCTCCCTGCTGGCCAAGACGAGCCAAGAGGGACACGAGTCCAGCGAACAGGTGGCGGAACTCACAGCTCCAATGGCCTTGTCCACTTCATCAGGTGTCACTAGGTCAAACTCGCTCCAAACAGGTGGACTAAGATGGGCCCCTGTCATCTCGACTGACTTGTTGTCAGCCGACTCTGCACTCCAATTGGAGTCAAGGTCAGTCCTGATCTGAGCAATTTTGTCTGCGAAAAACCTATTAAAAGCCTCACCACTACCCTGCAAGGAGTCCCCAACTCCCCCCTGATTAAGAAGGGAGCAAGTCGCCCTAAACAGGGCGGCCGGGCAAGATTCTGTAGACGCAATCAGGCCGACATTGTATGCATGTCTTATTGACCTGATCACCACTTTGTAAATCTTAATATGAGCTTTTACAAGTGTTCGGTCAGATTCGGATCTGGTCTTTCTCCAACGCTTCTCTAGACTTCTCTTCTGGTGTAATGAGATGGAGAAACCTTTTTTCTGCCTGGCAACAACTAAGTGGCAGCACGATAGGAGATCTTTTCCAGTAGCTACCTTCACTCCTACCACTGAGGGACTTCACCAAGGCAAACTTAATGTCTGACTTGCTTGGAGATATAAAATCAATTATCTCCAAGGCTATTTCACAGGGCATAGCTACAGGTTTGCAGCAAGCCCATGCCTCAATTGCTCTAGTTTCTGAGCCCAGTTGCTAATAGCTCCTATAGGAAATGGGATTGGCCCCATTGGCATGGCACCCGGTATCCCAACCTCTCTTGGATAGTGTAGACTCACTACTACTAAATGAGGGCCAAAGAAAGGAGATTTATCCAAGTATGAGGGCTTCACCCCCAAACTCAGTTTTGAGTCCTTGGAGAAGGGAGGCATAGAAATCCAATAAATAAATAAATAAATTAATGTTCTGGCCTTCACTGGACTTTTCCCTCCCACCACTTTTCAGACCTTCAGGGGCCCATCGAACATCTGTTTTCTGATCCAGCCATGGAGCAGGAGATCATGCCTGCACCACAACTTTATATAGATGTGGTTCTGATTTCAGGCAGAAATGATAGATGCTTTTATAACATGCTCCTTATCTGGCTGAAGCTCTCCTATTGCCTAAAGTAGATGGGATTGTGGAGTCCCATATGTCTTCCTCCCTTGTGTTAAGAGACATAGCAGAAGGGTAAAAAGCCGAGGACAGGAAGGTCAAATTGACCTTGTGTAAAGTGCATCAATCTGCAGCCTGGGCTATCAAGGTGGCCACAACAGCCTCCTTTTTCAATCTGATTCATTGCTTTGGCTTCGCCAGATGCAATAGAGAATTCTACTGCAGGAAGCCAGGCACCACCAGGACCTCAATTAACTAATAGCAGCTACTCAATTCTTGGTGCATGCTACTTCGAACGTTGCAAAATATGTCTTCAGAGCTCTTTCATCCTCTGTGACATCTAGGAGGATGCTTTAGCTCCATCACTGGCAGATTATGCCAAGTCCAAATGGAGGTTAGCCTTCTATACAGGTGGCATGTTATTTGAGGAAAATAAGGACAAAAGGAAGGTTCTTCCATCATCATTTAGGAGGGCAGACCACCACCCCTCGCCTTACTACTGCAAGCCTTCCTTTCGGCCAACAGAACTGGTACTTCCCTCAAAGGTCTGATTGCAAGCCAGTGTGTGTTTTTGCAATCAGCCCAGGCAAGAACTTCAGGCCAAGCAGCCCTTTTGGGGATTAGGAAGTCATTCCTTTTGTAGACTAAGATGACTTCCAAACCAATCCTTTCATCGGCGGCCAATTAGCACTCTTTATGGGAAATGATTACAACAGACAATTGTGTCTTCAACACTGTGAGGCCAGGCCTCAAGCTGAAATTTCTTTCCACATCCAATGAATAAATATTACTTTATTTGTTGTCCTGTCTCAAAGAACAACAAAAAGAAAGGCCTTGTGGAGACTGTCATCCAACACATTGGAAATTCAAGCCATCCAGGTGGTCCCAGGGAGTCAAACAGGAATCCATTGTTCCAAAGAATTCAGGAGGAGGATGGAGAGCAATTTTGGATTTAAAAAAAATGAATGTATATCTGGTCTACAAGAGGTTCAAAATGAACTCCTTCCAATCCATCCTGGAGGGCATTTCGAAGAGTGACTTCCTCGCTTTCATTGATTTGATGTCGGGTTACCTCCATGTGCTGATTCTACCAGCCCATCACCAGCTCCTACGTTTTTACTGCAAAAGGATCCACTTCCAATACAGAGCATTATCTTTTGGCCTGTGGGCACCACAATCCTTCAATCCTTCCTGACTATGCTGGTGGCATGCCTCAGGTAAATACTGTACATCTGCAATGTTATTTGGACGACATACTTATCCAGGCATCTCTCCCAGGAGAGCAATAGAGGATTTACAAATGATGATCAAGGACTTACAAGATCACAGCTTTTCTGTCAACTTCCAAAAAAGTCATCTGCTTCCTTCCCCATGACTCTTGAATCTTGGACCAGCGATTGACACTAGGTTGGGTGAGGTGTTCTTGTCATAGGACCACAGAGACAGCTTAGTAGACTTGTACATGAGATATGATAGGAATGCATGTTCCCCATAGCCTTCTTGTCACAGTTGCTGGGGAAAATAGTATCGTGCTTCTCAATAGTTCCCTGGGCAAGATTGCACTGCCAGACCCTCACTGTATTCTGCTCCCATATTAGCGGGCTGGCAGCAGCAATTCCCATACCAGGGTTCGAGTCAACTCCATGGTGTTGCAGTCCCTCCAATGGTGGCCATCCCCAGCCCTCGGCAAAGGGTGTGTCTTCAAAGAGCCCAGCCACATCACAAATACATCAGATGCCAGTCTATTCAGTTGGCGTACCCATCTCCAGTCTCACATGGTTCAGGGGCGTTGAACCCAAGGGCACCTGAACAACAATATAAATTGGTTGGGGCTTTGAGCGGCACATTTGGCCCTTCAACAGATCAAGGACATAATCCAAGAACAATACGTTCTGCTTCTCATGGACAATGTGACTACCAACGGTCACATAATTGTCAAGGGGGCTCCCACTCCACAACTCTCATGACAGAAGCAGAACAGTTGGGGATTTCGGCAGAGGAACCCCTTCTCTTCCTTAGAGCAGAGCACATCTTGGGAGTAGCAAATATTCAGGCAGACTGCCTTAGCAGGTCCACAATAGACAATTCTGAATGGAGGTTACATCCAGACCTCTTCAGAGAGCTGTCTGAGACATTTGGTCAATGATTGTGGAGCTGTTTGCCTTCCCAATGAACACCCAATTACCATGATATTTCACCAGGTTGGCAACTCTGGGAGCAGAAGGGACCAATGCTCTCCACAGCCTGTGGCCCAGGTGACTACTGTATGCTTTCCTTCCTCTTCTCCTAATTCCAGGGTCATTCATGCTCTCTGGCCCAGATGCATGTGGTTCGCAGACCTGGTAGGACTTTTTATTTATCAGCCCTGAAGGATTCCTCAAGGGACAGTTTCCCCTAGCCAAGTGGTCTTGGCCCATCATGGCTCATACTGACTGTCTGGCATTTGAGAAGAGTCTCCTGAGGAAGGACAACTCTTCCTCCAGGGTAATTCTGACAATTCAGGCCTCAAGAAAGCCATGAACAAACCAAATTTACAATTCTTCTTGGACAGCATTTACTAGCTGGTGTTTTAAAAGGGACATTGTTCCCACTTCAGCATCAGTACCACAAGTCCTGGACTTTCTTCATGAAGGACTGGACAAGGACCTGTCACTCAATACCATCTGCAGACAATTGGAAGCCCCTTCAAAGGTGTTGGCGTGTGGGGAACAGGAATCTCTGGCTCATTACCCAGTTATTCAGACGGCAAACCTGAATCCACAGATACCCAACTTGGGACCTATCTACAGGCCCTAACCCCCATGCCTTTTGAGAGGCTAAGGACTGTCAGCCTGACCTTTAAGGTCACGTTCCTTGGGGTCATCACTGCATATAGGAACATCTCGAAATTGGCAGCTCTTTCAATCAGAAAAGACGTATGCATATTCCATCAGACCAGGGCGGTCCTCAGGATGGATCTCTCTTTCATCCTCAAGGTGAACTCCTAATTCCCCAGGGCCCAGGATATCATTTTGCCAGATTTCTGTCCAGGGCCAAGTTATGCCCTGGAGAAGGAATCACATACCTTGGATATGAAGAGAGCCATCCTGATTTACATCAGGAGAATGTTCCCTACTAGAAAGACTGAGGCACTGTTTGTGTCTTTTCATCCTTCATCAAGGGTACTAAGATGACTCCACTAGCAATAGGCTGTTGGCTGAGAGCTTGTATTGCTAAGGACTATGAAGTACAGGCCTTACCAATTCCCCAGAGGGGTGACCATCCATTCTACAAAAAGTGTGGCCACAACAGTGGTATGGGCAATGCAAGTGTCCATTGAAGACATTTGCAGGGTGATGACATGGTCTTTGTTCTCACCCTTTATTCGTCATTGCATATGCTTTGGCAGAAGCATCCTTCAGAGAGTCCTGCAAAAAGTGTTTTTGGATATGACGACTTCCGACCAAGCGGCGACCCACCCTTAGATCAGCCAGATTTGGTAAGTCCCATTCTTGGATTTGCCCAGGAACACTCAGGAGAAGGGGCATTGGTTCTACCTGATATGCCCTTTCTCTGAGTAGCTCTGGGAGAGTCCAATTCTACCCTGGCGATGCTTAGTCTGAAGTCCAGGGGCTACCACTTAAACCTATTGAGATTTGATTCACAGCTATGTCTAGCTGAAAACTCGGCCAGAGAGAGTGACAACAGGGCATGGCCACAAGTTTGATAGCTCGGTCTCTAGGCTGAACAGACAAGTTACTCCATTCTTGGACTCTCCCAGAGCTACTCAGAAAAAGAGCATATCAGGTAGGACCAACGCCCCATCTCATACCAGTATCTTTGGAGACAAAATTAAGTTTCAGTTGAAGATAACTAGCCACATAATGAGCAACATATTGTAGAGTCTGATAAACGATGGCCTTGAGGGGATTTTTCAGAAGCCTTTACAGAAACAACGTTAGAAGCATTTCTTAAGCCTCGGAAATGGGATAATATTAGAAAGATGCTTAATTAAGCTTGTTCCACCATACTCATGGGGCATAAGAAGGCAGAAGGTAAAACACAAGCAGACTTGCAAGATTTTATTACTATAGTGTGTCACATTTCAATAAGGAAATCTAGTCTTTCTGTGGAATTGGTTTCCTGGTCTGATCTACCTTGTTGGTTTAAGACATATAGTATAAATTATTTATTTATTTATTTAATTAGATTTCTATGCCGCCCTTCTTGAGATTACTGTTGACTGTGTAATACACAACATACTGTATTACATTTGTGTTGCTTTCAATACTTTTTCATCTTTAAAAGTTCAAAGATTTATTTTATAATAAAATAGAAGTCTCAATACCTTGACCTTAAATAATTTAACTGCAACAGGGATGAAATAGTTGCTATTGTAACTAACAACTCAAATTATGACATTGGAAAAACTCTGTCCTTCAATTGTGGTTGAATCTCTTTGCTCCTGCACAAGTAAAGAAACCCACCATAACTATTATGAATATATATGTACACACTTAATTCATACGTACGAACTTAATTCATTCCATGACCAGGTTCTCAAGTAGAAAAGTTTGCAAGAAGAAGCAATTTTTCCCATAGAAATCAATCTAAAAGCAAATCATGCGTGCAACTGGGGAAACCACAGGGAGGGTGGAGGCCCTGTTTCCTCCCAGCAGATTCCTAGAGAGGCCCCATGGAGGCTTCCTCCCACCTTTTCCGGCTCTTTCCTCCCAGGAGATTCCTAGAGAGGCCCCACGGAGGCTTCCTCCCGCCTTTTCCAGCTCTTTCCTCCCAGAAGATTCCTAGAGAGGCCCCACGGAGGCTTCTCCCTGCCTTTTCCAGTTATAGTTTCAGAGTTTGTAAGTGGAAAATGCTTCTTAAGAAGAGGCAAACAAATCTTGAACATCCAGTTTTTATCTAGAAAAGTTCATAAGTTGAGGCGTTTGTAGGTAGAAGTACCACTGTATACGTATATGTGTGTATATGTGCATGTGTGTATGTATGTATATATGGATATACATATGTATATATGGATACATATGTAACTTTTATAAGTATATATTTATACATACGTAACTTTGATATGTATACATCAGAGGTAGTATTCAGGTTCTGACCAGTTCTGGAGAACCAGTAGCAGAAATTTTGAATAGTTCGGAGAACTAATAAATACTATCTCTGACTGGCCCCGCCCCCATCTGTTCTTTGCCTCCTGAGTCCCAGCTGATTGGGATGGAATGGAGATTTTAGAGTATCCTTTCCTTGGAGTGGGGTGGGACTGGAGATTTTAGAGTATCCTTCCTCTGCTGCACCCACCAAGCCATGCCCTCAGAACTGGTAGTAAAAAAAATTGAATCCCACAATTAGTCATATATGTATACATATGTAATTTTTAAAGACACACACACACACACACACACACACACACACATTTTTTCCCATGAAGAAATACCAGTACTGTACACTGATATTTTTTCTGGGACAAAAGAAATGTGTCCAGATTATAAATTTAGCAGTATTGTTTATTTAGAGAGTATTGTTTTATCTAGTTCCTTAACTATTCTTTAGTACTAGTTAATTATATGAAACTTTAAACTTTAGAAATTCGTGTCTTCTTCAATTAATGAGTGCAATTCCAAAAGTTTTTTTTGTTGTTGTTTATGTTAGGTATGCTCTCTGGAAATAATCATTGAAAAACTCTGGTTATATGCCTTTGTATTCCCTATTGCACTCCTCGTTTTTGTCATTTGTTATTTTAAAGCTAATGTATTACTTTAATAAGATATCTCAGTTGAGTAGAGATGAGAATGAGAGCAAGAGTCAGAAAGATTCAGTGTCTGAAAATCCAATTGAGGAGCAAGAGATTAGAGATAGGAAAAATATAGAAAAATATGAAAGGGAAGGAGCGAGAACAATGGCACAGACAAAAATATGTACAAAATAATACCCCAAAACAAACACCAAACAATTAAATAGAAGAGTACAAGACACAAGCCTTTGTTGATGGCATTGTATTTATTATTGAAGATCCCCACCTAAACTACTGCAGTATATAGAGGAGTTCAGTGAAGCGGCCAGTTTAATGCTTAATAAAGATAAAATAAAAATAATAACAAAAAATCTTATACAACAACAGGTAAGGAATTGGAGAATCTATTGGGAATCCAGGTAACAGAAACAGTTAAATACCTGGACATTTGGATGACAACAAAATGTTCTTTGATAAAAGATGATAATTATACTAAATTGATACAAAAAATTAAAGATTTGGAAAACTGGTATAAATTACAAATTTCTTTAATTGGGAGAATAGCCATCATAAAAATGAATGTATTACCAAAATTTCTTTACCTATTTCAAAGTGCTCCAATAAAACAAGGAAGAAAAATTTACCCATATCTAGACAAAACAAATTTGAAATTTATTTGGAATGGGAGAAAAGCAAGAATTAAAATAAAATTATTACAAGATAAAAGGAAAAAAGGAGGTTTCGGATTACCAGACTGCAAATTATATCATCAGGCAGCAGTGGTAACTTGGCTAAGGAAATGGATAGTGATTACCAATAAAAATTTATTAACTATAGAGGGCCATAACCTCCAAGCAGGCTGACATAATTTCATTTGGGAAGGGAAACATAAAAGACATAAATATTTTCAGAGACACCATATAAGAGGAACACTATTAAAGGACTGGATGGAAATTAAGAAAAAAATATTACATAAAACTCCCCAAATTGGTATCTCCAATGGAAGCAACAATCTAACCAAAGATTTTAGATCTGAGTAAGAAAGTTACATATAAATGACTTATTGGATTACCAGAACAATCTTAAATTGAAAGAGGAATAAGCAATGACTGGAATAAAAATAGATTGGAGACCTTATCACCAAATTCAATCCAGGTATAAAAAAGATTTAACACAATTTGAATTCCAAGATGAATATCAAGACTGGGTAAGATTCTATTCGGAACAGAAGAAAAAATGACAACAAAAATATATTATTGTCTACTAAATGTCAAAATGGAAGTGGAATCAGTAAAGTTATGGTGATTTGGGTGTAAAACTTTGACTAAACAATTGAATTAGAACTTTGGGGAAACAATTGAGACAACTATAAATTTAACATTAATAGCATCATACAAATCCGAATCCGACTGAACACTTGTAAGAGCTCACATTAAGACTTACAAAGTGGCGCTCAAATCCGCAAGATGCGTGTATCATGCCGCCTTGATTGCATCAGCGGAATCCTGCCCGGCCGCTCTGTTTGGGTTGACCCGCTCCCTTCTCAATCGGGGGAGTTGGAGCCTGGCTACAGCACGGAAACTGCTTTGGTCGCGTTGATGGATGATCTCTGGTGGGCCCGGGACGGGTTTATCCTCTGTCCTGGTGCTTCTTGACCTCTCAGTGGCTTTCGATACCATCGACCATGGTATCCACCTGCACCGGCTGGAGGGTATGAGAGTGGGAGGCACTGTTCTGCAGTGGTTTTCCTCCTTCCTCTCCGGTCGGTCGCAGTCGGAGTTAGTGGGGGGTCAGAAGTCGACCCCTAGGTCTCTCCCTTGTGGGATGCCTCAGGGATCGGTCCTCTCCCCCCTGCTATTTAATATCTACATGAAACCGCTGGGTGAGATCATCCAAGGGCATGGGGTGAGGTATCATCAGTACACTGATGATACCCAGCTGTACATCTCCACCCCATGTCCAGTCAGCAAAGCAGTGGAAGTGATGTGCTGGTGCGTGGAGGCTGTCAGGGTCTGGATGGGTGTCAACAAGCTCAAACTCAACCCTGACAAGACGGCGTGGCTGTGGGTTTTGCCTCCCAAGGACAATTCCATCTGTCTGTCCATTACCCGGGGGGGAATTATTGACGCCCTCGGAGAGTGTCCGCAACTTGGGCATCCTCCTCAATCTACAGCTAACATTGGAACATCATCTTTCGGCTGTGGCGAGGAGCGCGTTTGCCCAGGTTCACCTGGTGCACCAGTTGCGGCCCTATTTGGACAGGGAGTCAGTGCTCTCATCACCTCGAGGTTCAACTACAGCAAGGTTCACTACATGGGGCTACCTTTGAAAACATGTTCAAAAACTTCAGATTGTGCAGAATGTGGCCGCGAGAGCTATCGTGAGGTTACCTACGGTCGCCCACGTCTCTCCAACACTCCGTGGCTTGCATTGGCTGCCGATCAGTTTCCGGTTGCAATTCAAAGTGTTGGTAATGACTTTTAAAGCCCTACATGGCATTGGACCGGAATACCTCCGGAACTGTCCTGGCCCTCTGGAATCAACTCCCCCCAGAGATCAGAACTGCCCCCACCCTCCTTGTCTTTTGCAAACTACTTAAGACCCACCTATATCGCCAGGCATGGGGGAATTGAGACATCTTCCCCAGGCTTTTATAGTTTTATGTATGGTATGCGTGTCTTGCACGGTTTTTAAATGAGGGATTTTTAGATGCTTTTTTAATATTAGATTTGTTTACATTGTCACATTGTTTTATTAGTGTTGTGAGCCGCCCCGAGTCTTCGGAGAGGTGCGGCATACAAATCTAATAAATTATTATTATTCATCATTATTATACAAAGAAACCATCTACAAGATGTTCTATAGATGGCACCTACTTCAGGCAAGATTGGAGAAAATTTCTCTGAATATATCAGTGAAATGCTGGAATTACAAGCAAGATCTGGGGACATACTACTACATGTGGTGGACAAAAAAAATGGAAAAAGATCCAAAGAAGGATAGAAGAAATCACATAACAAAAAGTAGATTTAAAACCAGAACTGCTTATATTAAGAATTATAAAAGGGAAAATAAATAAAAACCATCAATATCTCATATGACATATGACAGCTGGAATTATGCTTAATTTTGGGAAACAAACAGCCCCTTTGAGCTCAATGGTTATCACAAAAATTCTACAATGCGCGGAAATGAATAAATTAACAATGGAAATTCATGATAGGAAACAGAATTCTACAACATATGGAGTAAATGGTATAATTGGGTGAAACGTGAAAGTAAACTCAAAAAGTCAATCATGTAAATACAGTGATACCTCGTGATACGAACCCCTCGTGATATGAACCCCTTGTGATATGAACCCCTCGTGATACGAACCTGGGGTTCGGAAATCTTTTGCCTCTTCTTACGAACTTTTTTCGGCTTACGAACCCACCGCAGATCGCAAAATGAAACACCTTCTGAAACAGCCGGGGGGCGGTGCTTCTGGGCGGCCTCCCGAACCCAAACCTGAAAAGTTTGCGTTCGGGAGAACGCCGAGAAGCCCCCCGGCTGTTCTAAAAGGTGAGAGCCGGGCGGCGGCGCCCATCGGAGCGTCATTTTGCGATTTTTTTTCTCTTTGTACGCATTAATTGCTTTTTCATTGTTTCTTATGGGAAACAATGTTTCGTCTTACGAACTTTTCGCCTTACGAACTTACTTCCGGAACCCATTCAGTTCGTAAGACGAGGTATTACTGTACTATATAAGATGGATGGATGGATGGATTTAAATAAGATGTTAGCTATTAAGAAGATTACTATATGTTGGACTTAGGCAATATATGATTATACATAATTTAATGAATAAATATTATAAAAACAAATATATACAGTATATTTTTACGATATGATGCTAAATTAATATCTTAATATTTATGTTTTATTATGAAATGTATATGTAATGTGGTGTTTTGTCTGACTTGTATATATGTATATTTGTACTTAAATGTTTTTAAAACTTCAATATTTGTAAAAGATATCTCAGTTGTGAATTCTGTATTTTTGAGTAAAGTATTCCTTTTTTATGTTGAGTATTTTTATTGATGACCTTCAGAATTAGGCATGGGTCTTTAATCTGAGTATTTTTTTTAAAACAAGAACATAGATTCCAATATTTGATCGGCTGTTCTGATTTTCCAGATTTTCAAGCTTTGATTGTAGATCTGTAATAGTTTCTATGATATATTCAAAAGCTTTTTTTCTGTCTCACAGGAGAAATAGAATCATCCAGTGCAGAGGCTGCCATATCTGTCATTTTTATGATAGCTTTATATAGTTTCCTGCCTCATTGAAGTTCTTTTTAAAGCTGTTAGAAAGAAGCTTTGAGTAATTGTCTAGTGAGTTATCAACCTTAGCTGTTCTGCTTTTTAAGGCTTTAGGGATGGAGGGAGTGATATTTACAAAAGAAGCTAGTAAAAGTGAGTAGAAGGTGAAAGTCTATCTTTTGATTAAACACAACTAAAATCTTAAGTTTTATCTGTAGGATTATTCAGTATGTTCTATTCTATATTGTGAAAATATGTAAAGTGAACAATGAAAAAATATGATGTGCTTTAATAGGAAAAGTGTGTCTAGAAGTAGAGTTTAAGGCTTATGTAATTATCTTAGTTGAATGCTAGTCAAGTAATTATTCATCTTACATATTATTTAGATTGCTTCTCTATCACCTATTTGACTCTATAATATAAGTACTTTATTTAGAAATTAAAATAAGATTTGATTAACTGAATGGTAGCATTATGTGCAGGAGAAATGTATCTTTGCTATGTACGTGTTCCCACTCAAGCACTGCCCTAGAGTGAAAATCTAAAGAGGTTATACATGAGCATAAGACAATATATAAAGCATGATTATAGTGTATATATAAACCATAAAACTAATTGAAAAAGATTTCTTTGACTTCTTTTGAGTTCAAAGCTTTGAATCTCTTTTGTCAAAAGAGGATGGAAAGTAACTAACTTAAAACTTAATCACATACAGTAGAACCCCGACTTACGAGACTAATTGGTTCCGGAAGGAGGCTCGTAAGTCGGAACGCTCGTATGACGAAACATTGTTTCCCATAGGAAACAATGTAAAGTCAATTAATCCGTGCAACAACAAAAAAAAACCGCTGCCGCCGAACGCGGAAGTTAGCGTTCAGAGACAGCTGCGAAGCGGCGCGTGTGTTTTAAAACGTGGCAGCCGGCCTGGGGGGCTCGGGGGCTTCCCCCCGAGCCCCCCAGGCCGGCTGTGACGTTTTAAAACATGCGCGCCGCTTCGCAGCTGTCTCCTAAAGCCGGAACGCTAACTTCCGCGTTCGGCTTCAGCAGACAGCTGCGAAGCAGCGCACGTGTTTTAAAAGGTTGCAGCCGGCCTGGGGGGCTTGCCAGCACCCCCCCGAGCCCCCCAGGCCGGCTGCAACCTTTTAAAACACGCGGGATACGAGCGCCAAGGAGCTGTCTCCTGAAGCCGAAAGCGGGAGACAGGAGACAGCTCCTTGGCGCTCGTATCCCGAATGTGAGCTCGGGAGGCGAACAAAAATGTCGCTCCCCTCCCAGCTCTTATCTCGAGTAGCTCGTAAGTAGAGCTGCTCGTATGTCGAGGTTCCACTGTACTGGAAAATCTTATTGTAGCTTCACATTCAGATAAGTATTATTAATTCAGATTGGTTAATGAGAACAGACAAAATAAATAAGGTAACATCTTTTTCAGTTTCATATCATCACACATAATAAAAAAGAATTAAGAATTATTAAGGTTTGCTGTTCATTATTCTTAAAATGATATGTTCAAATGAGCTGTAAATATTCTATATGGAAAATGTCATATGAAACTGGAGAACACTGCTGTGATATTGGTGCAATAATACTCTATGTGCTCTTGTATTCTGAATCAGTTAAAGCTTCCAAATACTTTTCAAAGGCAACCTTATGTAGAAGAATTACCGTATATACTCGAGTATAAGCCGACCCGAGTATAAGCCGAGGCACCAGTTTTGCCACAAAAAAACTGGGAAAACTTATTGACCCGAGTATAAGCCAAGGTTAGAAAATGCAGTGACTCCTGGTAACTTATACAAATGGAAACCAATAAAATTACATTAATTGAAACATCAGAAGATTACATGTTTTAGAATATTTATTTTAAAGAAAACCAGTAAACTAGCTCTGTAAATTTAAAACAGGATTCCTTCTCATCATCTCATCATAATTGGATTTACATTATTGTTCTGTTTTTATATATGGTGTGAGCCACCCTGAGTCCTTGGAGAGGGGCAGCATACAGATCCAGTTAATTAAATAAATAAATAAATAAATAAATAAATAAATAAATCTGTATATCCAAACAGAGCTTCAGCATTAGCTGCTGTGAGGTTATCAGCATAGAAAACCAGATAGATAGGTAGGTAGGTAGATGATAGATAGATAGATAGGTAGATAGATGGATAGATAGATAGATAGATAGATAGATAGATAGATAGATAGATGATAGACAGACAGATAGACTAGTGAGACAAGCAAAACTTGCAAAACACAAACAGCTCTTGTGGTTTTGTATCCTAAATATGCAGGTCCTATTAAGAATCAAACTCATTTTTAAAATATGTAAAATGTTTCCCCTCATACTTGTTAATTGAAACTTGCTCTCAAACCCACTTTATAAAAGGCAACTTTTAAAGATCCACAAACACACTTTAGGAATTCCTGTCTAGCTCTTGCCTTATTAGTTCCTATCCAAGCAAGGATAGCAACTACCACAAAATACCATTTTTTAAACAGTTTAAATCCTTTCAAAGGAGGGGGAGGAGAATCTGACAGCAGGGGGCCTTTTTAATCCAACTAAGGGCAATGCAGAGAGAGTAAGGAATAGTTACGGTAAACCTGTTGACAAATACACACAGGGAGTAAAAAAAAAGCCTCCCGGTTTCAGCAAGGGAAAAAAGGAGGCACTTTGGCCACACACCCACTCCTTCAAAGAGGTAGCTGGCTTTTTTCACGGTGGGGAAGAGGGGGCATGCACACACACACACACACACACACACGACCTCACCGGCTTCCCATTGCTTTTTTCCCCTCGGTTGGAGCACTTGGCTGGCTCCTTTACTTGAGCCAGGGAGAGGAGGCACCAGCTGGTGCCTCCTCGCTCTGGCTCAAGCAATGGCGCCCTCTTGTGGTGACTTTGTCAATGACCCGAGTATAAGCCGAGGTTGTGTTTTTCAGCCCATTTTTTGGACTGAAAAACTCGGCTTATAGTCGAGTACATACGGTACAGAAAGTAAATGGCGAGTTACTAGGGGGGGGCGGTGCTTGCTAGCAGAGCCTTCCAATGAATGGTTGCAACTGGTGAAAACATTAATTAATACTAAGATCTACTTATTCACAGCTATTAGCTGCTTGCTCAGCAGAAGTCACAAGTTCATGACGACTCCCAGATTATCTACCAACTCTGACCTTGTCCATCAGCCAATGAGGACTGAGGCTGTCTGAAATATCTGAAACGACAATTTTGCCACTGTCTCCATAGCCTGCTTTTGACTCAGTCCTCACCATGGTTAGGACGTGTGATCAGCGCTCTGGATCATAGTTCACTTACTGTGAAGTAAGTTTCAACCTTCTTTTGTGAGTTTCCTTCCTCCCCCGATCATCAGTGGAGGGGGTACAGGCACTGCGGTTCAGGGAGCCTCAGATCCAGCCATCTGGCCGAGGCCACCAGCCACGGGTCTGTATCTAATTTTGCAGACCCAGGGGCAAGACTCTAGCTCCTTAGAGTTTCAGTGGCTTGGTGGAGTGCTATTATTGCGACAGTGGCTGGGAGGGAAAATCTTCCTGTAGGCATTTAAATGAGAGGACTTGCTTCTGTGGTGGTTGATTAAAAGCTTCTGCATGTCACTCCCTACACCGAGCGAACTCTGGCCACACAGCAGGAGCTCTTGCCGCCTTTGGCCAGGGGAGAACTCCGGTGCTGTCAAACAAATGCCTTACCCGGTCTCCTCTGGCTATAGAGATCTCCTCGGTTCCAGGCCTTCAGCTAAAGAGATCTCTTCCCCTTGCCAATCTTTACTCCAGGTGGAAGTTTGAATGCATGTGGTCTAAAGTGTTCTTAAATCTGATGGTACACTGCACGTACTGCATAAATACTCTGCCTTTGTTCTTTTTGTTTCCTACCTGTGAAATTTTGGACCCCAAGACAGGTTTTATTAGTGCAGAATATTTTTTACATCTCTTTGCTCTGCTTATTATGCTCATCTACTGAATTAGCTTCTTTTGTCAAATCCTCTCGTAATGTCTTCAGGTTTATTTATTTGTTTGTTTTGTTTTCTGACCTGGGTAGTTTTCATTTCTTTTATTCAGTTCTTTGACCTTTCTTTAAAAACTGTTACAAGCTCGCATTTCTCCTGTTGCGTTCATAGTGATTTTCAGCAGGATCATAAACAAGCTGCAAATAATAATCTTATGTATTTAGCTTCATTTTTTTTTAATAAACCTTTTTTTTTTGTAGGCATGTTGTCATCTCTCAGCTTAATTAAATTCCCAAATTTTTAATTAAAAAAAATCTCCCTAGATACCACTGACAAATTTCTATTTATTTTCTCACCAGCTTTGGGGTTCAGAATCTGGCTGCGTTTTATTGGTTGGTTGGTTGGTTGGTTGGTTGGTCTATCAGATTTATATAGCTACCCATATCACAAGTATGACTATAGAATTAAAATAAACAACATATCTTAAATAGCCTTTAAAAAGAATAAAATGTATATTAATGGCATCTGCTTCTTCAGTAGGAAGCTTTCGATCATGACCTTTTTACATCTGAATACTGAATTGCTATTTTTCATTTTTCATATTTATATTTAATATGAAAATATTTCATATTGCTTTAGACACAGTGTTTGTTAGTATGTTACCACTTTTCTCAATGTTAATATATAGCTGAAGTATAAAAAAATAAAAGTATTAATTTTTGTATTTATCAATAAAATAGCTTTATTAGACTTAATATAATATTTTCCTATATAGGTTTTCCAGGATACAGTATTGCCTTTTCTGCATATCCTACTCTTTAAAACCTACTGTATAAATAATTTATAATAAATAAACAATCTTATGCTTGCCTTATCTGTTCTTCCTTGAATTTAAGGCTTTGAAGTTAAGTAAATAATTTATGACACTTATTAGAGTAGATGAATCAAGCAGTATCCTTGATCCTAGATGTTTTCTGTCATTGTTTTTGAGGTATACTTCAACATAATCTCTCTGATAAACAGGGTTTTGGAGAAAATGGCATAATATATTATAGAACATGATTTATATAACAGGAATGATTTTTTTCTTATGATGAATAACAAACTAATTTGACTTTGTATCTTCATATTTTAAAATACATGAAATAGAGAATTTCTGGCCATTAAAAATATTGGTGTGCCATTTTAAAACAATATTTAAATAAAATTTGAAACTATCATAGAATGAAATGCATACAGGTAAAATTCTTGAAGGTATCTTACTGAATACAGTTCTTGTACATATTCAAATGAAGTGTCTGCTAATTGTTAATCTCTCAATATGGCTGTGATAATTAAGTAAAATATGGTTTGATGTGAAAATTGAGTGAAAAATAATAAAAATATAATATTTATTTTTGTTTGGTTTGGTCTTGATTTGATTCATTTGGAATAAATGGAATAGCATTTTTATCCCTATCACATTCACATACAATAACTCGTCCATTAGTGAGTTAGATTTAAATATACTATTTTAAAGTATATTTTATATTTTAAGTATAAATAACTATATGGATAACTCATTTTTTTTCTACTCAAGGAAAGTATCAATTAAAATATTTATTCTACAATTGACAGAATTCTATGGAAATCAGTTTTGTGTCAGATATGCAAACATAATTCTTAACATGAATTGTTAAGTAGAATTCAGGGTTCTGTAACTTTATTATTTTCTTCTACTGTCATGAATGCATCCTAGAAATGATCATAGCCCTTTACCAGTGGCGGATTCAGTCAGTTAATGTGAACCAGTTGCTAAAATTCTGTGCCACCCAGTCAATCTTCATCTTATCTGCTCGCGCGACATAGCTGTTGTTTCTCTCCCATCTGATTCCCTCATTTGCCTAGATTACACAGTCTTTGAAGGTCAGCCAGCTTGCCTGTCTTTGGCTGCATCCCACGTGGTGCTCTTCGCACCAACCAGCTGAGTTTCCCTGATCTGCCTGGCAGCATGGGTGAGCCTGCAAGCAGCAAGGCCCAAATCCTGGCCTAGCTGCCTCCTATGTGGCCTAGCCAACTTGCCTTTGTTCCATGCAGCTGAATCTTACCCAGTGCTCTCTGTGTAGCCCAGCTAATCTTTGCGCCTCACCCATTCTCACTGCAGCTGCCTGTGAAGGAAAGGTGCCAGCCGTCAAACCACATAAAAAGCCGCCACTGAAGGACTACTGGAAGGCAGCCGCCGCCGCTGCTGACCACCACCCAACAGCATTCAGTGTGTAAGATGCACCCAGTTTTTGGCGCACTTTTTAAAGGTAAAAAGGTGCATCTTATACACCAAAAAAATACGGTAAATATAAATTTACCTGTACAGGATTGAAGAAGACTTAGAAGCTTCAAATGGTACAAAATGCTGTGGCAAGATTGTTCTTTGGAAAAATATATTATTGCAGAATTATTCCTAGATATCATCTAATTATCAGTAGTAATAATATTAATTTTAAGCTATGAGACTTCTGGCTGTTTTAGACTTTAGAAATGGCTGACGTTAAGTGTATTGTACACTTCCCAGAATAATAGTTGAGCTAGGCTACAAATATTTCCTTGCACAAGTCTACTGAGATTCTTTGGCTGAAAATTCAGAAAATGAAAGGTATACAGTGAACCCTCGATCATCGCGAGGGTTCCGTTCCAGGACCCCACTCGATGATCGATTTTTAGCGAAGTAGCGGTGCGGAAGTAAAAACACCATCTGCGCGTGCGCAGATGGTGTTTTTGCTTCTACTGCCGCCCGCCCTTCGCCTGCCCACCCCGTTGCTCGCGCAACGGCTTCCCTGGGTGCCCGCTCGCTTGGGAACATCCCAGCTCCGCTCCCCAGCTGAGAAGCGGATCTAGGGAGTCCCCACCCCGCGCGCGTTGCTGGGGAAAGCGCGCGCGCTTGGGAACATCCCAGCTTCGCTACCCAGCTGGGTAGCGGATCTAGGGAGTCCCCACCGCGCGCGCGTTGCTGGGGAAAGCGCGCGCGCTTGGGAACATCCCAAGCTGGGTAGCGAAGCTGGGATGTTCCCAAGCGCGCACGCTTTCCCCAGCAACGCGCGCGGGGTGGGGACTCCCTAGATCCGCTACCCAGCTGGGTAGCGAAGCTGGGATGTTCCCAAGCGCACGCGCTTTCCCCAGCAACGCGCGCGGGGTGGGGACTCCCTAGATCCGCTACCCAGCTGGGTAGCGAAGCTGGGATGTTCCCAAGCGCGCGCGCTTTCCCCAGCAACGCGCGCGGGGTGGGGACTCCCTAGATCCGCTACCCAGCTGGGTAGCGAAGCTGGGATGTTCCCAAGCGCGCGCGCTTTCCCCAGCAACGCGCGCGCGGTGGGGACTCCCTAGATCCGCTTCCCAGCTGGGTAGCGAAGCTGGGATGTTCCCAAGCGCGCGCGCTTTCCCCAGCAACGCGCGCGGGGTGGGGACTCCCTAGATCCGCTACCCAGCTGGGTAGCGAAGCTGGGATGTTCCCAAGCGCGCGCGCTTTCCCCAGCAACGCGCGCGGGGTGGGGACTCCCTAGATCCGCTACCCAGCTGGGTAGCGAAGCTGGGATGTTCCCAAGCGCGCGCGCTTTCCCCAGCAACGCGCGCGCGGTGGGGACTCCCTAGATCCGCTTCCCAGCTGGGGAGCGGAGCTAGGCTGCCCCAAGCTCGCGCGCGCCGCCCGCCCGCCCACGCTGTTGCCGGCTCCGCTTCCCAGCTGGGAAGCGGAGCTAGGGTGCCCCAAGCTCGCGCTCCAGCCCACCGCCGCTGGGGTCTTACCGGGGCAAGAGGGGGAAGACCCAGGGAAGCCTCTGCCCGGCGGGGAAACTCCACCATCTACGCATGCGTGGAAGGGCACGCATGCGCAGATGGTGGAGTTTACTTCCGGGTTGCAAACTAGCGAAATAGCCCTTTCGCGATCCTTGAGGACGCGAAACTCGAGGGTTCACTGTAGTTGAATTATTATGTTAAATATTGTGACCATTTAAAAATATATTTTAAAACTCCTACTTATTCTTGATTACATTCTAGAGCCGGGATGTGAAACTTGATTTCATTGAGGGCCACATGGGGATTATGTTTGACCTCAGGGGGATGGGGTGCACATGGCCAGGGAGGTTATGGCTAGCTTGATGTCACTTGTGTTGTGGGCACTTGTGGTGGCCCAAGTGCTCTGCCAGCGAAAACGGACTCCTGAGGTTCATTTTTGTCTTCAATGACCTGCAGCCCTCTGCCAGTGAAAACAGAGCTCACAGGGGGCTGCACAAATTCAAATTTTGCTGACAGAGGCACCATGGGCCAGTCTACTACTGCTTCCAGATTGGCCCCGTGGGCCAGATCTAAGTACCACATGGGCTGGATCCGTCCCATAGGCCTTGAGTTTGACCTCTCTGACCTAGAGAATGTCAAGGATTAGTTTAATCCTAGGTGATATTCCATTATATTACCATATAAGGTGAGAGAAAGTTGTAAGCATTTTGAATACCGAGTGTAAACTGCAATCTGATTGGGCCAGAGCATTATAAAATGCAAAGCAACTTTACAATGATTAGCTGTTGTTAGCTGTTGTTGGTGGTGATATTGTTAGTTGGCTGGCTGGAGCAGTTTGAGCTTGAGTTAAGATATTGAGTTAGAGCTGTAATATTGATACGGAGAAACCTGGATTGATTTAGTATCTACATGTAAGTAAGTTTTACTGCATATAGTTTGTTCCTGTAAATAGAAGATTAAGACAAAAGATATTTTGAATGCAGTGAAGAGTAAAAACTGTTTACTACTGTTTTCTACAAACCTGTCTTCAATATTTCTCTACACTGTCTCCTAAATTGCAACAATATAAATTCTGATATCTTGTCTGTATAGATAGCTCTGTATATCCGGACAGAGAAATCAGGCTGTGTAGCTCTGTATATCCAGACAGAGAAATCAGGCTAATCCAATTGTTTAGGAATCAGGTCTGGTTCATATAGATAGAATTCTGTTGAATTATCAGATCTTTGATGGGAATAAGCCTTTGTTGGGTCTATTAGACAATTCATCAATTTTTTTGTACCATCAATTTTCTATATATTTTATTGGACTGCTTTTAAGAGTTAGGGCAATAGTTTCATTCTTTTCACAGTGAGCAATTCCATTCAATATTATTGGGAGAGGAGAGTTCATTCTAGTATCAATTGACTTATGCGACATACCTTTCTAAAAATATGTTTTAATGTTTTAAATGTGTTGTTGAAATTTTGTAGACTATTAGAAAATCATTGTATAGTGCTTCAAATTTTTGATGATAATTGCATGCCAAGAAATAATTTATGTTAAAAATGTTTAGTTTTGCTGAGGGCTTTTGAAAATAAATTGCTTTACTACAATTCCAGTTAATATATTTGTATATTTACCATAGTTATTTTAATATAAATTTGATCTGTAAAGATAAAATATTAATCATTTCCAATTTTGTTCTTTCACAAAGTTGGGAATGAACTATTGGCAGAACCGGTAGCAAATGTGAAAAAATCAAACTTATTTCTACCAAAAGAATTCCTTACACTTTGCTATATATACAGATGGAGCAGCACAGTCAGATGTTAAAGTTTGTCTTCATATTTTGTTAAGAGCATAATTCATCTTAATTCAGATATGAAGAATTAACCTAATATGAAAATGATTAGAAAAAGCAATATTTATATGTATTATATATTTTTATAATCATACTCATCAGTTACATTTACAAGAATAGCAATACTTAATTGGAGTCAAACCTTTGTCCTGAATGTACACTTTAAAGCTCATTTTACTGCTCTCTGTACTTTTTCTAATAAATATATTATTAGTTTACACTATACTGACTTGAGCAAGTCCTAAGAGTTTCTCTGTCTAATTATATATTGGACACCATATTAAGCTTCACAATTTGTTTTAAAAATTGGGAATATATTTGGATGGCATGTTTCTGCTGAAAGAACTGCTTGTATGAATAGAAACGTTAAATGAATAATTCTTCTTTCCTCTTATAATCAATTCTACAGTCTCAAATGTATAAATGTATCTTAGAGGGATCTTCCAGCCTTTAAAAACCAACTTTACTACAGTGGGAGGAGAGAGAGAGACAGAGAGAGAGAGAGAGAGACAGAGAGAGAGAGAGAGAGACAGAGAGAAACCTATTGACTTGTCATTGGTTTTGATCAAAGTGATAATAGAATAGAATAGAATTTTATTGGCCAAGTGTGATTGGACACACAAGGAATTTGTCTTGGTACATATGCTCTCAGCGTACATACAAGAAAAAGATACATTTGTCAAGAATCATGTGGTACAACACTTAATGATTGTCATTGGGTCAAATAAGCAATGAACAAACAATCAATATTAATAAAAATCTTAGGATACAAGCAACAAGTTACAGTCATACAGTACTAAGTGGGAGGAAAAGGATGATAGCAATGATGAGAAAAACTAGTAGAAATAGAAGTGCAGATTTAGTAAAAAGTCTGACAGTGTTGAGGGAATTATTTGTTTAGTAGAGTGATGGCGTTCGGGAAAAAACTGTTCTTGTGTTTAGTTGTCTTGGTGTGCAGTGCTCTGTAGCGACGTTTTGAGGGTAGGAGTTAAAACAGTTTATGTCCAGGATGCGAGGGGTCAGTAAATATTTTCCCCGCCACATCCTTAGGACTGATGGCAAAGAGATAGAATCTCATTGAAATTCCTGCTTGTCAGATTGTTCACTTTGAATGAGAATAAACTGGAAAGCCTTACAGTTATCTGGAAAGGACTCTCAGAAATAATATATGGGGAAGATCATCTGTCACATATGGGTTGCAAGCAAACCTTTAGCTTAATGTTATGGGCTCTAAAGCCCCATAATTTAATGCCACCAACGTTTGTCAAATTACAGTTACTGAAAGTGATAGTGTTATTGATATAAAATAGTTTAGGTGTGTTCATATTCCTTCTTCCTCTGTCAATCTTTACACTGTTTTGTTGGGATACAGTTTCCCCTCGTTCCATTTTTTTTTTTTTGCAGTATTGAGTAAGCAAGCCAGATAGTAGAAACCAATGCCAAATAATAGGGTTTCTTTTTCAACATATTACTGCTTTATTCTTTTCTAATTTTTGAATGCCTATTTAGTGCCACTACAAGCGTTTATTCTGGCAAGGCTGTTGGACATCAAATTAAAGTAGATTCAGCAAGAGGCGGAACTAGATTGGGCCATGCATATGAGAATTTTCACCCCCAATGTAAGAGTGTGTGGCAATGGGAGATGGGAGAGGGAGAATGAAATGAAGAGTGGTTACACATTCTGGAGAGAGAAAAGTTCCCTGAGGGTGGGCTCCAGCAAAAGTCGAAACGCTTGGACAGAATAAATCTGGTCCTGGTGACCAGCTCAGACTGGATCCTGAACAGTGATAAATATAACTGAAAATTCTCACTAGCTTTTAAAGTTTTGTGGGAGAACATTTTTTACTTGGGGATGTAATTAAAAATCATTCTATTTTTCCATTCTTTGTTGCAACACTGACTGACTTCCATGAAGATTCTAATTGAGGGCCAGAAATTAGGCAGAAATCATCTTGCAGTGTCATGGCTTGCAATGGCATGACTAGGGCCAGTCAATTTCCTATATACTGTTTGTAATTAATAATGAATATTTTGGATATGTTATTGAAAATTGTTCTGTTCCTGGGCTTTTTAAAACAGCACACACCTTTTCTAAAATTCTGTAGGTTTGGTTCTTTTTTCTGAATGTACTGAGAGATTAACTGAAGACAGATGCTGGTATTTCTGCTTGTTCCTTATTTTCTTATCTATGTGTGTAAGTAAAAACCTTGGAAATCTGTTTGCTAAATCATCTGGTAAATAGTCTTGCTGATGACTGCAGAGTTGCTCTGGGGCTGCTGTTGTTAAGTACTTATTACAGGAATCCAACTGGGTAAATTAAGAAACCTGTGTTTTTGCTTGTTATTTCAAGACTTTTATGCTTTGGCTTCTGAAAAGCCCCTTACAGGACCTCATGACCTAAAAAAAGGCTTGCTGTTTTGTAGTCGGGGATTGCCTTGTGAAATCTGAATCACTGACCTGGCAACAATGAAAATTATTACCTCCAAGGGAGAGTTTAGCTTTTGTTATTCTTTAATGCAGTGTTTGAATGTCTAATATTAAAAATGTATGTGTAAAATAACTATGCAGCATTGAAGGTAGTTTTACAAAAGTACTTTAATAAGTATATTTAAATGAATTTTACCACATTTTACATTTCATTGTAAATCAATGATAATTTCTAATTTTCAGTACAAATAAATTTGTTTTATACATGTTTAATCATAACATAAACAGAAGATTTAAACATTTGGAAATTTAGTGAAATATGTTTATGCATAACAATGCTGGGAACCTACACAGAAATTAAGGGAAGTAAATTTACATAGTGATAAATCTACAGGAATTTCAGCAAAATTCTTGATTTATAGTGTGTGTGTGTGTGTGTGTGTGTATAAATAAAGCAGGATTGAAATAAACAAAAGTCTCTTAGGTTGTTTCAGAATTAAAATAATTAAAATAAGGCTAGAAAATAGCGAGCAAGAGCACCTTATTAGTAAGATTCCATCATTTCCTGCACATATTTTTTTCTGAATTCATAGTGGTCAGGTTTTAATAGAAAATGGAGAACATATCAGAATTTTGCCTCTTGTTATATTGCATGTTCAAGTCTCTTTTTGCCTGATATATCTAGGAAATAGTTGGAAACAATAATCTTTGATTTTTGAATGAATCCATTTAACATTTTTTCATTACTATTTTTATTCCAGTATTAAGCAAACATTGTGATTCACTGCTTTTTACCCTCTTTGTGAAAACTGCTTAACTTTATTATTTGTTTATTTATTAGACTTCTATGCTGCCCTTCTCGAAGCAACTCAGGGTGATACTTATATCTCTATTTTTTTCTTTGTATTTAGTGACAGATATTATTGAGTAATATTTGCCATATACAGTTTCCTCTTTGTTTTTAAATGTTTCAATTCAATTGTTTCTCATTTTTAGTTATGTTAAAAAAAAGTTAAATTATGTATTATGACTGCAGATCAAATGACACAAAATTCAGGCAAAGTCAGCGATAAATACTAATGAATAATCACAACCTATGCTGTAATTTTGATGGGTTTTTCCTAGCAAAAGTATGTTGCTTCTCTTTTTGGAAGAAGCATTGCCAATGTGAATATTAGTCATTTTATAATCACAGTCCTCTTTAATTGTCCTAATTCCCTTTTAAACTTTTAGTCATTTAATATCGGGCAGATCTAGAAGTGTAGTGGGAATCCTTTACTGTATATTATTGAAATTTCCATATGTTTCTTCTCTTAAAACTGTAATTTTAAATTTTTTGGAGCATTGCTGTATTCACAACAAAGTTGTCCAATATCAGATTTGGTCAAAATTCTCCAGTTGGCTACCTGAGCAGTACAAATTAAAAAAAGCATCAAAAATAGTGTTGTAATAAAATATAGTCAGTATATATTATACACATAATAAATGATACTTTGGATCAATATACTATATACCTTGTTTAGCTTTCTTACAGTTCAATTTAGTCTTAGCTGTAAAATCCTGCAATTTTCTCCTATCTCTTTTCATTCAGTCCAGATATATGTCATGTTTACATCTGATGAAACGGTATGTTCAGTATCACTTAAAACAGTCTGCTTATTTTTTCTTGCTAGTGATAAGAGTAATTTTAAGAAATTGTTTGGAATTGTTTTGAAATAAAATATATTACCATGTATTCCCCAAAATAAGACCCTGTCTTATATTTTTTGAACCTCCGAATAAGCGCTTGGGCTTCAGGGAGGTCTTATTATTTTGGGACGCATGGAACAATACAGGGCTCCTTTTGCCATCTTACCTGATTTCCAGCTCTTTCTCCCTAACCTTAGCCAAAGGAAATGATATTTTTAGAGGGGGCTTATTTTTGGAGAAGGCTTTATTTTGGGAAGAGGTCTTATTTTCGGGAAAACACTGCATTTTATGATAGAAATGGATAGATTACAAAACTAACCAAAAGAACAGAACTGACAATAAATCAAATGTCTATTCTATACAGTTCCCTGATTGGTTACAGACTTCCAATTAATACTTATTCTAAATTTAATTGGTTGAGCTAACAATTCCTAAAAGGCACTTATAATACTCGGAATTTACTAGCTTAGAAAATGTCACAATATGTTTGATATGTAAAATGCATCTTGCTCTCAAAAATGATTTGTATTGATAATTAAAAATAAAGCAGGTATTGATTATCTGTAAATATTACATCTTTTGGAATATACCTTGAAATTAATTATGACAATATCACTATTTCATTCTGGTTTTGTGAATTTTATTTCTTTGTCATCTACCATAGTGCTCATATAATTATGTTTTCAATGTTGTCTTTCTGAACTGAATTGCCTATTAATTATTCTTCTAAGTCAAAGACAAAGAGACAACAATATATGTAAATGCAGTAATGCAATTCTTTATAAAATAATTTTCAATCAAGACTGTTTTTCTTGAAAAACCTAAACTTTATAGCTGGTTTATAGTTCTTTTATAATCACCATATAGAGTAGAAAGATTTTTATTGTTTTTCATTTAAATTATTGCTTTCATTTATTCATTTTTAATTTGTTCATTTTGATTTTAATCATATTTTATCTTCTTGACTGAGCCATTTAGAGATCTTTGTAACAGCAAAAAGTTTCCATTAACCTCTGAAAGTTATTTTAAAAAATATTATACATATAAGCTATTGAAATATAAACGATTTCTAAGAACTGCTCCAGGGATTTTGCTTATACATTTTTCCAAGATTAATTATAATTTTAGCAGGCATGAATGTTGATAAAATACAAAAAATGAATTATATCAATTTACCAAAAGATTTTTAAAACCGAAATATTAGTGAAAATGTTGGAAATGTTACCTCATATGAATTCTTAATTAAGAAAACAAACTATTAGAATAAATTGGAAAGGAGACAATGAAATAGTAATTATGCTTTCAAGCTTTAGACCATAATCAAGCTTTTTGACAGTTATTGTATTCATTAGCAAGATATGTTGGAAATTTGAAAAAAATATACCTTATTTTTAAAGTATAAGATGGTACAGGGTATAAGATGCACATTAGCTTTTGGGGAGGAAAACAATAAAAAAATTCTGATTCAGCACGAGCATCTGATTGGCAGTTGGATCAGCCTCCCAGAATACTGCCAATCAGTGTTCCAAACTGTGGAGATCGCCACAGCCCATCACCGCCGCTGTGCATTGTGTTTTTGGCCTCTGCACATTGTATTGCGTGGGCAGGGTTTATGCGCAGTATAAGATGCACAAACATTTCCACCCACTTTTTTGGGGGGGAGCTGTCTTATACTTTGAAAAATATGGTAAATTAGAAATTTTACTTAGAAAGGTGGCAATCTTAAGATAATATTCTGTTAGATATTACAATAGTTTATTTTTCCTCTAGTCAGACAGGCTGCCTTTTGACCAATTGTAGAATGTTTTATTCTGTAAGTATGAGGTCTTTTAAAAGTTCAGAACTGTATCAAATATAACTCTAGTACTTCACTGAATCACCCTTTCTCCGTACTGAAAGAGCGGGTCCAGCAGTCACGTGGGTTGCTCGCTGTCCAATCCGTATAGGACCGAGCCTTGTCTTTAAAAAGATTGCTGGATCTGCCCCTTCCCCAGAATTTGCTCGGTCCTGCTACCGGCAGGACATGTGGTAGCTCAGCTCCTCTCAGCCAAAAACATCTCAAAAATCATTGTTATGGGGAAAAATATAGAAGGTTAATGCTATGTAATTTCCATGAACTTTCTTGAACTTCTGGAGAAGACAGAAAATATATCTTTTAAGCCAACTTGTGGTCTTGAACAGCTAGTAATGTAGCCCCACAAGATTGTGTGTGATTCATATACATTAGGTATATTATATGTAGGTTGAGGTTAGTTGGGGGAAAGAGCAATAGATGCTTGGAACAAACTTCCAGCCAACGTGGTTGGTAAATCCACAGTAACCGAATTTAAACATGCCTGGGATAAACATATATCCATCCTAAGATATAATACAGGAAATAGTATAAGGGCACACTAGATGGACCATGAGGTCTTTTTTTGCCGTCAATCTTCTATGTTTCTATGTTTATATAACTTTCGTATCTATTAGCTTTTTTCTGTATTTTTATATGATATTTCTAGTTTATAAATTTAGAGGAAATAGTAATTTCAACTCTCAAAGTTTTTTTATTTTTTTACATTTTCACTTCTCAGCTTCTCTTTCTGAAAAGTCAACCTCTTTTTTTTCCATTTAATTTAAATTATCTGTATTCTGAATGAGAAATGAAATCCCAAATTTGAAAAGGAACAATTGCGCTGAAAGGCAATTTCAAAGTTAGGAATAATTCAGTGAATGAATATATACGGAGAGGGACAGCATACAAATCTAATAAATAAATAAATATTAGGACAGAAAGTATGGGTTTTATTGTCCAAATAATTTTTGCTTTGTATCTTGTTTTTTATTTTTATTTTTTTATTTACCCCTTTAGCAATATTCTTCCTTCACTTACATTAAAAGATAACTGGATTAGTTAGATCTGTTATGCATCCTGGAAAACCTTGAGGCTAAATTGGGAATGTATCTCTTGAGTAAATTAAGTTTTTGATTGTTTTGATGAGGTATAATTGCTTAAACATGACAGTTAATTTATGTTTTATATTCTAAAATGTAGGCTTTAAAGAAGGTATGTTACCTTGATAATGCAATGTTTTTGGTGCTGGAGGCATTTATTTCAAATTTAACTACAGTCTCCATATTTTAAAGAGTACCAATATATAATTCTTTGAGCAGTTAGCAGTATTTCATGTTTTGAAAAGGGGTATTATATTTATCAGGGAGAGTTAATATTATTCATCAATGGCCATTATTCTCATCAATGTTTAAGTCATCCAAATACTTATTACAGTAGTTACTCTGAAGGGATACAGTTTGGAACTAACTTTAAAGAATACAGTACCTGACCAATAAATTGATTTCTCTTATTTATTTATTTATTTATTTATTTATTTATTTATTTATTTATTTATTTATTTAATCAGATTTGTGTGCCGCCCCTCTCCGCAGACTCAGGGCGGCTCACAGCAACAACAACACAATGTAAACAAATCTAATATTTAAATCTCTAAGCATACTTATGTTTGTGAGGGGTTTAGAATAGAATAGAATTCTTTACTGGCCAAATATGATTGGACACACAAGGAATTTGTTTTGGTGCATATGCTCTCAGTTTACATAAAAGAAAATATACATGTGTCAAGAATCATGAGGTTTATTCAAGAAAGGGATTTGTGCTATGAATAAAAGAATATTGTACTTCATTTTATTGATCTTAAAATTATTATTTTTTCTTTTCCAATAATTTATTTAAAAATTGAGGTAGACTTGCATGACATATTTTGTTTAAAAGACACTTGGAATAGTTACCTTGTTACATATCTAATGTGCAATTAATTCTTGATCTTGCATTCAGGTATTCAGGTAAATATTGTTTCTCCTTGTATTCCCCTTTTCTGTATTACTTTTTCCTAGAGTTGTATGTCACAATAAAAATGTATAGATTCATGTTAATGGTTGATTTCTTCACTTCTTCATTGTCTTCAGTGTGTCAATTTAATTTGTTGTGCCAGATTATCCTTCATATTTTGAGAAAAATGTGACTTTTCATCATTCAATACTAAAGTACGGAAAATGTATTTGAAATACTGCTATTTTAAAGAATATAGCATTCTTAACTAAACCGCAGAGCCATTCATAATGTTTCTTTACTGTTTTTCATCCTGGATTAATTAAAAATTGCTGTTGGATCAAAAGTACAGTTGTAATAGTAATAGCAATAGCATTTAAACACTTCATAGTGTTTTACAGCCCGCTCTAAGCAGTTTATAGAGTCAACATCAGAGCTGGTCAGAATTGAATGCCTGGCAGTGGCCACATATCTTACTTCATATTCTTATAATATACCATTTATTGAGATTATAAGTGAACTGCCTAAAAGTACAGTAATACCTCGTCTTACGAACTTAATTGGTGCCGGGAGGAGGTTGGTAAGGTGAAAAGTTCGTAAGACGAAACATTGTTTCCCATAGGAATCAATGGAAAAGCGATTAATGCGTGCAAGCCCAAAACTCAGAAACCCGGAAGCCGGCAAGAGGCTTCCCTCGCCCGTGGCCGGCAGAAGAGCGCTCTTGCCTGGCGGGGCGGGGCGGGGAAGCCTCTTGCAGCAGCTGCTACAGCGGAGACATTTGGGGTTTTGGCTGGGGGGGGGAAGGCAGGAGGTCCGGCGCTTCACCACCCCTCCCAGCCAAAAAGGCAAAGCCTGCCCGGCTTTGCCTCCTTCGGCGGCTCCCCAGCCGCCGAAAGAGGCTTAACCCTGTCCCTCTGTCCCACCCATCGCCCGTGGCCGGCAGAAGAACGGGGGGAGGCAGAAGGCAGTTCTGCTGGATACGGGCGATGGGTGGGACAGAGGGGTGGGTTAAGCCTCCTTCGGCGGCTGGGGAGCTGCTCGGCTTTGCCTTTTTGGCTGGGAGGGGAGGTGAAGCGCCGGACCTCCTGCCTTCCACCAGCCAAAAACCCAAATGTCTCCGCCGCAGGAGGCTTCCCTACCCCTCACCCGTGGCCGGCAGAAGAGCGCTCTTGCCCGGTGGGAGGCGAAGCGCTGGAGTGGGAGTTGTCAGGATACCCCCTACCCCAGCGCTTCGCTTCCCATCGGGCAAAAGCGCTCGGGAGGACACGGGTGAGGGGCGGGGAGGCTCGGGAGGATCGGGAGGTGAAGCGCTGGGGTGGGGGGAAAGGTGAAGCGCTGGGATGGGGTGGCCAGACCTCCTGCCTCCCCCCCAGCCAAAAACCCAAATGTCTTCGCCGCCGCAGCTACTGCAGGAGGCTTCCCCGCCCCTCGCCAGTGGCCGGCAGAAGAGCACTCTTGCCTGGCGAGAGGCAAAGCACTGGGGGGGTATCAGGACACCCCCCCACCCCATCTCTTCACTTCCCGCCGGGCAAGAGCGCTCGGGAGGCAGTTCTGCCGGCTACGGGCGAGGAGGATCGGGAGGCTTAAGTCTCCTGCAGCGGGTGCTGTGGTGGGGACCCTTGGGCTTTTGGCTCTGGGGGGGAGGCAGGAGGGTCGGACTGACAACCCCCACCCCAGCGCTTCACCTCCCGCCAGGCAAGAGCACTCGGGAGGCAGTTTTGCCAGCCACACGCAAGGGGCTGGGAGGATTGGGAGTGGCGGCTGCGGCAGCGAAGCTTTTCAGTTTTGGCTGGGGGGCAGGCAGGAGGGCCGGCCTGACCCCCCCTCCAGCGCTTCACCTCCTGCCATGTAGATGAATGAGGAAGGGGGTCATCTGGACCAGGTGCTTCGGCTGGAGTTGCGAGGCGGGGAATCCCGCTGGGCGGGGAAACAAATGGAAAATCCAATCGGGGCAGTCACAAGGCAGGGGAATCCCTCTGTCAGTAAGAGTGCATGCGCAGTAAGAGAGCCCACGAACCCGGGCTCAGCTTCGTAAGATGGAAAGTGTTTTTAAGACGAGGCAAAAAAATCTTAATCCCCGGGTTCGTATCTCGAAAAGTTCGTATGACGAGGGGTTCGTATCATGAGGTACCACTGTATAGCATTCCTCTAATACAGTGATGGTGAACCTTTTTTCCCTTGGGTGCCAAAGGCGTGTGCACACACATCATTGTGTCTGCATGAGTGCCCACACCCACAATTCAATGCTTGGGGAGGATGAAAATTGCCTCCCCAGCCCCCCTGGAAGCCAGAAACAGCCCATTCTCCAACTTCTGGTGGGCTAGGTAGGCTCGTGTTTCATCCTCCCCAGGCATTGAATTAGGTGTTTTTGGCCTCTCCCATCACTCCGGAGGCCCCCCAGAAACCGAAAATGTCCTCCATGCAAGCTGAAAATCAGCTGGCCGGTGTGCACATACGTGCTGGAGCTGAGCAGATATGGCTCCGCGTGCGACCTGTGGCAAGCATGCCATAGGTTCGCCATCACTGCTCTAATAGAACAGTAATATCACTTTAATAATAAATTTATCAATTATGATAATTTAATTAATTGAATTATGAGACATTTTGAGTAACATATTGAAATACAAATTCATATACAGATTAGATATTATGAAACACAACTATTACTATATTGAAATGCTGCTAAATATTATATTATTTTTCTAATATAAATTTATGATTTAAGAAACCAAATATTTACTATTTATCATTATTATTATAGAAACATAGAAGATTGACGGCAGAAAAAGACCTCATGGTCCATCTAGTCTGTCCTTATACTATTTCCTGTATTTTATCTTAGGATGGCTATATGTTTATCCCAGGCATGTTTAAATTCAGTTACTGTGGATTTACCAACCAAGTCTGCTGGAAGTTTGTTCCAAGGATCTACTACTCTTTCAGTAAAATAATATTTTCTCATGTTGCTTTTGATCTTTCCCCCAACTAACTTCAGATTGTGTCCCCTTGTTCTTGTGTTCACTTTCCTATTAAAAACACTTCCCTCCTGAACCTTATTTAACCTTTAACATACTTAAATGTTTCGATCATGTCCCCCCCTTTTCCTTCTGTCCTCCAGGCTATACAGATTGAGTTCATTAAGTCTTTCCTGATACGTTTTATGCTTAATACCTTCCACCATTCTTGTAGCCCGTCTTTGGACTCGTTCAATTTTGTCAATATCTTTTTGTAGGTGAGGTTTCCAGAACTGAACACAGTATTCTAAATGTGGTCTCAGCAGCACTTTATATAGGCGGATCACAATCTCCCTCTTCCTGCTTGTTATACATCTAGCTATTTAGCCAAGCATCCTACTTGCTTTTCCTACCGACCAACCTCACTGCTCACCCATTTTGAGACTGTCAGAAATCTCTATTCCTAAATCCTTCTCTTCTGAAGTTTTTGCTAACACAGAACTGCCAATACAATACTCAGATTGAGGATTCCTTTTCCACAAGTGCATTATTTTACATTTGGAAACATTAAACTGCAGTTTCCATTGCTTTGACCATTAATCTAGTAAAGCTAAATCATTTACCATATTACAGATGCCTCCAGGAATATCAACCCTATTATTATGTTTGAATGTTATTAGCAGTGGTTAGAATGCAATACTGCAGGCTAATTCTGCTGATTGCCTACTTCCAGCAGTTCAGCTAAATGTGGACCCAGCCCTCCAGCCTTCTATGGTCAGTAAAATGAAGATCCAGATTATTGGAGGCTATGTGTTGATTCTGTAAAACACTATGAAACGGTATAGCTATTGCTATCTCATTTTTCATAATCAATAGGACTATTCTTTTTAAAACAAATTAACACAGCAGAAGTTAAAAGAAAACATCAGCAAATAATAAAATTTCGTGTAGCAATATGTTTAAAATTAAATATCCACAATGTTAAATTGGTTACAAATAGAAGGCTCATGTTCCTTGTTCATCTTGAAAAATACCTCAACCTCCATCAAATTCCATGATGACTTTACAAAGAGAAAATTATATCCACAGGAAAACTATTATATATCTTTAGCTTCTACTTATTATTAACTGTGTCCTTTACCCCATGTCAATTCCTGTTATGGCGAAAAATGAAGGGTTGGAAATACTTCGAGACCATTAATTTAAGGAAATTATTTTTTAAAAATATGATTATGTCTGTTGTGAAATGGTTTTATTATTTTTGCTTATTATGCCCTTGACCATAAATCATCTTTTTTCTGTTCATTTTTTTCAAGATGCTTTTTTATAGACAATCTGAATTAAGAAAAGCTGTAAAAAAATGGAATAAGAATGTTCTTCAGAAAAACAACTTTTTTTCTTCCACTGTGCTGTCTGTACTCCCTCCCCCTCTTCAAGTCTTGGTATGCTGTCTTACCATGATTTGGGAGGCACAGAGGTTTCCTGGGATAGATGAGTGAAGAACATTGGGACTGTTTGCTAAGAGTATATATTTCTAGCAGGTTCATCCAAGGAGGTCACCCCAGCTGCCTAACTAATGTAGGGAGAAGCTGTAGACAGATAATCACTTCAGTGGCGATGCCAACAGTATTAATTCCTTTTTATGGAAAAAAAGGAATGGTAAGCCACTCCTGTATTTTTAGCAAGATAGCTACATGATAGAAAATATAAAATAATTGATGATACTGTGCCAGATGATGAGCTCCTCACTTCAACTGGCATTCAGAGAACTAGAGGAATTTTGGAATAAATTTAAAGAAATTGTGAAGAATGAATGTAATAAGAGGCTGCCAAAAATTATGGGGGAGAATGAAATCAGGCTGGAAGGATAAAAAAGCAGTGATATTTGAATGTGTGGAAATACCAAAAAGAGAAGACCAAGCCAAGAAAGAAGTTAACAAAGAATTTTAGAAATTTTTAGAGAAATAGAATCACATCATCTGTAAAGACACTGAAGATAGAAAAAGACATGGAAAAACAAGGTAAGTTTTGCAAAAGATCGCTGACTCAAGGAGGTTTGAACCTTAAATTGGTATGTTAAAAGATGTGAACTTGGAGAATGAATGTGACCAATAGATTGGAAGAGACCATTACACAATACACACACACACAAAAGGAAATGTAACAGTGTGGTGCAACCTACTATAAAGTATGCTTAATTTCACATTCTAACTACGGGGTGTCAAACTGGATTTCCTTGAGGGCCTGATCAGTATTCTAATTCTCCAGGGGATGAGGGGGAAGATGGGATGGATGTCTCCTGCAGCAGCTGCTGGCCAAAATGGGGTGGAGGAGCCAGGTGAAACTCCCTGCACCTAATTTTCAGCCTCCCTGACCTCCTGCGGCACTCTGCTAGACAAAAACTGGCTGTGCGGAGGCACTGCAGCCCATTTTGGCTGGCAGAGGCACAGCGAGCCAGTCCTTTGATATTTTCAGGCCAGTTTTAAGCACTTCACTGGCTGAATTTGGCCTGTGGGCCTTGAGTTTGATACCCCTGTTCTAACTAAATGATTTTTTTAAAAAGTTTTGTAATTTTTTATTTGTATGCATCTTATGTCATGAATGGTTTGTTTTCTGGGTTTTATACATATCAATACAAGTAATCATAATATTATTCTTAATAATTACAATTTATTTTCATTTCTGATTTTAACACATAATGTCTGTTACAGTATCATCTTTCAACTCTAATCCTTCTCATAATTCTACTACACTTCCTATCATTTTAATATCTAGATTTACTCTTTTCTCCATCATATTTCTGTCTCTGTTTTAGCCCTCTTTTTTATCTTCTATCATTCAAATAAAGATGTGATCTTTCCTTTTTTCAATTTTTTCTGTATATCAATCATGATCTATTCTCTAGCTTTTCATTATTGCTCACAATTTTATGTATATAATATTTTCTCCAATTCTTCATTTCATTTGGTGCTTATGCTCTTCAGTGTACATAAAAGATAAGATACATTTGTCAAGAAGCTTGAGGTACAATACTTAATGATTGTCATAGGGTACAAATAAGTTACTGGCCCTTCAAGTTAGAACTCTGGATTGATAAGGTCCTTGACATATATTTAATTGTTCTTTGATTCAAGACATTAATATATTTTTAGTTAGCTCTTGTCATGTGAAATGCCAGTTATTGCTAATATGTGGTGATGTATGGTATTTTCAGATGGCAAAGATCCAACATTTCTGTCAATTTAAAACCAAATATTTCACTACCTGACTAAGGTTTTCATCTTTGCTCTCCTTTTTAGAAGTGTTAGATTTATATAATAAATATGTAAAATGTTATTTCTATTTCCAGACACTTTTAACATCCTTTAAATGTCATTGCAGGTTCTATTGCTCTTGAACTATGCTAAGCTGTGAAGCAACTAGTGTTTTATTCCTTTCCCAAAGTGTGTCACTCTGAAAAATAGTTCACATATAGTATACAGATTCAGTACATAAAGGTTCAATACATAAAAATAAACAAATTTTGGATGTAGCTCAAATCCATGAATTAAGTTGTGGGCTAGTTAGATTTTCTGGGTTGAATAGAATACTACGTCACATGAAACTCAGTCTCTTTGATGACTACATTCAGGGTGTGGAAATATTTATTCTAGAAAATGTCTGTCTTGTTTGATAGTATCCGACAGTTTATACAGATATTTTAATGTATTCTTTTCATATGTAGAGCACTAGTTGTGGATATCACATGTCTTCTAGATAAGCTCCTAGATAGTGCTGGAGAGGAAGCAGTGATTCTGGTCCTTCTTGGTAACAGTGAAATTTGTACATAAATTTGCCAAATTTAGACTGCCAAGTATAAAATTGAAGGCCATATTGCCAGGACAGGATTCTGAAAACTTTGCCTATTTTATATGCAGACCAGATGCTCAGGAAATCTCAGTTTCAAGGTGTGGATGACAAAATGCAAATGTGTTAGACAAAGAGAAATGTTTTGGGACAAACTGAATCTGTATGAGAAGATAGTGTTGTTTACGGCCAAACGACCCAAAGAGCAAGGTATAAATATTTAACACATATTAGATAAACAGTTTGACATTTTTTTACGATGCTGTAATCCCTTGTTTGGGAGTAGGGTCGGAACAACTGAGTGGAGCTGAGCATTTAACAACCTTATTGATATGTTGCTAAAGACCTTTTTATTTAATAGCCATAGTAAAATGTTGCTGTTCCTGTGATTTTGAAATTTTATCAGCTAGTAAGATATTGACATACTAGCTAAATACCCATGCTCCACTACTGAAGTATGTGATCAGGCTTGATAAATCAATACAGCTTGAAAATTAATGAGTAGTTATGATCAGCGATTCCTGTCCCCTTCTCTCCTTAAGCTTGCTCCACAGAATCCTCTCATCTCCCCTTTTCTCCCCCAGCCTTGTCATACCGAAGCCTCCCCTATCCTATCACCTTCCCTCCCTCAGGCTTGCTGCACAAAGGCCTATCCCATCCCATCCCATCCTATCCTATCCTCTTCTTCCCTCAGGCTTTCCCTACAGAAGCCTCTCCTATCCCCTTCTCTTCCTTAGGCTTGCTCGATAGAATCTGCCCCTATCCTATCCCCTGCTTGCTGCTGTAAAAGTAAAACTGAACTTTCCCTCTGCTTGTATTTTACATTTGGAACAGGTTTCTTTTCAGGTGGGTAGGCTGAGTAGAAATCCTTAGCATCAGAGGACTGAGCACCTAGAAGCTAAGAAGAACATATGTGGCAAATTTCAAGTTTGTTGGTCTTTAACAGATTAACAGAGTTAGAAGGGACCTTGTAGATCATCTAGTTCAAACCGCTGCTCAAGCATGAGACTCTACACCATTTCTGACAAATGGCAGTCTAATCTCTTCCTTAAACTCTCAAGTGATGAAGCTCCCACAACTTCCGAAGGCAAGCTGTTCCATTGGTTGATTGTTCTCACTGTCAGAAAGGCTTTACTGTTCTGGAGATTTCTTGACTATGGCGTGAGTGATCATATATATATAGATAGATAGCCATCTTCTCCACGGCAGAACATCAGAGAGTCCTGGAGAACATCATAGGCATGCTGTGTTTCACTGATTCCTAACAACCTGTTGTCTCTGCTGTGAAGAACAATATTTGTCTTCCCAAAACCCTGGTTGACAAGGAGAAACCACTTCTGTAGTTGTGGGACATTGAAATGACCTTGATGCTCTCCAGAAGGCTTCCTGTTGGCATTAATCACTACTTGGAAGCCCTTTCGGCCTTTAGGAACAGAATCAATAGCAGCCTTAAGTTCCAGATCATACTAGTTGTGTTAATGCAGCAACTTCTGGAGTTGGCTAACCAGTTATAGTTTAATGCCTGGTTAGATTCCACAACAGGTGTCCCTCTCATTGTCCTTATCACCAACAAAGTATATCTGAAGAAATGAAGGCTGCTGTTGAAGCCCTGCCATGATACCCTCTATCCTGTGGTAGATGTGAACTTGCACTTTGAAGGGTGGCATAAAATTTCCCTCCTTCACGTCTCTGGCTCCAAAAGATGGCATTTGGAAGTTCTTCTGGAGAGCAGAAAGAAAGTAGTAGTAGTAGTAGTAGTAGTAGTAGTAGTAGTAGTAGTAGTAGTAGTAATAATAATAATAATAATTTATTAGATTTGTATGCCGCCCCTCTCCGAGGACTTCTAAGGGAGGAAGGAAGGTAGGAAGGAAGGAAGGAAGGAAGGAAGGAAGGAAGGAAGGAAGGAAGGAAGAAGAATGAAATGAATGGAGGGACAGAGGAAAGAAGGACTTTGGGCGGGGAGGTAATTTTTTTTCCTCTCAACATACTTTCAAACAATACAGTGTTGTCATCTAATTTTCCATGAATAAAATGCAGTATTTTGTTAGTAACTAACAACAATCATCAAAAGAGTTGCAAAAGCTTTTTTTTTCTAATTTTGTCATCCAGTTACATTTTCTTTTAATTAAATTCCCTCCTTAATGTTCCTTCAAAAAGTACAACACCAATTCTCCATACTGAGAGAAGCGGGTCCAGCAGTCATGTGGGTTGCTCGCTGTCCAATCCGTTGAGGACTGAGCCTAGTCTTTAAAAAGCCTGCTGGATCCGCCCCTTCCCCAGAATTCGCTCGGTCCTGCAATCCAGCAGGACTCGTGGTGGCTCGTTCCTCTCGCAAAACACCTTTCCTTCGTCTTCTTTCTATCCAGATAAGTAAAATTTAATATTGTATTTTACTTAGAGCTTGCCTTGGTTTGCGCGCCAGCCTTACTGGGCTCGACACCAAGGGAGAAGCCGCGGCTATAGCGCTGCTGCCGGATTGTATTTTTTCGCAAATCTAATCGGCCAGGAGGTTTACCGGCAAGCTAAGGATTGTTTCAAAAAGGGCTTTTTTCCTCCTGTGGTGTGGGACTGTTAGCAAGCTTCCCTTGATTGTCCCCCGGACTTTAGCCTTCCCTCCGTTTGCAAAATCGTCGGAGCGGTTTATTTTGGCGCGAAGGCCCTCAGCGCCTAGTAATTTTCGGCACTTGCGGATCGCCCACGCGCGTCCCGCCTGGCACCATTAAGTCCACTGCTTGGCCCTGGAGTAAGCTGTGAGACCCTCAGGCCTTTTCTCCCTGGCTAGGCCTCCAAACCAGTGTGCCTTGGTTTACTTTGATTAAGGTTAGTGAGGCCTGCCCCTCTGCTCTCCTGGGCACGAACTCTGGTACTGAACAGGTTGACTGTGAGTTGCAGACACTCCTGGGCCTAGGAGCAGGGCCCCCTTCCTCTTGGGAACGTTGCCCTAGAAGCTTCTCTCACCAAATTTTGGGTCAAGTCTTGTCCCTGTAGTTTGTTCAGGCCATGACTTCGTTTCCCAAGAGAGGCACATCTAAAGGTTCCAGAGAGGTTAGGCCTACTGGCAATGAAATTGATACTATTCCCCAGGCCTCTTCCTCCTCTTCCTTGAGAGCCCCTACAATGGCTAGACCCACCAGGGCTGAGAAGAGAAGGGACCAGGCTCTGCAGAGAATACATGAAAAATCGGCTAAACGTTTAAAGGTGCAGGCTCAAGTGCACATTAGCTCTGACCCCCCAGAGGCTTCTAACCTGCCTCCCTCTGGGGTCCCTGTGCTTTCTCTGGATGAGCCAAACCTAAACAGACCCCAACCTAACTTATGGGGCTTAGGTCCAGACATTATGGAAGATCCCTCCGAGCCAGACCCATCCCAGGCCTTCAGGGAATCTCCATCTCTACCTGCTACCATTACTAATCTGCCTCCAGAGTTTCAATCTATGTATTCTGCCTTATCTAAAGCCATTGATGCCAAGCTCTCGGCCATCAATGTGCCTTCTCACTCTCGTCCCCTTCCACACGCCCCTCGGCCCGTGAGTTCTCTCTCATCCTACAGAATTCCAATTAATGAGGATTCAGATCCTCATGATGAGAACGACGATATGGATGTAGAGAATAAAGATGACCCATTCCATTGCCTGTCAGAAGATGAATCTCAAATCAAGATTCCAACCCCAGCTGCAATTTTTCCATCTCAACTCTTCAAATCTCTTCTATTCAAGGCAAGAGTTTCCACAGGCTTAGCCGGGCAAGATAAACAATCCTTCAACAGATCCTCCTGAAGAAAATCTACCATACTTCATGGAGGAACAGGAAGACAATGAGGTCATCCCAATGCCCAAATTGTTTAAAGATGCTCTGCTTAAGCAGTGGGACCACCCAGCCTTTGGCTTCAATCCCACAACTAAAGACAAGAAAGCTTTCTCCATCTTATGAAGATCTTCTTGTCTGTCCTAAAGCTGATGAACCGGTAAGGACTCTACATTCTGCGGCTGCTGTGCCTGGTGAAGCAGAAGTGGTATTAAAACCCGAAGACAAGTGCTTAGAGCAAATGCTCAAAAGATGTTTCTTCGCGGATACCTGGGCTATTAAGAGTGCAGCAGCAGCATCTTTCTTTTCTAGAGCTATGCTTTTATGGCTTCAACAGCTGCAGCAGCATATTCCCCCTGATGATCTAAGGGGCCAACAGGATTTCAATAAAGTTTTTGCAGCAGCCCAATATGTAGCTGATGCTACCTTGCAATCATCAAGATTTGCAACCAGGTCAGTAGCGGCCTCAACAACGGCCAGAAGACTTCTATGGCAGGCAGGAGTGAGACAAAAATGGCAGCTGGTCATGGGTCCTCTGAAGCGTGACCTCCTATTTGGGGACCTCCTGGACCCATTTCTCACTGAAACCACTGACAAAAAGAAAGTTATGGGGCCCAGCAACAAGAAGGCCATCAAAACTCAACCCTTTCGACGTCCCAACTGTCAAAAGGATCAAGGGTTCGCCTTCCAGAGAAATTCAGGTCAGTATTCCCCTTGTTTTTGCTCCCAAGCTGGCAGAAACCCCAGGGGTAGAGGATCCCGTTACCAAAGAGGTTCCTCCTCGACCAGAGCTTCCAGAAAGCCCAGATGGTGAGCTTCATTCCACTCCCATAGGGGGGCGCCTGGCTTGGTTCTCCTCCAGCTGGCGCCGTTCCTGTAAGGATCCCTGGGTTATTGCTACTGTGGAATGGGGTCTTCAGTTGGAGTTTATTTCCGTACCTCCCAAACGTTTCATTTCTTGTCCATCCCCGAATGGAGGAGGCTATTCAACACCTGTTGTCTATCACGGCTATCCAACCAGTTCCGTCCTCCCAAAGAGGTCTGGGCTTATACTCCATTCTCTTCATGGTCCCTAAGACATCTGGAGGATGGAGAGCCATCTTAGACCTTAAAAGATTAAACCAGTTCATTAAATATAGGAAATTTAAGATGCATTCCTTGTCATCTATCTTAGCCGCTATCCATCCAGGGGACTTTATGGTCTCCTTGGATCTCACAGAAGCCTATCTCCATATCCCTATTGCCAAGAGTCACAGGAAATTCCTACGCTTTGCCTTCCAGGACAAGCACGATCAGTATAGGGCCATACCCTTCGGGCTCTCCTCGGCTCCTCGAGTCTTTACTAAGCTCCTAGGAGCCCTGGCGGCTCACATCCGAGCCACGGCCATTCATATTTTATGCTATTTGAATGACATATTAATTCACGGTCCCTCTAAAGAGGACACCTGTTCAGAGTTCAACATTGCCATGTCTATCCTACAGGATCATGGTTTTTCCATCAATCTCAAGAAAAGTCAGCTCCATCCGTCTACTTCTATTCAACACCTGGGGGCTATCATAAATTCAGATCTCTCTCAGGTTTTTCTCTCTACTGAGAGAAAAGTCAGTATTAGGGAGCTCATTTCCCAGATATGATCTCAGAGAAGGACTACCATCGTTACCCTGTCTTCCCTACTGGGAAAGATGGTATCCTGCATTGGCATTATCCCCTGGGCCCGTCTTCACACCAGGGATCTCCAATCGCTTCTGTTACCATTCCAGAGATCAGGGAACAGCAACTTGGCACGCCTCATCACCGTTCCAACCACAGTCTTAATATCCCTTATGTGGTGGACCTCCCCCGCTCTGGACAAGGGATCCCCTTTCAGGTGTCCAGATCAATTTACCATCACCACGGATGCCAGTTTAACGGGCTGGGGAGCCCATGCCCAGGGCCTGATAGCACAAGGCACGTTGTTAGCGGAGGAGGCTTCCAGACCTATCAACTGGCTGGAATTGAGAGCAGTGTCTTTGGCCCTCAAACAATTCAAACCACACATCATCAATCAACATGTCCTGATTCTCACGGACCATATAACTACAAAGGGTCATATTTGCAGACAAGGGGGCACCAGGTCCAAGGCCCTGATGTGAGAAGCCCTGAAGTTGAGTCTCTGGGCAGAGAGGCATCTACAGTCGTTAGGGGCTGATCACATATTGGGAGTCCTCAATGTACAGGCGGATTGGCTTTCCTGGTCGACTCTGGATCCAAGGGATTGGAGCCTTCATCCGACTCTGTTTCAGCAAGCCTGCCTCAGATTCGGTCACCCATTGCTAGACCTATTTGCGACCGAGGCCAATGCTCAACTCCCTCGATTCTACTCCAGGTTCCTATCCCCGGGAGTGGAGGCGACAAATGCACTCAGAATCCCTTGGCCTCGAGGGCGGTTTTACACCTTCCTTCCAATTCCAGTTCTTCCAGATGTGTTCCACAAGATCATCCTCGAAAAGGCCCAGGTGATTGTGATAGCCCCTCACTGGCCACGCCGGCCCTGGTTCGGGGACCTACAACGTCTGTCCATCCAGGACCCCTGGCAACTCCCCGTTTCAGAGGATATTTTGCAGCAGGGGGCCTCTCTCCATCCAGATCCGGAGTGGTTCCACCTCACAGCTTGGCTATTAGCCAGCCCGACTTAGATCTGCAAGGATACGACCTGGACACTGTAGAAATAATTCTAAAAGCCAGAAGAGTTTCCACCAACAGTATTTATGACCATACCTGGTCCAAGTTTCACCAATGGTGATCACAGGAGAATGTATTCCCATTCACAGGATTGTAGCCTTCCTCATGAAGGGGTTCCAGCAAGGCCTCTCATCCAGCACCATCTGACGTCATCTGGCTGCCCTATCTTCGGTCCTAGCAGGGCCTCGCAGACAACCACTCCACTCCTTTCCGGAAATTCAAGAATTCCTAAGAGATATTTCGAACCTCAGGCCTTCTAAGGTTCACAGATACCCATCCTGGGACTTACTGCGGGTTCTTCATTCCCTCACTCAGGCACAATACGAACCCCTAAGATCAGCATCTTTCAGGTACCTATCTTACAAGGTAGCATTTCTAGTGGCGATAACATCTGCCCAACGAATCTCGGAATTGGCAGCCGTTTCCATTCGGCAGGACATATGCCAGTTCCATTCGTACAAAGTAGTCTTGCACCTGGACCCCACCTTTCTGCCCAAGGTCAGTTCCATGTTCCACAGACCTCAGGACATTGTGTTGCCTTCCTTTTGTTCCAACCAGAACCATCATCTTGCGGTCAGATGGCGCACCTTAGATCTCACCAGAGCGCTGACAATCTACATCCAACGGACGAGACCCATTCGGAGGGTGGAAGCCGTATTTGTGGCCTACCATCCCAGATCCCTGGGTTCCAAGGTATCCTCAACCGTAATAGGTCGTTGGATCCGAGGGACTATCTCAAAGGCTTATGAGTCAGCTTCACACCATAACCATACCTAGAAGTATCACAGCACATTCCACAAGAAGTACAACCACATCTGCCGCATGGGCAACTCAAGTTCCATTGGAAGAAGTCTGCAAAGCAGCCACTTGGGCCTCTCCAAACTCTTTCATAAGGCATTAAAAAATTGACTCTTACGTTTCAGCGGATGCTGCCTTCAGCAGACAAGTCCTCCAATCCGTTATCTCTCACGATAGCAAACTAATCCCTCCCTAGGGACTCATCTATTGGGTATGTCCCACGTGACTGCTGGACCCACTCTCTCAGTACGGAGAATAGGCATTGATTGCTTACCTGAACGCCTCTTCTCGTACGATGAGCAGGTACAGCAGTCACTTCCCTCCCTGTTTTTCCTTTCTAACTATGGTTATTCCTTTAACCTGTATCTTTTCCTATCATGAGAGTTGAACACTATTGAGCCACGACAATTGAGCCTAAGTCTACGGATTCACGAATTCTGGGGAAGGGGCGGATCCAGCAGGCTTTTTGAAGACTAGGCTCGGTCCTCGACGGATTGGACAGCGAGCAACCCACGTGACTGCAGTACCCACTCATCGTACGAGAAGAGGCGTTCAGGTAAGCAATCAACGCCTATTATATTTCTAACTTATTAACCATTATGCTAAAGTGTATCCTTCTTTCTTTATACATTTTTCTATAAACCAATAAAACCTTGTATAGCCAATCAGATGTTAACAAAAGAAAATTAAAAACAAAACATAAACATATATGAATTTCAGACTCCCCCCCCCAAATAGCACATTTACCCAATCCCAAATTTAAAAATTATTTCAACCCATCTATCATTTAGACAACTAATACCTTTCTACATTTTTTACTTAATTATTAATCTTAAATTTGAGTAAGTTTGACTCAAAGGGGAAAAAATCTAAATATTCTCTATTTTCAATCAATTAAAAATCATTAACATCATTAATCTACCAAACAATTCTAAATTCAATTCCATTTATGCATTAATCCAAATTAGTATCACCTACTACATATCTTATTATAATCAATACCTCTAACTTTATTAAAACAGATCAGCAATTCCTAAATTCATATATCTAAATATAAAAAATAATTAAAGTTAAAAAAGAGAAAACAAAACAATACCCCAAGCTTAATCAACCCTTATCAAACTCCAATTTCTTTAATCTGAGCAGAACTTTGAACCAAACCCTTTTCTTTTTTCTTTTTTGTATCCCCCTTTAATCCCCTTTTTGATTTTATCCTTTCTATTCTTCCTTCTAGGAAGGAAGGACATTGTTAGAAAAATAAAGGGGTTATTGGATCAAACTTTAGACACTTAACAAGTTAGTTATGATGGTGGCAATGTCCCAGGATTATGTGAACATCTTTTGGGATCTTCTGACAAGAAACTGCAGGGATTCACTTAACGACTGTGACAAGAAAGGTGGTAAAGTGAGGCAGAACTAACTTAATAACCGTCTTACTCAGGAGATAGAAACGTTGGCCTCCAATGGGGTCAGAACAGAAGTCGAGGATTATCTGTCTGACCAGTGCACTCTTTTAGAAGCAGATCAGGAGTCCATTTTGAAGCTCTACAGAAAACATCTAGGGGAGAAGGCAGGTTTTCCTTGATTTACAACGGTTCATTTACTGGCTGTTCAAAGTTGCAATGGCCCTGAAAAAAGTGATTTATGCCCCTTTTTCACACTTATGACCTTCGCAGCAGCCCCACGATCGTGTGATTAAAACTTGGCCACCGTTTCATATTTATGACCGTTGCTGTGTCTTGAGGTCACGTGACCCCCTTGCGACCGTCTCATAAGCAAAGACAATGAGGGAGGGGGGCGGAGAAGCCAGATTTGCTTAATGACCGGGTTTCTAACCAATCCACGTCCAGGCGTGAAAGTGTGCCGCTCAGACATTATACTTTTCCGCCCACACTGGAAAAAAATTAAAGGGAACATTTGTGTGCACGCCTCGGGCGCATGGAGATGCGTCTGCATCTCCATTTCTACTAACGGATCGCCAATCCCACCTACAGCGGCTGCAGCCCACTACTGTGTGGCTAGCATTCTGTCAGTGTGTGAGAGAGTTGAGGGGTGTTTGGAAACTCAGAATATTTGCTGTGTGAGCAAAGAGACAGGAAAGAGCCTGGGTGTGGCGTAGCTCAACTGTTCTGTAGTAAAGGTGCTTGCTGCTGTGAAAGCAAAAGTAAACTGAAACTCCTCTGCTTGTGTTTTGCATTTGGATCACATTTCTTTTCAGGTGGGGAAGGGTAATAGAACTCCTTAGCACCAGAGTGTGCTAATAATAATATAGGAAATATTAATGCTCAAATGATCATTTTGAAAAATCCTTTCTTAGCACCTAAAAGGGAAGAGGAACACGTGTGGCAAATTTCAAATTTGTAGGATTTACTGTTCTAGAGATTTCATGATTATTGTGTGGGTGATTTTTTCTTTTATATACAGTGACACCTTGTCTTACAAACTTAATTGGTTCTGGGACGAGGTTCTTAAGGTGAAAAGTTTGTAAGACGAAACAATGTTTCCCATAGGAATTAATGGAAAAGCGATTAATGCGTGCAAACCCAAAATTCAACCCTTTTGCCAGCCGAAGCGCCCGTTATTGCACTGCTGGGATTCCCCTGAGGCTCCCCTCCATGGGAAACCTCACCTCCAGACTTCTGTGTTTTTGCGATGCTGCAGGGAATCCCAGCAGGGGAATCCCAGCATCGCAAAAATGGGTTCTTCGCTGGCAACGGAAGTCCGGAGGTGGGGTTTCCAATGGAGGGGAACCTCAGGGGAATCCCAGCAGCACAAAAACGGGTGCTTCGCTGGCAACAGAAGTCCGGAGGTGGGGCATCTCAGCGGCGGAGGTGGGTTTGTAAGGTGAAAATAGTTTGTAAGAAGAGGCAAAAAAATCTTAAACCCCGGGTTTGTATCTCGAAAAGTTTGTATGATGAGGCGTTTGTAAGACGAGGTATCACTGTATATAGATTTGGAACAAATTCTTTCTAGTAACGATTTTAAAATAGACTAGATACTATTCTGCTAAAAACTCTTACAAAATTCATAATTTAATGGCAGTCAGCAGAATTATTCTTCTATATTGCATGCTAACCACTGCATCACCCAGAGACAACAGAATAGAAGAGACAGAACTGAGAGAAAATTACAAAATACAGGATCTGCAAGCAGAAGTAAAATGAGTATGGCAAAGTTAAAAATGGTCCACAAAATAATAAGCAAGTTAGGTGCAATCCCAAAACCTCTGGAGAGCCACTTGAACTATATTGGCATTGACAAAATTCCCATCAGTCAATTATCAAACTTTACTTTAAACAGTTACTTCTAGCTATTACCTTTAGCACCTTTAGCAACATCTGACTATCCCAGATCCTTCAGAAGGATTGATAAATGGATAAAAATGTCAAATCCAATCTAAACATCTGACTGACTATGAATTCATCATAATAAACACAGAGATTATTGTTTCTCTGTTTCCAATCTTCATATATTTGGGGGTTTTCTTAGGGAAGTCCTTCACACTTAAGCCCAATTGTTATCAGATGTCCAGGAACTCCAACTCAGGGTATGGTCTTTGTTGATTCAGGTGACAACCGATCCAGTGTGTGTTTTTGTAAATTACATTTCATTATATTATTCATGAGAAAAGCACTTAATTTAACACCATTGAATAACATCTACCTATCACAGGTCATTGGGAAGGACTTGATAGGGAGCTAAAAATGCCAAATCCAATCTAAACTGGCTGGCTATAAAACCTGTTCTGACCCAGCCTTAGCAGAAGCAAGAAACAGACTCCTTGTCACAAAAAAACCCCTCTTTATTTACCTCTTGTGAATTCATTGCATCCATCCACCAAAAAGTCCAGGGAATATTTCTTCAAGAGTTAACTGCAGTAAGACCTTAACAGTTCCTTATGAAATTGCAAGGTTTTTAGCTCCCAGCTGAAAGGTTGTAAATTAGGTTCTGGCAAGCATGAAACACAATGAGCAAAATCTTCAGAAGTATGAACTGTTATCTTCTACAACAACCACTCCCCTTTCCTTCTATCTATTCCCCAGCCAGGGAGGTGCCATTCAGGATCTGTGTGCTTTGCTTCCCGAGTTAACTTCTTGTCCTCTGTAGTTTACACCTTACTGCTCCGTGCATATGTGCATCTGAAACATGCTCCAGCTGTTCTCATTCATATAAGCTTCCAAAGGCAGTTGCATTTCCGGTGGCTGGGAAATGTTGGATGGCTCTGACTCAATCTCTGTGTCTGATGCAGAGCATCCATCAGTTTCTTCTCCAGAACTGTCCCAAGTTCCTCCCCAAGTTCCTCCTCATCAAAGTCTGCCACCAGCTCCACTGGTAGCTTGCGGGCCACAACACAACCAACGTTGAGCACAAGCTGAATTATGCTTTGCTTCTTATATAAAGGTTGGAATATAATTTATAAATTAGATTTGTGGTTGGGTTTGACAACTTGAAAATCATTCTGAATATAATCTTGAGATTGTGAGAGAAATGGATCCATGAAAGGGAAAAGTTTGTGTGATAACGGGAGATTTGAGAAACCAGATATCTACATATGATAAATGTACAAAGAAATCAAACTCCCAGACACCATAAATAATAGAATAATTGATATTGGAATTGATAAGAGGGGACACTAGATTTACCCTAAGGCAAATGATTGTAAAAGTGATCATAACTATTTCTTAATGACCACAAATGGGACCACAATCTTGGACATTGAGCAAAGCAGTCTTTAAGCAACATGCCCACAATAGTGCTTTGCTTAGAAATTTTAATCCTGACATTTCTGACTGTGATCATTAAGTTAATAGAAGTCTGCACTTCTATATTTCTAGTTTTTTCTCATCATTCCTATCACTCTCTTCCTCCCACTTAGGACTTTATGACTGTAACTTGTTGCTTATATCCTAAGATTTTTATTAATATTGATTGTTTCTTCATTGGTTATTTGACCCCTATGATAATCATTAAGTGTTGTACCACATGTTTCTTGACAAATCTATATTTTCTTTTATGTATACTGAGAGCATATGTACCAAGAAAAATTCCTTGTGTGTCCAATCACACTTGGCTAATAAAGAATTCTATTTATTCTAATCAAGTCCCAAGGGAGGAGAAAGGAATATCTCAGGATTCTGTGGAGTTCTTGAGAGACCCGGCACAAATTGTTCATGAGTTGAAAGTATGCTGCTGTTTGGCATGAATGCAGATAGTTGATAAAAAAAAGTGACAGACAGCTCTGGAAACCTGAATTGCCCCAGCCTGGTGCAGCAACATGGCAAAAATTCCAAATGCAGGAATGGGCAGGGTGTGAAGGGACCACCCTATCCAAGTATCTGGGAAGCTCCAGCCACCCAAGCCCAGCCTTGCTTGAGGGCCAGTGCTCACAGTGTATATTACTCTTGGCCATCCTAATCTCAAGCAATTCTGAACTAGGGCTTCCCAGGCATTTGGATCTTTGTGTGCAGGAGATGGCTGTTCTACAAATTACCCTTGGAATTTAAGAGCATAGATGCAAAAGACAGGTAGATGGGGGTGGGTGGGTGTAGCAGCACCCTTGTGATCCTATGGGCATATGGACTGTCAAGTGCCTGAATTTTCATTACCTGACAATGAAGTACTATAACAGATATAACTTCAGGTACAGATTGTAAATCTGTTATTCAGGCACTGTCATGATTTCAAACAGTTGCAATGATTACCTGTATATGCAGGGATTACCTGTTTATGATACAGTAGTACCTCTAGATACGAGCTGCTCCACATGCGAGTATTTCAAGTTACGAGCTGTGACGCGAGCAAAATTTCTGTTCGACGCCCGAGCTCAAATTCGGGATACGAGCCGAGCGTCCACTAGGTGGCGCAAGAATTCCATTTTTTCCAGTTATCTCCGCACGAAAAGCCAAATCTAAATGCATTTGTTCGAGATACAAGATGATCGACATACGAGGTCAGCTCTGACACGAATTAAACTTGTATGTTGAGGTACCACTGTATTATCTTTTAAACATAAAATGCTAGTAGCATCCAAGGGAAAGAGATTTAATTACTGTTCTGTGCACGGCTCTTGGACCAAACTCACCGACCCAAAAGTTCCTTATTTCATGGTAAAATCAAACTCTATTATAAAAGCACACACAGCAAAAAGTATATTTGAACAGCAAGGAAAAGGGAGTTATTTTTCTCCCCAGAGCTGAGCATCCACAATGTCTGGGAAAGGCGCCAAACTCAGCCTAATTAGCACTCCTTAGATAACAAGTCCATTTTTTCATTTAAGCATATGAATCAGCTCACCAAACCCCCGAGCAAAAATCCTCCATCAGGGAATGTCTTTTATTGAGGCAGAAATGATTTTGAAGCCTTGTTCTAGCACACCCCCACTCTACACCAGTGTTCCCTCTAACTTTGTTTGGGGGGTGGGCGGAAAAGTATAGTGTCTGAGCGGCAGTCCCTTTGGGACTGGGCGGCACTCTTTCCCTCTCACTCTTTCCCTCTCGGCTTCTGGGCAGGTTTGAAAAACTCTGAGTTGATGATGATTTTTAAGTGAGCCATTGCTCACTGCTCAGCTTAGAGGGAACTATGCTCTACACCCTCTTCCATTGAACAGGATTGAAACCCCACACCCAATTACCCCAAATCCTTTGCTTTTATACTGCCTGGAAGTGACATCACACCCCAAAGAGGCTAAGGCTGGAAAGTAATATCTTTTACTATGCAACTCCTCTTGCCTTCTCAGCAATCTTCTATGGCGAGGATCTATCCACTGACAATCCACCCTAATGTCTTCCTCCTCCTCCTCCGACTGGGATCACTCCCCCATTGTCATATCAGCCACCTCTAGTAGTTCATCGGGTTCACTCAGGTCACTTTCTCCCTCACTCTCACTCTCTGCATCAGCTGGCAACCGTCCTGGCCCAAGGTTTCCAAAGGGGCCTGGCTCATCATCCTCAGAATCGGACATGACCTGAGGTGGACAAGGAGCACTTACAACAATTACAAAAAAAAATTAGGAGGAAGAAGGTATTTCTCTTCACTTATATGCCCATAAAGCCTTTCACTGTTCAAGTTTACTTACACCAGATCTCTTCTCACTTGCAGTGCTGCATTGCATTCTACACAGGACTGTCTTTGAACAGCACCCAGAAGTTACAGCTGGTCGTGAATGTGGTGACGTGTCCAATGTTAGATACCTTATGTTTACCCATATTGCATGACCCTTGCTTAATCTCAGTTTTCAAGGTGCTTGTTATCACCTTTAAATCCATAAACAACATTAAGTCAGGTTATCTGTGGGGCAGTTTCTCCATGAAAGCAGCTGCCCATTTCACCAGATCAATTAGAGTAGGCTGCTTCAGGTTCTTTCTCCAATGCACTTGCAAGGAGAGTCCAACGTGGGTAATTCTCCAGTCTCATTGGAGGGACTGAGTTTTAATTTATACATTATGCAGGCACCGCCCCCTAGCCCACCAGTCATGAAAACTCAGTCACAGTAAAGGGACCTTTTTGAGTTTTCTCTTCAGAAAAGTGATAAATAGTATTAAAGTGTTAGTATTAAAAATTATTGAAACTGATTTGGTACTAATGCTTTTTCTTCCTTTTTTCCTTTTGTTTTCTCTGCAGGTACTTTGGACTGGCTCCCTCCTTTGCAACAGCTATCTAGACCCTCCGTGGGTTCTAATAGCTGCTTTGTGTGCCCTGCCCCCCCCTCTGTCTTTGGCCTCACTAACAGCGTACAGCGCCTGTGGGGGGGGGAAATGTCTATTATCAGGGCAACCGGGTTCCCGGCCTCCGAGGTCGCTCCTGGTGGTGGAGGCGGTTGCCGTTGGGAGGGGCCTGCCCCTTCCGACGAACAGACCCGAGCCGAAAATAAGAGGCGACCTTACAGGGCAGCCAAAGGGGAAACGGAACGGCCTCTTACCGAAGCCTCAAGACAGGAGCGGCCATGGAAATCCGCGCCGGTTGTCTTGACAACGGCGCAGCCGCCATCTTTAGCTGGCCCTCAGCAGGGAAAGAGCGGGAAAGGCCGTTAGCGTCGCGCCGGTTGCCATGGCGACGTCGCGGCAGCCATTTTTGGTGACATGGTCAGGAAGCGACCTTGTCAAATTGCTCCTGGTCACGCCCCTGGTCTGCCCGGAGACACGCAGCCGTACAAGGCATTTCACTTCGAGGCAGTTATTGTGATAAATCGGCTGCGTGATCGCACAAAGGCCTTGTTTTCTACGGTCAGGCTTGTGAGTAATTACAATGACGGATACTTCTACTCACTCGGGGGAGGAGGTGGCCACATCCATCAGGCCCGCTACCCCCAAGGAAAAGCCTCACGTAGAAAAAGGCAAGGCCAAGGCCTCTCAGAGTTCTTCTTTGAAGGAGGCAGAGAAGAGGATTCGTGCTCTAGAGAGACAATTGGAAATGTCTCAGCGACAGCAATCTGCAGTGCTGCCTCAGCCTAATTTGCTGTTGGGGCCCACGGCCCCCACGGCCTCCCCCTTAACCGGAATAGCTGGGGTTGGAGGCTCGGCAACGGAGCAAGATTGGTCGCCTGAACGCCCCCTACTTACTTCAGGAGGTCAGCTTAGTCAACATAACATTTCTGGAGGGCAGTTTAGCCAGGCCACAGCCACCTTTACACCATCAGCTGTGGGTCTGAGGAATTCCTTTGACACTTGGCAGAATATGCCTCCACACCTTCAGGATTTAATCAGCAGTGTTTATGCCCAGGGCATCACAGTTGGAACTCAACAACAGGCCCCAATGCCTCCTGTTCCACAAAGGCAGAGGAATGTCTGGGCTCCTCCGGCTCCAGCCTCCTTTCAGGGCTCCATGGAGGAGGACTTGTATCTCAGAGAGGAGGAAAGTGATGAAGGTGAAGGGCTGTCGAGGAATGAACAACCTCCCGAGCCACCAAGCCTGGTTGGACTTTTTAAACCCTCTCTGTTTCGGATCATGCTGAATAAGGCTAAGCTGGTCTTTGAAGGGGCAGGAGAGGGGAAGTTGCCTACGGATGCCACTGCACAGACTTCGAAGGGGGTCTTGCTTTCGGTACCAAAGAAAGAGCCAGAAACCATCCCCTCGTCTGATATTTTCCTTGATAATATTAAACGACCTTGGGAGGCTCCAGCAGCAGCGCAAGGGCCTTCTATGATTGATCGAAAATACTACACCTTCGATCAGGAAATGGAATCTCTTCTAACGCCACCGACCATAGACTCTCCTGTGGCAAGCTTGGTGTCTACCGCCTTAGTCCCATCTGAGGTTTCTGAAGGACTGAAAGCGGAGGACAAAAGAGCCGAGACTGTGGTTATGAAGACTCACCAAATGGCCGCCTGGGCCTTGCGAGCAGCTTCGGCTGCCTCATTTTTTAATAGGGCAACTATCCTGTGGATACAGGACATGCAATCACGGGCGAGCCAGGAGGATGGCAAGCTCCGTCAGGACTTGAATAAACTGCTGGCGGCAACGGAGTTCTCCGCCGATGCTACGATGGACGCGGCCAAGTTTGCATCCCGCGCACTAGCATCCTCCTTGTCCTCCCGGAGATTGATTTGGCTACGAAGCTGGCAGGCGGACGTAAAATCAAAATGGCGCCTAGCCTCAGCCAAGTTCCAGGGGGAACAGTTGTTCGGTGATTCCCTTGAAAAGGTCCTTATCAAGGATAAGGACAAGAAGAAAGTGCTCCCTAGGTCAAACAGGAGGGGAGAAAGACGTTTCACTCCATTCTATAGACGGCAGAATTTTCGTGCCGAGCCCTCCTCAACCGTCTCTCAGGGTTCGAGGACCTTCTCCCAGGGCTCTTTCAACCAGGGAGGCTTCCGTCAGGACAGATCGTATTTCGCGGACCGAGGCAGACCCTATCAGCAGGGACGCCGTCCATACAGGGGTTCCAACTTTAAGGGATCCAAACGTGGGAAGTGACTCTGCCGGACCCTATCCCTTGGGGGGCAAGCTCCTCTACTTCGCCAATGCCTGGAGGGCTGCATCCCTCGACTCCTGGGCAATTGCCACAGCAACACAAGGGTTGCGGATAAATTTTCTCCATGTTCCCCCAAAACGGTTCCTCTCTTGTCCTCACGTGATAGATACCCAGAAGAGGGCACTGTTACACCGGGAAATAGAGCATCTCCTGGAGATAGAAGCGATAGAGGAGGTCCCCTTCCACCTGAGGGGACAAGGATTCTATTCAATCGTATTCTTAGTCCCCAAGTCTTCGGGCGGAGTCCGTTTAATTTTAAATCTCAAACGGTTGAATCTGTATGTGCGTTATCAAAAATTCAAAATGCACTCCCTCAGGGCTATCCTGCAGTCCATACGGCCAGGAGACCTCCTCACCTCTATCGATCTCAAGGAGGCCTACCTCCATGTACCGGTATTACCAGAGCACAGACAATTCCTCCGTTTTTGCGTGAACGGATCTCATTACCAATATCGAGCAATGCCATTTGGTCTGTCATCGGCGCCGAGGACGTTCACCAAACTTTTGGACGTCCTCACGGCCACCTTGAGACACCGGTCAGTGCGCCTCATGGCATATCTCGACGACATACTAATTCTGTCGAAGTCCCGGGACCGGGCACAACAGGATCTCCATCTAACCTTGACAACCCTACAAACTTACGGGTTTACCATAAACCTGGAAAAGAGTCATTTAAACACCAACAACCAGATTGGCTCATCTGGGCACCATCATAGACACGGACTTGTGCCAGGTTTTCCTATCAGAGGACAGACAGGCCAATATCAGGACTCTACTTCAGGCACTGTCATCACAACCAAGACCTTCCCTGGCTTTCCTCTCCAAGATCTTGGGCACACTAGTCTCTTGCATAGACGTAGTGCCCTGGGCCAGGTTACACATTCGCTCCCTCCAATGGTTCCTCCTGCCCTACCAAAGGAGGAAAATCAGCCATTCCAGGACGCAGGTGATTCTCCCTGCAGGGGTCAGGAGATCCCTGCGATGGTGGACTTCAACCGCTATTCAGAGGGGGTCGCCTTTTCAAGTTCAGGACTTTATCACCCTCACAACGGACGCCAGCCTGTTCGGGTGGGGTGCTCACCTTTCATCCCATGTGGCACAAGGTCTGTGGACTCCTCGGGATTTAGAAAACATCACTATCAATTTTTTGGAATTGAGGGCAGTATCCCTCGCCCTGCTGAACTTTGCTCATCTAGTACAGGGCAGCCATGTCCTGGTCCTAACGGACAACGTTTCCGCTCGTGCTTACATCAACCACCAGGGCGGGACGAGGTCCGGCCGTCTGATGCAGGAGGCAAACACCCTGTTCAGATGGGCAGAGGTCCACTTGGCCTCTCTCTCGGCCGAGCACATCTCAGGCCAAGAGAATGTATGGGCGGATTGGCTAAGCCGCAGGACCCTGGATCCAGCAGAATGGAAACTGGACCCCGCTGTATTCAGAACCCTGATCTCTCGGTTCGACACACCGATTCTGGATCTGTTCGCAACGTGCCACAACACGCAGCTACCTCGCTTTTTTTCCCGGTTCCCATCTCCGGGCTCGGAAGGGGTAGATGCATTGCGCCTTCCATGGCCAAGGGGGCTCCTGTACACGTTCCCGCCTACTCGCATCCTTCCGAGGGTCCTACAGAAGATCATCCAGGAGCGTGCTGAGGTACTCTTAGTAGCTCCCTTCTGGCCTCGATGAGCATGGTTCTCGGATCTAATGGAGTTGTCGGTCTCTCCACCTTGGAGGATTCCAGATCATCAGGTAGCCCTCAGCCAGGGGTGCATTGCGCACCCAGATCCCCAATGGTGGAGTCTAACCGTGTGGAACTTGAAGGGGACCGACTGAGGCGTCTCCAGCTTCCCAGCTCGGTCATCGCTACCATGCAGGCTGCGCGTAGACCAGCCACCAGGCGGATTTATCAGTCCACCTGGACAGCTTTCTGCACCTTCTGCGCAGTTCAGGACATTGACCCTTTAGCCGCCCTGCCAGGGACTGTTTTAACCTTTCTTCAGGCGGGTTTGGATAAGGGCTTAGCCCCTAACACTTTGCGTCGCCACGTGGCCGCCTTGTCGACAATTTTAAGTCCAGATTATTACCGACCTTTGTCACGTCACCCTTGGATTCGGGACTTTTTGAGAGGAGCGACGAATATTAGACCGCCTACTATCCATCGATTCCCTTCCTGGGACCTTACCTTGGTACTTAAGGCCTTGACAGCTCCACCTTTCGAACCGTTGAGGACGATATCAATGCGTCTTTTGTCCATAAAGACGGCCTTTTTAGTTGCCATCACTTCGGCCAGAAGGGTGTCGGAGTTGTCGGCCCTATCAGTGAGACCTGATTTATGTTTGTTCCATCCGGATAGAGTGGTCCTTCGGTTGGACCCTTCATTTATCCCCAAGGTGAACTCTGGGTTCCATAGGACTCAAGAAATAGTATTGCCTGATTTCTGTACACATGGCACACATCCATCTGAGCTCAGATGGCATAAGCTAGACGTGAGACGTGCGATCAAAATTTATATTCGTAGAACACAACACTGCCGATCATCGGAAGCATTGTTTGTCTCCTTTTCCTCACACGGCACGGGCACTAAGGTGTCCTCACGAACTATCAGTCGTTGGATACGAGCGTGTATTTCTGAGGCCTACAAGGCTTCAGGACAGGCGTTTCCTCAAGGAATAACGGGACATTCGACTCGTGGTGCGGCAGTTTTGGCAGCCTGGTCAACACAAGCTTCGATCGAAGAGATTTGTAGAGCAGCCACGTGGGCAGCTCCTTCTACCTTCATCAAGCATTACCGGATTGACACTTTCGCTTCAGCGGAAGCAGCTTTTGGGAGGAGGGTGTTACAGAGGGTGTGTTCCACTTGAACGCCCTTGGACCTGTTTCCCTCCCGTTTATTATGTCTTGGGTACATCCCACGTTGGACTCTCCTTGCAAGTGCATTGGAGAAGAACCGTTGAAACTTACCTGAACGGTCTTCTCGATGCACTGCAAGGAGAGTCCAAAACCCACCCAGTTGGTGGACCAAGGGCTTTCTTTGTCTGACATTGTTAAGTAATTTGGCCGGGCTTGTTGCCTTCCAGTTGTTTAATAATAAAAAGTTATAGTTTACTGCTCCTTCGTTTATGTATGACTGGTGGGCTAGGGGGCGGTGCCTGCATAATGTATAAATTAAAACTCAGTCCCTCCAATGAGACTGGAGAATTACCCACGTTGGACTCTCCTTGCAGTGCATCGAGAAGACCGTTCAGGTAAGTTTCAACGGTTCTTCTCTTTAATGTTGCCACCTAATGGGATCAAGGGAGGACGCCTTTTCCATGATAGCCCCTGCCTTGTGAAATACTCTTCTCCCCATTGTCCAACACCATTCCCCAAATCCTCTAAATCTTTCAGAAAGCTGTAAAGAACTTCCACTTTCTCCAGGCATTGGGTTATAATAAAGTTAGAACTGGAATATGTTGTGTTTGTTCATCAGAGGAGAATGTCAGAAAAATGTGAAAATTACTGAGAAACACTATGAATTCTTTAAATTTATGTCAGAATATATAGAACAGATACATTGATTGATTGACTTTTCAAGGAAGGAATCAAAACAACTAAAGCGAATTTAGTGTGGGGGAGGAAGATTCTGGGGACATATTGAAAATCTACATAGTGACAAATCACTAAGTCCTTATGGTATCCACCTGAGAGTTTTTAAAGACCTCTAACAGTGAAATTGCTGACCTCTTAGCAAAAATATGACTTGCCTCTCAAATTAGGCCCAGTGCCAAAGGACTGGAAGGTAGCCAGTGATACCATTTCTTAAAAAGAAACTCAGGGGAGATTTGAGAAGTAATAGGCCAGTCAGTTTAACATCTGTTCCAGGCAAACTGGTGAAAATGATAAAGGAAAAATAACCCAAGCCTTCTGGAAGGATAATCAGTATGGATTCTAAAAAAGGTAAAGGCTGCCTCACCATCCGTCTACTGTAGACTTTTTTTCACTGCCAAGAAGCATGTGGAAATGTTCCTGTACATTTGGATTTTCCAGAAGCTTTAATAAGGCTTCTCATCAAAGGCTCTTGAATGAGCTTAAAAGTCATGGGTTAAGAGGACCTGGGTCTTTATGGATTGCCAATTGTTTAAAAAAACAGAAAGCAAAGCATAGGCAGTTTTCTAGATGATACTAATAAGAAATGTCCCCGAAGGATCTCTATGTAAATTAATTTTTTTCCAATATTTTCATAAATTAATTTGGCATAAGTGAAAACGGTTAGCTTACTGATATGCAGGATGATGAAAAAGTTAAGATAGTAAAAAACTGTAGAAAAGATGTCCTGAAAAGTATATGAATGGTTAACATAGCAAATAGTAAATGTGCAATTAAATAGTGCAAAGTGATATACATTTGTATAAAATCCCTGTTAATTTATACAAACTAATGGAGTATAAACTTTTCCCCCCAACTGCATTATGGTCTTTGACCAACGTGCAATATACCATATTTTTTGGAGTATGAGACGCTTGTAATTATAAGATGCACCTAGCTTTGGGTGAGGAAAAAAAAAATAAATCTGCCTCCCAGGAATTTATTTTCTTGCAGCAAACATCAAACAGTACAGATGATATACACTGTTTGCGGTGTATTTTTGTGCATGTGGGCCTGACCCATAGAAATAGAAAAGAATTGTACGTTGTGGCAGTATATTAATGCCAGAAAGTTTTCTTAAATGTAGTCACACTAACTCTTCTCAATTATTTAAATAGATCTATTCCAAACGTGACTAAGTCAGGATCTAACTTAGCTTCCTTATCTTAGGTCACTGTTGCATTTCAGACTATACAGTACAGTGCAGTGATGTGGCTTTCTGGAAGTATACGTTATTCTCTGCTATTAAAATAAGATACAGTAGATCAGATCAAGCATTTATTTTAAAAACATGCTTTATTTTATTAAGTTGTCCTTAAAGCAGTCTTTTAAAAAGTCTAATAATTCTATAGACATTTATAGTTATTGACTCACCTCATTGCAGCAAATGGCAAACAGCCAGTTTCAGTTTCAGCACTGTCTGATTTGTACAGGATTTTGCCTCCTTGCAGCAAACAGCCCTTTTCAATTTTAGTCAGTCTGATTAGCACAAGCAGCTAATAGTTTCAGGCTGCAGGAATTGCCGTAGCCTATTCCTGCCTGCAGCCTTAAACAGCTGATGGTTAGATAACTTGCTTGTTATCAGGATGTGCACTGTTTGCTGGAATGAGGTAAATTGCTGGGAGCAAAGTCAAAGGGTGGGGGTGCGTGGATGGGGTTACATTCTGTGTATAAGACACACCCACATTTCACTCTCTTTTGGGGAGAGGAAGTGCGTCTTATACTCTGAAAAATATTGTACATTAAATACCTTAAAAATACATTAAAATGACAATTAAAAAGTTAAACTAATTAGAAGGAAAGAAAATATTTAAATTTATCAAAAGAATGCAAATTTAATGGGTATTTGTTGTCTTACTCTTGAAGCAGCAAGGCAAAATTTTTCTACATTATGGGTTGTTTTCTTATGATTTGCAACAAAATAGGAGACATAACATCTAGTTATCTGTGCCTGGAAGATAACTTTATGAGGCACTTAATTTATACATCAGTAGAAATTACAGTGCAGTAGTCATGCTGAATATCCTCTATCTCCTTATGGTGTGAGAATCAAAAGGGAATGTCATTCATGGAAGAGAATGTTTTGATATTTATGGTAGCTGCCGAAGGAAATATATACAGGGGTGGACAAAAAAATGGAAACACCTTGAAAAATCATCAAAATATATTTTAATATGGGGTTGGTCCACCTTTTGTGGCAAATACAGCCTCAATTCTCCGAGGTATTGATTCATACAAATTGTGAATGGTTTCAAGAGGAATTTTAGCCCATTCTTCAGTTAAAGCATCCTCCAGTTCTTTTAGAGATGGTGGTAGAAATCGATTTCTTACTTGAATTTCTAAAATCGACCATAAATGCTCAATAATGTTGAGGTCTGGTGATTGTGGTGGCTAGATGAGATGGTGAACTTTAGAATGTTCCTCATGCCATTCTTTAACAATTCTTGCTCTATGGATTGGTGCATTATCATCTTGAAAGATGGCATTCCCTCTGGAAACAGTTCTTGAACCATAGGATGAATTTGGTCGGCCAAAATTCCTAAATAGTGATGTTAATTCCTCCGTGAAGGGAAATCATTGGCCCGGCAGATTTCCAAGAAGTAGCACCCCAGATCATCACTGAACCCCCGCCATGTTTGACGGTTGGGAGAAGGCAGTCTGGATGAAATGATTTTTTTGGCTGTCTCCAAACGTAAACACGGCCGGAGATCATAAAAAGGGTAAATGATGATTCGTCAGAGAAAATCACATTTTGCCACTGCTCGAGGGACCATTTCTGGTGGTTTCTACACCACTCTAAATACTTCGAAACATTTGTCTTTGAGAGCAGAGGTTTTCTAATTTCAGCTCTTCTGTGGACCTGTGCTTGGCTGAGGACCTTTTCCCTTGTCTTTCAAAAGCAGTCATTACTTTTGAGACATTACCTCTTGAAATGCCAAACATTCAGGCACTTTCTGTTACACTAGCGCCTGCCATTCGAGCACCAACAATTTGGCCTCTTTGAAAGTCTAAGAGGTCTGCCGTTTCTAGAAGGTTACAACCAATTTCTGTTAAATTTCTGTTAAAAAAAAGGTAGTTTAAAAAAACATATCAAATAACAGAATTTAAAACAAACATTAACATATGTCAAGTTTTGATTGATTTGAACATGTTCAAACATTATGATGCCAAAAAGTCAAGTGTTTCCATTTTTTTTGGTAGAATCTAGTTAGAGCAATATAACATGTCTGTTATTATTAAGCATTGGCAGTGATCAGTGGCTTGGTGATAAAAAATTGCTAAGCTGATACATTGCTTGTTTAAAGGATCTTCTCCTTTTTCAAGAACATTTACCTCTTCAGATTCAGTACTGCCTGAACATAGAAGCTACATTCTTCCAAAAACCTTGTACAAAAGAACAGCTGTGGAGAAATGGTATACAGTGATCCCTCGATTTTCGCGATCTCGATCTTCGCGAAACGGCTACACAACAATTTTTCAAAAAATATTAATTAAAAAATACTCCACGGTTTTTTTGCTATACCGCGGTTTTTCCCACCCGATGACGTCACTCTCTTCCTTCCTTTCTCATCTTTCTTTCTCTCTTTCTCTATCTTGCTTCTTCCTCTCTCACACTCTCTTCCTCCCTCTCTCATCTCTTTCTTTCCTTCTCTCTCTTTCTCTATCTCTCCCCGTCTTGCTCTCGGGCGGCGGGCGGGCGGCAGGCGGGCAGCAGCGAGGAGCCGAAGATCGGGGTTTCCCCTTTGCATGGGCGGCGGGGAAGACCCAGGGAAGGTTTCTTTGGTCGCCCAGCAGCTGATCTGCTCGGCAGCGCGGCAGCAGCGAGGAGCCGAAGATCGGGGTTTCCCCTTTGCGTGGGCGGCGGGGAAGACCCAGGGAAGGTTTCTTCGGCCGCCCAGCAGCTGATCTGCTCGGCAGCGCTGCTGCAGAAGGACCCGTGTCCGAAAGCCGGTGAGAGGGGTGGATCGGGCGGGCGAGCGGCGGGCGGGCGGTAGCGGCGAGGGCGCCGGACACGCTGGGGGGGCGGGGGCAGCCGACATTCAAAGCAATCTTTGTTGGCTTCCGCACTTTCATCGCTCCCTGGCTCCACCATCTGCGCATGCGCGGCCATGGAAAAAAGGGTGCGCATGCGCAGATGGTGTTTTTACTTCCACACCACTATATCGCGAAAAATCGATTATCGCGAGAGGTCTTGGAACGTAACCCTCGCGATACTCGAGGGATCACTGTATTTTCCCCCTACTTGCAAATGATTTATTAACATGAGAAACAGAATAATGGGATAATATGACATTCACTTGATTCAGCACAATAATTATTTTGTTCTTTAATTTCTGTTGTTTTTATAAATTCTCATCTAAGGGTTATGGAGCATTTTATATGAAATATCTTTTCTATCAACTTAAACTGAGATAATAATATTTAATGGAATATGGATTGGTACTAAACAGCGGCAGTTTTCTTTGACTTATAGAATAGAATAGAATATAATTTTTATTGGCCAAGTGTGATTGGACACACAAGGAATTTGTCTTGGTGCATATGCTCTCAGCGTACATAAAATAAAATATACATTTGTCAAGAATCATGTGGTACAACAATGATTGTCATAGGGGTCAAATAAGCAATGAAGAAGCAATATTAATAAAAATCTTAGGATATAAGCAACAAGTTACAGTCATACAGTCAACATGGGAGGAAATGGATGATAGGAATGATGAGAAAAACTAGTAAAATAGAAGTGCAGATTTAATAGAAAGTCTGACAGTGTTGAGGGAATTATTTGTTTAGTAGAGTGCTGGCCTTCAGAAAAAAAACTGTTCTTGTGTCTAGTTGTCTTGGTGTGCAATGCTCTGTAGCAACGTTTTGAGGATAGGAGTTGAAACAATTTGTGTCCAGGATGTGATGGGTCAGTAAATATTTTCCCTGCCCTCTTTTTGACTCGTGCAGTATACAGGTCCTCAATGGAAGGCAGGTTGGCAGCAATGGTTTTTTTCTGCAGTTCTGATTATCCTCTGAAGTCTGTGTCGGTCCTGTTGGGTTGCAGCACCAAACCAGACAGTTATAGAGGTGCAGATGACAGACTCAGTGATTCCTCTGTAGAACTGTATCAGCAGCTCCTTGGGCAGTTTGAGCTTCCTGAGCTGGCGCAGAAAGAACATTCTTTGTTGTGCTTTTTTGATGATGTTTTTGATGTTAGGTGACCATTTTACGTCTTGAGATATGATAGAGCCTAGAAATTTGAAGGTCTCTACTGTTGATACTGTGTTGTTTAGTATTGTGAGAGGTGGAAGGGTGGAAGGGTTTCTCTTAAAGTCTACCACCATTATTGGGATGTATTTAAATATACAGTGGGGTAAAAGTATTTAGTCAGACACCAATTATGCAAGTAATTGACATCATAAGTAGACCTCAACTATGAGAGACAACATGAGAAAACACATCCAGAAAATCACATTGTCTGATTTTTAACAAATTTATTTGTAATTTATGGTGGAAAATAAGTATTTGGTCAATAACAGAAGTTCATCTCTATACTTTGTTATATATCCTTTGTTGGCAATGATAGAGGTCAAAGTTATCAAAAGGTTGGCACACACAGTTGCTTGTATGTTAGCCCATTCCTCCATGCAGATGTCTTCAAGAGCAGTGATGTTTTGGGGCTGTCACTGGGCAACACGGACTTTCAACTCCCTTCAAAAGTTTTCTATAGGGTTGAGATCTGGAGACTGGTTAGGCCACTCCAGGACCTTGGCATGCTTCTTACAAAGCCACTGCTTCGTTGCCCTGTCAGTGTGCTTGGGATCATTGTCAGTGCTGAAAGAGTCAGCCACATTTCATCTTCAGTGCCCTTGCTGATGGAAGAAGGTTCTCACTCAAAATTTCACGATACATGGCCCCATTTATTCTTTTATGTACACAGATCAGTCATCCTGGTCACTTTTCAGAGAAACAGCCCCAAAGTATGATGTTGCCACCCCATGCTTCACAGTAGGTATGGTATTCTTTGGATGCAACTCAGCATTCTTTGTCCTCCAAACATGACGAGTTGTGTTTCTACCAAACAGTTCTACTTTGGTTTCATCTGACCATATGACATTCTCCCAATATTCTTCTGGATCATCCAAATGTTCTCTAAGAAACTTCAGATGGGCCTGAACAAGCACTGGCTTAAGCAGGGGGACACATCTGGCACTGCTGGATCTGAGTCCCTATGTTACTGATGGTAGGTTCCCCCATGTGTTCTGGGATTTTTGCTCACCATTCTTGTGATCATTTTGACCCCACAAATTGAGATCTTGCGTGGAGCTCCAGGTCTTCCATAACACCTCAGCAGTGCCACAGGATGATAATTTCCATACTATCATAGGCTGATAACTGCCATACTATTGACGCAATTATTGCTTCAGTCATTCAGAATGGAGAAAACAATGTATTAACTTCAGAACAGGTTCTTTCGCCTCATCTTTGTACATGCTAACTAAAAGGATCAAGCATAGTAACATTATTATTATTATTATTATTATTATTATTATTATTATTATTTATTAGATTTGTATGCCGCCCCTCTCCATAGACTCGACATTGTGACAGTTGTCTTGCTACGTTTTTTCATATGCATCCCTTACAATTGAAGTGCATATTTTTTTCCTTGGTGTATATAGTGTTATTGGTTTTAAATATTTGACATATTTTAAAGGATTTGGAAGCTGGTACTATGTCACCATGTAACAATTTTCAAAAAGAAAAAAGAAAGAAGTGTGTTTTCCTGATTGTTTGTACCTTAAATGAATAGAAAAAAGTTATTATTTCCTGTAAACTTTGCTTTTGTGGTCAGCACAATGATATTTTGAAATGGATCTATTTTTAAGGATATTCGCAATTGTATTTCAAGATACTTAAGAAGCTTCTGGAATTGTGAGAACTATCAAGACGTTTCTAGAACTGTCCAGAATTATCTAGAACTTTCTGGGACTGTACAGAATTGTAGGTAGCTGTATAACTACAGTTATATAGGGCCACTATAGCCCTTCCTGAGAGACAGAGAGACAGGATCTAATTGATTGGGATTGCATAGTAAGTGGGCAATGGCCATCACAGACAAAGGGGAATTGACCTAGACAGACAGGTGTGAATTCAATATCTATTCAGATTCTGATAACGACAGTATTCATACTTCACCCCACAACCATTATAGGAGGAGCTTAGGAATGTAAATGTATATATATTGTGTTACTCTGGTACCGGATGATCAATCTTGCTCTGCTGAATCCTCAGTACACTCTTGTACTTTAATGCTGCATGGAATAAAGACCATTTTTATCAAGTTTGGAGATATATCCTTTTTCCTTACAGTACACAGCAACTTAGTCAATTTAGATGGCATCAAGAGGTTGGCATACATCCAGCAGACGCATTTTGCTACGTATGTGGCCAGTTTATAAAGACAAGAGCGAAAAAGTATTCTGTGGAAGCATCTGCTAAGATGTGTGAGGCCTACAAAGCATACTTCAGCATGCCTGTTGATGACCAAGACAAACCATGGACTCCTCATTTCACATGTGAGCACTGCAAGAAAACTCTTGAAGGTAAGTGGACAAATGCTACTCTCTTAAATAGCAGATTAAATGTGTTAATATTGTAAATATCATTAGTCATTAGTGTGAAATAGGCCTAAACCAAATTCTCAATCCAAATTTTATTTTGTTTGCTTATAGGTTGGTACAGGGGACAGAAGAGAGCCATGCATTTTACTATCCCAAGAATTTGGCGTGAACTGACTGATTACTCAACAAATTGCTACTTCTGCATGGTGGACCCTTCCAAACGTCGCACTAGCAAAAATGCACCGCCTGTAACTTATCCTGACATTTCTTCATCTATTGCCCCAGTACCACACTGCCCTGAACTTCCTGTACCAACACCTCCAGACAGAGCTACACTACCGTCAAAAGAAAGCAGCAGGCCAGACACCGAGGAAGACATTGAAGATAACGATTTCATATACAGATGAGGAGCGGAAGCCATCCTATCCTAACCAAAAAGACCTCAACGATTTGATCAGAGACCTTGGTCTCACCAAGTCCAACGCTGAGTTTCTGACATCAAGGCTCAAGCAATTGAACTTATTAGATGAAAGCGTCCAAGTCACAGATCAGAGGAAGCATCACCAAGTTTTTTCCATCTTCTTCAGTCATCAAGATGGACTGTGCTTCTGCAACAATGTGGCCGGTCTATTCGAGGCTATAGGTATCACCTGTAACCCGAATGAGTGGCGCCTCTTCATAGACAGCTCATGCAAGAGCCTTAAAGCCGTGCTGCTTCACAATGGGAACAAGTATCCATGTCTTCCTGTAGCTCACTCGGTGCACATGAAAGAGGAATACACCAGTGTCAAGATGTTGCTAGGTGCCTTGACGTATGATGAGTATGGCTGGGAAGTTATCAAGAGATTTCAAAATGGTGTCATTCCTGATGGGCCTCCAAGGTGGTCTTACTAAGTATCCTTGCTTTATTTGCCTTTGGGACAGCCGGGATACTGAAGCGCACTACCACAGGCAGGACTGGCCTCAGTGGATAGAGTTCACTGTGGGGAAGAACAATGTAAAGTGGGAGCCACTGGTGGACCCACGCAAGGTGCTGATGCCACCACTACACATCAAGTTGGGTTCATAAAACAATTTGTCAGGGCTCTAGATAAGGAGTTGAGAGCTTTCAATTACCTCCAAGATCTTTTCCCTAAGCTGTCTGAAGCAAAGATCAAAGCTGGTGTCTTCGTCGGACCACAAATCAAGAAGATCATAGAGTGCAGTGAATTTTCCAAGAAGCTGAATAGGAAGGAGAGAGCAGCTTGGAACAGTTTTGTCGCAGTGGTTCGCGCACACTTCTGAACAGTTTTTGGTAATCTGTGTAAATTTGCAATGCATATAGTGTGTTCTTAGTCTGACTGTATAAATGAGAGGATGCAAAATCATCTGTTTCTATAGTAAAAATGCATAATTTTTGTTGCCGTGGTCACAAAAGTGAAGTTTATGATGAATGTAAGCAATTTTTAATTTGTTTTAGACATAAGCAATTGGAATATAACATTTAAAAGCTGGGAACAAAATTTGTGTTACATAGAAGTTTTTCATCTGCCTATTCCTTTATTTTCTGTACAATACACTAAATCGACTAACTGCTGTTAAGCTATTAGAACATTCACATTCAACACTAGGAGTATCATACAATCAAACTGGTGTCAAGATAGAAATTTTAGTGGCTAAGAATATGGAAGACACTGACCTTGTTCTCTGCATGTTAGCTTTACACTGAATGAAACAGATGGCATTTTGAATTATTCACATCAGTGAAAGCTTATAACTGTTAGCATTGGTGACAGCCATAGAACATGCAGACATGTTTTTTATATTTTTTTTGTCAAAATGTCTGACCTGCTAATACTTGAAAGATTTTGTTTTGCTTTGTTCATTCTTAAGAGATATTCGAATGTATATTTTTTGCATAATATTTCACCTGGTCCAAAAGGGTCAATTAAGATTAAGTATTTTCCCTTAATCACTAGGATATGCCATAATTATTTATATAATGGGTGATACTACAAAGATATTAATTCAGAATTTTAGGTGTTGCAAGATTTCACTATATTCTGTTAAAATCTGTTTCTACTAGACCATAGATCGGTATTTCTTGCTTCATTTTATTAAGATGTAAGTGTAGCATATTGTTTAGTTTCTCTATAAAACAAAGTAAATTGAAAATGATATCAGATTAGAGTAAACATTTATATAAGTTTAGGAGTAGATTTTTAGATTATATTTGGACTTGTTTTCCTTGATATAAGATCCTTCTTAACTGGTGACTGATAAACATCTAATTTGATAGAAGATATGGATGGTCTATAACTCATTTGCATTATTTTATATTTTATTATAATATTTTCTATTATGGTTCACACAGTCAGCCAGATGCACAGTCATACAATTAGTCAGATGCTTAAACATGTTACATAATATTGAATGCATCTTTTTGGCAAGCGTTACAAGTTTTATTTTTATTTTTTTGATTTTGACCTGTTGAGAAGTTTTATTTTCCCTATTCTTGCACTTATCTTTGCGTTTCTGGTTAGAACTGAGTTCCTGTCTGGGCTTAATATGAGAGTTATATCTCATCTAAGTGAAATCTTGACAAGTAATTGTTTTAAACTAATGATGCTAAATTGTGGTAGAAATTACATTGTGAACAACAATAATAACATCAGGCAGAAAGCCATTAGTTGTATCTTTAAGAAAGCTTGCAGTCTCCAATCTTCTTTGTAAAATTTAATCTGTGTCTCCTTGAATGCAAAATGTATCAGGCCTACAAAAAAGCCACATTAATTACAAAATTGAACTTCCTATGAAGAGATTATGGCAATATTCAACCGTTTTAGTTAGAAAGAGAAGGGGAGAGGGAAAGGAGTGTGTGAGAGAGAGAGAATTTAAATAATAAATCCTATTTAAAAGAGAATAGGGATTTCTAAGGACTTGTTCCAAAGCTCACAGCCACTGTTATAACCATTTCAGATGTTACAGTATTAGCAATGGTAATAATTACATATATCATTGTTTTATATATGCTTTATTTTTACATAAAATTTACTTTCTACACATTTCATTCCATAATAGACATACATTGTCAATAATTTTTGTAGATCATCTCTTCTGGTAAATGAGAACAATAATCTAGCTTTAACTGAAGCTAGAATTTGTGTTTATTTGAGATTCTGACTTCAGAAGTCGGGATAGGAGAAACAGTAATGCAACCTCTTTTCACTATATTGTGCTTTCATTCTGATTAAAACCTGTTACTCAGGTTTTTGGGAGTGAGTTGTAGTTAACAACCATGTATGGTGTGATTTTTTTCCGTAGGGATTTCCCGATAGCCTGTATAGAAAGATACATGAGAACATGCATACGTAGGTAGGTAGGTATATAGATACATGCATACCATTTATTTATTTTTCATATAGAATTGTTTCAGCTTTTTACAAGCCCCTTCCCAATTCTTAGTATATTTTTATCCGCCAAAATTGTCATGTTATATTTTTTTACTTGTTTGCTTTTATACGCATAAATAGAAATTGTATTGATCTTAATCCTCGCCTTAAATCCAAAGGGAGTTCATTGTTAAATTAGATGAAGTTTGGTGTCATAAAGTCAAAGTAATGATTGGGGCAGTTAGAGCAGGTTATTAGAATTTTTCTTTTTTTTTTCCTTTAAAATTGCTATTTTATTGTTGAAGATATATGAAGATGAGCTAGCCATTACATTTACTATTTAATCTCCGATATCATGCAGCTTTGTGACAAGAACTTCATTTTGTAAAATAATTACATCAAAAAAGTTTATCTTTGCCAATTCATCCTGCCTGCATAATTTCTTCTGAAGGACTCTTGACAGTACTGTATAACAATAAGTAGATCAGAGCTGGAATACACTTCATTTTGACTTGTTTGGTAATTCATGTTTTAGTGGCTTACAGACAGAAGCAATTATTCAAGTTTATTGTACAGTCTTTCCTATTCAATGTGTTTATTAATTACTATTCATGAACTACAAACCCATTGGGGTAGAGAAAGTGTATGATCCTGGGAGGAATAAGTGATGAATACTAGGAGTATGTGCGAAAAGCATATAAATTCTAGAACAGACCTGGGCAAGGGGTGGCCCGCGGACAGCATCCGTCCCGCCTGCTATCTGTGGCCGCGCAGGCAAAAACCAAATGCCGCATGAGGTTTTCCACTCCCGCGCAGTGGAGCCGGTGCCATTTCTCGCTGGCCAACAACTGATCTGCCTCAGGGCAAACTTTTGCGCTCTGCCATGTGCCGGCGGGGGAAGCTAAGCACTCCGACACAAGCTTTAAAGAGAATAGTATTTTAATAGTATTTCATTACAACATAGGTAATTAGAGGATATATAAAATATAGAGGAAATCCTGTTTTATTTCTATGTTGATTAAATAAGTAAAAATTAAATTTCATTTCCCTATTAATAAAAAAGTACTTTTGAATAATTGCCTTACATTGCATATCAAACTATCGTCAAATTTCTTAACATGTTTCTGAATATTCCTTTTGTATTTTTTTTGGCCATACTAAAATGTCTTTTATTTGCTCCTCTATAAGTCTTCTCTATACAGTATTAGGTAGTTCCAGTCTCAAGACTGGAGCTACCTAATATAAGATGATTGACTATATAAATGTTTTAAGTAAGTCAATCAATTAAATTGTTAATTAGTTGTCAGTAGTCATAAAGAGTTATGATCATTAGCTAATTTTCAAATCTGTAATTTTGCCAAAAAACAAAACAAAAAAGAGAGAGTAGGTTGCATGCTTGTATGTTTAAGTTTTCAACAACTTTATTTTCTAAAATGGCATATTTTAGTACAACTATTTAAAAGAAATATAAAAATATATTTGGATATAGGTTCAGAAGTAAACTTAATAGCATTCAGGATTACATATGTGCTGAATTAATTTAGATTCAGTAATAGGTATCTTTTAGGAAAACAAATTATGTATTTTATATTTGATTCTGAAATCTAAGGGTAAGCCGAGGTCTTCTGGAAATTTTCTTAGAATGGACTATCACAGGGCATTTTGGGATTAAGAACACCACCATTGTATACTTCATATTTGTGTTTAATAGGATAGGCTTCTGAAACTAATGTTGATGTATTAAGAGTCATCAGTTTAACGAAAAGACACTACAGATTGCCTTATGCTCTTATTCAGAAAATGATTTTTAGTCACTTGATTTGTGACATATATCACTTTAAGTCAATGAAGTGAAAATTCTATCATTTTTTCATGTGTTTTAAATTTTTCTGAGTGTTTATTTGTAATAGGTTTTATGGATGATTAGTTATGTGAATTGTTTCAGGAGGGGTTCCCCTCCTAGTGGGACCATTTATTACATTTTTATAAACTTCAATTTACATTTAAGCATGATAAAGCACTGGTGCTTTTTTTCTTTTTTTCCCTTTCTTTAAATTATTTGTGAAAACATGAAACATTTCAGGAATAATCTTTTTCTTAAAAACAGATTAGTCTAGTTGGCTGTGAACTAATTACCATTCCATAAATTTACAAAAAATAACCTTAAGAGGCTGACGTCATATTTTAACTTCAAAATAAGAATATATATATTTTTTGTATTCTGTTAATGCTCTCTTCTGAAAAGTTGGAATGGTCATTCTCCAATGACCCACAGGCGCAAGTGAATCAGGAGCATTTCATCCCTGTAACAGATGACACTAAATTGAGTGAGGTAGATAATGCATGGCAAGATGCTATTTATATGTCATTTTTTAAATGTTGGAAATGATAGAATGAACTTTAAGAGGTGCAGGTGCAATATTCTTCAGTTACAAACACAGCCAAAGCACCCTGAAATAAGGTACTTTGGAAGAACAGACACAAAGTAATGAGACTGTAGTTTGCAAAAATGCATGTTGACAAGCCATGGTCCTTATTAGAGAATATTATTTGAACAGATAAAACAAATATAGAGGTTTTTAATTAGTCATATCTCTGTAGACTGGTGGTTTTCAACCTGGGGGTTGGGACTCCTTGGGGGGGATCGAATGACTGTTTCACAGGAGTCGCCTAAGACCATGGGAAAAGACAAATTTCCCATGGTGCTAGGAACCAAAGCTTCTATTCTGGCGCCTTAGAACATATTTTTTCAATCTCACCAATTAGGTGTTTACCGTGAGGGTGTCCTACTGACCTACCTGCAAATCAGCTTAAAGCTCTGTTAGGAGAATTGGCACTAGACTTATGGTTGGGGATCACCACAACATGAAGAACTGTTTTAAGGGGTTGCATCATTAGAAGGGTTGAGACTCTGCTCTAGACTCATAGAATATGCTTTTAAAGAAAAGAACACCCTCCCTATTGGAAACACAGAAGATACCCCAAAATGTTATAGGATTGCTTTGCTGCCTTCTATATAGGGCACTTTGAATGTTTACAGGGAACAATGAAATCAGAAGATTGTTAAGGCATTCTGGGGTGAAACATAAAATCCAGTATTAGAAAGCCCTGTTTCAGTCATTTGTCATAGCTCCTCCACCAGGATAATGACCCAAATCAGTGATGTAATGCTGGTTAGTATCTATGAAAGTCTAGATGGTTGGTGGGTCTGATTACTTGAGGTAGTAACTGTCTTCCATATTATCTGTTTGGCAAATTAATCTAGCAGGCTTGGCGCCCTCTGGATTTAATTAATTAAACAATGTCATCTGACAGGATCCTGGAAATGTGCCTTTTTTGTAGCAGTGCTTTCCCTCTGGAATGAAAATCCTGCGAAACTCAAATGGATCTCACATTACTGCTATTTCAAAGAGCCTTTCTTGGCTTTTCACACAGGTCTTGGCAAGGATAAATGATCCCCTTTCTTCTTCTTTTATTCCCTTCAGGGTTTCTTTTCTTTTATTCTGTTTTGTACTGTTTTGTTTTGGGAGTTATTTTTTCCTTTTCTTTTTCTTTGGTATTGATTTCTGTTCTTGAATGTAATTTACAATTGTAAATTGCCCAATCACTGAGAATCAGGTGGTATATAAATTTAATAAATTATGTGTATCGCCCATCAACCAACTGTTTAGACTAGCATAATTTATTAAACTTTTATGCTACCTGCTACTACTATCCCGTTTTTCCCAAAATAAGACATCCCTGATAATAAACTGAATTAGGGTTTTGATTGCATGACAATAAGACCAACCACTTATTTCAAGGTTCAAAAAAATATAAGAGAGGGTCCTATTTTTGAGAAACAGAGTATTGTTATTGTTATTGTTATTACTGATTTAATCTTCAATTTGATTCACAGTCTGGGACTAGTAAAAACTTAACAGTTCAAGTCCTAACGGAGGACCTAAGAGATGTTAAGGTAGAAGCTGAGTGTATAGGCAGTTCCAAGTAATGTGGCTTTCTGCAAAATAAGGATAATAATAAGTTCAAAATTTCCATATCTAGATGGTATAATCATTGATTTCTTCCTCCATACTTGTTCAATTTCAATTTGTGAATCATGATATTCATTCTTTTTTTCTGTTTTTCTTCAATTCATGCATCACCTGCACAATTGCAATTCCAGGTATTGCAATATTAATGTATCAGACCTTTTTCTTTTCCACAATAGTAATGTCAGGTATGTTGTGGGCCAGATGTTGGTTTGGATTCAAAAGTTCCACAACTTCTTGATCTGTTGATTTTCAAGAACTTGGTGTTTCCAGTAATTTTGGCTGCATTCAAACCTAAACCTATGGCAAAGCTTCCAATGTATAATTTTGGCAACTTGATTTTGATGTTGTACATAATCAATCTGTGAAATTTTACTGCAGCCACTGGCAAAATCATCCAATGATGATGATGATGACAATGATGATAATGATTACTATTACTATTATTCCAATTTATTTTTATTTTACTAGACTTTATTATATTATTGTTGTTATAGTTTGTCACACAATCAATTAGATGTTTAGACTGGATTTGGCATTACTATTCATCTGTTGAGAATGAAAAGAATCTAGGATAAGTAAAACTGTCTTTTTCAATTGACTGATGGTGATTTGTTAATGCCGATAGTATTCAAGTAATCTTCTCATTCTTTTGAAATTGTAGCTAATGCAATTGGAATTATCTAATCACAATTATCCAATTGTTTGCCTTCTGTTGCCACCTTTGTTCAATTTTTATTTGCAGAACTTTATGGTTTTCTCCATTTCTTTTTGTTATATTCTGTTGTTTCCAGATAATGCAGTGTCCATTATTCCACTTTTTGGTCTTTCTTCTTGACTGTTCTTAAGTCTGGAATGTTTTATGACAGATACCACATATTGTTTGAATTCTAAAATCTCAGAACATTTTGGTTTCTTTGTTTTCCATTTTGTGGTCTTCCCAGTTCTTGCTTGCAGGCAAATTATATTTCTTGCAGATATTTCAATCATTGTTATTTTGTCATGTCATTGTTTGTAGTCAGTACGTTATTTCTTTAACTTTAACATAATTTTCTCTCTGTTGCTTTCATCTCATTTCTTCAGTGTGACTGTGCTGCTCCTCTACTAAATATCCACCACATTGTGTCCAATGCCTGGTTTTTCAACATAGATTATCATGTCCTTGAATGGCTGGGTGAATTGTACATTAACATTTGAACTACTATACAAGTCCATGTATTTGCTATACACTAAATAAATAAATCTTATTTCTGGCTTTTATGCATTTGTTCTTAAGGCTTGATATTGTGTAGCCAAAATTAACCCTCTTAGACATTGCAAGGTCTTCTGGTTGTGTGTGTGTGTGTTTACTAATCATGTACTACCTTGTCTTGCTATGTCTCTTTTCTAGTCTTTGTTTGGTTTTTCTTGTAGGTCAGTTTTGTATCTCCAGTAGTCAGTAAGCCTTGATATACGAGCTTAAGTGTAAGTTCTTCATTGTCCTTCAGATATTCTTCCAATGCCCCGTTTCTTCTTCGGTTGTGTGGTGTATTTGCAACACTTCATTTCCACCTATTTTCCTTGGTAAATATCCTATCAATGTCACTGCCAAGTTGAAAAGCATGATTCATTGTCATTATTTTTCTATTCTTTCTACTCAGATTTTAGTTCTGCTTGAGTCCAGTCTGCTATTACAGCAGTGTATCTAATGACTGGAATTACACAGATAATATTTCGTCTGCTGAATTTTGACCTTAAGGTCTTCTTCACTCTGATGATGTACTCATTTTAATCTTCTTCTTGACTTTGATGTGTTTGATGTTGTTAGCTTGAAGGATGCCCAGGTATTTTTAGTGATCATCCTCAGACTCTTGATGTTACTTTTATCTTGATACCTTCAGTTTTCACAATTTTTCTGCTATTGATGGTGAGAGTGACCCATTTGACCAGTCTAATTCCACTGCAGTATCTTGGCTGTATATATGAACAGTGTTGAACAATGATTTCTTTTCAGATGGTGATTTTCCATGCAACTTGTTTCATAGTAAATACCTGGCTGTGTATTTGATGCTATAACTGAGCCCCTCTATCTCTTTTTTAGCAATGATATAGTTAATTTTTTTCTGCATGGTTCATTTTTATGGTCCATGTATATGGATGTAATTTTGATTGTTTAATGACAATATTAGGAATGAAGAAATAATTGGAATGAAATAACTTGCTAAGTCATATTTCTGCTACATGTTGGTTTTCTAAACCATACAATTCAACTATATTTTCCTCCTTAATTGCAAGTTTAGCATTCCTTTCTCTAATCACAAGTAGCATACTACGCTTTCAAGTTATGTCAATTTCAGATTGAATTTGATGATAATTTTCATTTATCTCCTCTTCATATGCATCAGTGGGTTGGAGCTAAAATTTGGATATTCTTACATTGATGAGCTGTAAATGTTATTGTACTCAGTTGTTGATTGCATTGAAGCCATTATCTTCTCCCACATACAGTACTCTTTGTTTAGCAACTACATTTATTTATTTGTTTGTTTGTTTGTTTGTTTATTCATTCATTCATTCATTCATTCATTTATTTAGCATATAGCATATCATACATGGACTGGCAATATGAATAGAATAGAAGTCTTTATTGGCCAAGAGTGATTGGATGCACCAGGGATTTGTCTTTGGTGCATATGCTGTTATTGTACACAAAAGAAAAGACACATTTGTCAAGAATCATGAGACAAAACACTTGATGATTGTCATAGGGTACAAATAATCAGGGGACAATCAATATTAATATAAATTGCAAGGAAACAATCAACAAGTTATAGTCATACAGTCATAAGTTGAACGAGATGGGTGATAGGAATGATGAGAAGATTAATAGTAATAGTAATGCAGCCTTAATGAATAGTTTGACAGGGGGAATTATTTATTTAGCACAGTGATGGCATTCAGAAAAACTGTTCTTGTGTCTAGTTGTCTTGGTGTGTTCTCTATAGGGTCATTCTTTGTCAAGTGGACCAGGTGTTCCCATTTGACCACCTTCAATTTCAATGAAACTTTGCACATATATTCTTTATGGTATAAAACTGAGGTGTGCAAAATTTTAGGATATGGACCAATGGGCCAACTGGAAGTCCAAAGGTTTCAATGAGGCCTGTGCACATGTGCTGGAGGACAGTCTGGAGGTTATGTGCATGTGCAGGGCATTGCATTATGGGTGTGGGCAAGACACACTATCATGCGCGCACGTATCTTTTTGGTACCTGAACCCAAAAAAGTTTGTCATCACTGGATTAGAGATTAAAAAACTGTGACTTCTATTCTCCAAATTGGATTATATTATTCATTACCGGTAGTTTATTTTCTTAAAACATGCTTTGTTTTTTTAATAGAAAAAGTTTACAAGATGAAAATACCATGCAAAAATTAGATAATTCTATCTCTCTGTCTGCCTGTCTACCTATCTAATTAGTTTCAGGATACTCAGTGTTAGAAAGTGAAGAGAACATTGTACCCTTGTATTCTTGAACCTGCTTTTCTGGTGACAGTCTTTTAAGTTTCAACATTAAATACTTGCCTAAATTTAGGATAAATTCACGCTTTGTAGTTTTGTTCTTTTATTGTGTGTGTGTGTAATTTTTTACTTCATATGATGAAAAAAGTCTTTTTTCCTCATCAGATTTGCTTGTATTTCTTAAATCTATATTAGAAGTTTTTTCACATGGGAAAATATTGCTTTCCTTTTCAACTTCTGCTAGAAGTCTGTGAATAATATACTATGTACATTGTACATAGTGCATAATTGAGAATGAAAGTTAATTTCTGTATGAAAGTATAGCCTGTATAATTCAAATACTGCTTTAGTATTTTTTCCATTTTCTCAAACTTTCTTACAAATGCATGCAATATAATTCTTTAATATAACAACAACAATTATATTTTATAAATAATGAACCTTTTAGTGTTTCTTTGTGGACAGGAGAGAAAATATAAATGCATCCTACTTTTCTCCCATTAATTATTGTGATAAAAAATAAGAAAGTATAACAATTTAAGGATTATGTCAAGTGTCAATTGCGTAGAAAGGTAGACTATGTTTCAACCTCAAAATAGCCATTTTGATGTGGCTTGAGCTATCTTGCCTTGCATGTTATGAATATCTTTCATATATTAAGTTTCCCCTTTTAAGTTACATTACTGAAATAAATGAACGTTTGCACGATATTCTAATTTTTCAAGTTACACCTGTAAAGTTTATCTAGAATATTTACTATACCTGACTGAAAACAAAAAATATTTTAAAATTAAAGCTAAAAACTAACAAAATAGCACATAAGGGGTTTTTTTTGTATGTGTGTGTGTACGTAGATGTATCAAGACAAATAGCATATCAGCTGGGTTTTTGGAAGTGCAGTTTTTCTAGAATTTGAAGGGAAAAAAATCAAGTGAGAAAGAAAGATGTATTATAACAAAAATGCTTGTTCATTTGTGTGATTAAACCCCCAAATAGGAATTTTCTCCTAAACTGTAACAGAACAAAATGCTACCTTAAAATCTTTGTTGAGCCTGAACTAAAACACATGTGGGCAGAAAGAATGAAATTATTACCCATTTAGAAGAAAAAGTCAGACAACACAACATATTTGATGTGGCATTCACACAGACTGGAGAAGAACTTCAACTAGAATAAGTATATGAAGTATAATTGGTATTGTGTAAGGGTTTATGTATTTGAAATTTGTGCAAACCTCTAGATTCTGATAGCTTCAATAGTTGGAAATTGAAAGGGAGTCCCATTTCTCCTTCATGAAGGTATTTGATTATGGAAAGAATGAATAAACTTATAATACACATGTGAGTTGATACAACACATGTAGCATAGAATCTATTTCCAACATATGCTCTGTTTAATTCTGTTCCAGGTGAATAATTGAATGTATAGAAGAATTCCAGTTGGTATTATCTGACGTGCATACAGAAGGAATGAAGCATGGATGTGAAAGAACGCAGACCTTATTGCTCCCTGACAAAGAGCAGAAGAGACAAGGAAAGGCGTTATACAAATTCTTCCACAGAAAATGAAGAATGCAGAGTGCCTACTCAGAAGTCCTACAGTTCAAGTGAAACTTTGAAAGCTTTTGATCATGATTCTTCCAGACTGCTGTATGGAAATCGGGTAAAAGATTTAGTCCCCAGGGAATCTGATGAATATACTAGACAAGGTAGGCAATTAGCAGAAATCTCCTTTATGAATGTATACATTGTCCTCTGTGTGGTCCATTTTCTCATGCCAGTAATATAAATGATTCACCAATAGTTTAATATATTGCTACCATATTGGTCTCCAACTTTAATGTGATTATTCATGTTAATACTTATTTATTTACTATGTATGTTCCTTATCAGTGTAAGAAAGCTATTTTGAGAAACAACCCAGAACATATACACCATTATTTCTAGGTTATGATACACATATGCAGTTACCTGATCTCCAAAAACCACCTGGAAAGGGATTTGATAGGTGACCAGTTAATTGAGAAAGTGTTTTGGTTTCCATATCAAGTAGATTATATTGTATGACACAATATAATATTGTATCTGAGAGAGAGAGAGAGAGAGAGAGAGAGAGAGAGAGAGAGAGAGAGAGAGAGATGATTACATATAAAAATCATATACATACATACATACATACATACATACATGTATATATATATATATATATATATATATATATATATATATATATATATGTCAAATGTTTTTTTAGTTGGAATTTTAAAATTAAGGGAGACTAGGATGGTCCCATTTCGGCCTTGTTCTGGCCTCATCAGCTAGCCACACCCTTCCTTACTGGGATTTGATCCGGTGGACTCTGCCTTGTAATCCGACATAAAAAAACATATATATACATACATACATACATACATACATACATACATACATACATACATACATACATATATGTCGGATCACCCTGGTATATTGAAGGAACGTCACAGCTCCTTTTTGCCTCTAGGCCCAACCCAGGACCATTTCAAGGCAGTTAATTTATTCATAGCCGACAACTATATTCTATATTCTATATCCCTTGTCCAGCTAAAAATATTTGATAAATACATACATACATACATACATACAACATGTTTTTTTGCTGAATTTGGAAATTAAGGGAGACTAGGATAGATCTATTTCGGCCTTATTTTGGCCTCATCAGCTAGCCATACCCACTGGGACTTGAACCTGCAACCTTTGCCTTGTAAGGCAGAGAATTATCCTCTAGGCTACAGTATCCAATCCCTTCAGCTCTGCACCATTATATAATATATTATTATATATAAACATCTCTCCCTCTCCCTCTCCCTCTCTCTCTCCCTCCCTCCATCCTTCCATCCATCCATATATATAAACCTAATCAAAAAAGAGACATCCCCCCAAAATCAAGACCAAGAACAGGATAATGGCATCACCCTCCTCCCTTACATTAAAGGCACCACAGACAAAATTAGTAAAATTCTCTACAAACATAATATCAAAACTTCATTTGTCACTAACCAGAAAATATCAAGCATCCTAAGAAACCCAAAAGACAAAATCCATCTTGAAAACCAAGGAATCTATGAAATACCATGCAAAACATATGCAGCCACATACATTGGACAAACTAATCGAAGAATAAACGCACACATTGCAGAACATAAAAATGCAGTCAAAAAAGAAGAAAAACTTCCTCCCTTGTCCAGCACATTAAAAAAACAGGACCTGAAATTGACTTTGAAAAAACTAAATTACTTTCCAAAACAGAACACGTATATAAAAGAATAATCATGCAAGCCATAGAGATAGAAAAACACCACCTCAGCATGAATAAACGTGATGACACGTCCTGCCTACCAGAAATTTGGAAACCAGCCTTAAACAAAAAAACATATCATAATCATCACCATGTCAATCCTTCAACTAAATGTGATTCCACCAACCAATCAAATCATTAAAACATAGCCACCCAATCTACTTGTTACATTCAAATCAAATCTCCACGCCCCCCACTATTTATAAGGAACAAATGGCAGTTGCAAACAAACTATATCTACAGAAGCACGAAGCTTACAACTTCAGCCTGATGATGGTGAATGTGATTTCACCGAAACGTCGCATAGACACTCAAAATATTACACGGGGCAAAACCCGAACTCAGAACAATCTATGCACACACACATATATATAACAATACATAAAATTTTTTTGGAGTATAAGACGCACCGGAGTATAAGAGTATAAGCAGTTTAGTTTTTGGGGAGGAAAATAGAGAAAAGAATCTGCTTACCAGATAATCATCTGGCTAGCATCCTTAATCTGGTCAGTTTCAGCACATTATTTTATCCCCTGGTTAGGGCTTTAAAAAAACCCGTTATTTGGAGAGGGAGTAACAATGAAAGAGCTTGCAAGCCAGTAAGAGCTGGGAACATTGTTAGAACCTGGTTAAGGCTGGAAAGAAACTTACTTTGAGTAACTTAGAGTAATGAAAAAAACTCTGCAAAGACTTAGAGCTTGGAAAACATTATTTGCAGAGAATAGCAATGAAAGATCTTGCAAGCCGGTAAGAGCTGGGAACATAGTTAGCACCTGGTTAGGACTGGAAAGAAGAACTTGTAGTAAGTTACAGAAATGAAAAAAACTCTGCAAAGACTTAGAGCTTGGAAAACATTCTTCACAGACAGTAACAATGAAAGAACCTGCAAGGTAAGTGCTGGGAAGATTGTTAGCACCTAGTTAGGGCTGGGGGAAAAAGCTTCGAAAAAAGCTGCATTCAGAGTGTAAGACACACCAGAATTTTCAGCCTCTTTTAGGGAGGAAAAGGTGCGTCTTATACCCCGAAAAATACGGTAATATATTATTATATCAAGTAAATAAATAAATTTACGAGATTCAGTGATCATAAGCAGGGTTTGCATACTCTTCATGTTCCCTTTATCATAATAGAACTTCTTTGTTTAACTGGATTTCCAAATTTTGAATATCACATCTTGTGACGACTATGCAGTGAAGTTTTAGAAATTTTAGGAGCAGTCCTCATCTCCATTTCTTAACAGTTGTCTGAAGACATTTCCACAGATATGTGGCCAGCATAACATCATACTACAGCACAAAACATATGGCAAAACACAGACCTTCCTGCATTTTTAAATGTGCTCCCTATTCATCTACTTGTATTTGCATGCTTTTGAACTGCTAGGTTGGTAGGAGCTGGGAGAAGTGTGGCAACTCACTCCATTTTGCAGCACTTGGGTCTCAAACTGTTGAACTATAGATCTTTAATAGTCTGGATGGGCCTTCTCCAAGATGATTTATCCCTAACCTGGTTTCTGATCTTCTTATGGTGTACCCATCATTGGAGCAATTGAGTCCATTCAAATTTCTCCTGGTCACTTTAAAGAATATGATAATTTGAACTGTCCTTATATTCTTGTTAGATTAGTCTTATTTATATCATTTCCTCTTATATTAAAATTTAATTTAATTGGCAGAACAATATCAAATCTAACGGTGTACGTGCATGCTAAATAAAGAAGTGTAAACAATTTGATTCACGGTGTGTTAATTGAAAAATCCTTCCATCTTTACCAGAATCCTATACAAAGTTCCATTAATATTTCATAGTCATAACTACTTGTCATGAAAATAAGATATATGTGAATAATTATGATTTGCAAATTTATGGTTGGATTCTGTACAGTATATAAAATTGCATTCCTTCTGGCCCCTGTGTCCCTTTTGATTTCTTTTTAGTTTATTATAATATACTATCATACTCATCATTCTTAGGAAATTAAGTTGTGGGTAACTGACTATAGTCTGGCATTTGTTCTATTTTTCTCCTGAATTGTGCGTCAGGGGACAATTCTACCCCTGATGCACAATTCAGGAGAAAAAAAGTGATGTGGAAGTGGTACTATCATATACAGTATAGTGGTGTGTATGTGGAATGAGATATATTTGTTTATGTGATATGTACTGTAGATGTTAATTTATTTTGTGAGTCCTTTACAGATAAAGTTTGTAACTGGGCTAGCCAACTGGGTTACCAACTGGACTGGTATGAATTCTAGTCCCACCTTAGGTGCAAAATCAGCTAAGTGACTTCGGGCCAGTTTCTCTTGGCTCTGAAATGGCGAATCATTTGCAAAAGAAAATTGTAGGGAATGGTTCAGACAGTCATAGGCAATGAACAATGCTTTGAAGGCGCACAAACATGTATTAATTTCTTTTGTGAGTTCTTTGTCAGTCAGGTCTGCATTTATGTACAGTGTATGTTTGCTTTCTGTAATTTCTTTGCTCTACACTTTGTTGTCCTAATTTTAGTAGTTTGCTTTCTGCAAGATGCATATTTCATAATTGTTCGTAGCCATCATGGAAATTTTTTTTTGAATGGCTAGATGATGTAAAGCATAACAAGAGTTGCCAAAAAAAGGCACACATCCTCTCAAAACTTAAAGTGTGTCATTGAACTAGGAAAATTTGGAAAGACAAGAATGGTTCTATGACAAGTTCTACTTCTATTGATATTTTTGATAAGATTGAATTGTAGATCATATACAATAAACTATCAGTCCTGTTAATACTTCTCCATCGGGTTTTCTCAGAGACATTAAATTTTGATGATGTAAGATTGAAGTATTGTATGTTTATGCCATTTTAAAACAAAGCCTACCCAATTATTGGAATACGTCAGTTAATAAGAGGAAAAAATTGACTGCCGTTCTTCAGTTGTAGTTGTCTCATTTTTTTCTTTTAGAAAAGTTGGCATATTTTTGCTGCATTTATTATAGTGAATATGTTTCTTCATCAGAAGAAATTTATCCTATATGAAATGCTACTCTATGAAATTATTCAGTTATTTGTATTTAAAAAGTGACACTGATAAACTAGATAGAATGTATTTTGTTATATCAAATTATACTCCATTCTTCACAAAATATGTTCTACAGGGTGTACACATTTATTAGGCAAATTCTATTTTGGCGGATTCATTTTATTATTGAACAATGCAGTGCTCTCAGTCAATCCAAAATGTTACTATACAGTAAAAACTCTGGTCACTACCATAATTTGTTCCATACCTTTGCTCACAACCCGATTTGGTCATGATCTGAACCTAATTTTGAAAATTTGGCACTTGCCAAAAAAAAAAAATGGTGTGGAAAGGGAAATCTTCCATGATTTTTGGTATGTGAATATTTGGGTTGGAATCCGATTTGGTAAGAAATATAGAAGATTGACAGCAGAAAAATACCTCATGGTCCATCTAGTCTGCCCTTATACTATTTCCTGTATTTTATCTTAGGATGGATATATGTTTATCCCAGGCATGTTTAAATTCAGTTACTGTGGATTTACCAACCACATCTGCTGGAAGTTTCTTCCAAGGATCTACTACTCTTTCAGTAAAATAATATTTTCATCTGATCTTTCTCCCAACTAACCTCAGATTGTGCCCCCTTGTTCTTGTGTTCACTTTCCTATTAAAAACACTTCCCTCCTGAACCTTTTTTTAACCCTTTAACATATTTAAATGTTTCGATCATGTCCCCCCTTTTCCTTCTATCCTCCAGACTATACAGATTGAGTTCATTAAGTCATTTCTGATACGTTTTATGCTTCAGACCTTCCACCATTCTTGTAGCCCATCTTTGGACCTGTTCAATTTTGTCAATATCTTTTTGAAGGTGAGGTCTCCAGAACTGAACACAGTATTCCAAATGTGGTCTCACCAGCGCTCTATATAGTGGGATCACAATCTCCCTTTTCCTTCTTGTTATACCTCTATCTATGCAGCCAAGCATTCTACTTGTTTTTTCTACTGCCTGACCACACTGTTCACCCATTTTGAGACTGTCAGAAATCACTACCCCTAAATCCTTCTTTTCTGAAGTTTTTGCTAACATAGAACTGCCAATTGAGGATTCCTTTTCCCCAAGTGCATTATTTTTCATTTGGAAACATTAAACTGCAGTTTCCATTGCTTTGACCATTTATCTAGTAAAGCTAAATCATTTGCCATATTACAGACACCTCCAGGAATATCAACCCTATTGCACACTTTAGATTCATTGGAAAATAAGCAAACCTTCCCTACCAAACCTTCCCCTATGTCACTCACAAAGATATTAAAAAGAATAGGACCCAGAACAGACCCTTGTGGCACATCGCTTGTAACCAGTCTGTGCTCAGAATACTCGCCATTAACAACAACCCTCTGATGTCTACACTTCAGCCAGCTGCAAATCCACTGAACTATCCAGGGATTAAGTCCAATCTTCACTAATATCTATCAGCTCTTTATGTGGAACCGTATCAAAGGCCTTGCCAGATAGGCAATATCCACAGCACCACCTTGATCCAACACCTTTGTGACATAGTCAAACAAATCAATGAGATTAGTCTGACATGATTTGCTTTCTGTAAAGCCATGCTGGTCCAATAGGTTATTGGTTTTGGGTGCTGATTTATCCTCTTTTTGAGTAGAGTCTCCATCATTTTAACTACAACTGATGTCAAGCTAACTGGCCTGTAATTACCAGCTTCTTCTCTACTGCCCTTCTTGTGGATAGGCACAACACTGGACATTCTCCAATCCTCTGGAACATCTCCTGTGAGCAGGGATTGGTTAAACAAATCAGTCAGGAGGATAGCTATGACAAATCTGAGTTATTTAAGAACTCTGAGGTGGATGCCATCTGGGCCCATTGCCTTGTTTATCTTTAATTGTTCAAGTTCTTCTAAGACATCGGCCTCTAAGATCACTGGAGCTGAATCCCTACAGCTGGAAGCAATGCTATATCCATCTATAGTATTATATTGTAAGGTGTCTTTTGAGAAAACTGAACAGAAGTAGCTATTGAAATGGTCAGCGACCTCCTTATTCCCATCAATGTATGTATTGTTCCCAGTGCTAAGCTTTGTGATGCTGCAGTTTTTCTTCTTCCTATCTCTAATATATCTGAAGAAGGTTTTATCCCCCTTCTTTAAAGATTTGGCAATTTCTTCCTCTTTTCAGGCTTTAGCAGCATATACTGTATTATCTGTTTTGCCTCCTTCTGTCTCATTTTATACACCTCTCTGTCAGCTATACTTCCAGACTATTTATACCTCCTGTAAGCAGACTTTTTTTCATTGATTATAGCTCTTACATCATTGCTAAACCATAGCGGTTTCTTCTTCCTTTTATCTTTAGTTATTTGCCTTACATACAGTCCAGTGGCTTTTAAGGTGGCCTTTTTAAATACAGTCCACTGGGTGCTCACTCCTGCCATTTTATCTCTCCCCTTTAATTCATTATTTAAATATTCCCCCATTGCATTAAAATTTGTTTTTCTCCCACGTTAACCTCTTAATTCCCATTCGTAAAGACTAATTCTAGAATATTCTCCCCTCTAGTCGGTGTCTTAACTAGCTGTGCCAGAGCTGTTTCTGTAAAGGCCTCTACTATATTTTTACTTTTGCATGTAAGGGCACTACGGATATTCCAGTTAACATTAGGCATGTTGAAATCACCCATAATCACAATACAGTGGTACCCCAAGATACGAACCCCTCGTCTTTCGAACAACTCTTGATACGAACCCAGGGTTCAGAAAAATTTTGCCTCTTCTTACGAACTTTTTTCGAGTTACGAACCGGCGTTCAGGAGGCTGCTGGGAAGCCCCCCGGCTGTTTTAAAAGGTGACAGCCGGGCGGCGGGGCTTCCCAGCAGCCTCCCGAACGCCGGTTCGTAACTCGAAAAAAGTTCGTAAGAACAGGCAAAAATTTTCTGAACCCCGGGTTCGGTTCGGGAGGCTGCTGGGAAACCCCCCAGCCCAGCTGCGACCTTTTAAAACAGCCGGGCGGCTTCCCAGCAGTCGCCGAACGCCAAACGTGGAAGTTCGGGTTTGGCGTTCGGCTTCGGGAAGCTGCTGGGAAGCCACCCGGCTGTTTTAAAAGTTCGCAGCCGAGCTGGGGGACTTCCCAGCAGCCTACCGAACCCCGAACTTGTGCCGAACGTCCGGGTTCGGGGTTCGGGAGGCTGCAGGGAAGCCCCCCCAGCCTGGCTGCGACCTTTTAAAACAGCCGCGCGTCTTCCCAGCAGTCTCCAAATGCCGAACGCGGAAGTTCGGGTTTGGCGTTCGGCTTCGGGAAGCTGCTGGGAAGCCGCCCGGCTGTTTTAAAAGGTCGCAGCTGGGCTGGGGGGCTTCCCAGCAACTTCCCGAACCCCGAACTTTTGCCAAATTTCTGGGTTTGGGGTTCGGGAGGTTGCTGGGAAGCCCCCCAGCCCGGCTGTCACCTTTTAAAACAACCGCGCAGCTTCCCAGCAGTCGCCGAACGCCGAACGCGGAAGTTCGGGTTTGGCGTTCGCCTTCGGAAAGCTGCTGGGAAGCCGCCCGGCTGTTTTAAAAGGTCACAGCCGGGCTGGGGGGCTTCCCAGCAACCTCCCGAACCCCGAACCTTTGCCGAACTTCGGGGTTCAGGAGGTTGCTGGAAAGCCCCCCAGCCCGGCTGTCACCTTTTAAAACAGCCGTGCGGCTTCCCAGCAGTCTCCCAACGCCGAACGGGAAGTTCGGGTTTGGTGTTCGGCTTCGGGAAGCTGCTGGGAAGCCGCGCGGCTGTTTTAAAAGGTCACAGCCGGGCTGGGGGGCTTCCCAGCAACCTCCCAAACCCCGAACCCGGAAGTTCGGCAAAAGTTCGGGGTTCGGGAGGTTGCTGGGAAGCCCCCCAGCCCGACTCTGACCTTTTAAAACAGCCGGGTGGCTTCCCAGCAGGTTCCCGAAGCCGAATGCCAAACCCGAACTTCCGTGTTCGGCGTTCGGAGACTGCTGGGAAGCCCCGCTGCCCGGCTGTCACCTTTTAAAACAGCCTGGGGGCTTCTCGGCGGCCTCCCGAACGAGGTATGACTGTATCTTCCTTTACTGCCATTTGGGTAATTTCATCCACCATCTTGTTGACATAATCCTTAGATTGTCCTGGAGGCCTATAGATCACCCCAGTTCTAATGACAGAACCCTATTTAGTTTGCATGCAAACCCAGAGAGTCTCCAGTTCTTTACATGTATTTTGAATTAGTGTTGCTTTTAGACTTTCCTTAACATAAATGGCAATTCTATCCTTCTTATACAATGTACATGTATATCCTGGTATGGATATTTCCCATTCATTAGAATCCTTAAACCATGTCTCAGTTATGGCAACCAGATGCAAATTATCTCTAGATATAATGGCCATTAACTCACAGAGCTTGTTGCTCAAGCTTCGAGCATTTGTGCACATTACCCGAAGAACATTATTATCATTATTAGTTTGCCCCTTATCATCAACTACTACATCTATTTTATTTACAGCTCCCTTTCCATAAACTTCAAGAAACTGATTTATCCTCATTGGTCGGGGACAGAAATCATCCACATCAGTTACATCTCTGTCCCCTTTACCTAGTTTAAATTCCTGTCGCAAAAAGTTCTGAACTCCTCACCGAGTACCTGGGTACCTCTGTATGATGGATGCAAACCATCCCTCTTAAACAACTCCCTATTAGACCACCTACTGACATTATGACTTACATAGCCAAAACCTTCAGCTTTACACCACTGCCTTAACCACACATTAAACTCTGTGATACAAGTTGTTTTATCCTCCTGACCACAAACCAGTAACACCTCTGAGAAAGTCACTGAATCAGTTATTCTGCCCAGCTCCACGCTAAGACATTGTAAATCAATTTTTACTTACATTAACATTTCTCTGGGACAAATCATTTGTGCCAAGATGCACCACCACATCAACGTTATTACCTTTTAATTAAAGTTATAAGCATTTGTGACCAGAATTTCTACTGTACTGCATACCAGAATATTAAAAAAGTAAAAGAAGAATATTTATATGTGCACAATTATTGGCCAACTATTAATGTGCAGAATTATTATGCAACTAAATGAAAAATTAACGTTTGCCCATATCACTGATTTCTTTGCATCTGTTAAAGTGAGAATACTGTAATAAACATTCTCCAATCATTGGTGTAGTCCATAGTCAGTGGGTTGACCTCTGTCTGTCAACCAATCAGGACTGAGCCCATGTTATAAAAGCTCAAGTTCTGTCAGTCTTCCCGCTTTTTTCCTCAGTCGGCAGACAAGGCCTTAATGGAATCCCATAATTTGATATTGGCAGATTCTGATATCTGGGGATCTAATGGACAATCCTTGCCCTTTGTACCTGCTCCTTTTCCTCCTCCTCCCCCTTCTGCTTCTCTGCCTTTCACCTTCGCCCTAGCCTTCCCTCAGGCCCCCATGCAATCTGCCATGCCAATGCATACTTTCCAGCCTACTCAGAACCTTCATGAACCAGCAAATATCCAGGCTATAATTTCTGATGCCGTGTCTCAAAGTGTGACTCAGTGCATGCAGATCATGAAGGGCTCCCAGATTACTGGTTCTAGCATGAATCAGACAACTTGGGTCAGGGGCTGTTCCAATCCAACCCCAACTCCAGATTTGCCAACCATTTGCACATCCAACCCAAGAATCACCAGACGGGCACTTGGGCAGTAAGAGCGGCCACTTTGGCTTCTTTCTTTGCTCGCACTAATCTAACCTGGTTGCGAGATTTACAGGACAGAATTCCACCTGAAGACACCAGATCCCACCAGGATATTGCTAAGATGTTAGCGGCGGCTCGCTTCACTGCGGATGCTTCACTTCAAGCAGCCAGATTTGCCTCCCGTACAATAGTTACTTTCATTGTAGCCTGCAGGATGCTCTGGCTATGCTCCTGGCAAGCGGAGGCCAACCACAAGTGCAAGCTCACCACTTCTCCCTTCGATGGTTAACATCTCTTCAGACCAGCGTTGGATCTGCTTCTAACCAAAGATAAAGACAAACGTAAGGTTTGATTGCAGAGGTAACTCTAAATCTGTTTCTAACCCGAGGAGATCCTTTCATTCCCCTGCCCAACCTATTACCTCTTCCCGGCAGCATTACTCCTATGGGCAACAGAACTTCTACGGGGGACGGCAGCAACCCTTCCATAACCAGCCATTTCAAGGCAGAGGTTCTAAGCGGCCCTTTCGTGGCAGGAGAGGTCGTTCTTTCCGACTCACTAAGTGAGTCACCGGAGGATCTGGATGCTCCCATTGGTGGGCACCTGACTCTTTTTGTGGACCTATGAGAGGAAACCACATCTGACGCATGGGTCAGGGAGACTATAAAATTTGGTCTCTCCCTTGAGTTCCTCTCCACCCCTCCACAATTCTTCATCCGGTGCCCTGTGTCTAACAATTTGGCCAAGAAACGCCTCATGAAAGAGGCCATTGATCATCTTCTTAAGATCAGGGCCATTCAGCAAGTGCCGGATCCTGAAGCTAGATCAGGATTTTATTCTATTCTTTTTCTGGTCCCTAAGTCTTCGTGGGTGGGTGAGTGGAGAGCTATTCTGGACCTCAAGCGATTGAACCGTCATAGTTGATACCGACGGTTCAAAATGCATTCACTTCAGTCCATCTTGGTGTGCGTACGACAGGGCGATCTCCTATCCTCAATTGACCTTATGAAGGCCTATCTCCATATCCATATCCACCCCAAATTTCAGAAGTTCCTTAGATTTTGTTATGGGATCATTCATTACCAATACCGGGCTCTGCCCTTTGGCCTTTCCTTCACCCCCATAGTGTTCACTAAGGTACTAGCAGCCCATCTTAGGACTCTTCCAGTACGTATCCAGTGCTACCTTGATGACATTTTGTTGCTAGCTTCCTCCAGGTCTCAAGCCCTGCATGACATCCAGGTAACCGTATCAGCGTTAGCTGACCATGGGTTTTCTATCAAAAAGACAAGAGTCACCTCATTCCGACTTTGTCCATTGTCCACCTCGGTGCCATTATCGACTCCCTGGAGTGTAGGGTGTTCCTTTCCCAGGAGTGTCAGGCTAGAATTGCAGATCTAAATTCTGCCATTCTGCACCAGCGCTGAGTTTCTCTATGCCTGCTTTCCACACATCTGGGAAAATTAATTTCGGCCATCAATATTGTCCCTTGAGCATGCCTAGACCCCAGGGATTTGCAATGGTTTCTTCTCCCCTTCCAAACGCAAGGTCGGGGTTCTTCTCCATTAAGGGTCTTTCTCCCCTCCAAGGTCCGCAACTCTCTCCTATGGTGGTCTTCAGAAAATTTGAGCCAGGGTTCCTGCTTCATCGAACCATCCCTTATGGTACTGACCACGGATGCCAGTCTTTCGGGATGGAGGGCCCACATACATTCCTCAGTGGCCCAAGGACTCTGGTCGTAGCAGGAGTCCTCTCTGCCCATCAACATCCCAGAATTGCGTGCAGTTTACCTGGCCCTCCAAGAACTGAGCCGGCTGATGGTGGGGAGGCATATTCTGTTCCTCACTGACAACACCATAGCCAAGGCTCATATCAACAGGCAGGGGGCACTTGGTCCCCTGCTCTTATGGAGGAGGCCATACTTTGCATTTGGGCCGAAAAACACCTGCTCTCTATCAAGGCAGACTACATCGCAAGGGAGAACAACACCACAGCGGACTGGCTTAGCTGCTCCACGATAGATCAGACATTGTGGAGGCTGCATCCCAGCATATTTCAGCAGATCTGTGCCTGGTTCGGTCGGCCTCAGGTGGACCTTTTCACTACCAATACGGACACTTACCTGCCCTGGTTCGTCACCAGGTTCCGCTGTCGGGGCAGAGAGTTTGGACGCCCTCCATTCCCCATGGCCGGAGGGGCTCCTCTACGCCTTCCCTCCTCTTGCCCTAATCCTCAGGGTGATACGCAAACTGTTGGAGTAGGGGGCGGAAGTGATCCTGGTAGCTCCTTACTGGCCACGCAGGGCCTGGTTTGCATACCTTGTGACCTTGTCTGTATCCTTGCCGTCTTCCAGTGCTAACCAACACATTGAAGCAGGGGTCAGTATGCCATCCAGACCCCCACTGGATGAAACTGTCTGCCTGGCACTTGAGCGGCTCATGTTAGTCAACTGCCAGGTGCCCACTGAAGTGATGGACCTCATCATCAACAGCAGACAGTCATCTATTCAACGGCTCTACTCCTCCACTTGGCGTACCTTCTGCAAGTGGTGCAAGGGAGCACAATGCTCTCCAACAGACCTAACGGTAGGACAGATGCTAGGATTTCTGAGTGACGGCTTCGTCAAGGGGCTGGCTCCTAACACCCTCAAATACCAGCTATCGGCTTTATCATCAGTCTTGGCCTGTGCAAATTTATCTCCATTGTCTCAACATCCACTGCTCCCCGGTCACTCATCGTTTCCCTACGTGGAACTTGACCAAGGTGCTGGACTCTCTGACAAAACCTTCATATGAGCCACTCCGGGACTCTTCCACTCGTCACCTTACTCAGAAAGTGGCTTTTCTTGTGGCCATCACCTTGGCCAGAAGAATTTCCAAATTGGCCGCCCTGTCTATGCACAAGGATCTCTGTCTTTTTTTGCCCGACAAGGTTGTACTACGTCTTGAGCTTTTATAACATGGGCTCAGTCCTGATTGATTGACTGACGGAGGTCAACCCACTGACTGTGGACTACACAATCTATTGAGAATCACCATTCAGTTAAGGAAGTTCAACGGTTGAATTCAAATTGTATAAATAAGCATTTCTGTCATTTTTTAAAAAACCAGCACCCTTCTTTTCAATAACATTCATAAGGTTTCCCTTCAGGGAGCCTATCAGTTTTTTGATCTGTTGATGATCAACTTCTTGTGCAGAAGCAATCACAAGCTCCCAGGCACTGTTCAGAAGTGTACTGTATTCTTCGACCATAATTATCCCATTTAAGAAAGGCCCACAAGTTCTCAATAAGGTTTAAATCAGGTGAGGGAAAGGACCATGTCATTATTATTTCATCTTTAAGGCCTTTATTGGCCAGGCATGCAATGGAGCACTTTGATGCATGGGATGAAACATCATTCTGCATAAACTTCATAGTCCTTGAAAAATGCAGACTTTTTCCTGTACTGCTGCTTGAAGAAAGTTTCTTCTAAAAGCTGGCAATAGGTTTAGGAGTTTATTTTGAGTCCATTTTCAACCAAAAAGATCTAACTAGCTCATTCTTAATAATAACTAGCTCATTCTTTATAATAACAGGGGGAAAATAAAAATATATAATGTAGCCAACTTCACAAGCCGCTACATAAATATATGCCACCAAATAAAGACAGAATGCTTCAACTACCACAGCAAATAAGAGGAAAACCTCCTGTGCACCAAATCTAACTGTACCTTCTACAACTTTGTAAATAATAAACTCAAGGACTCAAGACCCATCCCACCACTAAAAGGACCAAACGACAAAGAATGCTATGATGAATCAGCCAAACCTAACCTCTTAAACACATTCTTTGGTTCAGTCTTTGTAAACAGCAACAGCTCATCCCCAAAATTCACTAATCACACTATCAAAGCTATGGTCGCAAGCAACGGTCATCACCATTTTCACAAAAGGAGACCCCAGTCTAGTTGAAAACTACAGACCAATCTCACTATGCTGCGTCACATGCAAAGTCATGGAATCAATCATAAACCAACCAAATACCGTCTACCTAGAAACTAACAACCTACTCCTACTCCTAAGATAAAATACAGGAAATAGTATCAGGGCAGACTAGATGGATCATGAGGTCTTTTTCTACTGTCAGTCTTCTATGTTTCTATATTTCTACTCTCTAACAAACAATTTGGTTTCAGAAAAAAATTATCTTGCAATCTTGCAACCCCCACAGCAAAAACATATGGACTATACATCTCGATCAGGGCAAATCAATAGATGCAATTTACATTGACTTCTGTAAAGCCTTCGACTCAGTGGTTCATGACAAATTACTTCTAAAACTCAAATCCTACGGCATCTTAGAATCCCTCCATAGTTGGATAACTGTGTGCCTATCAAACAGAGAAGTTGTCAAAATAGAGAGCGCCATATCTAATCCTGTTCCGGTTAAGATTGGTGTACTCCAAGGCAGTGTACTTGGACCAACACTCTTCATACTCTATATAAATGACCTTTACAATTACATTACAAGCAACTGCGTTCTCTTCGCCGACAATGTAAAACTTTTCAACACCACCGATAACACAGCTACTCTTGACTTTGTGTCTGAATGGTCAAACATCTGCCACTCCAAATCTCAACCAAAAATTCCGAACACCAAATACAAGCTGTATAAACAAGACCTTACAGACAACCCTCACTCTGTAAAAGACCTTAGAATACTCATATCAAATGACCTAAATACACCTGTACAGCCACGAAAACTGACACCAGACCCAGAACAACACAGGACGCCAACACCAATCACCTTCACCAGACCCAAACCCACACCCACAATACAACCTCCACCCAGAAGCCAAACCACAGCAGTGCCTCCAACTGCTGTACCCCCCCTCCGACACGCACATTAAGCAAACTGGCACACACCACAAACACATGACCAGACCATAAATTCGCAGCCAAACCAAAACCCAGGATGTTACCCACAGACATACATTACAAAACAGCTGACTAGTCTGCAGATTCCAATTGCCACAACCAGTCAGGATGTCACCCCTAATCCGCAAACATCAACCAATCTGCATACATCAGTTGCATCAATTACTCAAGGTGTTACCTCACCAACTAACCAGGAAGTTTCAACACAGCTTGCAGCAGCTGAGCCAGCACTCCACATCCACCCACAAGTATTTATAGAGGGACTGCAGCTCGGATCATGCTTTGTTTGCTCAACTACAAAGCCAAAAGCACCAGCCTGAAGATGGGACCTTGTCGAAACGTCGCCAGTTATCTCTGAAACCTACATGGGAAGAAACCTGAATATGCTAAGACTTACATACATGCATGCATACATACATACATACATACATACATACATACATACATACATACATACAATATCTATAGTAGGCTCTCTTCCTTTTCACTTATCCAGTAGAAGAGAGACTCATGGTTGTATTAGCATTTCACCAATCATCAGTTGATGACTTTTGGGGAAATATTTTTTCCATGCTAGTAATTAAGATTTGAATTCACGTGATAATTTTAATTTAGGAGTTAATCAACAAGTAATGCTATTCAAACAATGGGTATCTCCAGTTCAAATTTTATGTAAGTAGCAGTTATGCTGTTAATATTCCAGTTACAAAAGTGAAATCAAAATTAAAAGGAAAAAAGGTCCAAACATATTTTTAAGATCATGTAAGTACCAGAATTATTAATACATTTCTGACTAGAAGCAGCTGCAAACCAGGGAATTTTTTCTCTGTCCCCAAGATTATCTTTACTAGATGACAAAATAAAAATTATTTTATTATGGTCTGAGAAATAAACTTCATTTTACAAGATACGGTAAGAGACACAATTTTTCCCAAGGCTTTAAAAAAATTAGGTCAGTGAAGCAGATAGTTTCTCAAGCAATTTGATTCATGTGGACAAAGGTATAAATTAAAAGAAAAATATAAGAAATATTTATAAGAAACTGCCAATGGCTTATGCTTTATTCTCAGTTGAATTAAACCTTACAGTATTAGGACATTCTATTTTTAAGTATGTTTTAATAGCACATTTCATTTTTAACTATAGGAAATCATGGTGAAATGTTATTATATACTGAGGTACAATCATTTAATTTGACTGTAAAATTCTAAACATGGTTCCTTATGACTTTCTGGGCATTGAAAGCCGAAAGCTAATCCTCAGAGTTCTAAATGGAGAGCCCATAAACTAACACTAGTTTTGAACAAATCTGACCCAAGTATGCAATCATAGATTAGCTTGCACTTATTCCAATCAACTTTTTTGTGGGGGATGATGGAATGCCACAGGTTTAGCATTAGTTTGAAGAGTGTGCTTCACTGCTCTACATAAATAATGTTGTTGTTGTTATTATTAATATAATAATAATAATAATAATAATAATAATTGTATGCTATTGGGAGCAGCTCACAACAATAATAAACAATGTAACAAATCCAATACTTTAAAAAACATTTAAAAACCCATATCATTAAAATAACTATACAACTCAATCATACCATACATAAATCATATTAGCAAGGGGATTCCTCAATTACCCCATGCCTGGTGACATAGGTGGGTTTTCAGCAACTTACGAAAGGCAAGGAGGGTGTGGGCGGTTCTAATCTCCGGGGGGGGGAGTTGATTTCAGAGGGCCAGGGCCGCCAAGAGAAGGCTCTTCCCCTGGGGTCCGCCAGATGACGTTTAGTGGATGGGACATGGAGAAGGGACCTAATCAACAGCTGGGATTTGTGCAGCAGAAGGCGGTCCCGAAGATATTATTATCTGATGCCATGTAGGACTTTATAGGTCATTACCAACACTTTGAATTGTGACCGGAAAATAATCGGCAGCCAGTGCGGGCCGCGGAGTGTTGACGAAACTTGGGCGAATCTAGGAAGGCCCACAATTGCTCTTGTGTCCGCATTCTGCACGATCTGAAGTTTCCGAACACACTTCAGAGGTAGCCCCATGTAGAGAGTGTTGCAGTAGTCGAATCTTGAGGTGATGAGGGCATGAGTGACTGTGAGTAATGACTCCCTGTCCAAATAGGGTCGCAACTGGTGCACCAGGCGGACCTGTGCAAACGCCCTCCTCGCCAAAGAAATATGGTTAACCATATTTTAAATTCCTCAAACATTTATAATTAGCAATGTACTTAATTCAATATATAAATGAAAAAAAAAATGAAAATTTCAATTAAGTATGAAAATTCTGTAGATAAATATGTCATATTAGGTGGAATTGCAAAATGGTTTATATACTGTATTCCTTCAGTTATATTTAGAGAAGTATAATCTGCCTTAGAACTTCATTGTATTTATATAAAAACTTATGATTCCAGATCTACATATGAAAAATAGGTTCATAGCCATTCAATATGAAAACAAACTGATTTTTATCATGTATTTGTTCATTCAATTTATTTATATAGCTTATATTATAAAACGTGGCTGGATGGCATACAGTACATAAACAATGATAAAATAAAATTGCATAAAATAGCAAGGAAGACAACTTTCACTTAATATCATGCACAATCATTCTTCGGGTTTATAATGGGAAGAGTCAGAGCTTAATAGAAAACCCATGTATTGAGGGCTTTCTGGAAAGCAAGTATGATCTCACCTCAGATTGAATGATATTCCATAGGACAAGGCCATAATAGAAGAAGCATGCCACCATAGATCCTGCCACATAAATTTTTAGCCAACTGGACTCTTGGTATACCGCTCCTGCTCATCCTGATGGGGTGGATAGATGTAACTGGAAAGAAAGGTCCTTTTAACTATGCTTTGTTGGGCTTTACATTTCTTGCTTTTATATTTTTCTTTGTGATCTGCTTAGAGTCACAAAATTGAGACTGATGGCTATACTGTATACAGTGGATTCAGAAAGTATTCAGATCGCCTTCGCTTTTCTTAATTTTGTTATGCTTCAGCCTGATTCTATAGTTGTTGAACTTCATTTTTCTTCATTAATCTGCACTCAGTACCCCTTAATGACAAAGTGAAAACAAAATTTTAGAAATGTTTGTAAATTTATTAAAAAGGGAAAAAACCCTGAAATACCACATTGGCATGAGTAGTCAGACCCTTTACTCAGTATTTGTACTTTTTTGAAACACCTTTGGCAGCAATAACAGCCTTGAGTCTTTTTGGGTATGACTCAACAAGCTTTGCACACCTGGATTCTACCATTCTTCCTTGCAAATCCTCTCAAGCTCAGTCAGATTGGATGGCGAACTGTCGATGGGCAACCATTGTTCCGGTTCCGGGTGAGCAGTGAGGAGCATGGTGGGTTCGCTGCTCCTCTGAAACGACGGGAATCATCAGAAAAATGGGTCAATCCGGGCTCAAGACGGTTGGAGATGGGTCGGAGTCCACTGGCCACTTTGTCCCCCTACTTTTGTGATCCTGAGGGTCGGGAATGTTCCCGCCTGTTGGGGGGCCGCCGAGAAGGACCGCGGCAAGGAAGGGTGGCCAGCTGAGACGCGGAGATGGCGGCGGCGTTTGGCGGAGCCTCGCAGAGGATACAGCCTCTGTGAGATGCAGCCTTGCTGGAGAGAGGAGAGGACGGAGGAACGCCGAGTCACTGCTGAGGGGGTGTCGAGGGTGCCGAGGGAGAGCTGACAGAGAGCGCGGCACCGGAGGAACATCTGGCCGGCGCGGAGAGTGGCGGCCGGACCGGACGGAGGTCGGAGGCTCGCGGCGCCGGCGGGGAGGTGATGAGAGGAGTTGTGGGGAGCAAGGGGAGTCGAGTCCCCGTTGAGATGGATCCCCAACCCGACTCCGGAGGTGAGAGGTCCGGTGTCGAGATGGTGATGATTGGGAACGACGGAGACAACGTGGGGGAGAGAGACAGCGGGGAAGAAATGGAGTCCAGTGGCGGAAGTCAGCCGTAACGCCGACAGATGAACAAGGACATTTAGGGGCAATTAATTTAGCCCCCTCCCATATGGCACCAGTGGGTGAGAGCTACTGGGGGCCAAGGGGAGTCAAAAAACTGAGGATTATTCTATCAACTCCCTTCCCCCTCCTTCCCCTGTTAACCTTAATTTTGCGATCTATGTGTATCATTGCTGAAAGACTATGCCCCTTGCGGACTGTGGATGAATTGAAGAACTCTGCCCCCTTGTGGACTGATTTAAAAAGACACCTAGAAAGAGAGAAAATTAAGATCAAGACTTTTTAAATTAAACTAAGACCTAAGACCTTTGAAGACCAGAAGAACATCATACCTGGACTGACTGATTACTGATGATTGAAGAATATTTTAAGATCTGTTTTATACCATCAACAAAATAAACTTATATTAACTTATAATTTTAGCGCATATTTTATATATTTATATATTTATATTAATGTTTTAGTGTTTTTAAATTGTTATTAACTTATTTTATACTATCATTTATTTAATTGATTTTTAACGTAATTGGGGTTCTAAAGTAATGGATGACTGGGATAAATATACTTGTGGTTATGAATGGAATGACTGGTATGATTGGGTGGGTGGGGGTGGGGGGGGTTATGGTATGGATGAGTTTATTGATAGTAGTGTGAATGATAGGTTTGGCCCACCTGACGCTTGGGAGACAGGAGAGGAAGGGGCACCGATCTCTGGGGGGGCAGGGGGTCGGAATATCCCTGTGTTGCTGGGGAGAGGCAGATATGGCGGGGGCCACAGAGTTAGCCGTTCCAGGGGAACGAGGGATCGTTGCTTAATAACGGACCCTTGTTCTGGCTCTGTGAGCCCAATCTTGGGTACTGGTGATGAGTGTAACTCTGGCCCTGGGCTCAGGTTGCTGCTGCTGAATGCCAGGTCGGTAGTAAATAAAGCTCTCCTCATCCGGGATTTGATCCTGGATGAGGAGGCCGACCTGGCATGTATTACTGAAACCTGGCTGGGCCCAGAGGGAGGTGTTCCTCTCTCTGAAATTTGCCCAGCCGGGTTTCAGATATGGCATCAACCTCGACCCCAGGGAAGGGGAGGAGGAGTGGCTATTGTAGCCAGGGAGAGCCTTTGCCTGCGTAGACTCATTGCTCCGGAAATTGCGGGTTGCGAGTCTCTCTTGATGAAGTTGGACTTAGGGGTTCAGGTGGGCTTATTTCTCACGTACCTGCCTCCCAGCTGCGTGTCAAAAGCCCTGCCTGTGCTACTCGAGGAGGTAGCCGGGTTGGCGGTGGAGTTCCCCGGACTCATTGTCCTGGGGGACTTCAACCTGCCGTCACTCGGCGAAACCTCTGGGTTGGCACAGGAGTTCATGGCCACCATGACAGCTGTGGACCTGACTCAAGTAGTACAGGGTCCGACTCACGAGGGAGGGCACGCACCTGACCTGGTATTCCTTTCCGAGCAATTGAGTAATGGTCTGAGACTAAGGGGCTTAGAAGTATTGCCTTTGTCATGGTCAGACCATTTTCTACTACGGCTTGACTTCCTGGCTCCAATCCTCCCCCGCAGGGAGGCGGAACCAATGAAGATGTTCCGCCCCAGACGCCTGATGGACCCAGAGGGCTTTCAGACGGCGCTTGGGGTTATTCCAGAGGCACTCGTCCACAGTTCGGCGGAGTCTCTCGCGGAGGCCTGGAACAGGGCTGCGGCGGAGGCTCTTGACCGGATTGCGCCTTTGCGACCTCTCCGTGGCGTTAGACCCCGTAGAGCCCCATGGTTCAACGAGGAGCTCCGGGAGTTGAAACGCCAAAAGAGACGTCTAGAGAAGCGAAGGAGGAAGAGTAGGTCTGAATCCGATCGAACACTTGTAAGAGCTTTTATTAAGACTTACAAAGTGGCGCTCAAGGCGGCAAGATGCACGTACCATGCCGCCTTGATTGCATCAGCGGAATCCCGCCCGGCCGCTCTGTTTAGGGTGACCCGCTCCCTTCTTAACCAGGGGGGAGTTGGGGAGCCCTTGCAGAGTAGTGCCAAGGATTTTAACACGTTTTTCGCTGATAAAGTCGCTCGGATCCGGGCCGACCTCGACTCCAATTGTAAAACAGAGTCGACTGACAACGAGTCAGTCGAGGTGACTGGGGCACGTACTTGTCCACCTGTCTGGGAATAGTTTGATCTGGTGACACCTGATGAAGTGGACAAGGCCATTGGAGCTGTGAGTTCCGCCACCTGTTTACTGGATCCGTGTCCCTCCTGGTTGGTTTCGGCCAGCAGGGAGGTGACACGGAGCTGGGCCCAGGAGATTACCAACGCTTCCTTGGGGAGCGGAGTTTTTCCATCACTCTATAAAGAAACGCTCGTGCGCCCCCTCCTCAAGAGGCCCTCCCTGGACCCAGCCATGCTTAATAACTATCGTCCAGTCTCCAACCTTCCCTTTATGGGGAAGGTTGTTGAGAAAGTGGTGGCACTCCAGCTCCAGCGGTCCTTGGAAGAAGCTGATTATCTAGGTTCCCGATCAGTCGGGTTTCAGGCCCGGTTACAGCACGGAAACCGCTTTAGTCGCGTTGATGGATGATCTCTGGCGGGCACGGGACAGGGTTTTATCCTCTGTCCTCGTGCTCCTTGACCTCTCAGCGGCTTTCGATACCATCGACCATGGTATCCTTCTGCACCGGCTGGAGGGGCTGGGGGTGAGAGGCACTGTTCTCCAGTGGTTCTCCTCTTACCTCTCTGGCCGGTCGCAGTCGGTGTTTGTGGGGGGTCAGAGGTCGACTCCTAGGTTTCTCCCTTGTGGGGTGCCTCAGGGGTCGGTCCTCTCCCCCCTGCTATTCAACATCTACATGAAACCGCTGGGCGAGATCATCCAAGGACATGGGGTGAGGTATCATCAATATGCGGATGATACCCAGCTTTACATCTCCACCCCATGCCCAGTCAACCAAGCAGTGGAAGTGATGTGCCGGTGCCAGGAGGCTGTTGGGGCCTGGATGGTGTCAACAAACTGAAGCTCAACCCGGATAAGACGGAGTGACTGTGGGTTTTGCCTCCCAAGGACAATTCCATCTGTCCGTCCATCACCCTGGGGGGGGAATTATTGACCCCCTCAGAGAGGGTCCGCAACTTGGGCGTCCTCCTCAATCCACAGCTCACATTAGAAAAACATCTCTCAGCTGTGGCGAGGGGGACGTTTGCCCAGGTTCGCCTGGTGCACCAGTTGCGGCCCTATCTGGACCGGGACTCATTGCTCACAGTCACTCATGCCCTCATCACCTCGAGGTTCGACTACTGTAATGCTCTCTACATGGGGCTACCTTTGAAAAGTGTTCGGAAACTTCAGATCGTGCAGAATGCAGCTGCGAGAGCAGTCATGGGCTTACCTAGGTATGCCCATGTTTCACCATCACTCCGCAGTCTGCATTGGCTGCCGATCAGTTTCCGGTCACAATTCAAAGTGTTGGTTATGACCTTTAAAGCCCTTCATGGCATTGGACCAGAATATCTCCGAGACCGCCTCCTGCCGCACGAATCCCAGTGACCGATTAGGTCCCACAGAGTGGGCCTTCTCCAGGTCCCGTCAACTAAACAATGCCGGTTGGCGGGCCCCAGGGGAAGAGCCTTCTCTGTGGCGGCACCGGCCCTCTGGAACCAACTCCCCCCGGAGATTAGAACTGCCCCTACTCTTCCTGCCTTCCGTAAACTCCTTAAAACCCACCTTTGCCGTCAGGCATGGGGGAACTGAACCATCTCCCCCTGGGCATGTTTAATTTATATATGGTATGCTTGTGTGTATGTCTGTTAGTATATGGGGTCTTTTTTAAATCTTTAAATATTTTAAATTTGTTAGATTATTTATGATTTGTTCCACGTGTTGTGAGCCGCCCCGAGTCTTCGGAGAGGGGCGGCATACAAATCTAAGTAATAAATAAAATAAATAAATAAATTTAAAGCCATTTTAAGATCCCTCCAGAAATGTTCAATAGGGTTCAAATCTCTGTGTTGTCTTGGTTGTGTGCTTAGGTTTGTTGTCATGTTGGAAAGTGAACCTTTGGCTCAGTGTGAAGTCCTGGGCTCATTGAGGTTATCCCTGTACTTTGCTTCATTCAGCTTTCCCTCAGCCCTGACCAGTCTCCTAATCTCTGCTGCTGAAAAACACCCCCACAGCGTGGTGCTGCCACCACCACCATGCTTCACTGTTGGGATGGTATTGGGCAGGTGATGAGTGGTGCTTGGTTTCCTCCAGATATAATGTTTATAATTGAAGCCAAACATTTCAGTCTTGATGCCAAAGTTCCAGAAAACACTCTCAACAAAATTAAAATTAAATTGACCTATAAAGCCCTTCATGGCATCGGACCAGAATATCTCTGGGACCGTCTTCTGCCGCACGAATCCCAGCAACCGGTTAGGTCCCACAGAGTTGGCCTTCTCTGGGTCCCATCGACTAAACAATGTCATTTGGCGGGACCCAGGAGAAGAGCCTTCTCTGTGGCGGCCCCAACCCTCTGGAACCAGCTCCCCCCAGATATCAGAGTTGCCCCCACCCTCCTTGCCTTTCGCAAGCTCCTTAAAACCCACCTCTGTCGTCAGGCATGGGGGAATTGAAATTTCTCTTCCCCCTAGGCTTATAGAATGTATACATGGTATGGTTGTATGTATGAGTGGTTCTTTAAATTGGGGTTTTTAAGATTATTTTTAATATTAGATTTGTTTACATTGTCTTTTTATATTGTTGTTAGCTGCCCCGAGTCTTCGGAGAGGGGCGACATACAAATCTAATATGAATAAACAAACAAACAAATAAACAAACAAACAAACTCCAAGGCTAGAAGCTAAAACTGACATTTGGTTTAATCAGACCAGAGAATCTTGTTCCTCACACTGAGTATGCTTTTTTGCAAACCCCAAGTGGGCTTTCATGTATTTTGCACTGAGGAGAGGCTTCCTTCTAAGCACTCTGCCATTAAGCCCACATTGCTGGATGTCTGCAATGATAGTTGTCCTTCTGGAACTCTGTCCCATCTCCACACAGGATCACAAGAGCTCAGTCAGAGTGACCATTGAGTTCTTGGTCACCTCTCTTACTATGTCCCTTCTCCCCTATTTGCTCAATTTGACTGGGCAATCGGCTTTTGGAAGAGTCCTGGTTGTGCCAAATTTGTTCCATTTGAGAATTATGGAGGCTGCTGTGGTCTTAAAACCTTCAGTGCAGCAGACATTTTATTGTAGCCTTCCCCAGAACTGTGCCTTGCAGTAATCATGTCTGAGTTTTGCAGGCAGTTCCTTTGACCTCGTGGCTTTTGCTGTGCTACCGTATGCATTGTCAGCTATGAGACCTTCTATAGAGAGATGTGTGGGTTTCCAAAACAAGTCCAATCAATTTAATATACCACAGGTGGATAGCAGTCAAGTTGTCAGCAATGATCAAGAGAAATGGGAGACACTGGAGCTAAATTTCAAAGAGTTGCAAAAGGTCTGAATCATAGTTCCCTCTAAGCTGAGCAGTGAGCAATCGCTCACTTAAAAATCATCATCAACTCAGAGTTTTCCAAACCTGCCCAGAAGCCGAGAGGGAAAGAGTGAGAGGGAAGGAGAGAGAGAGGAAGAGAGGAAGAGAGAGAAACAGATAGAAAAAAGAGGGGAAGGAAAAGAGAAAGAAAAAGAATGGGAGTAAGGAAGAGAGAAAGAAAATCAAAATCTAGTTTGAAACTAGCTCAACTATTTAAGTGGCATTTTGATATTGATAGAGTTGCCCTATTATGAGCTCACTGTTATAGACACACAGTACAGTATTTTATTTTGAAATTCTCTGAAGCAAAACAGGGTGGGGTTTTTTGTTTTTTTGTTTGTTTGTTTGTTTGTTTGTTTGTTTGTTTGTTTATTTATTTATTATTTCTGTGCCGCCCAGTCCCGAAGGGACTGCCGCTCAGACACTATACTTTTCCGCCCACCCCAAAAAAAAATTAGAGGGAACACTGGTCTGAATACTTCAGGTTGATTTAAAAAAAAAAATTACAGACATTTCTAAAATTCTGTTTTTACTTTGTCATTGTGAGGTATTGAGTGTAGATCAATGAGAAAAAATGATTTTCAACAACTTTATAATCAGGCTGCAGCATAACAAAATTGACAAATTGAAGGGGATCTGAATACTTTCTGAATGCACTACTGTATAAGTTTAATGGATGGATATTTTCTTGTTATTTATTTGTTGTTTTGGCATAGTTATAAAACTGCACACCAGAAGCAAACTGGCAAGCAACAAAGGTTGTGGAACAGAGATGGAATGTGTGCTCTCCTAGAGGAACACATAACTTGTTCATGCAGCTGCATTCTGTACCAACTAAAACTTCTGAATAACTTCAAGTGCAGCCTCATACAGAACACATTAGAGTGATTTCTTCTAGAGCTGACCAGAGAATAAGTAACTATGAACAGAACCTCGTGTTAAAGGAAAGCACACAACTGGCACACACAAAAACACCGCTAACCACAAGTGCCACTCAGTCCTTGAGCAGGAGCTGTGAATGTAGAAGGACTTCTAAATGTGCACTGGGTTTGTTTGGGGCAGTACCACTCCATACAGAAACAAAGATGGTAAAATGACATATCCAGATGGCTTCAAACTCCAGAGCCATTGCCTGTGTTCAGTTGAAACCTGTTCTCCACCCATACCTCTTCAGCTTTCAGGTTTAGGGGCAGGACATCAACTTTGCCTCGGATAAAGATATATAATTGAAAATCATCAACATATTGATAATATTTCATCCTGTGTGATGGATGATCTCACTCAAGGGATTGAGGTAGATGTTAATTAGGATAGTACTATAACTTGTGGAACTCAGCAAAGTAGAAGTTGAGGTTAGGTCAATAAAATACCAAATTTAACTGGTTCTAAAATGGTCACCACATTATCTCTTCATGATTCTGATCATCTAGACAAAAATGAGCTTAAAAGAGACATTATATGACAGATCTAAGGTACCAACGTTCTTTTGCTTCTACTCTCTTTCAGATCCACCAGACACCACTCTTTAGACATTACATTGTGTCTTCAAGTCCCAGGCTAAATTTTGTGACTACAAAGCACAGTACACCATAATAGTGGGGTGCCTCAGGGGTCGGTCCTCTCCCCCCTGCTATTCAACATCTACATGAAACCGCTGGGCGAGATCATCCAAGGACATGGGGTGAGGTATCATCAATATGCCGATGATACCCAGCTTTACATCTCCACCCCATGCCCAGTCAACGAAGCGGTGGAAGTGATGTGCCGGTGCCTGGAGGCTGTTGGGGCCTGGATGGGTGTCAACAGACTCAAGCTCAACCCGGATAAGACGGAGTGGCTGTGGGTTCTGCCTCCCAAGGACAATCCCATCTGTCCGTCCATCACCCTGGGGGGGAATTATTGACCCCCTCAGAGAGGGTCCGCAACTTGGGCGTCCTCCTCGATCCACAGCTCACATTAGAACAACATCTTTCAGCTGTGGCGAGGGGGGCGTTTGCCCAGGTTCGCCTGGTGCACCAGTTGCGGCCCTATCTGGACCGGGACTCATTGCTCACAGTCACTCATGCCCTCATCACCTCGAGGTTCGACTACTGTAATGCTCTCTACATGGGGCTACCTTTGAAAAGTGTTCGGAAACTTCAGATCGTGCAAAATGCAGCTTTGAGAGCAGTCATGGGCCTACCTAGGTATGCCCATGTTTCACCATCACTCCGCAGTCTGCATTGGTTGCCGATCAATTTCCGGTCACAATTCAAAGTGTTGGTTATGACCTTTAAAGCCCTTCATGGCATCGGACCAGAATATCTCCGAGACCGCCTCCTGCCGCACGAATCCCAGCGACCGATTAGGTCCCACAGAGTGGGCCTTCTCCGGGTCCCGTCAACTAAACAATGTCGGTTGGCGGGCCCCAGGGGAAGAGCCTTCTCTGTGGCAGCACCGACTCTCTGGAACCAACTCCCCCCGGAGATTAGAACTGCCCCTACTCTTCCTGCCTTCCGTAAACTCCTTAAAACCCACCTTTGCCGTCAGGCATGGGGGAACTGAAACATCTCCCCCTGGGCACGTTTAATTTATGCATGGTATGTCTGTGTGTGTGACTGTTAGCATATGGGGTTTTTAAAATATTTAAATATTTTAAATTTGTCTGATTGCTTATGATTTGTTTTTTACATGTTGTGAGCCGCCCCGAGTCTTCGGAGAGGGGCGGCATACAAATCTAAGTAATAAATAAATAAATAAATAAATAATAGTGATAATTATTAAGGGCCAGGAAATCCTGTGCCTGTTGCTATCGCCTGTTTAATCCATGGAACTTCTGCAACCACTAATGGCCATTGCAAGCACAAATGCTGACCCAAATTCACCAAGCAATCCTGAAATGAAAAGCATACCTCTCGTTACCTTAATATCTGAGCCTCCAATAATAGTTTATGACATTATTGCAATGTTTGCCTAACCATAAACCATCTCTACACTGGCCCACCAAGCCTCCTCATCTGCCAAAATGACTTTAAAAAATCCTCCACCTCGCTGAAGTGCTGATGAGAGAATCCAAGAATGGGTTAATCGTCTGCTAGCTGATTGTACTGAGTCTGTCAGAGCTATAAGGACTCAGTTAGGACATACATGTTTCCACTTGCTCCTAACAATCCTTGATTTCCTGGATTCTCTTCAGCAAACAGAGACCTTTGGTCAAAAGACAATCTGGCTGACTCCTGGTCTTGGCCAGTGGAGTTGCTGGTCTCATCCTAGCGTGAAGATGTTCAGATTGAGTCCACTGGAGGCAGTGGATCAACATCAGATTGACAGGAGGTAATTCTGATGGGTGAGAATTACTCCTTGGCCTAATAAAGGGCCAGAGTTTGCTGCTCCTCCTTGTTCTGGCTTGATGTAAATGGCTGACCCCACTATAGGCCCAGGGAGGACACATGATCAAAACCAAGCCTGCAGACTATCTAGGACAGGCTCCCATCATTCTGGGCCCCCTTCAACAGCTATGAAGCCCTCAGCTTTCAGCAGTTTGCAGAAACATAAGTCCATGTTCTGTTTCCGAGCATACTCTTTGGCAAGGAGTTTGCAGGAAAAGATTCCTGCTGATCACATACGATCTCACCAAGACATCAATAAAGTGATGGTGGCAGTTGAATTTCCACAGATGCCATGCTTAACATGGCGGGGTTTGCATCTAGGGCAACCGCCTTATCAGTGGCAACCCACCAACTCCTGTGGTTCTGCCAGTGGCAGACAGATGCTAAACCCAAGTGAAAGTTTGCCTCAGCATCATTCACAGGGAACAGGTTGTTCAGAAACTCCTTGGACTGTATCTTGGTAGAGTCAAGAGAAAATGGAAAATCATGCCATCCCTCTCCAAGTGAACAGATTACTGTCTGTTACCTTATTTTTTCACTTCTTCCGGGTAGCAGACAATGCATCTGGATTTCTGCATCCCCAGAAACCTTGCTTCCCAAGACAGTAACAACATCAGAATAGGTTGGACAGCAGTGGAACAGGAAGTTCCACTCCAAGCAGCCCTTTCATAGTGGAAGAAGTTGTTTCTTTCAACACTCAAAGTGACTGAAGAGCCGATCCTCCCGTTGGGGGTGCCTAGCTCTCTTTGCTAAGCATTAGGAGGACATCACCATAGATGCCACCACAGAGACAGTAAGATCAGGCCTCTCCCTAGAGTTCCTCTCCACACCCCTGATATTTTTCATTTGTTGTCCCATTTCAAGAGACAAATTAAAGAGGGTCTTCATGGAAACAGCTATTCAACAGCTATTCACACGATTCAGCTGGTTCCAGAGGACAGGATTCTATTCCATTCTCTTTGTAATCCCAAAGACATTGCAGAGTGTGTGTGGAGGGTAATTCTGGACCTGAAAAAGCTGTATCGTCTACTAATCTACAGGCAGCTCAAGATGCAGCAATTCCAGTTCATTCTGGCAAGCGTCAGAGATAGTGACTTCCTCATGTCGATAGACCTGACAATAGCTTACCTGCACATTCCCATCTTACTGGCACATTGACAATTTCTCTACTTCCAATATGCCTGCTGACATTTCCAATATATCCACTGCCCTTTGTCAGTGCTCAGGATGTTCACAAAGCTTTAAGCTGCATTGGCAGCACATCTCCAAGCTCTTCCCATGCATGTCCAGTGTTACCTTGATGATATTTTGATACAGTCCTCAATCCAGGTACTCCAGGACCATGGGTTCTCAATAAATGTAGACAAGAGCCACTTGTCACTGATAAACTGTTTGTTCCATCTAGGAGCAAGAGTGGCAGACAAGCCTAAGGGACTTCTCTCTCAGCTCTTGGGCCAGATGGTGTCCTGCATTTCCATCGTGCCTTGGGTACACCTACACACCAGATCCATACAGTGGTTTTTCCAGCCTTACCAAAGGTCAAGCAGGAGCAAATCACCAACCAAGATCATGGTTCCACTGGGAGTGATCCATTCCTGGTTGTGGACTTCCCAGGCAATCATAGTAGTGAGTTTACTGAAGAAGCAAAACCACCTGACTGTTACTACAGACACCAGCTTCTTTGGTTGGGGAACCCATATTCAGTCCAAATAGCTCAGGGGCAGTGGATACAGGCAGACCTGGGCCACAATATAAACTGGGTGTCAGGCGGTTCCAGGACATGGTGTTGGACAGACACATCTTAATCCTTATAACAATGTGGCCACAAGGGCCCATATAAACTGCCAAGGAGGTACCCATTCCAGGTCCTTCATGCAAGAGACCAAACAACTAAGCCTCTGGGCAAAGAGACATCTTTTGTCCCTGAGGGCAGAACATATTTCCAGAGTGACAAATGTGCAGATGGACTACAGTTGACCACTCAGAGTGGTGACTGCATCAAGGGGCTGATAAGTTGCTTCGGACTTCCAGCAGTGGACTATTTGCCACTCTGTAGAACACATAGCTACCCAGGTTCTTCACCAGGTTGGTGGCACTGGGGATGAAGAGATTCAATGGTCTTTGCAGTCCTTGGTCTAAGGACTTCTCTATATTTTTCCTCCTCTTCCCCTCATTCCAAAGTTGCCCCACAAGGTATTGCTAGAAAAGACAGAGGTCCTGCTTCTTTTCCCACCCCTGGCACAGAAGGCCATGGTTAGCTGACCTGGTCAACCTGTCAGTGACTAGACCTTGAAGGATACTGCAGGACAGAATATCTTTCAACTAAGGAACCTTGGTCCACTTGGCCCTGCAGTGGTTCCAACTGACCATCTGGCATTTGAACTGAGACTTCTGATCTGGGACAACTGCTCCTCTAGGATGATTCAAACTATACAGGCCTCCAGGAAGCCTTCCACCAATGGGATATATGACGTGACTTAGAAAGGTGTTCCAGGTCGGGATTGGACCCTGCCTCGGTGTCCCTGGCCCAGATACTGGAGTTCATCTAAGAGGGGCTAGGCAAGGGGTTATTCCCCAATACTACCTGTAGACAAGTTGCATCCCTGTCCTTGGTCTTATTTTGTGGGGATCAGGATCCCTCGCTTAGTACTTGAATGGCACAGATTCATTAAGGGCAACAAACCTATGGCCTCCAGTGGATCACAGGTACCCAACATGGGACCTGACCAAGGTATGTACTCACTGACAGAGGCCTCCTTCAAATCAGTGAGATCGGCCACACTGCAATTCCTAACCTGCAATGTGACCTTTGTGGTAGCCATCACATTAGCTAGACAGATTTCAGCACTGACAGCCCTCTCGGTACCTTCCACTCCAATAGGGTGGTCTTGAGGTTGGACCCTTCCTTTGTCCACAAAATGATTCCTAGTTCCACAGGAAAAGATGTGGCACACCATGGACATTAGGAGGGCAGACAAGAGTTCCTCTTTGTATCCTTCAAGCCCTGGACCCCAGGCCACAATGCCACACCATCAACTGTGGGCCATTGGATACAGGCGTGTATCGGCAAGGCCTATGAACTACAGGCCCTTCCATTGCCTCGGTGAGTGATGACCCATTCTAAAAGGAGCGCAGCCACAACAGTGGCAAGGGCTACACAGGCCGCTCTTGAGGAGGTTTGTCAGGCAGCTACATGGTCTCTCTGTTCCCTTGGCAGGTGAATCCTCCAGAGGGTTCACACTGCTCAGATGACCCAGGACCAGACTGTAGCCCACCCATAGGACAAGCCAGCTTTGATCCCATTCCTGGATTTTATTGTCAACGCTATGGAGAAGGGACGTTGGTCTTACCTGATAAGCTCCTTCTTGAGATGCTGACAGAGAATCCAGCCCCACTTTGGAGGTTGCCTGATCCCGGGTCAAGAGGTGGGCAACATTAGAACAGGGACATATCAGTCTGTCACTATGCCTTTGTCAAATGCTAGGGACCCTTAGTAAGGGAGGCATGTCCTCATAGACTCAGTCCAGTCAACTATCAGACAATGTCAACCCATTCCTGGATTCTCTTATCAGCAACCTGAGAAGGAGCATATCAGGTGCGACCAACACACCTTTTGTGATAAATGACATGTGACTGTGTTCCTCATAGCAATAGTTAGGATGCGTGGTCCAGTTGATCTAGCCTGGAAAACAGTCTGTGTACATCAATTGAAAAATGGGTCAAAAGGGGGCTACAAATGCAGAAACTCACCCACTAGTTGCATAGTCTAATCCTTCATCTTTTATTGCCCTAAACCCTTTGCTACACGCAAAATACTTTTAAAAACATAGCCTCTAACACTAAGAGATACAACACACATCCTTCACTGTTGTTGCCATCTTTTTGCAAACCAACACACTTTGCAAAACAATCACTTGACAATTGTTTATATAGATCAAGTCTATCTTCTACCTCTTGGGATTTGTATGACAAGAAAAAGAACAGCTTTCATTACATGCTGTGTATTAAAATTTCTGCATACTTTAGCTATATGCTCTCCATCTGGAATGGTATATTGCTTCTAATCAGAGTTTGGCAACACCTGGATATTGATAGTTCTCTTTCTTTTAGTAGTTCAGTGGTTCCCCAGTTTCTTAATCCAATGTACATATTTGCATGTGCAGATTAATTTTCAAGATTAGTAGTCTTCACATTTGGTGCCAATTATCTCATTTAGAATTATAAAATAAATAAAGTATAGGCATATGGCTGTGACCAATGACAAAAGCCATTTAACAAAGTATACCTACTAGGATTAGCAAGTACAAGATAGGCTACCTAACTTGGTATTGGAGCTTAATAATAGTTGTAAAAATGGTTCTGAAATAATAGTATGTTGAAAACTGAAAATGAGTCAGCATTTTTATATGGTTGCAAAGAAGTAAAATGCTTTTTTACATTGAATCCCAGAAGTGTAGTTTCCACTTTATAATACATTATTCTGTATTGATCTGATCTCATCTTGAGTACTGCATCCAGTTCTGGATATGATACTTAGGAAGGATTCAGACACATTGGAATGCATTCATGTGAGAGCAATAAAGGAAGATTAGGGAATTAGAAATTAAGTCTCTATTGTTTTTATTAAGATAGATTGAAAGTGTGGGGGAATAAGAACACTCTTCAAATACCTGAAAGTATATTACACAGAAAGTAATCAAGAAGTACTCTCTAGAATGCCTGACACAAAACAGTGGGTGTAGATTATTTTATAAGTAGGCAGCGAATGTTAGAAAAAAGAGTGAGAGTAATTTGACAATAGAACAAATTATGCCCTAAACCTGCCTTCTTTTAACTGATGAAAACAAGGAGGTGATCTTACAGAAGAGTTCAAATACAGCAACAGGTAGGATGATGTCAAGCTCCAAGAAAATAAAGATATCCAGAATGTTCAAATGGATATAAAGATTTATTGCAAGCTTAAGCTCTCTACAAGAATGTGAAGTGCTAATGACTAAGGAAAATTAGCAGAAGATAAGAATAGAAAGAATTCAAGATGGGCTAGACTTAGATGTTTTGTGGACGCAAAGGGACTCATGATGATGATGCATTCTCCCTTGGCCTGGTCATTTCCTACAAATGGATTCCTGCTGAGATCTGTAAAGCACTAGGCTAAAATTCCTTGCAAGCATTCAAAGACATCTTGGAAGATACTTTACCCATGGAAGAGATACCTGATGACTTTTGTGATTTGCTATTCTAAAATAAGGGAAATAAATCAGATCACACTCTTACCCATCCTATCACATGGAATATCTTTGCCTGCATTGTTATAAACAAACTTGTCACAGTTTTAGAAAGAAACCTCCCAGAGGTGCTGTTTGGTTTTTGGCCAAAACAAAGTATAGAAGACGTATTTGTTGTAACGCAAGTCCAGGTGAAGTGCATTGAGCAGAACAAGCCTGTTGACTCATGTCTTCATTGACCTAATGAAGTACTGTAATCAGGGAGGCTCTCTAGATCATTCTGAGATATTATGGATGTCTGAGGAAATTCCTAAACTTGATTAAACCACTACATAATGGAGTAGCAGGACAGGTTTTGTTTTTTTTTACAATGGTATTACAGTGATCCCTCGATTTTCGCGATCTCGTTCTTCGCGAAACGCTATATCGTGATTTTTCCCACCCGATGACGTCACTCTCTTCCTTTCTCATCTTTCTTTCTCTCTCTCTTTCTCTATCTTGCTTCTTCCTCTCTCACACTCTCTTCCTCTCTCATCTTGTTTGTTTTTTACATGTTGTGAGCCGCCCCGAGTCTTCGGAGAGGGGTGGCATACAAATCTAAGTAATAAATAAATAAGTAATAAAATCTCTTTCTTTCCTTCTCTCTCTTTCTCTATCTCTCCCCCTCTTGCTGGCGGGCGGCGGGCGGCGGGCGGGCGAGCGGGGGCATCAGCGAGGAAGACCCAGGGAAGGTTCCTTCAGCCGCCCAGCAGCTGATCTGCTCGGCAGCGCAGCAGCAGCGAGCAGACGAAGATCGGGGTTTCCCCGCCGCCCACGCAAAGGGGAAACCCCGATTCGGCTCCTCGCTGCGCTGCCGAGCAGATCAGCTGCTGGGCGGCCGAAGGAACCTTCCCTGGGTCTTCCCCGCCGCCCACACAAACTCCACCATCTGCGCATGCGCGGCCATGAAAAAAGGGCACGCATGCGCAGATGGTGTTTTTACTTCCGCAACCCTACATCGCGAAAAATCGATTATCGCGAGGGGTCTTGGAACGGAACCCTCGCGATAATCGAGGGATCACTGTACATCAACTGCATATACTATTTCCAAAGGGGATAAAACAGGGTTGTCTGCTAGCTGCAGTTCTATTCAATCTGTTCTTCGTCTGCATGTTATTACATCTTGTCAGGGTCTGAAGGAGGAAGTCTATGTCAGATATCAAATGAACATTTCTTTTTAACCTTCACTGCTTGAATGTGCAGATAAATAACTCCACATAGTCATTCAAAAACCATTTGCTTATGATTGTGCTCCTGACTCACAAAGACAGCAGTTACAGTTCATGGCTAACAAATTCTCAGAAGCTGCTATGCTTTTCGTTCTAATTATCAGTCTGAACAAGACTTCAGTACTTCATCAGCCCATACTGATGGAAGTAATATTCTTCTGAGTTCAGTTCCAAGTGGAGAAAAAGACTGGATTCATGGAGGTTGCTTGGAAAGAAGGTTTAATGGTGGACAGGAGCACATGGCATAGGAACACAGAGCACATATTTTTATTTTATTTATTTATTTTGTCCAATACTCAATAATACACAATGAATGTTATAGAGGATATAGTAGAGAAGAAATACGAGATATAGGAGAGTCTATAGGACAGGAGACGGAAGGTACTCTAGTGCGCTTATGTACGCCCATAGCATGAGCTACTGAACAGAAAAGGTGGACCACCTGTTTCCAGATGTTGGGTCCAGAGAAAAAGGGCAGTTGCTGAATATCTCTGAGTTTTTATAACTTCTGTTGGGCCTCACCTCAGAGTTTCCTTTTCCTGTATAAGAAATGCACTCTGATTGGTTTTCAGACTCCCATGATGCCATGCAGAGGCAACTCTGTAGGCTTTGTTTTATATCCAAGTTTTGCTGACCCTTTGGTTGTTGGTGGTGGAATGAAAGTGCTTTGGGCAATTCCTAATATGGCTCTGTCTAAGGGAGGCTTATGTAGAATAGATTGGTCCAGCTATTAACAAAGGTGGGGGTTGAGTGGGCTGGGCCATTCTTTGATGGCACACTGACAAAGATAGGAGCTACTAAGCGTGGATCTTTTTCCTTGCCTAAAGCATGTTTCTGGAGATATTCTATATAATATTCCTAGAACATTTCATTTTTCTAGGAAAGGGATGGATGCTAACTTCCTACAATACCAAATCCATATAAACAGCAATCTCTGATAACACGTAGCTGACAAAAAACAACTTCAAATACAGTGATGAGTCTTTGAACTCATTGATTCCAAAATTAGCAAGGGCAGCCAGTCACTATAGTTGTTATGTCTATATTATTCAGTTATCACAACATCTTCACAAAGTTAAAAGCTGCAGAGCTATGGTTTCCTTTCCCTCCTATATAGATGTGAGCTTTGGACTCTCTATCAAACAACTGGAGAAATTTGAGATGTGCTTTCTCCATTCTCTTTGGCATTCATTGGCAAGAATGTGTATCCAACCTGGGGGTCTTGGATCATACAGAATTCACCAGCATTGGTCCCTAAACATCTGAGCTCTGATGAGATTGGTGGAACACATAATCAGAATGGATGACTGCTGCATATTTTGACAATTGCTGTGTAGGGTACTGGAGTCTAGGTAAAGAACTCAACAACTCAAGGGCTACAAAGACACTGAAAGAAAGCTTATATCACTGTGACATCCAGTGAAAGAACCTTCTGACGAACTATGTGCTATGAGACCTCTACTAGCTTTGAAGATATGCACAACCAAACACTGGTAGAAAATTGTGAGCATTGTCAGGAACTATATGGCCACCTCTGTGCCCACAGAAAACTTCATATCACAGTGCCATTTTCAGATCCAATATGGTCAAAATTTGAAAAGATCCTTAAAATCAATACAAAATTCTAAAGGAAAAGAAGCCAATTAATGAATGTGTATTGAAGAATATTAGGATATTTCACAGAAATTAGAGGACTAAAACTGTGATAATAATGAGTATATACATACACGATGAAGTCATGCAAAAATGGGACACATGCTTTATGTATATTTTTCCAAGTTTGTGTATGTTCTCTCCTTTGTGGGGTGCCGCAGGAGTCCGTCCTCTCCCCCCTATTATTTAACATCTACATGAAGCCACTGGGCGAGATCATCCGTCAGCATGGAGTGAGGTATCATCAGTACACTGATGATACCCAGTTATACATCTCCACCCCATTCCAATTCAGTGAAACGGTGGATGTCATGTGCCGGTGCCTGGAGGTTGTGAGAGTCTGGATCGGGGCCAACAGATTCAGGCTCAACCCAGACAAGACTGAGTGGCTGTGGGCATTTTCTCCTAAGGACTATTCGATCTGTCCAACCATCATCCTGGGGGGAGAAGTCTTATCCCCCTCAGATAGGGTCCGCAACTTGGGTGTCCTCCTGAATCCAGAGCTGAACGTTGAACATCATCTCTCGGCTGCGGCCAGGGGGACCTTTGCCCAGGTCCGCCTGGTGTATCAGTTGTGGCTTTATCTGAATCCAGAGGCTCTACGCACAGTCGCTCAGGCCCTCATCATCTCCCGTCTTGATTATTGCAACACATTCTACATGGGGCTACCCTCGAAAAGTATTCGGAGACTCCAAATGGTCCAAAAGAACCGTTGAACTTACCTGAACAGTCTTCTCGATGCACTGCGAGAAGAGTCCAATGTGGGTTATTCTTCAGCTTCATTGGCAGGGACTGAGTTAAAAATTAAAATATTTATTATGTCCCGCCCCTTAGCTGCCCTATTAGGTCAGTCAATAAAAAACGAAGGAATAGTATAAAACCTTTCACTTTATTAACAATAAGTAATCAGTAACAAGTAAGAAAACTGGAAAGTGTGACCCTGGGCCCATTAAGCCGGGAGGGTTTGGACTCTCTTCGGGGTGCATCGAGAAGACCGTTCAGGTAAGTTCAACGGTTCTTCTCCACTGCACTACTACGGAGAGTCCAATGTGGGATATACCCAAGCACACTAATTAGGGCGGGATAGGCTGGACCAGGGGCGCTGGATTGCATACCCTCTGCAGCACTCGTCGGCCGAAGGCTGCTTCTGCGGAAGCATAGGCATCTAATCTGTAATGTCTTATGAACATTGTAGGGGCGGACCAAGTTGCCGCCCGGCAAATGTCCTCAATTGGAGCCTGAGTGTTCCAAGCTGCACTAGTGGCCGCACTCCTGGTGGAATGAGCGGTTACTCCAGTTGGTAGAGGAGTAGAGCTGGCCCTATATGCCTCCATGATGCAGTAGCGGATCCATCTGCTGATCGACTTCCCTGACACCTTGGTGCCCATAGACGATGGGAAGAAGGAGACAAATAGCGACTCAGTCTTCCTAAAGGACTTAGTGTGGTGTATGTACATTTTTAATGCCCTACAGACATCCACTTTGTGCCATTGTAGCTCTACCGGATATGATACATGAGTACAAAAATTAGAAAGAACAATGTCCTGAGAGTGATGAAATCTGGAGTTGATCTTTGGCATGAAACAAGGGTCTAGTTTCGGAGTCACTCTGTCAAGGTGGAAGATACAAAGGTCCGGTCTGACAGATAGAACCGCCAGTTCTGAGACCCTGCGTGCCGAAGTAATCGCCACCAAGAAAAAGACTTTGGCAGACAGTATTCTTAGTGGAACCTCCCTTAACGGCTCGAATGGAGGATTCGTCAGAGCCTGCAGTACTAAGGGGAGGTCGCAGGATGGGAAGCGATGAATGACTGGTGGAGAAAGGTTTGATGCTCCCTTCAAAAAGTCCCTTATCCATGGATGTTGAGAAATCGGGGATAAGGGATCTGGTCGGAGAACAGTGGCTATGGCCACCACCTGTCTACGCAGGGTGTTCGGGGCGAGGCCCTCATCGAGGCCTTTCTGTAAAAAGGCTCAGAGTTGGGTCACGGAAGACGTTTGAGATTGTATCCCCTGGGCTTTGCAAAAACGGCAGTAAGCAGCCCAGGTGGCCTGATAAATACGCGTTGTTGATGGCCGACGGGCCGCTTGGATGGTATGTATGACCTTGTCAGGTAGATGTTCCTTTCTCATACGGTCCCCTTCAATTGCCACACGGCAAGTCTCCACCACTGAGGGTCCGGGTGGACTATTGACCCTTGGTTGAGGGAAACTCAGTGTTGTGGGAGGATCCATGGTGGGGAGATTGACAGGTCCATGAGATCCGCAAACCATGGACGTCTGGGCCAATATGGTGCGACTAGGAGAATCTTTGCTTGTTCCATTATGATTTTGATGACGACCCTGGGAATCAGGCAAATCGGTGGGAAGGCATATAGAAGACCTCTCGGCCATGGGGAAAGGAGGGCATTGACCTGTTCCGCTCCTGGGGATGGAAATTGGGAGAAAAACCTCGGAACCTGGTTGTTGCAGTGGGTTGCGAATAGGTCCATGGTAGGTTGTCCGTAGCGGTGCACAATTTCCTGAAACATTTCTGAATTCAGGCACCATTCCCCTGGGTCGAGGGTCCTGAGACTTAGCCAGTCTGCTTTTATGTTCGATAATCCTGAAATGTGTTCTGCGTGGATTGAGGCTAAATGTAGCTCCGCCCAAGAAAGGAGGGCTTGGGCTTCTTGCATCAGAGGGCCTGATCTTGTGCCGCCCTGATGGTTCACACGTGCGTGAGTTGCCACATTGTCTGTCATGACATGTTGTCCCTCGATTAGGTCGGCAAAGCTGAGGACCGCCTTGAACACTGCCCGGAGTTCCAAAAGGTTCATATTGAAACCTCTCAGGCCCTCCTGTGTCCAGAGTCCTTGAGCTACCTGAGAACTGGAGTGAGCTCCCTAGCCCGATAGGCTGGCGTCTGTAGTGATAGTCACCTCCCGGTGGTAGAGAAAGGGTGACCCCTTGGTTAGAGCTGAAGAAGTCCACCAAGGCAGGGAGCGGCGGATGTCTTTGGTGATTAATGTTTGTTCTTGGAATGACTGGCGTGTGCCCTCTGAAAGGGGAGCAGGCGGGCGTGTAGCCGAGCCCATGGCACAATACCTATGCAGGAAATGAACAGTCCTAGTAGTTGTGATAGGAATACTATGCTCATCCTGTTGTGATGTTGTAGGTAGGTCACCGTAGTTGTGATTTTCTCCTGCCTTTCTGCTAAAAGGAAGACTCTGCATTCTGTTGTGTCTATCATGGTACCCAGATGACGTAGGTACTGAGTTGGTTCCAGGTGACTTTTGTCGTAGTTGACTGAAGCTGTGGAGTTCCAAGGACTTGATGGTTGCTGTCAGGTCTCTCTGGGCTTGCTGTGGGCTCCTGGACAGGACAATGATATCGTCCAGGTAGGCAAGCAAGCGTAACAAACGCGTCCGGAGGTCGGCTGTCAGTACATCGAGGAGTTTGGTGAATACTCTTGCGGCTGATGACAACCCGAAGGGCATGGCCCGGTACTGAAAGTGTTGATCCTCGAAACAGAAGCGGAGGAAGCGGTGATGTTGTGGGTGGACTGGAACATGTAGGTATGCCTCTTTGAGATCGATAGAGGTCATCCAGTCCTGTTGCCGAATGGACGCCAAGATGGTGCGGAGAGAGTGCATCTTGAATCTCTGATAGGGGATGTATACGTTCAGCTGCCGAAGATTCAAGATTCAGCGGCTTCCGCCAGAAGTCTTGGGGACCACAAAGACTATGGAGTAAAAACCCCATCCCCGTTGTGTCGATGGTACTGGTTCTATTGCCCCCGTTTGCAGTAAATGGTTGATTTATTGAAGCAGAAGAATTCGCTTCTGCGGATTGGTTAGAGTTGGGCATTGTATGAACCTGTTTGGAGGGGTCTGTAGGAAATTGATCTGCAGGCCATGTGCCACAGTGTCCAATGCCCAGGCGTCTGTGGATATAGCCTCCCAAGATTCAATGAAGGACTGCAATCGACCACCGGTGGCGATCCCTTCTAGGGAGTCACTTCTGTCTACGATATCCCCCTCTACTGGACCCTCTGAAGGACCTTCGGGGCTGTTGGAATGGCCTGGTCCTGTCTCTGTATCCAGTCCTGTCGGATCTGTAGGATGATTGGTTGTAGGACCCCTGCCCGTAGGTCCTGGCGACCGGGGGGCACAGTCGGCGGAGGGTCTGCACGAAAGGGCTGCCTTCTAAAATAAGGAGTCCCTCTTCTATCCTGTCTACTGGCTGACTGTGGCAATATCTTCTTCTTGTCGTTATCTTCTATTAGTACCTTATCCAAGGATTCACCAAAGAGATTTGAACTTTGGTATGGTGCTGTGGCCAGGCGCCACTTTGATTTAGTATCTGCTTGCCAGGACCTTAACCACAGTAAACAATGGAATGAAATGTTTGTTGCGAGAGCTCGAGAAGAAAACCTGGCTGCCGTTAGGGTTGCGTCCGCTGAAAGTTCAGCAGTTGCAAAAAGTTTGTTAATATCCTGTCGTAGACGCCCCGAGTTTTCGGAGAGGGGCGGCATATAAATCCAATAAATAAATAAATAAAATCAATCTTCCGGGCCTCGTCTGGGTAAGATGTCCTGTAGCCACAGGATGGACGCTCTATTACAAAAGGAAGCAGCCATAGCTGCCCTTAGGGACCACGCTGACAGGTGGTGAATCTTCCTGGTTAGGTTCTCCGCCTTCCTGTCATCGGTCCTTAAACCGTCTGCCATATCTGGTGGTACCAAGGTGTTGGATATCAGCGCCGTCAGGGGTGTGTCCACTGATGGATATTGAAGCAGGTCCTCTATGTCTGGGTCGAAGGTGTAAAACTTCTTATCTAGCGCAGAAGGTCCCAGTGCTGCGGCCGGGTGTTGCCAAGGCCTTTAATGTTGTCAGCGAAGATGGGAGATGAGGGAATGTGCTCCGAGTCTGGCTGAGGTATGGTAAAGAGTCGGGCAGCAAGTAGTATGCCTACAGATTGGCCTGCTGGTTTTTCTGTAGCTTCTAATGTCACCGCTTGTTTTGCCTTATTTAGTAGGATGCGGTAAAGGGATGGTTTAAAGAGAGCAGCTAAGATAGGTTGATCAGGCAGGTTCCCTTCATCATTGGAAAGATCATCTAGGTCTGTGGCAGCTTCTCTTCGCATCTGTTCCTCCTGGAAGGAGTCATGCTGAGAGGGGGGTGGAGCTGGTGCTGCCCAGAGGTCTTGTCGACTGGTTTGTGGAGGAACCTGGAGTGGGCGCTGCTGTGCCACAAGTGAATAAGCTGAGGCAATCATGTCCTGTAGTGATGGGGACATGGTTTGCCAAGAGTCCATAGGGCCACGAAAATCTGCTGCAGTTGGAGTGAACGTTGCTGCTGCAGGTGAAGGCTGGGCAAATTGTTGCCAGGACTGGGTTGGTGGCCTGGTCCATTCCGGTCTTTGGGCCCCTTCCGAGAGTAAAGGAACACCTAGAGGACGATCTGGGGACAGATCTCCTGGCCTATTAAAGTTAGGCCCTTCGTAAGGTAAAGTTGGCAAGGTAGCTGGGGCTGAGGGACTCAGTTGTTGTGCAGGGAGGACGCTAGCCAATGGGTTGGTCCCAGACCTATTTCGTGCTGTCTCCAGTTGGGCCTCAAGGGCCTAAAAAATTTTCTCTGCTTCTTTCAAAGCTGTAGAGGATTGAGAGGTCTTACTTTTAGTCTTGGAGACATGGTCCTTTCCCTTCTCCTTGACAGCAGCAGGCTCACTTGATTTGGGTTGAGACTGCGACATAGTGAGGATGATGGACTCACAATGAAAACGCTGTAGAGGAAACTACACACCGCATGTTCGAGCCGAGAAGGGTGATAAAATGGCGGTGTGTATGTGCCTGTGAGCCTCCTTGAGGCTCTAATCTGCTTGTCACCTCCTGGGCTCCCAATTATTGGCTCTGCATAGTTAAGGAGGTTGGCCCTCAGCCCAGTTGCCATGGAAACGCCTAACAAAAGGCCGCGATGTCGTGGGCAACTTTGGAATCCAAAATGGCAGGCGCTACTTGTTAGCAGCCCCATGGATCCGTTGCACCTGGAAACGCCCCCAAAATGGCGGGCGCAACTTCGGGTGGGAAAGGCAAAAGTACCGAGCCTTGAATGTCGGTAATCCTAGCCCGGTTCGGCTTTCCTGTCACTTGCTCCGGCGGCCGTCAATGAATGAAGGTAAACAGAGCCGACAAACAGCTGATCCGGACTTGCTGCATTCGTCGGGTAAGTTCATTGTCGCTGGGCGGAGGGGGTTGGTTGATCGCGAACGTCAGGGACCCCAATCCAGTGATCCCTGTCACCAAGGCTATGCTTCTGGAGAGCAGAAGCCTCTCAGGGAGTGAAGAGGTGGAGAGTAATATCCCGGAGGGCAGTGACTCTCAAAATCCTCTGTCCATCTGGTATCAGTCAATTGACCTGTGAAGAAAGGAAAGAGAAAATGCAATTAATTAAAATTTATTACAGAGAACAAACTCACAGTCCCTACACTATGACTGAGTTTTTAAGACTGACCTAATAGGGCAGCTAAGGGGCGGGACATAATAAATATGTTAATTTTTAACTCAATCCCTGCCAATGAGGCTGAAGAATAACCCACATTGGACTCTCCGTAGCAGTGCAGTGGAGAATGCAGCCGCGCGAGTTATCATGGGTGCACCTCAGTACACCCATTTAACACCTATACTCCACAAGCTGCACTGGCTCGGTATTAGTCTCCAGGCACAATTCAAGGCATTGGTTGTTATCTATAACTAGATAGCTACTTGTCTGAAATGGTATAGAGCAGTGGTTCTCAACCTAGGGGTTGGGACCCCTTTGGGGGTCGAACAACCGTTTCACTGGGGTTGCCTAAGGCCATGGGAAAAAACAAATTTCCCATGGTGTTAGGAATTAAAGCTTCTATTCTGGCCCCTTGGAACATATTTTTATAATCCGACCAATCAGGCGTTTACAGTGGGGATGTCCTTCTGACTCTCCTACCAATCAAAAATTCTGCTGGGAGAACTGGCACTACTAGACTTATGGTTGGGGGTCACCACAACATGAAGAACTGTATTAAGGGGTCGCGGCATTAGAAAAGTTGAGAACCACTGGTATAGAGTTTCCTGCTTTATCAGAGAGTTGGATTAGAAGACTTCCAGCTGTATTCTGAGTGAGTGAGTGAGTGAGTGATTGGTAATAAACATGTTAGCTAATGCTTAAACATCGGTCTTGAATATTCAAAATATATTTTCCTATGAAACTTCTTCCTGCCATTGCTAATAATCAAATTAATAAGATTAGTTCATCTTTGGCAGTTTCATTTTCTAAAGGTAGGTTGCTAGATATAACTGATATGGGAACATACCGTTATGCTAAAAAAAATAAACTAAGCATTTTTAGCACAAACAGACTTGCAGTCTGAATAAATATATGCTATTGTTTGAAAGTCAAAAATTAAATTGAAAGCCATGACTAACAGCTTACATTGGTGAATATTATATTTGTGAATTTGCAAGAAGAATTATAAACATATACACTTTAAATTTATTTGCTAATTTCATACATTATACTAGGCCATAAACTATTTATTTATTTATTTATTTATTTATTTGATTTGATTTGATTTGATTTGATTTGATTTGATTTGTATGCCGCCCCTCTCTGCAGACTCGGGGCGGCTAACAACAATAATAAAAACAGCATGTAACAATCCAATACTAAAACAACTAAAAAACCCTTATTATAAAACCAAACATACATACAAACATACCATGCATAAAATTGTAAAGGGAAAGAATATCTCAGTTACCCCATGCCTGGGTTTTAAGAAGCTTACGAAAGGCAAGGAGGGTGGGGTAAATTCTAATCTCTGGGGGGAGTTGGTTCCAGAGGCCCGGGGCCGTCACAGAGAAGGCTCTTCCCCTGGGTCCAGCCAAACGATATTGTTTAGTTGACGGACCTGGAGAAGGCCCACTTTTGTCTTAGCATATTAGCACAGTGATTGTTGTTTGTAAAGAGTGTTTTATAGTTTGGTGAAATATGTCAGCATAGCTCTTAATGTACAATTTCAAGTTATGATTATCCCTAGACATGTAGTAAAATATCTGTTTTGAACTTAAGTTATGCTAATCTTATATGTCAGGTGTCATTTGATTGCAGTAGAAATTTTGAATGAATGAATGAGTACAGTAGAACCCCGACTTACGAGACTAATTGGTTCCGGAAGGAGGCTCGTAAGTCAGAACGCTCGTATGACGAAACATTGTTTCCCATAGGAAACAATGTAAAGTCAATTAATCCGTGCAACAACAAAAAAACCCGCGGAAGTTAGCGTTCAGAGACAGCTGCGAAGCGGCGCATGTGTTTTAAAACGTCAGAGCCGGCCTGGGGGGGTCGGGGGCTTCCCCCCGAGCCCCCCAGGCCGGCTCTGATGTTTTAAAACACGCGCGCCACTTCGCAGCTGTCTTCTGAAGCCGGAACGCTAACTTCCGCGTTCGGTTTCAGAAGACAGCTGCAAAGCGGCGCGGGTGTTTTAAAACGTCAGAGCCGGCCTGGGGGGGTTGGGGGCTTCCCCCCGAGCCCCCCAGGTCGGCTCTGATGTTTTAAAACACGCGCGCCACTTCGCAGCTGTCTTCTGAAGCCGGAACGCTAACTTCCGCGTTCGGTTTCAGAAGACAGCTGCAAAGCGGCGCGCGTGTTTTAAAACGTCAGAGCCGGCCTGGGGGGGTCGGGGGCTTCCCCCCGAGCCCCCCAGGCCGGCTCTGATGTTTTAAAACACGCGCGCCACTTCGCAGCTGTCTTCTGAAGCCGGAACGCTAACTTCCGCGTTCGGTTTCAGAAGACAGCTGCAAAGCGGCGCGGGTGTTTTAAAACGTCAGAGCTGGCCTGTGGGGGTCGGGGGCTTCCCCCCGAGCCCCCTAGGCCGGCTCTGACGTTTTAAAACACGCGCGCCACTTCGCACCTGTCTTCTGAAGCCGGAACGCTAACTTCCGCGTTCGGTTTCAGAAGACAGCTGCGAGCCCCCGACCCCCCCAGGCTGGCTCTGACGTTTTAAAACACGCGCGCCACTTTGCAGCTGTCTTCTGAAACCGAACGCGGAAGTTAGCGTTCCGGCTTCAGGAGACAGCTGCGAAGTGGCGCGCGTGTTTTAAAAGGTTGCAGCCGGCCTGGGGGGCTTGCCAGCACCCCCCCAGCACCCCAGGCCGGCTGCAACCTTTTAAAACACGCGGGATACGAGCGCAAAGGAGCTGTCTCCTGAAGCCGAGACAGCTCCTTGGCGCTCGTATCCCGAATGTGAGCTCGGGAGGCGAACAAAAATGTCGCTCCCCTTCCAGCTCTTATCTCGAGTAGCTCGTAAGTAGAGCTGCTCGTATGTCGAGGTTCCACTGTATTCCATTCATTCTGTTCTCAAACAATATTGTCACTTTTGTCAATTTAGAACTAACAAATAAAACTCTATAAAGCTAAACATTGCTGATGATATAGACGTAGTGAATGTGCAGAGAATTCTAGATTTTAATCTTTAAACAGCCAACAGTAAACTATATAGTGTGATTCTTGTTTAAATGTTTGATTGTTTACCGATTCATCCTAATAGCCTTGACACAGTTTACTTTCCATTATGGACTATTTAGTGTTGAGACACTTATCTTTTCCCCTCCATGCATTTTTATTCTGTTATGTATGTGCAACATAGTGATAAGTACTCTTTGATTTGTAGATAATTGCAGCAACTGTTTACATTATTTATGAGTGTCTTAGAATCCATTTACAATCCTGACTCAGATAAAACTGATTGCAACAACTGATAAGACCACAACAATAAAGTAATTAACTGGCTCAGTTAAAAGCTGCCTGGTCTGTGGCATTAACTCTGTTTGCATTTCATGACCCATGCATTCAGTTTTCTATCCTTTTTTAATCTGCTCACTTCAATAATATTATTAGCTATACATATATTTACATTTGTCACAGAAAGGCATATAAGAGCAACATTAGATTGATTACTTGTGGGAAATATTTTTTTGAAAAAGCAAAAGTATTATTTTTACTGTTTTATTCTCTATTTTTCTTTTAAAATTATGCAAAATAACTCAAACATTTTTAAAAAACCCTATGAAATACAATAGTAGTGAGGTGGTTAAAGGAATTTTTGTTGTCCCTGGATTTGCATTATTGTATTGTATTGTATTGTATTGTATTGTATTGTATTGTATTGTATTTATTAGATTTGTATTATGCTTTTTTTTGCAATCTTTTAGCAATCAGCTTGAGAAACAGGACGGCTGCATATTCTCAGTCTTTCTAGATTTGCAATGAGATATATATGAATACTTTGTAGGGATTGAAGAATGGAACCAGTAATGATGTGAAATGAAGAGAATTAAAAATCACATAATGGCAGAATTATAATGGACATATTAACTATAGGCATGTGGATTTTAGCAACAAAATTTTAAATATTACTGTACTGAAAAATTCATATAGTTAATGTGATCTTAATTTATTTTATTTTATTTTATTTTTATTTTATTTATTTATTTTGTCCAATACAAAATGAAGGTTGAAGAGAATAAACATGTAGTAAAATATACTGTATAAAGGAAAGGATAGAAGGAGAGATATGAGAATAAGATGAAGAAGAGAGAGAGAGATATATGAATGTAAGAAAAGATATAGGAGAGACAATTGGACAGGGGACGGAAGGCACACTAGTGTATTTTTGCACGCCCCTTACTGACCTCTTAGGAAGATGGAGAGGTCAATTGTGGATAGTCTAAGGAAAAAATGTTGGGGGTTTGGGGTTGACACCATTTACTCTGTTTCTAAGAAAATAAAAATATTCTTATGTTTTGTTTTTCTTCCCTTATTAGGACAGAATTTTACTCTAAGACAGTTAGGAGTTTGTGAACCAGCGACTCGAAGAGGACTGGCATTTTGTGCTGAAATGGGGCTTCCCCACAGAGGTTACTCTATCAGTGCAGGATCAGATGCTGACACTGAAAATGAAGGAGTGATGTCTCCAGAGCATGCCATGAGACTATGGGGCAGGGGGGTCAAATCAGGCCGCAGCTCCTGCCTCTCAAGTCGTTCCAACTCAGCTCTTACTTTAACTGATACAGAGCATGAAAACAAGTCCGACAGTGAAAATGGTAAGTTTGTCTTTATGTCTAAAGTTAAAAATCTATTCTAAAACGTATGTATGAAATACATTTTAAATTTTTTTAATTATAATTAAAACAAACATTTAAACAAAACACGTAGAAATAGAATTCCTTTGTAAATTTTACTCCATTAATTGTTAAAATAACAAAGATTATTCTGGATTAGGTAAAACATAGTCTGCAGGTGACATAAGAACACTGAAATATTATCTCTAATTGCTTTTTCATCCTAGTGGCTTCATAATTTTGTGGTATATACTTTGGTTGAAGAAAGCCCTATATAAACAATAATAGATATACAGTAGTACCTTATGATACGAACCCCTCATGATACGAACACTTCGAGATACGAACCCAAGGTTCAGAAAAAATTTGCCTCTTTTTACGAACTTTTTTCACCTTACGAACCCACCGGAGATCGCAAAATGGCACTCCGCCCCCGCCCCCACCCCTTTGCCGTCCCTGTCTCCCTGAACAAAGCACTGGGGAGGGAGGCAAGGGTCCTTCTGCTTCTCCCCAGCGCTAAAAAGAAAAATTGCCAGCGCTGCCGCTTTAAGTAATCGTGAGCCTCCCGTTCTCTCTCTCCCACCCGCCCCTTCGCCGTTTCTGTCTCCCTGAGCAAAGCACTGGGGAGGGAGGCAAGGGTCCTTCTGCTTCTCCCCAATGCTAAAAAGAAAAGTTGCCAGCGCTGCTCCTTTAAGGAATCGTGAGCCTCCTGTTGTCTCTCCCCCCCCCGCCCCTTCGCCGTTTCTGTCTCCCTAAGCAAAGCACTGGGGAGGAAGGCAAGGGTCCTTCTGCTTCTCCCCAATGCTAAAAAGAAAAGTTGCCAGCGCTGCCCCTTTAAGGAATCGTGAGCCTCCTGTTGTCTCTCCCCCCCCCCGCCCCTTCGCCGTTTCTGTCTCCCTAAGCAAAGCACTGGGGAGGAAGGCAAGGGTCCTTCTGCTTCTCCCCAATGCTAAAAAGAAAAGTTGCCAGCGCTGCCCCTTTAAGGAATCGTGAGCCTCCTGTTGTCTCTCCCCCCCCCTTCGCCGTTTCTGTCTCCCTGAGCAAAGCACTGGGGAGGGAGGCAAGGGTCCTTCTGCTTCTCCCCAATGCTAAAAAGAAAAGTTGCCAGCGCTGCCCCTTTAAGGAATCGTGAGCCTCCTGTTGTCTCTCCCCCCCCCCTTCGCCGTTTCTGTCTCCCTAAGCAAAGCACTGGGGAGGAAGGCAAGGGTCCTTCTGCTTCTCCCCAATGCTAAAAAGAAAAGTTGCCAGCGCTGCTCCTTTAAGGAATCGTGAGCCTCCTGTTGTCTCTCCCCCCCCTTCGCCGTTTCTGTCTCCCTAAGCAAAGCACTGGGGAGGGAGGCAAGGGTCCTTCTGCTTCTCCCCAATGCTAAAAAGAAAAGTTGCCAGCGCTGCTCCTTTAAGGAATCGTGAGCCTCCTGTTGTCTCTCCCCCCCCTTCGCCGTTTCTGTCTCCCTGAGCAAAGCACTGGGGAGGGAGGCAAGGGTCCTTCTGCTTCTCCCCAGTGCTAAAAAGAAAAGTTGCCAGCGCTGCCCCTTTAAGGAATCCTGAGCCTTGCCTTGCCTTAGAACGGAATAGAAACAGTTTGATCTTCGGCAGCTGGGCTGCCTCTCCTTTGCAATGATAGCGGAAGCTGCCTAGGTGAAAGTCCCGTCCTCCCCCCCAAGGGCGAAGAGGACTCAGAACGGTTTCTCCTAGATGGGGCTGCTCAGGATTAGAGGGAGGAGAAGCAGCAGCCGGATTAGGACTCCGGATCGTTACTTCAATTGGGCGCCACTTCCTTGTCCGGGGAGAAAAGGGCGAGCATGTGACTGTCCCCACGGGCTCCAGAGGACGCTAAGGAAGGGGGCATCTAGTCAAGGGAGCCTTGTCTGAAGCGCCGGGATTCTCCTTTGCCGTCAGCGAAAACTTCTCCCTCTCCCCACGCATAATGCTTGCACGAATTATTGGCTTTCCCATTGATTCCTATGGGATACATTGTTTCATCTTACGAACTTTTCACCTTACGAACTTCGTCCTGGAACCAATTATGTTCGTATCATGAGGTATTACTGTATCTGTCAAATGCCTGACAGCAAAAAATAGTTTCATAAATTCTTTGATATTTTCATTCTTATGAATTGCGAGTTTTAGGGAGCTATATTTTATTCAGGATTTTTGTTAGTGTCTAAATTACATTTTTCACATGATGATAAACCTTAAAATTGAGTCTGCAGAGTGATCCTGGAAAGTTGGCTTAAAATATGGACCAAACTCTGAATGGAATATAATTAATAATTTTCTGACCAAGATAAAATTGTTGGGATTTAATATGTAACTTATGCATGATTTTGTGTGTTGGGAGAGAAATGAATGGGGATATGAATGTTTTGAAAGAGATAAAAACCATTGTGGCTTTCTGTAATACAGTGATCCCTCGAGTATCGCGAGGGTTACGTTCCAAGACCCCTCGCGATACTCGATTTTTCGCAATATAGTGGTGCGGAAGTAAAAACACCGTCTGCGCATGCGTGCCCTCGCGCATGTGCAGATGGTGTTTTTCACTTCCGCACTTGGGAAGACCCCCGACCAACAGCTGAGGACCCGCCTGCCCGCCGCCGCGCCGCTCGTGCCGGGAACCAAACAGCCTGAGTTGCTCCCGGATTCTCCTCCGACCTGCCCTCAACTTACCTTCCAGCTGATGCTTCGATCCTTGGAAGAGGCCAGAGCGCCTTTCTGCACCATACTCTCCGCTTCGGTTCCTTTCCGGAAGATGGAAGTTTCTCTCCTTCCATCCTTTCTAGCAATACAATACTCGATGGTTTTAACCATCCTTTCTAGCAATACAATACTGTACTCGATGGTTTTAACCATCAAGTATTGTATTGCTAGAAAGGATGGAAGGAGAGAAACTTCCATCTTCCGGAAAGGAACCGAAGCGGAGAGTGTGGTGCAGAAAGGCGCTCTGGCCTCTTCCAAGGATCGAAGCATCAGCTGGAAGGTAAGTTGAGGGCAGGTCGGAGGAGAATCCGGGAGCAACTCAGGCTGTTTGGTTCCCGGCACGAGCGGCGCGGCGGCCGCGTTCCTCATGCCGCCGTTGCTGGCGCGGGCGCCACTTGCGAGGCCGCTGCGTTGCTCCCGTTTGTGCGGCCGCCGCGCCGCCGTTGCTAGCGCGGCCGCCGCTTGTGAGGCCGCCGTGTTGCTCCTGTTTGTGCGGCCGCCGCGCCGCCGTTGCTGGCGTGGCCGCCGCTTGTGAGGCCGCTGCGTTGCTCCCGTTTGTGCGGCCGCCGCGCCGCCGTTGCTAGCGCGGCCGCCGCTTGTGAGGCCGCCGTGTTGCTCCTGTTTGTGCGGCCGCCGCGCCGCCGTTGCTGGCGTGGCCGCCGCTTGTGAGGCCGCTGCGTTGCTCCCGTTTGTGCGGCCGCCGCGCCGCCGTTGCTAGCGCGGCCGCTGCTTGTGAGGCCGCCGTGTTGCTCCTGTTTGTGCGGCCGCCGCGCCGCCGTTGCTGGCGCGGGCGCCACTTGCGAGGCCGCTGCGTTGCTCCCGTTTGTGCGGCCGCCGCGCCGCCGTTGCTAGCGCGGCCGCCGCTTGTGAGGCCGCCGTGTTGCTCCTGTTTGTGCGGCCGCCGCGCTGCTGTTGCTGGCGTGGCCGCCGCTTGTGAGGCCGCCGCGTTGCTCCCGTTTGTGCGGCCGCCGCGCTGCTCCCATTTGTGCGGCCGCCGCGCCGCCATTGCTGGCGTGGCCGCCGCGTTGCTCCCGTTTGTGCGGCCGCCGCGTTGCTCCCATTTGTGCGGCCGCCGCGCCGCCATTGCTGGCGTGGCCGCCGCTTGTGAGGCCGCCGCGTTGCTCCCGTTTGTGCGGCCGCCGCGTTGCTCCCATTTGTGCGGCCGCCGCGCCGCCATTGCTGGCGTGGCCGCCGCTTGTGAGGCCGCCGCGTTGCTCCCGTTTGTGCGGCCGCCGCGCCGCCGTTGCTGGCGCGGCCGCCGCTTGTGAGGCCACCGCGTTGCTCCCCTTTGTCCGGATGCCGCGCCGCCGTTGCTGGCGCGGCCGCCGCTTGTGAGGCCGCCGCGTTGTTCCCCTTTGTCCGGACGCCGTTGCTGGTGCGGCCGCCGCTTGTGAGGCCGCCGCGTTGCTCCCGTTTGTCCGGCCGCCGCGCCACCGTTGCTGGCGCGGCCGCCGCTTGTGAGGCCGCCGCATTGCTCCCGTTTGTCCGGCCGCCGCTTGTCCGCGCGCCCGCCCTTCGCCTGCCCACGCCGTTGCTCGCGGAAGCAGCGCTGGGGTTTCCCCGCCGCCCACGCAAAGGGGAAACCCCGGCAAGAGGGGGAAGACCCAGGGAAGCCGCCCAGCAGCTGATCTGCCCGGCGGGGAAGCAAACTCCACCATCTACGCATGCGTGGCCATAGGGAAAAAAAAGGGCGCACATGCGCAGATGGTGTTGTTTACTTCCGGGTTGAAAAATCGCGATATAGCGTTTCGCAATAATCGAGATCGCGAAACTCGAGGGATCACTGTAATATAAATATATCAATTTTCATATGACAGAAAAAGTAAGTATCAGTAAATCCTTTATCTGAGATGATAACAAATTTAAACATATGCCTCGCCTAAAGTAGCCAACATTAATGTTCAAGCATTTTCCTTTACTTCTTAATAACAGGGAAAGTACCATAGTCTAATTTTATAAGAATTAGATCTGAACTTTTATTCACAGTTCAGCTAATTTAGGAATAATTCCTACTAAAATGGATAAATGAACTGTTGATTTTCTGGAAATGTCTTTAATTCTTTTAGCTCATTAATAGTTGAGCAATCTAGTTCTGGATATTATATTCCTTAGTCAATTTACACCTTCTGTTGTGGATTGTAACATTTGCAATCTTCACCAGCATAGTTTGATTTGAATGTATGGAGGACTTAGAGATGATCCAAGTGATAGCCTTATTACATAGTAAATACATACTTTATTCTCAGAATATAAATGTCCCCCCAATGTCATATTACTGTAATATTCAAAATTATTGGGGCTCTTAAATACAGTATTTTATTCTGCTTTAGATTGAATATAGCATATATTTATAGGGATATACAGTAGATTGATTTAATTTTTGTTAATTGCATAAGTGATGCAGTTGTCTTATTCTCACTCTGTTTCTCAGTAGTATGCTATATCCTCCTTTAGCCATATTAAGAGGTTGTGTCCCAGAAGCATGCAAATGATTTATGCTTGTATGGATGAGTTGAAAACATCTCAAAGTGAAAGTGGCAATTAAGGCAAAATTATTTTTGAAAACATTATGTAAGTGATATATAAATACTATATATATTAGAACTAGGACATAAAGTTAATATCAGAACAGAAGGAGTTCAGACACATATTAAATTCATTCAACCTTTTTTTTAACGAACCTAATATGCACTCCAAATTCTTTGTTCCTCTTAATGTTCTCTTCTCCATGTTTATTCTTTATTGTTCCTTTTTAACCTATTTAACCTATTTAACTTTCTCAAATCATTCATTCATTTCTTTTTTTATTCCCATCTATTCACCACACCTTGCTTCTCCCTTTGTTCCAGATATTTTGGTTCCAGTTATTTTGTAGGAGAAGAAATAAAATAAAATATAGGACAACTACAGTAGGGGAATCTGTGACTGTAGAGAATAAGAAGAAGGGCATATCTGGAATATCTAAATGATATTCACAAGTGATTCAGTGAAAGAGTTCTGAAATATAACGAAAATGAGGAAGTGCAGCACTTCTAAGATTCTGTTATTGCAACTAATTTCTATAGAAGTCCTTTTATTTTTTGAATGGAGTTGATTGTATGGTCTAGCATATCTAGTGGAGCTTACAATTACATGTTGTGAATTTTGCATCTTTATTGATTTATTTGATAGATTTATATCATACTTTTGTAAAGACTTCTATATGACTTACATTGGTATCTTCATTTGATTCCCACAACTCTGGGGAGGAAGGATGAACTGAAGGATGAAGAGAATGACCAATCCAAAATCATCCCCTGGTCTGAATTTTATCATATTAACCACTATATCACAATTACTCTTGCTTGGTGTTCTTGTTTTAGTAACATCAGTCTTAATATACTTGGGTAACTCAGTATTGAAAATATATTTATTTAGATCTCGACAAGCATTATATACCTTTACAATTGTTTTCCCCAAGTGATATTAGAAAGTTTGTGACATAAATATAAATATTGTATTTGACATAATACAAAGTTCTAGAGTCTCTGTAATATCAGAACAATGTTCTAATTGTATTGTATAAATTGTGTCAGAACTAGTAATGGAAATTATTTGTTTCTAACACCATTTTAAAAATCTGAATATGTGTGTCAATCATCCTGTTTCAAAGATAGCAAATGCAATTTCCACTTTCAATAGGTAGTGCAAACTTAAAATTTTATTTATATGAACAATTTTTCTGAGTGAGATTTAGGATGAATGTTGTTTTTGAATCTGAAATCTAATAGTTTTATATAATACAACTTGGTGCACTTCTACTTTCTCTTGGTGTTTTTCTTTTTTAAGTTGCTTTTTAATTAATAACAGAAAAAGAGCTAAAGCCAAAGATACTAATGATGGGGATACATACATGTCAAAGAGAAATAAACATAAGTGCATTAACAACAACAAAAACAAGGACAACCAAGTCATGTGACATGTCTTTATAATAGTGATAATTCTATATATACTTATCCACATATTATTCAATTATGTATATTTCTAATACATTTGTACTTTTTAATCCACTGTATTTTGTATAAATGAGTCCAATATTTCATTATAGACAAATTCTGTGTCCGATACAGGAAATCAAGAATCCAGGCAGTTCGAATGAAAGTAGGTTTATTGTATGCTAATGCTGTCTACAAGAATCTGAACTATTAACAGTCAAAGCAATTGACAATAGATAAGAGTCAACTGCATTCAAGGTGGGTTGGGCTTAGATATCTTGCAAGTATGAAGAGACTCGAGACTGATAATGTGTTTTACACATGCACGCACGCACACACACACACAAACACAAACACAGAGGCTTAGCCTGGTTATCTGCTACAGTCTACATCTATAGGCAATACACATGTAAGTGCAATTAGGTTTTCAATCCACTGAATAAATGGAACCATACATTTATCTTTCCAATGCTGCACTATCAACATTTAATTCATTTATGTTGTCCAGTTCTCAAGTTCTAAGTACTAGTAATATAGTTCAAAAGAATATTATCTTCAGAAAAATTTAGCTTTTGCCACTCAGATTTATATATTCATTGTTTTCTCCCAAAACGTATAGGGCAGTGTAGCAATATATTTGTTAAAGAAACATTATATTGCCTCAAAACAGAAGAAGGTGAATTATGCCACGACCTAGGGGGAAAAAACACCAAATAGCCAGAGACTTCTATAGTAAACTTTACGATAACCAGGGAAACGTAAACAAGGAAATACAGGACCAAAAAATACAAGATATCTTAAATCAGGCCAATCTCCTCAAAATTCCAAATGAAACCAAAGAACTATTAAATAAGAAAATTTCAATCACAGAATTAAAAGTGACAATTAAAAAGCAAAAAATAAATAAAGCCCTAGGACCAGACGGCCTTCCAATTAAACTCTACAAAGATTTACCAGAAAAAGCAGAAGAGACCCTTTTAGAAGTTTATAATGAAGCCTTGGAGAAAGGCAAAATACAGTTGTCCTGGACAGATGCAAACTTGGCCCTGATAGCTAAAAAAGATACTGATCCAACGGAAATAGCAAATTATAGACCCATCTCCCTCTTAAACGTGGACTACAAAATCTTTAGCTCCATACTAGCAATAGGATCAAAGGCTACTTAAATTATTTTATACTCAGATCAAAATGGATTCCTTCCGGGTAGACAATTAAGAAACAATATAAGGATGATAATAGACATCCTCAAATACTACGAAATCCATAGTGATAAACAAGTGGCTCTAATCTTTTTAGATGCCCAGAAGGCCTTTGACCTTTCTTGGAACTTCATGTTCAAACAATTAGAATATATGGATTTTGGTCAAAACTTTATAAACACGATTAAAGCTATATACACTCACCAATTCACATATATTATTCTAAATGGAGATGCAACAACTAGAATTAACATCCGAAAAGGTACAAGACAGGGTTGTCTACTTTCACCTTTACTTTTTATCCTGACGCTAGAAGTTCTTACTAGAATCATCAGGAACAATGACGAGATAAAAGGGTTAAATTGTAAAAAAGAGTCTTATAAATTATAGGCGTTCGCTGATGATCTTGTATTTATTTTGGAAGATCCACTAGATTCTGGTCTAAAACTGTTTGAAATCCTAGACGAATATGGCAATGCAGCAGGACTAAACATTAATAAATTTAAAACTCAAATGTTAGTTAAAAATATGAAAGAGCCTCAAAAAACTAATCTATCCACAAAACTAGATATTCAAACAACTAAAAAAGTCAAATCTCTAGGCATTAACTTAACTGCAAATGCTTCAAGCTTAAAATAAGATATTTATTTGTTTGTTTGTTTGTTTGTTTGTTTGTTTATTTATTCTATTTTTACAACATGTTAGCAATAGCACTTTTTAACAAAGCCAGCATATTGCCCCCACAATCCAGGTCCTCATTTTACCCACCTCGGAAGGATGGAAGGCTGAGTCAATTATGACAAATTAAGCGACAAAATTTAAAAAGATACAGAGAAATGGGGGAAACTACAGTTTTCACTTTTGGGAAGAATTGCTGGGATTAAATTGAGTGTACTACCTAAAATTATATTCCTATTCCAAACAATTCCGATTCACTTAAATCAAGACTTTTTCACAAAATTAAATAAATCAACTAGTAATTTCATTTGGCAAAATAAACGCCCTAGAATTCGACTTAAATATATGCAGGATAGGAAGGAGGAGGGCGGTCTCGTCTTACTGATATGGAAAGATTACTATAACGCTGCATCCCTAGCGTGGATACGAGAATGGATACTCCTGACTATTACCAGACTGTTAAATCTAGAAGGACACGATCTCCACTCAGGTTGGCATTTTTACTTATGGGAAAATAGATAGAAAATTCATAAATATTTTACTAACCATTTTATTAGAAGACCTCTTTTAAATACTTGGCTAAAAATTAGGGAAAAAATTTACACAGGAATCCCAACATGGTATGTACTTCTAGAAGCCTATGTACACCCTAATTTGCATAAAAGGAGCAACATAATAAGATACAAGGATATAATAAATACTAATGGAGAAATTAAATCAAGAACAGAAGTGGAAACTATAGGCCAAAAGACAGAATGGTGGGAATAACTATTTCCTGTAAGCTGCACACGCGCATCTGCGCACCCCAAAATACCCCCGCGCATCCTTTTCCAAGGGCGTGCAAGGAGCCTGGCGTTGGAGTTGGGGGTGGGGAGCAATGAAAGTGCGGAGGCGGCGCGCGCGCTCCCCATCCCCCTGCCAACCTGTGGGTGGAAGGAAAGGGAGCCGCGGCCTCCCCGCCTTCCCACGGTGCCTCCGGCCCCCTCGCGCCCCTGGCCTCTCGCCGCTGCCCCCTGCCCGCCCGATCTGCCCCCTCTCCAGCTTTCTCTGCCTCCCGCCTTGGGGCGCGACTTCTCCCGCCTTGGTGGCGGCAGCGGCTCCTTGTCATCCGCGCTCCCAGCCAGGGGGCTGCGAGAGGATTTTCTCCGTGGGCTTTGGGAATGCCCGCCCCACCCCTCTTGCATCCCCTTCGCTGGGAGCGCTTTTGTCCCAAGCTTTCAGCAAGGGGGCTGCAGTAGAGGCAGGGCAGGCGTTCCCGAAGTGCTCGGAGAAAGCGCTCTCGCAGCCCCCTCGCTGAGAGAGAGAGAGCAACAGACAGAGCAAGATGGATAGAGAGAGGGAGAGAGAGAAAGTAAGTGAGAAACAGAGAGAGAGAGAAAGAGGGCGGGAGAGAGAGATAGCAAGAGAGAGAACTAGAGAGAGAAAGAAAGCAAGAGAGATAGAAAGAGTGAGAGAAAGAAAACAAGAGCGAAAGAGAGAGAGAGAGCAACAGAGTGAGATAGAAAGAGAGGGAGAGAGAAAGTGAGAAAAAGAGAGAGAGAGCAAGGGGGCAGAGAGAAAGAGAGAAATGACTCTTGATTTAAAGCATATGGTAAAAAGCACCCAAATAATAACAAAGGAAAACAAAAACCAGCCTTGTGTGTGTGTGTGTGTGCGAGCTCTTGAACCATTTCCAATAGCCCTCACCTGTTATTGGAAATGGTTCAAGAGTTCACATACACACACACACAAGGGGGGAGGAGACAGGGATGGAAAAAGAGGAAGGGAGGAGACAGGGATGGAAAAAGATAGTAATAATATTAATAGATTTTGGTTTTGTTTTATTATTAATTTCTTTTAATAAAAAAGAAGGGATTTGTTTATTTGTTTGTTTGTTTGTTTATTGTTTATTATTTATTTATTTATTTATACTTCTATGCCGCCCAGTCCCAAAGGGACTGCCGCTCAGACACTATACTTTTCTGCCCACACCGGAAAAAAAATAGAGGGAACATTAGTGGAAATATCTACAAATTCAATCAAAATTTACTAAAGATAAAAGCACGCTAGGCATCGAAAAAAATAACTTGCTAGATAAAGTACTTGTTGGACCACAGAAAAAACTAATTAAAAAATTCTATTGCTGCTGAACAACCAAAATGAATTTGACACAACCAAAATAAAAACTAATACAGTGATACCTCATCTTACAAACGCCTCACCATACAAACTTTTCGAGATACAAACCCGGGGTTTAAGATTTTTTTGTCTCTTCTTACAAACTATTTTCACCTTACAAACCCACCGCTGCCGCTGGGATGCCCCGCCTCCAGACTTCCGTTGCCAGTGAAGCGCCCGTTTTTGCGCTGCTGGGATTCCCCTGAGGTTCCCCTCCATGGGAAATCCTACCTCCGGACTTCCATGTTTTTGTGATGCTGCAGGGGAATCCCAGCAGCGTAAAAACGGGCGCTTCGCTGGCAATGGAAGTCCGGAGGTGGGGTTTCCCAGCGAGGGGAGCCTCAGTGAAATCGCAGCATTGCAAAAACACAGAGGTCTGGAGGTGGGGTTTCGAGGACTTTGGTGTTTTTGCAATGCTGCGATTTCACTGATGCTCCCTTCACTGGGAAACCCCACTTCCGGACTTCCGTTGCCAGCGAAGCGTTTGTTTTTGCGATGCTGGGATTATCCTGCTGGGATTCCCCTGCAGCATCGCAAAAACACAGAGGTCTGGAGGTGGGTTTTCCCATGGTGGGGAGCCTCAGGGAAATCTCAGTGCAAAAATGGGCGCCTCGGCTGGCAAAAGGGGTGAATTTTGGGCTTGCACGCATTAATCACTTTTCCATTGATTCCTATAGGAAACATTGTTTCGTCTTACAAACTTTTCACCTTAAGAACCTCGTCCCAGAACCAATTAAGTTTGTAAGACAAGGTATCACTGTATTAAAAAATGGAATTTTGATCTTAAATATGAAATCAAATCCGAAGAATGGCAACTTATGTGGAGCAGAAACTTTAAATTGTCCTTAGCTATCCCATATAAAGAGAATTTAATCAAAATGTTTTACAGATGGCACATTACCCCTATAAAACTAGCTAAGTTAAATAAAAAAATGTCTTCTACCTGCTGGAAATGTCAAAAAGAACAAGGCACTTTTTTCCACCTATGGTGGCAATGTGAAAAATCACAGGCTTACTGGAAAAAGTAGGAATCTGGCTTTACAAAATTTTAAATTTTAAATTGGACAAAACACCAGAATGTTTCCTTTTAGGTATTTTAAGACAGATTTTTTTTAAAAATCAGGTATACAGTGGTCCCTCGATCATCGCGAGGGTTCCGTTCCAGGACCCCAAGCGATGATCGATTTTTCGCGAAGTAGCGGTGCGGAAGTAAAAAAACCATCTGCGCATGCGCAGATGGTGTTTTTACTTCCACCGCCCTTCGCCCCGCCCAAGCCGTTGCTCGCGCCTGGGGTTTCCCCGCGTGCGTGCCGCCCGCCCGCCCACGCCGTTGCTGGGGCCGCTTCCCAGCTGGGAAGCGGAACTGGGACGTCCCCAAGCGCGCGCGCGTTGCTGGGGCCGCTTCCCAGCTGGGAAGCGGAGCTGGGGTTTCCCCAAGCGCGCACGCACCGCCCGCCCACGCTGTTGCTGGGGCCGCTTCCCAGCTGGGAAGCGGAGCTGGGATGTCCCCAAGCGCGCGCGCGTTGCTGGGGCTGCTTCCCAGCTGGGAAGTGGAGCTGGGGTTTCCCCAAGCGCGCGCGCACCGCCCGCCCGCCCACGCTGTTGCTGGGGCCGCTTCCCAGCTGGGAAGCAGAGCTGGGGTTTCCCCAAGCGCGCGCGCACCGCCCACGCCGTTGCTGGGGCTGCTTCCCAGCTGGGAAGCGGAGCTGGGGTGTCCCCGCGCGTGCCGCCCGCCCGCCCACGCCATTGCTCGCGCCGCAGCTGGGGTCTTACCGGGGCAAGAGGGGGAAGACCCAGGGAAGCCGCCCAGCAGCTTATCTGCCCGGCGGGAAACTCCACCATCTACGCATGCGTGGCCATAGAAAAAAGGCACGCATGCGCAGATGGTGGAGTTTACTTCCGGGTTGAAAACTCGCGATATAGCCCTTTCGCGATGCTCGAGGACGCGAAACTCGAGGGATCACTGTACTTAATTATCCATATTACTACAGCGGCCAGATTAGCATTCGCACAATGGTGGAAAAATGAAGACACACCTCAAGATGGTTTAATACTAGAAAAAGTTATACACTGCGCAGAAATGAGTAAACTAACTTTGGAAATTAGAAATAATGATGAATCTTTATTCTATAACTGCTGGGACCCTTTTTACCACTGGTTAGAAAAAAAGAACAATTTGTCCAACATTTGTAATAAATTCTTTATATACAAAGATAAATATCTGGTGTTTAAATTATTTCAATGGATGATTGAGATAAAGATATATGTATAAATTAAATTTATCTATTCAAAATCTCTCTCCTTTGCTATACTCAACACTTCCTATTACCGTGTTTCCCTGAAAGTAAGACAGTGTCTTACTTTCTTTTTACCCCCAAAAGCCCCACTACGTCTTACTTTCAGGGTATGTCTTAGATTGGAAAAAAATTGAAAGGGTCGCGTTCCCGAAGGCATCTCCCCAGAGTCCAGAAGGGCAGCCGCGGGACAGGAGCCTCGTGAGCCCTTTTCCAAGTTCAACCTCAGGGCTCCAAGCGGCGTGCACGCGTGGAGCTGCAGACGCGTGTCGGGGAAGCGTGTGTCTGGAGGGGAGGAGCCGCTCTGCGCATTTGGGCAGCCCCACCTGCCTGCCGGAAAGGAGGCGGGCGAAGGAGGGCGCAGCTCCGGCCGCTCGCCTTGGAGCCGGTCGGCCTCGCTGGCCGCTTGCAGCTGAGCCTCGGCAGGACTCGGTTGCTGGGACGAGCGCCTTCGCTGCAAGCCGCCGCCCGCTCGGCTTGCTTCGGACCAGCGCCGTCCTTCGCTTTGCCAAGCCGGGGAAGAGGCGGTGGCGCCGTGGCGAGGCGAAGGCGAGGGGCGCGCGGGGAGCTTGGAAGCGACGTCATCGGGCTCCCCGGCAATACCCCCGTGGCAATACCCCCCCCGGCAATACCCCCGTGTTTCCCCGAAAGTAAGACATATGTCTTACTTTCGGGGTACGGCTTATATTAGCCGACCCCCCTGAAACCCCCGATACGTCTTACAATCGGGGGTGTCTTACTATCGGGGAAACAGGGTATTTATTTATAATTCAGATTATTAGTTATATTGTAGCAAGCTACAGAGAATATTTACAGTTCATATTTTCAGTACAGATCTGCCGTACACTCGCCCGCCTTTTATTGTTTATTGTTAAGTGTACATTGTCCATGTCCTTTTTTTGGTTTTTGTTTTAAATTTTTTACGTTTTTTTCTTTTCTTCTTTCTGCATGTTTAAATTGTTACTTGTACTGTTGTATTTACTGTATTTATTCTTGTAAATAAAAATTTATAAAATTAAAAATAAAAAAACAAAGAAGCATTATATGATATCGCCAATAAAGTGCTGTTCCTGACACTGCTTTTTACATAAATGTATTGGAGTCCAATAAATACTAATTATTAGTTGTAACTTGAAATTCATTGGCACTCTTGCTATAGAAGGTAAGAAACTGCCATTCTTTAGATAAGATAGGAAGCTAAAATGCTGCTGGTGTAAATAATATTAGAATAGAATAGAATTCTTTATTGGCCAAGTGTGATTGGACTTTGTCTTGGTGCATATGCTCTCAGACAGTGTACATAAAAGAAAATATAGATTTTTATTATTAGATTATTAATAAACATATTTGTAAATAATGCCATAGAGATTCTATAATTCCAGTATATTTGGATTCTAATATTGGCAATCAAACCATATGTTTATTCCAAAGTTGCCCAATTTGGAAAATTAATACCAATTTTCATTTTACAATTATTTCATTTTGCTGTGGCTTAAGGAAAATTATCCAAAAATGTCCAGAAAGCCTTTTCCAGTAAACATGATTAAGAGAGGAGGTAGGCAACTCCAGCGTTATGAAAAGGTCCGACTTCAGTTTGGCAAAGCTATGTCTCACGACTTCCCTTGCTCTAGAACCTGGTGGGGATTGGCACTTTATGATCCCATCTTGGAAACGGTTTGTAAGGAGCCTGTGGACAATACCAAGTTCTCAGTTTCTTCAGAAAGGGTTTCAGGGAGCTGGTTCCTTCAATGGATCCACTTTCCACTGTGATCGTAAGCTCCACTAAAAGTAAAGCTGTCTTCATCCACCAATATCCTCCAAAATTATTTTTGATTTGGAAATAGGCAATAGAAGGGGGCATTGGTCTTACATGATATACCTCTGTTAAGAGGCTGCTTCTGTCAATTGGGATTGCGTGGCTGCAGACAGTGGAGATCAGATCCCCAATCTCCTTCATCAAAAGGTGCTTTTTAAAATGAGCGATCTCCCTGAGAGCGCTCAGGGAATAGGCAATTAGCAGTCTGTAGACAATTGCACTCTGATGTGCAGAAGCTTCTGCCTGGGGCAGCCCAAGCATCCACTCGGCTGCACTTTAAAACTGAAGGCAAATCAGTCTCTGATGTTACAAGAGATAACTCGTGAGACAGAAGAAAGAGATCTCTCTCACAATGAATATAGCAACCAATTTTCATCAGGTCTGGGAGGAAAGATGGCACAACAATCCTCGCTGAGCGACTGAGTGAAAAACTGAAGGGCATAGCAACAATGACATCACCTAACTGTTTTCACAGACTCAGTCCAATCAGAGAGCAGATGGATTTAACCCATGCCTGGCTGCTATTTCCACCATGAGGGAGAATGTGATTCTATTGTTGATTTTGGAAAGTTTTCAAATGGATTATTGGGAAACAAAACTATTAACAAGTTTTCCTGTTGTTTGTTTAAAATCCTATTAAAATACAGTATATGAAGATCTGACTTTAAGTGTAAGAAATCTCTTCCTGAGAAATGTTCTGTATTAAAGAAAAACATGATAGATTATAGTTAAACATTATAATAAAAAGAGAATTCCCACTAATAGAGAATGGAGGGGGAAAAAATAAAAATATTGGCAACAACATACTTACTATTTAGACTGTCTCATACCATAGAAATTGACTTAAAAGAAGAGATAGAAAAGGCTATTGCTGAAAATTATGTTGTCTTGGATATAGATTTAAAACTAACAGAAAAATAGTACTGAAAAATATGCTATACAAATGAATTTAACTAAATTTTCGATAGTTAAAAGGGACAAAAAATAATGAACTAGAAGAAAGGTTTCAATATCTGGCTCGTAACTCAGAAAACTAACTGAGACAATTTTCTTACTTTAGATTTATAATGTTATATCGATGAAGGAATCACTGGAAAAAAGTAAGAGAAAAGAAATTAAGTTTGAAAACATTACCTAAAAGTAATCATCAAGACTCTTAAAACTTACATTTAGGTTTATAAACTAGGCTTATTTAATCAAGGTTCAAATTTACTTTTTCAGCAGTAATTAATGAGTTTTCCTTGACTAGGTCTGAATGATGAGGCTTTAAAGATTTGATTTTGTTTTCTTTTTAAAGAAATTGATAAATTATGATATAATTGATAGAAGATGAAGAGAAATTTGTGATACATCATTTGAAGGGATTAAATATTAATATTTTTCAATGTGCTTCTTTTATAGTTCAATAGAATTTTTCTTGAAAAGGCGAATGATTAAGTTTTAAGGTCTATTTATAGATATAAGACTTGGAAAGAGATTGCAATTTTAGAGAAAATGACAATTGTGTAAAGAAAAGAATTATAAAATCCATACATAAGCACATGCACTTGCTTAATTAAAGGACTTTTACTGATAAGATTGAAAAGTGAGATTTTTTTTATTTCCCAAAAGATAAAAGCTATGGAATGAAGATGGTTTTGGTTGATATATTAGAGAAGGTATTAAGCTTTTGGAAAGGTTTAAACTTTGCTTTTGTGAAGGCAGAAGTTATTTCTTTACAATTTTTTGTTTTTATTTTATTATTGTTTATAAGTCTAGGCACTTCAGATGGGTCTAAAACATATTGCAAGCGTAAGCTCTCTACAACAATGCGTACTACTAATGGTCCAAGCAAATTGGCAGTAAAATAGAGTCAATGGAATTCAATATGGGTTGGCTTTTTTGTGGCCGCAGAAGGACATGTTTGATCTCTGCCTTGAGCTAATCCTTCTATATAAGTGTAGGAGTATATTATATATATTTCCCCATCTCCTTTTTTCCTCTTTATGCTTTCTATTCTTGTTTATATTTTTCTTAATTTTTATTATATTTTTGTCTTTGTGATTTTAAACTTAAATTAAAAATATTGCAAAAAATAAAATTAACATCAGTGGTTGGCTTCCAATAGTTAATATCTGACAATAGGAAAGCATGATGATATAGCTTCAGATTGGGAAAACTGAAACTTTTGTCATTAATTGCATTTTCTGTAAAGATATACTCTGAATGGAGGAACCATAGAAATTTTGTAAGCAAATAATTTATTTTTAAAAAATATTTTCTATCTGTATTTTGTTAGTTTTTACTTAGTATACTAAACAAGAAGTCGAAAAATGTTATATTATTTGAATTTTCATTATATACATATATAATATTGATTTGAGGGATGGTTTTCAGGTACTTGCGAAAGAAACATGCTTTAATGTTTCTCTTTTTACCAGTTGGATTCTGAACAGATTTTAGCAGTGTAGTTTCTCTATTAAATTAAATTTTAATTTTAATTTATTAAATTTGTATGCCGCCCCTCTCCGGAGACTCGGAACGTCCAAATCCAAAATGATCCAAAATGATCATTACATCCAAAATGATCATTACATATTATATGAAGAATTTAAATCTTTATTCACAAAACAGATACCAAACTGAAATATTTTAATTCATTGTATACTCAGCAGCACTCTTGTAAACATTTTAATTTAAGTGTTGGTCTAAGGAATGCTCAATTCCAATTTGTATTGTTCATATTATTCCTTTCCAGAGGTTTACATACAGGACATTTAACTCTTTCCAACTGAAAATATGGTATTGTCCCTGTAATCATATTTTTAATAAAGATAATAGTTTTGCTAGTATAAAGATAAAAGTCCAGTCATTTCTGACACTAAGGGGCGGTGTTCATGTCTGTTCCTTAGCTGAATGTGCCAGCATTGTCCAAAATATTTTCCATGGTCATATGGCCAGCATGACTTAATGCCAAGGCACACATAATGCTGTTCCCTTCCCACAGAAATGTTACCTGTTTATCTATTTGTATCTGCATGCTTTTGAACTGCTACGTGGGCAGCAGCTGAGACAAGGAAAAGGAAGCTCACCCAGTGATATGTTTAGTTCAGTTTAGTTTATTTAGATTTGTATGCCGCCCCTCTCCGAAGACTTGGGGTGGCTAACAACAATAAAGAAAACAATGTAACAAATCTAATATTAAAAAGTAATCTAAAAAACCCCAATTTAAGAGACCAATCATACAAACAAACATATCATGTATAAATTCTATAGGCCTAGGGGCAAGAGAGAGAAAAAAAAATTTTTTTCAATTCCCCCATGCCTGACGACAGAGGTGGGTTTTTAGGAGCTTGTGAAAGGCAAGGAGGGTGGGGGCAACTCTGATATCTGGGGGGAGTTGGTTCCAGAGGGTCGGGGCCGCCACAGAGAAGGCTCTTCTCCTGGGTCCCGCCAAATGACATTGTTTAGTCGACGGGATCCGGAGAAGGCCAACTCTGTGGGACCTAACCGGTCGCTGGGATTCGTGCGGCAGAAGGCGGTCCCGGAGATATTCTGGTCCGATGCCATGAAGGGCTTTATAGGTCATAACCAACACTTTGAATTGTGACCGGAAATTGATCGGCAACAATGCAGACTGCGGAGTGTTGGTGTAACATGGGCATGCCTTGGGAAACCCATGATTGCTCTCGCAGCTGCATTCTGCACGATCTGAAGTTTCCGAACACTTTTCAAAGGTAGCCCCATGTAGAGAGCATTACAGTAGTAATGGCACTTGTATCTTGAACTTAGGCTGTCAACTTTCCACCTGAGAAGTTCAGTGTCTTTAACCACTGAGTTACCGCACCTCCACTTCCCTTTTTGCCAACATTATTTTGGAGCACAAGATTTTTTTGAAGAGTGATACATTTTAGTATTTTAAAAAAATCTAATGGGACAAATCTCTAATACTGTGCTGATAAACATTGGTGACAATAGTTACCCTGCTGTGTTCTTTGATAAATTCTACTTTGTATTGAAGTTAAACTATCATCAGAAAATTACAAAATTGACAATTTTTTATACAGTGGAACCCCGACATAAGAGCTGCTCTACTTAAGAGCAACTCGAGATAAGAGCTGGGAGGGGAGAGATATTTTTGTTCTACTTACAAGCCCAAATTCGAGATACAAGCGCCAAGGAGCTGTTTCCTGAAGCCAAACGCTAACTTCCGCGTTCGGCTTCAGGAGACAGCTGCGAAGCGGCGCACGTGTTTTAAAAGGTTGCAGCCGGCCTGGGGGCTCGGGGGGGTGCTTGCAGCTTTCTTTCTTGCACTTTTTCTTTCTCTCTTTTACCTTCCCTTCCTCTATTTCTTCTTTTCTTTCTCCTTCCCACCTTCTTCCCTCCCTCCCTCCCTTCACTCATTCCTCTCTTACTCTCCCCTTTCATAAGTTTCCTTGCTTCCTTCCTCTGTTCCTGTCCCTTCCCCCTTTCTTTCTTTCTTGCTTTCTTTCTTGCTCTTTTTCTTTCTCTCTTTTACCTTCCCTTCCTCTATTTCTTCTTTTCTTTCTCCTTCCCACCTTCTTCCCTCCCTCCCTTCACTCATTCCTCTCTTACTCTCCCCTTTCGTAAGTTTCCTTGCTTCCTTCCTCTGTTCCTGTCCCTTCCCTCTTTCCTTCCTTCCTTCCCACCCTCCGTCCATTCATTCACCCATTCCTCTCTTGATCGCTTAAAGCCGGTCCCTGGTGCAAAAAGGGTTGGGGACCTCTGTCCTACAGGATTGGGTGGCAGAGAAGTTGAACATATGTAAATTTAAAAGTTTAAGAAAGTTTACAAGTTAAGTGAAAGAAACTTCATTATTCATTTATATGTACATGTACATTTCTTCATTAAAAACATGTCTTTCTGCATAATTTAGACTAACTTTGTGAGTTTTTTGAGGGCTGGAACCAATTAAAATTATTTACATTAATTCCTATGGGGAAAAGTCGTTCGAGATAAGAGCTGCTCGACTTAAGAGCCCAGGTCCGGAACGAATTAAACTCGTATCTCGAGGTACCACTGTATATTATTTTTCAGAAAACAGATACAGTTGTACTTCTGTACTCATAGGTAATTGGTTCCAAAGGCATGATGAGTACCAAAAATGATGAGTACCAAACAATTTTTCCCCATAAGGAATATTGTAATGAGTCACAAGGCAGCCAGAACAGACAAGTTCTAGCTCGTATGTTGAGTATCAACAAACAATGAACTCCAGGGCAACAGTTTTGTGTCAAAATGGGTTGAGTATCAAATTCGATGCATTTTAAAACAGTTGAGAACCAATGTACCACTGTATATATAAATATTATAAGTTCAGTTAGTTATCTGTGCTGGTCTAAATATATACTTCTCTTACAAATGTATTCATAATATATGAAATTTAGCTCTTATTTCTGCAATTCCATTACCTTGTACACTTCCAAACACAAATTTTAAAGTAAAAAAAAGTTACATATTTGGCAGTTGTGTGTCCTTGAAGAATGCCTATGTCATATTAAACATAGTAGATGCTGATCATCTAATTTGTTGCAATGGAAAAAATGTTGCCTAAATAAATATCTTGCATACACTTAGATTATCAGAGATTTGTTAGTAACAAGCTTAGGGTTATTAATTCCTAGGTTTGAAAGAGGTTTAAATCAACCATGTCATCTATGTTGTAACATTTTCAATGCAGTGTTTATGCATTATTTAAAATAAGATCCTGTGTATAACCATAAAGTTAGCTTAAAATAAATCTATTATTTATGATGGCTTTTGTAATATGTAATATGTGTATGAATATTGCTAGCCTTCTACTTGTCGAGATAGGTGTCCATATCAATTGAATGAATTAATAAATAAATAAAGATTTTGAATGTTGTGCTATGAGATGAAAAAATGCTGCAGACATTCCTCTGTTATTTAAAATTAAACTGATGCATTGGGGAAAATGCACAAATGACATTGATGGACCGTTTTTTAAAAAACAATTAATAGCAAAAATGAGATTGAAAAACTATGTCTTACATATTTTATGCAAAATAATATTTAAGAATAATTTTTATTGGGAAAAAATACCCCTTCTGGCTGATTTAGCTTTCTTTCACTTTTTTCTTTTTGATAGTGTATAATATATTACTACTCAGTTTTGTTCATTAAAAAGTATTTTGGATGTTGACCAAATAATTTTAACACAATCCCTCGTTGCTTTCTAAATTTAAAAGTTTAATTTTTGATACTGCAGTAAAAGAAAACTGTTCTACATACCTATGATGATATTTTGCTTTTATTTTATTTTTTATGTCCTTTAAAAAAAGTCACAGACCTAGCAATAAAATGGTTTTAATTAATAAATCACAGAGTAGCAAATATGCTAATTCAGAATTGTTGATGTAATTATTACTGGATCAGGAAAGAAACAAGAAAAGAAAAGACAAGAGCAATAAACTTTGTACCTGGCTTGTATCTTATGTTTAGTTTGCTAGAAAAATGTTTTCATTCCTTAGCCAATTTGAATGCCCACATTTCCTTTTTATATACGATTACATTATATCCCTGGAAAATTAATTTTATATTGATTTTGTATTTCACTTCTTAACTATTAATATAAGTTTAATACAAATAGTTATCTGTAAACTGCCCAGACTCATTTGGATGGTGAGATGGGCAGTTTCTAAATAAATACATACATACATACATACATACATACATACATACATACATACATACATACATACATACATTAAATAAATAAATAAATAAATGATCATTCATGCAGTGTCATCTGCCTTTCATTATGTAATATGCTACTTACTTATATTCTACTTATATAAATTATTAATATCTGATTAAATCTTGGAATACATTAATACTTATAAATCTTTGTCATTACAGAGTGACCTGATCACTCTGATGTGCATTTGACAGACCAAATTCCATCAATTTTGGCTTCTAGTCCTAATTAACGAAACTTCCCCCCCCCCCCGAAACCTTAATTCATTTGCAGCCATAATATCTGAAATGTCATATTTTCCTATATGAACTTATCAATAAGAACATAAGAAGAGCCATGCTGAATCGGGCCAAAGCCATCGAGTCCAGCATTCTGTGTCACACAGTGGCCCAACAATTGTACATGGGACCTTCAGCAGAAAGAGAAGACAAAAGATTCCCTTTCCCTTGACCCCCAACAAATGGTACTCAAGGGAATCCTGCCTGCCTCAACCAACATAGAGGCAGCACTTGAACATCCGTTTCAACAGCTACCGAAACACTTGGCATCCATGAACCTGTCTAATTCTGCCTTGAAGCTATCCAGGCTAACAGCTGTCACAACCTCTTCTGGAAGTGAATTTCATAACCCAATGACCCTCTAGGTGAAGAAATATTTCCCTTGATTTGTCCTCACTTTCTTACCTACGAGCTTTAGGGAGTGCCCCCTCGTCCTATTATTGTGTGATAGAGAAAAGAATTTTTCTCTATCCACCTTTTCTATCCCCTGCATGATTTTATACACTTCGATCAAGTCAGCTCTTAAACACCGTCTTTCAAGGCTAAAGAGACCAAGGCGTTGTAACCTGGTTTCATAAGGGAGGTGGTCCATTTCCTTGATCATTCTTGTTGCCCTTTTTTGCACCTTTTCTAGTTCCAGTAATTCAACAGTTCCTTTTACAATGCCTTTACATGAAAATGCATTTTGTTCTCTATGTGGAACACTTCCTATTCTTTTGCAGCATTCTAATTATGAAATATCTATTTTGGCATATCAGAATTATTCCTCTGTTAAGCTTTAGTACATTACCTCAAATGCTCTATGGATGCAGGAACTATTTTCATTATATCAAATAATGAAATAATACATTTCATATTTCTGCTAGAAAATGTAAATATTGCATATGAAACTTAAACATTTATCTCCTAGTCTTGCCCAGTTTATTAGAGGAAGACAGTTTCTTGAATTTAGTTGAAGTTTATTGGTTAGAAGGTCGGCAGTTCAACGGCTCAAATGCACAGTGCCGCATAACAGAATGAATTCCCATTACTTGTCCCAACTTCTGCCAACCTAGCAGTTCAAAAGCACATAAAAATGCAAGTAGAAAAATAGGGACTATGTTGGTAAGAAGGTAACAGCGCTCCTTGCCCTTTCAATGTTTAGTCATGCTAGCCACATGACTACTGGCATATCTTTGGACAGCCCTGGCTCTTCTGCTTAGAAATGGAGACAAGCACCGCCCCCAAAGTCAGAAACGACTAGCACAACGTGCAAGGAAATCCTTTACCTTTACCCCTTTCCATCATCAGAAAAAGAAAAGGGCATTTAAATATAAGTAGTTCTCACATGTCTACTAATTAGGACCAGAAATCTGGTCATTATGCTTGTAAGGCAAAGCATTCACATGACCAGACATAATTTTCTGTCCTTCTTTATCCAATGCCACAGTTGTTAACTGAACACTATTGTTGTAGTTGAATGAACCCATTTATTTTAGTGGGCATTGTTTGCCAAAGCCTGGCACAAGCATTGCAAATTGTGGTCACATGACAACGTAACACCATGATTAACACTAGGTAGCTGACCTGCCTGACATGTAGTCATATGACTATTGAGAGCAGATCAATAACTTACAATAACTGGTGTGCTTTATAGGCTGTAAAGCACCCATTCTATGACTGTTATAACTTTAAATCATCATTAAAAAATTGGCCATAAGTGAGGGCTACTTGTTTTTATTTTATTTTATTAATTAGATTTCTATGCCGCCCTTCTCCGAGGACTCGGTGCAGCTCACAACATATAATATAACAATACAGTACAATGGCAAATCTAATTACATTTAAAATTAGAATCTAAAAATCCAATATTTAAAAACAATCATGCCAGTTCAATCATACAACATATATCCCTAGAAACAGTGAAGGACCGACCCATTGTGTATCTGCCAACAAAAACAGTGCGATCTTCCTTTTCGCTGGGAGAGGGTTGCAGGAGTCTTGCAGCCAAAAACGGAATTCGAAAGCCCATTTGCACTGGCAGAGCACTTGGGTCACCACATGCACCCCCAACATGAGTGATGTTGAGCTGGCCATGCCCCCCGACCTAATCCCCCGAGGTCAAACACAATCCTAATGCGGCCCTCAATGAAATTGAGTTTGGCACCGCTGCCTTAGATTATCGCATCAGTTAAGTGGATGAAAAATGAATTACATCTTTATAATGAATGCATATAAATATAATGTATTAAATACTATAAATATTTATAAAGGTGCTATATGAGCAATTGTGTTCACACGGGCCTTTTTTTTGATTGACTATATGTTTTTAAAATCATGTAATTTCAAAGTGCTTTTCTATAAGTAATCTTTGTATGCTCATGGTAGATCACAGCATTTTGATTTATATTTTCTAGCCTTTTTCTTGACTGTTAATTTGTAACTTAATGGAATACCAATTTATTTTTTGGGGGAGACAAAAGAGAACTGCAAAGAAATAAAATCTTCCTTACAGAAGGTATGAAGTTTGACAATTATTAATTTTTTTCTATGCACTTGCCTGAGCAGCTAGTTCTTAGAATTAATGCTTGTTTAAGTGAAACAAAGTCTAAGTTATAACTCTCTGATCTATATTATATAATGTAAAGGAGTCAGAATACCAATAATGATAATATTCTTAAATCTTTTGAAATTCTAGAAATTTAGAAATAAGTATTAAACCTCAATATCTTTCTGAGACGTGAACTGATTGCCAAGTTTATAATGTGAGCATATGGTCAAAAGCCTTCAAATGAAATTCTTATATGCATATATTCCTATACAGTCTCTTCTATCTACATACATGTGCATACCCACGTACACCCAAATTGCTGTCTACTATTGGATGATCAGTGATTTTTTTTTAGCCCCCTTTTACTTACAATATTGAAACACAATCCAGAGTTACTGGGCGTCAGGTGGCATATAAATTTAATACTTTATAATTATACAAGCAATCTGAAATCATAACTGCCAGTTCTTTTGTTGAAATTGGCTAGGATGGGTAATGTGGCCTTTTGAAATTGACCAGTGGAAATTCTGTCAATTCATATCATCATCATCATCATCATCATCATCATCATCATCATCATTATAATTATTTTAAAAAGAAATAGTTTGGAGGATTCTATGAAATGAAAAATGACATAATGCTTCTATAATCTCTCCTATAAGAAATAATGACAAAATAATTTCACACTCTTTCAAATCAGGAGGCGTTTCCTTTAGAAACATGGGAGAGAATTACTGGACCATTGATGCCAAAGTAGCAGCAATTCAGTGGTTTTTTTTTTAGTCCTTTCACAATGACAGAAAGTTTAACCATGAAAATTCTCTCATTGTTAATGGGAACCAGAATTATACAGTCTCTCGAAAACCTTAGGGTTTTTTTTGCAGGGTAACAACATTTTCCCCAGTGCTCCTTGAGTCGTCATCATCATCATTATAATTTTAGCCATTGTCTATTAACTGCAGGATGAAGGCCTCTTCTGCATGTTTCCAACCAATATGGTAATGAACTTTCTTTTGCCAATTGGACCTGCAATACTTACTGATTTTATTTATCCATCTTGTTTTAGTCTCTGTCATAGACAGTTTTTATCAAGTGGAATCCTCTGTGACTGCCTTAGTCCATCTGCCATCAGTTCATCAGTGTGACCAGCCCTTTTCAATTCCTTTACTCACTTTATGATATCATATACTGTATACCCATTTCTTCTCTAATCCATGTGCAGATCTTTCTATCTTGCAATGTTGAGCATGTATCTTTCCATGGCTCTTTGCGCAACCTTAGCTTTTGTATTGATTGTGAGGTTAGTGTCCATGTTTCAATGACATATGTTAGAACAGGTAGCAAACACTGATTGAAAACTTTTCTCTTCAGGCATAGGGGGAAGACTGTTTTTGAAAATTATGCTTAGCTTGCCAAATGCCTGTCAACCACATTTAACATGCCATTCAATTTCCTTTATTATACCTTCTACCATAAAGATCCATTGGCCAAGGTATATGAAATAGTGTATTATGTCTAGTTCTCCAGATATAAAAAAAATATTTCTTTAGTGAATTTATTTAACATAACTTGTAGCAACTTTTGAGCCCTGCTTGTTTCTTTGCCTGTATATTATTTATTTATTTATTTTATTTATTGATTTTGTCCAATACACAATGAGGGTTTTAGTGGGTGTACACATAGTAAAATACATGATGAAGGTTGTAGAGGATATATTCATAGTAAAATATATCTAAGAAAGAATAGAAGAGAAGTTATAGGAATAGAACATATCAGTGAAAGAATAGAAGAAAGGTATAGGAGATATAGGAGAGAAATAGGACAGGGGGCGGAAGGCACTGTAGTGCACTTGTACTTGCCCCTTATTGACCTCTTAGGAATCTGGTTAGGTCAACCGTGGATAATCCAAGGGTAAAGTGTTGAGGATTTGGGGATGACACTATGGAGTCCAGTAATGAGTTCCACGCTTCGACAACTCGGTTACTGAAGTCATATTTTTTACAGTCAAGTTTGGAGCAGTTAATATTAAGTTTAAATCTGTTGTGTGCTCTTGTCGTTGTTGTGGTTGAAGCTGAAGTAGTCACTGACAGGCAGGACATTGCAGCATATGATCTTGTGGAAAATACTTAGATCTTGTTTAAGGCATCTTAGTTCTAGGCTTTCTAGGGCCAGGATTGAAAGTCTAGTCGCTTGTAGGGTATTCTGTTTCGAGTGGAGGAGTGAAGGGCTCTTCTGGTGAAGTATCTTTGGACATTTTCAAAGGTGTTAATGTCTGAGATGTGATATGGGTTCCAAAAGGATGAACTGTATTCGAGGATGGGTCTGGCGAAAGTTTTGTAAGCTCTGGTAAGTAGTGTGAGATTGCCAGAGCAGAAGCTATGTAGGATTAGGTTTACAATTCTTGAAGCCTTCTTGGCTATGTTGTTGCAGTGGGCTTTGGCACTTAAATCTTTTGTTATTAGTATACCGAGGTTTTTAACCGAGTGGGGGCTATCTGTGATAATTTGATTATTTAGTTCGTATTTGGGGAACACCGCTTTTAACTGGGACGGGAGTGGATATGGTGCTTCCTATTTTGACCACTTGTTGTCTGTTTGACAGGAATGCTGTAATCCAGCTGTGGAGGGATCCTAAGATGCCATAGGATTTGAGTTTTAGGAGTAGTTTGTCATGGACCACTGAATTAAAGGCTTTGCAGAAGTCTATATAAATTGCATCTATAGATTTCCCTTGATCTAGATGAATTGTCCATATATTTTTGCAGTGCAGGAGCTGCAGGTTGCAGGATAGTTTTTTTCTGAATCCAAATTGTTTGTTAGAGAGCAAATTATTAGTTTCTAGATGGAGAGTAATTAATTTGTTTATAATTGATTCCATGACTTTGCATGGGACGCAGCATAATGATATCGGTCTTTAGTTATCAACAAGAGAGGGGTCTCCTTTTTTGAAGATGGGGATGACCATTGCTTTCGACCATAGCTTAGGAAGTGTGCTGGTTCTGAAGGATTTTTTGAAAATTATGCTTAGTGGTTCAGCTATGGCAGAAGAGAGCTTTTTTAGGAAGTAAGCACATAGACCGTCTGGTCCGACTAATAGAGAAGGTTTAAGGTCACGTAATACTTTTTCAACTCGGTTTTCAGTGGTCTACTTGGGTTAAGTCGTTGAGGGAGTTTGTTAATGTTCTTTCTTTCTTTCTTTCTTTCTTTCTTTCTTTCTTTCTTTCTTTCTTTCTTTATTAGATTTGTATGCCGCCCCGCTCCGTAGGCTCGGGGCAGCTTGTTACTATTATCTTTCCATACGGGCCAGTCGCTTTTTCTACAATCATGGGATTGCATAATGCTGCAACTGGCCGTCAAAGTAATCTGGTTGCCAAGCACCAACACAAGTCATTCAGTGATTGGCATTCCAGAAATAGGTCATAAGTAGCTTTTGGGGAGGGAGAGTTTCCATCATAAGTTTGAACAGTCTCTATGAAACCTGTTGTAAGTTCTGTACTTAACTGTACAGTTAGGATTTTGCATTGGAACTAAAGAGGGCCAGATTAGAATTTATATAAATTAATGAATGATTTTGGAAAAGTCATTCTTAGATCATGTGGTGTTTTAGTAACAGTAACTAACAACAATCACAATAACAGCTATGTTAAAACCATACATTTTACTATTACTGAAATGCTCTCTACATGGGGGCTACCTTTGATGAGTGTTCTGAGACTACAGGTAATACAGAATGCAGCAATGCGAGCAATCATGGTCCTTCCGAGATATCCCCATTGATACTTTTAAAAGACACACCTATGCATAAACAAATTAAGGTCCATACTCTAGTATCTTTCTCTTTTGATGTAAAGAGCTGGAAGCTTGGGTCATTTTTGAAGGCAAGATCGTCAGCATTTCTCTCATTTTTAATGTTTTTTTTTCAAATGTGAGTAGTAAGTCATGTTTTTTATTCCATCAACAATATAATGAAATATAACATTGAAAAAAGAGTGGAAAGAAAAAGAAGAGTGGAAAAAAACAGAAAAGGACTTAAAAAACCTAACTATGTGTATCTAGCTAATTTAGATTGCTAGTTAAATTTTAGATGCAGAATAAACAGTGTTTGTCTTCTATTCCAGATTTATTATTTTAAATAAATGGGCACAGAAAGAAAGACCATGATCAAGATGGCAATTTGGGAGCTGCAGTGTAAGAGTTATTTACCGTGTTTTTTGGTGTATACGACGCATCTTTTTACCTAAAAAAGTGCGCCAAAAAGTGGGTGCGTCTTATACATTGAATGTGGCTTGGGGGGAGTTGGGTGGTGGTCAGCAGTAGTAGCAGTAGCTTTTCTGTAGTCATGTAGCGGCAGTTTTTCACATGGTTGGTGGCTGGTGCCGGCCGCTGCTGCTAAACTGTGTGAAAAGCCGCCATCGCCTGACTAAGGGAACGCTGCCACTGCTTTGGGGTCTCCCGCTTGCAGCCTCCTCTTCTCAGGGATAAAAAAAAGAAAGTCCCGCGCTGAATTTAGCAGCGATTCCTCCCAGTGAGCCGTAGGCTAGTTAAGACTCAGGGCTGCAGACAAGGATAGGCAGTGTCTTCCACCACCACCACTACCCCTGTCCCCACGGTGACAAGTTGGCACTCGAGGGTCCCAAACATACAGCCGGCACTTCCTCTGGGACGCTCGGGTGCTGCCTCCTTTGGGAGCCACGCCAAGTTTCGGCATGGGGGAAGCCGAGCTTCTGTCCTCCATCGTGCGAGCGTCTCTCTCCCTTGGTAGGTTCGTCACGCGTGGAGGGACTGAAAGGGCCCATCTTTCCTTCCCCCTCCTGGCTGCCAAGGAGAGCAGCCACCACCTTTGTTGGTGGAAGAGAGGAGGAGGAGGTGGCTACGCCAGCAGAACAGCCCATGAGGCCCTTCTCCTCTGCTGCAGTGGGCCCTCCAAGACCCTCCCCGCAGCACTTGGGCCACAGAGATAAGAAAGAGAACACTCACCTGGCTCCGCTGAGGCGGGGTGGGCAGGTTCGAGGGTGCTTCGAGGGGGAAAATAACCTCAGCAATCGCCGCTGCCTCTGCTTTGCTGCTGCTGCAGGGCTGAGCCGCTCGCCCGAACTGCTTTTCGGCCTTCTGGGAGGGCTCCTCAACCGAGGGGAAAAGTCTGGCAGGTCCTGGGGGACCGCCCTTTCCCTTAGTGACTTAGCAGCCCTAGCAACTGAGTTTCCCACTCCCATTCCTCCTGCTGGGAGGAGAAGCCTCTCGGATCCTCCGAAGGGTTCCCGAACGAGAAAGCACGGAGCAGAGGCTCAGACAGTTTATTATATGGGAACTTTTTATGTCTGAGGTAAAGCGATAATTGAGAAAGAGGGATTCTCAAAAGGTTTCGGGGGAGACGGGCTGTGGAGAGCATTGGATACTATCAATAATAGCCTGAAGCCGAGCAAGCTTTGGGGGGACAGCTGTTTAGGTGGCCCTTAAAGCAATTGAAGTTTTTACACTTCAGTTTTATTTTTGGCACCACACGACTGACCTCAGAGAGAAATAAAGGAAGAGGGGCAAAATGGAATAAAAAAGTATCTCTTGAAAACAATGTTTTGTTTTTACACTTCGAGCCCCCGCGCGCGCACACACACACGCACACATACAGAGGGAGAAAGAGTTGGAAGGGACTCTGTGCTGTAGGTCATCTGGTCCAGGGGTCTCCCAACATTGGCCACTTTATGACTTGTGGGCTTCAACTCCCAGAATTCCTCAGCTAGCAAAGTTGACTGAGGAACTCTGGGAGTTGTAGTCCACAAGTCTTAAAAGTGGCCAAGGTTGGAGATCCCTGCTCTAGAAACACTCCCTTTAAGGAATATTTCAGGTTTATCATCATCACCATATATTTCCATGCAGTACAATTGAGAAAATTGGAGTAGTCAAGAGAGTGGTCTTTGAAAACCTCACGGTGTATTAGTAATATTAAGGCAATCTCAGCAGGGAACTTTAATTGTAAATGATTCTATCACCAGCCATTTCTGTGATTAAAGGAACAACTAACAAAATGAATTGTCCTCTTTTGTTTGTTTTGTTTGTTTGTTTGTTTGTTTGTTTGAGTTAGGGGATAGGGGTACAAGGGTCTTCAAACCTGGCAAGTTTAAGGCTTGTAAACTTCAATCCCCATTTCTGAGCTAGCATGACTGGTGGAGGAATTCTGGGAGTTGAAGTCCACAAGTCATGAAGCTGTCCACAAGTCATGAAGTTTGTAAAAAGTGTACATGGTTGTAAAAAGTATTCTGCTATACTGGTATTTTATTAAACAATATAATACTATACCATTTAGGTTTAGGTTTATTGGATTTATATGCCGCCCCTCTCCGCAAACTTGGGGCGGCTCACAACAATAATAAAAAACAATACAGTACATAATACCAAATCCAACCCCACCCATCTAGTTGCAATTTAAATTAATAATCTCATAAAAACAGTATATATAAAAAACAGGCACACAGTCAATCAATCAACAAAACAACATGGGCAAGGGGGAGGTGTTTTAGTTCCCCCATGCCTGACGGCAAAGGTGGGTCTTAAGGAGTTTACGAAAGGCAGGGAGGGTGGGGGCAATCCTAATCTCAGGGGGGAGCTGGTTCCAGAGGGTCGGGGCCCCCACAGAGAAGGCTCTTCCCCTGGGTCCCGCCAGACGACATTGTTTAGTCGACGGGACCTGGAGAAGGCCAACTCTGTGGGACCTAACCGGTCGCTGGGATTCGTGCGGCAGGAGGCGGTCCCAAAGATATTCTGGTCCGGTGCCATGAAGGGCTTTATAGGTCATAACCAACACTTTGAATTGTGACCGGAAACTGATCGGCAGCCAATGCAGACTGCGGAGTGTTGGAGTGATATGGGCATACTTGGAGAAGCCCATAATTGCTCTCGCAGCTGCATTCTGCATGATCTGAAGTTTCCGAACACTTTTCAAAGGTAGCCCCATGTAGAGAGCGTTACAGTAGTCGAGCCTCGAGGTGATGAGGGCATGAGTGACTGTGAGCAATGACTTCCGGTCCAAATAGGGCCGCAACTGGCGCACCAGGCGAACCTGGGCAAACGTCCCCCTCGCCACAGCTGAAAGGTGTTTTTCTAATGTGAGCTGTGGATCGAGGAGGACGCCCAAGTTGCGGACCCTCTCTGAGGGGGTCAATAATTCCCCCCCCAGGGTAATGGACGGACAGATAGAATTGTCGTTGGGAGGCAAAACCCACAGCCACTCCGTCTTGTCTGGGTTGAGTTTGAGTTTGTTGACACCCATCCAGGCCCCAACAGCCTCCAGGCATCGGCACATCACTTCCACTGCTTCGTTGACTGGACATGGGGTGGAGATGTACAACTGGGTATCATCTGCATATTGATGATACCTCACCCCATGCCCTTGGATGATCTCACCCAGCGGTTTCATGTACATATTAAATAGCAGGGGGGAGAGGACCGACCCCTGAGGCACCCCACAAGGGAGAAACCTCGGGGTCGACCTCTGACCCCCCACTAACACCGACTGCGACCGACCGGAGAGGTAGGAGGAGAACCACTGAAGAACAGTGCCTCCCACTCCCAACCCCTCCAGCTGGCACAGAAGGATACCATGGTCGATGGTATCGAAAGCCGCTGAGAGGTCAAGGAGCATCAGGACAGAGGACAAGCCCCTGTCCCGGGCCCGCCAGAGATCATCCATCAACGCGACCAAAGCAGTTTCCGTGCTGTAGCCGGGCCTGAATCCAGACTGCTGAGGACCTAGATAATCGGCTTCATCCAAGGACCGCTGGAGTTGAAGTGCCACCACCTTCTCGACAATCTTCCCCATGAAGGGAAGGTTGGATACTGGACGGTAGTTATTAAGCATGGCTGGGTCCAGGGAAGGCTTCTTGAGGAGGGGGCGCACAACCGCCTCCTTATAAAGGGGTGGAAAGGACCCCCTCCCGAAGGAGGCATTGACAATCTCCTGGACCCAGCTCCGTGTCACCCCTCGACTGGCCGAAACCAGCCAAGAGGGACACGGATCCAGTAAACAGGTGGTGGAACTCACAGCTCCAATGGCCTTGTCCACTTCATCAGGTGTCACCAAGTCAAACCCCTCCCAGACAGATGGACAAAGACGTTTAGCCCCAGTCACCTCGACTGACTCATTGTCAGTCGACTCTGTTTCACAATTGGAGTCGAGATCCGCTCGGATCCGGGCGATTTTATCAGCGAAAAACGGCACTACTCTGCAAGGGCTCCCCAACTCCCCTCTGATTAAGAAGGGAGCGGGTTACCCTAAACAGAGCGGCCGGGCGGGATTCCGCTGATGCAATCAAGGCGGCATGATACACGCATCTTGCCGCCTTGAGCGCCACTTTGTAAGTCTTAATATGAGCTCTTACAAATGTTCGAATACTTTTTGGTTCAGAATACTTTTTTCCTTGTTTCCCTCATCTAAAATCTAGGTGCGTCTAATATACTAGTGCGTCTTATACACCGAAAAATATGGTAAATCAGTAAAATGTTTCTTGTTTATTTCTAAATTAAGGCTACAGCCTTGGCTACTACATGATCCCAGGAAAAAACTACTCTGCTTTAGGAAGTTGCCACTATATGCTTTATATTATCTCCCTTCAAATTGAAATAGCATTATGCTTCAAAAATTATATCAAGATTGGTTTTAAAATCACAAATTTAGTTTTTAATTATAAACCATTTTCATATATTTCTTAATCAGGCGGACATGCTGTGTTGTTTCAAAGTGTTGGTCAGGCATTTAGGAGAACTAGATTTAAGTCTAACCTGAACCGCTCTTGGCACCAGCACCAGCATCTTGCAGCCCAAGTTCAGAAGGGTTGTTGTGGGGACGGGGTGTGCAACGAAAGGAGGATATACAGTATGTACATTGTGTTGAGGTCCTGAATTAAAAGTGGGATATAAATACATTGTCCAACATGTTTTTACTAAGTGGGGGAAATTTAGATTTGCTTTTGCTGATAATGCAGAATAGACAATGATGTGCTATAACAGGTTCCCTCCTTCCTTTGCAGCATGTGAACTGAAAAGGGAAAATACACACTTCACACGAAAATCCTACTTAACATGTTAAAGTAGCTCTTAAATCTTCCTATTATTCTGTGCATATATAAAGGGATCAATATAGTCTCTAATAGTTTTGAAAGACCAGTCTACTATCTACTGAAATCATCTCTACATCTTCTTAATATGTTTAAAAAAATAATTTGGTACACCTTTAGATTTTTTTTTTTTTAAATCTTCATATATTCTCCCATATGAAACAAGTGAAGCATATTTTTAAAGAAGCTCTTGGATTTTAGGTTTTATTACATTAATAAAGGTTTTTTAAAGGTTTGATGAGGGTTTTTTTTCTACTGTGTTGATAGTTAAAGGGAATTTCTACTGAGAGTATCATGTGGGACAAGACAAAGATAAAGACATATTTAAAATTTTAATATTGAAGAAGACTATCAGGAGGAAAAAGTTACTAAGACATTCCCCTATGCTCCCATTAATTTGTATATTATCAAGGACCTGCTTATGAATATGGTTACTGAAGTAGGCATGTAATAAACAGAATATAATTGAATTTTCAATCTTTTATCATGAGGGAATAATTTTCTTATAAGACCTCTGCTCTGTCTTCTAGTTAATTGTCAGCAGTTATTCAACAATACTACATAAATGTCATCAAATTGTGCAAGCCTTACCCTCCCTCCAAAAAGTGATTACAAAATGAATCCATAACTCTACAGTACATAGTATTTTAATTATTTTAATCAAATATCTTTGTTGGAATGTAGTACTTGATCTAAAGCTGCATAATCTTCAGATAAGCAGGGGTTTTTTCCCTGTGGTCATTTTACATGAAGAACTCACCCATGTGAATTGAAAAGTAAAATGTAGCTTAGAAAGCCACCCTGAGTCCCATGGGATTGGCCGGCATATAAAAATGTATAAGTAAGTAAACAAACAAACAAATATCTTTCAGTGTGGAAAATCCTAGTTGAATGCCTGGTATATTCACCTATATGGATACAGTAAGACCTCTGGTTACAACCATAATCCGTATCATAACTTTGGTCACAAACCATTTTACTAATGACTCAACATAATTTTGGAAATTACTGCTTACAAAAAAAAAGGCATGAAAGGGATGTGGAAAAAAAATGTGAATTTTTCGGTCGGAACCTGATTTGGTCATGGTCAGAAGTGTTCGTGACCAAAGGTTTTACTGTATTATAAAAATGTCTGAATCATGGCTCTGTTTTTATTTATTTTGCAATATTTGGTTAGATGTTGAGAGGTTTGATCCCATTTGATATGTATAGAATGTACTTTTCTGTAGTAACAGGAACTTCCAGCAATACATATTAAATTACAAGAGTCTCTGTTATACTTTTCCTTGACATACTTTATTCTGAATAAGGTTTTTTTGGCTGGAAGGATATCCACTCATTTTAGTCTATTTTAATTTTTTACTTTTTTAATTTTTTAATTTTTTAATTTTTTTAATTTTTTAATTTTTTACTTTTATTAGTCTTTAATATAGTACAAAACAATCTTACTACCAACTTTCTGGTTTGCAGAAACTACAGATCTTTGTAGATCAAATCTTTATGAGAATAAAACATTGCTTTCCTGTTGGCTGCAATTGTATTCTTCTTTTAGACAAGAGAAATGTCTTTTCAGATTTTGTAAACCATGTTAATCATTTTAACAGCCAACATGAGCAATTATAGCTATCTTTTTTTTTTCCCCAGCTGTACCCATATAGTCTTAGTAGTATTAGTATTAGGTAAGGTGTTAGACTAGAGGCAGGGAAAGCTCTGATTTAGTCCGTGCTAGTACAGAAGCTCACTGGTGACTTTCTCGGCTGAAATGTTTTCATAGGGTTTATATTGCATATATTTAAATAAAAGATACACCCTATAAGTATACTGTTTAAATGTCAATAAGAACCCTGACAAAGCTGTATAAATAATTAGGGAAAAAACTCAAACATTTTGCATATATAGGGAATCAATTATACTAATAGCGAAATGTTTAAAAAGACAATAGGTGTATATGCCATTTATTTACAAACTTCTATAAGCTTTTACCTGAAAGTTGCACTAGGTAATCAATTAAAAATGCATAAAGATTATACAATTAAAAAATAGTTTCCACATCTTCACAGAAGCAACTTTTTAATTTTGTCTCATTCAGAAATGTTTTTCACATAAACGTGCAATAATTATATAATCCCAATCTTAGAGGAAATAATAATAATAATAATTGTTGTTGTTGTTGTTATTATTATTATTATTTATTAGATTTGTATGTCGCCCTCTCTGGAGACTTCTTATAATGATAATAAAAGAAAAAATGATTCATTTAAAAATATTGCTTACAAAGAATTTACAATGTTTATAGTGAGAATGTAATATAAAAATTATAAACTATAATTATTGTAGATGAACTATTTTTATTATTTAGCTAATCCATTTTAGATGACAATTTTACTCTTTTTACATGTGAGGCGCTCAAATGGGTTGATTTCATAAAGTCTCAATTGATTCCATATTCGCCAACGTTGGTATTTTTTAAAATGAAGATTTTGAGAATAGAAACATAGAAGATTGATGACAGAAAAAGACCTCATGTCCCATCTAGTCTACCCTTATACTATTTCCTGTATTTTATATTAGGATGAATATATGTTTATCGCAGGCATGTTTAAATTCAGTTACTGTGGATTTACCAACCACGTCTGCTGGAAGTTTGTTCCAAGCATCTACTACTCTTTCAGTAAAATAATATTTTTCTCACGTTGCTTCTGATCTTTCCCTCAATTAACCTCAGACTGTGCCCCCTTTATATGATGGATAATTACTAAGGAAATGGCAGTATTAGTTAAAAGCAATGCGATGAAAGAATTTGGAGAAATAAAAACGCTCAGGTGGTAATAGTCTTGGGTTGGAAGGATGCGACAAAATGGACAATGCAAAATTGGTACCGGTACATGGTGGATCATATTCAACTTGAGATTATGAATAAAAGTATGAATTCGGTTAATGATTGGAAGATGGGACAAGGTAAGACGATATATGGCTAGTAGAATCCGAGACCAAGCTACAAGGAATAGATTGGAATCACTTTATAATATGTAAACAGATATTTTGCTCTTGAATTGAAATGGTATATATATAAGGAGCACCCCCAATTTGGTGATTGGATGTGAATGTTTGTCTGGTGGTGGGCACCAATCACAGAGCACTTGTTGTATATTGTGTGTGTGTTTATATTTTATAAAATCAGTAAAAAAATTAATTAAAAAAGGAAACATTAAACTGCAGTTTCCATTGCTTTGACCACTTATCTAGTAAAACTAAACCATTTGCCATATTATAGACGCCTCCAGGAATATCAACCCTATTGCATACTTTAGAGTCATCGGCGAACAGGCAAACCTTCCCTACCAAACCTTCCCCTATGTCACTCACAAACATATTAAAAAGAATAGGACCCAGAACAGACCCTTGTGGCACACTGCTTGTAACCAGGCTCTGCTCAAAATACTCGCCATTAACAACAACCCTCTTGTATCTACACTTCAGCCAGCTGCAAATCCACTGAAGTATCCAGGGATTAAGTCCAATCCAAGAAATATGTGCAAGGCATCAACTTTGCCTCCTAACTGCTTTAAAGCAGTCATTTCTGTTTTTCACAAGTCCAATTCTTGTTGGACTAGTGATATAAGTAGCATTTGAATATTCAAGATCATTTGACTCACAGTATACAGGAAACATTAAGAATAAACTAAAAATAGGTAAAACAAAATAAGACAATAATGTAGTTTGGAACAACAGAGGACAAGATTCATCTGAGTGAATACAGGTTGATTCTACTTGGTACTAGAACATCCACAGAACTTGGATTCTTTGGGAACCCTGACTTGAAACTGTCCTTTGTATATAGGACTTGTTCCAGCAAAATGGAAAGATAGGATTGAAAACTTTTCTGTACAATGGATCAGTCAATCTGGATCTTGCCATCATGTAACTGATAATAAAAATAAGGAAGCAAGAAGTATGAAAGGGATCATACATATTTATATTCATTGACTATTTTTGCCAATATAAATCCAATACAGCTGTGCACACTATTCAGGCAAGGTGCTTTGCAATGCGCAGAAGCACTAGCAAAGCACTCATCTTTGAATAATTTAAACAGATTTGTTCACTGATAAGAGAAATCAAATTTAGGGACTGGAGTATAGTTTATTTTAGATGAGCTTGCATTATCAGGTTTGATGCTTGGAAATGCTCTTAAGTCTTAACTTTCAGTTCAGCAGCAATGGTAAGAAGTGTGATTGGATCTGACAATAATTATGCATGCCTTTTACCATCACAGATCACTGCAAGGCTACATGATACTATCAACAAGGTGGGGTTGTAAGCTTTGACTAAAATGTCTGCTACTAAAACACAGTACCAAGATCATATTACTTCCATTGTCAATAGCACTGATTGTCAGGCACAATTGAAGGTATTAGCTTAATTAATTAAAATCTCTAAATTGTTTGTCCATAACCATTTGAGGACCTGCCTATTTTACTGCGAACCTTTCTGGTCTTTAAAATATGGAGAAGATACTCTCTTAAAAATATTTCTAGTTCAAAGGTCGCAGATAAGGTGACCTTTCTCTGATTCGCCCACAAACTATGAAATACACTGTCTCAGGACAAAAAGGATTAAGAGGAGGTGAAAAAAACAAAAAAAATGAACCAATAAACCAAATTGTAAATTGTGTGCACCAATACAGGCTCATGTATACTGTAAGTGAGAGACAGTAATCATCTCAATTAACTATCCATTATAACTCCTAAATTCTTTTTCCTGGATAGTTACAGATATGACAGATTCTTCCTGTATTTATATAATGTTCCAATGTTCCAATATGTGTACATCATTTACACTTATTTCTGTTGAGCTACATTTGCCATTGCTAACCATGCAGTTTTTAAAAAAGTTATTCATAAACCCCTTTGGTATTATTTACAAACTTTAGAAAACTTTGGTTTTAATTACTGCTCTCTGCCTACTTAACCTTAAATCAAAATCTTTTATGAAGATTTTTTTAAATGGATTTTTTTCTTATGAAGGTAAAAAGCAGCAGTACAACACAGTTTCTTCATTTATGCATGCATAATAGTAGTTCGTCATGTTGCCTTCTGTCTGTTTCTTTTCCTTTTGCCTTTAATTATTCCGAAAGCCAGGATATTCTCCATAGTTTTTATATTTTTGGACTTTACATAAATTTATCTTGCACATAAATTGGTTTATCAGCAATGAGATAAAATGATGTATTTTAACTATTTTGCTGAAAATTGCCATTTGCTGAAAATTGCAAAACAAATCATTCAATACTAATAAAAGTAAAACTTTTTGGATCATTGGAGTAGAAGTATTTTTGGACTTTAAATACTTGTGCTTCCAATGATCCAATGACTTTACTCTTGTTAGTGCTGAATGATTTGTTCTGCAATTTTCTGAAAAATAGTTAAAAGACATCATTTTATCTTCTTGCTGATAAACCAATTTCACAGTCATGTAACAACTAGGAAAATCATTTGTAACTTTATTGTTAATATAACATCTTTTCTCTTTAATATTTTGTCTATATGTGCATATAGTCTTTTTTCCAAATACGAAATTTTGGACCTTAGAAAATAATTGTTACTTAAAATTCTTTCCTTCCCTATATTTGCACCAAATTTGCACTGCTTGTTGACATAAGTTTAAGTTTTTATTATTATTTTTCTAAAGAGGAAACTGGCTTTTTCACTCTCCTGTTTGACCATCATCACAAAATTTCTTAAATGTTCTTTCCTTTAATGTATTCAAGGTTTTTCCTCCTTACAATTTTAGTTTCAGTTTCTAATTCTTCTAGTCCACTTAATAATTTATTAAAGATAGGTTCTTGTTTCTCATTGCCTTTAAGTTACTCAAGAGCCTTTGATAAGAATCTTTATTCAAGACTTCTTAAAAATCTAGGTATATGGTGTACACCACATATGCCAAATCAATTGTGGCTTATTATTTCTCAGATTTCAAATTCAATTCCTTAAAAAAAAAAAAATTATGTCACATTGGCCACCTTTCATTTGTACGGGATTAAACTTGATATCTTGAGAAATTCATTCATTTTGCCAGGATCCCAACAAGATTATATTTAAGTTATTTAAACTTTCTCAGCGGGGTCTTCTCAAGGACCCAATGGATCCTTCCTGAGGATCCTAAGGCAGATATTCGATCTATGTATTAATTAAAACAAATTAAAAATTCATTTCGTTAACTATTTATAGTATTATAGACTACAACATTCCACTATCTTGTTTTACATGTAATGCAATAAAATTATTAATATTGCATTTCTAGTGTCATACAGGAGTTGTTAAGAATAGAATAGTTGTTAAATATGCTGCTGTATAATTGAAATACTTTTGGTTAAAATGTTTTCAGATTATTCATCTCATTTATATCAAGGTAACCAAACCTATTAATAAAAATATGAGGAATATGAATCCCTGTCATCTCAGAAATTTTATTAATGTAACTGATTAATTTACAAATCCCAAAATGAGAAAATTGATAGAAATAGTATGGGAGTGACTATATATGCCTTTAGTATCCATGGGAGTGACTATATTTAAGGTTATGAATTTTCAACTTGGAGATCACTATTTATTCATCTTTATTGGTTATTTCAATGGCTTCCATTCCAGGATTAAATATTGAATGGTGGCAAACAATTCACTATATAATTCTAATATAATTCTGTTTTGATATTAGAAACCGTTTTGAAGCTTATACAGGAACTCTATGTATCTAAAACATCAAAAGTAATTGTACTGATGAACTATATTGTAAAAATAATCTCAAAATAACATTATCATGTTGATTTATATCACTGAATTGTATTCTAAAATAAATGAGTGAATATAACAAACTTCTTTGTGAATTGGGCTGTTAGTGGAGCCTTTTCTGAAATACATAATAAAAATTCAAGCAACTGGAAAGCTCTATAGAAAGATGTAGGAAAAAAACATGTTCCAGCTATAATTCTATAGATTGACTTGAGCCTAAAATAATAGGCTTAACGAAGGAATAGTTTCATGTCATTGTTTAATATTTAGCTTAGCTTTGTAATACCATATCCTGTGAAACGGTAGTTATTATAAATTGCAACCACTGGGGAAAATGTTTCTTAACAGAGAATGTTTTTAAATATTACAGTAAGATTTCTGATTTCTTCTGGGATGATCAGTGTAATAGTACATACCGATTGATCTTTCCAGCTTCACTTTTTCTGCCAATGAAATAGATAATTAAACAAATTATAAATACTTCCATTATTATTATTATTATTATTATTATTATTATTATTATTATTATTATATTGTTATTATTTATTTATTTGTTTATTTGTTTATTTATTTGATTTTTATGCTGCCCTTCTCCTTAGACCCAGGTTCCATGGTTTGTATACCAGAATAGATGAACAAGGGTCCTGCTTTTCTTCTTCCCAAAAGTTGGTAATATATTCCTACAAATAACAAGAATGAGACAGGGTTCTTGACTAGTGGAGCCCTTGGTGTTACTGATACTTGGTTGTTTCTTGCAGATGTTTCATTTGTTCTCTTTAGTTCTTAATTTGCCTCTCATGATTAAAAATAATTGCAGGGGAACTCAAACAAGAGTAATTATCATCATTATCATCATCATCATCATCATCATCATTATTATTATTATTAATTAGATTTGTATGCTGCCCCTCTCCGCAGACTGTTTCCCCCAAAATAAGACCTTCCCAGATAAAAGGTCTAATCAGGCTTTTGAGCACATCCCCCAAAATCAGCCCACTCCAAAATATTTAAATGCAGGCACAGCTGGTCCCCACCATTTGCTCTGGTAGCTTGCTGCACAAACAACATGAGGTGAGGAGAGAAGGCTGAAGGGTGAAAGAGAGGGGGATACAGCGATACAATTATCCATAATGTTGTGGTTGGCTCTGGCCCAGCTCCACCCCAAGGAATGTGGAGGTGGATGTGGGGGAAACATCCACATGCCACAGACCTGTTTTGCTCCTGATAGACTCTGCGGATAAAGTCTCCTTTGACCAAGGAAGCGTGAGTGACAGGGAAGAGGGGAGTTTGGCAGACAGCCCAGGAGGAGATCAAGCATCTTATCATCCCTGGATTCTGAACAAGAACTTATGATAGACCCACGCATGCGTAGAGTGATGCATAGGAGAGAACAACTGAAGGATTATTACAGGAGATAAGTGAGGCCACCTGTGGTTGGGGGGGGGCTGCTGTAATTAGTATGCATACAGATTAGTGCTACAGATAAAAAGAGCAGCGTGCTGGTTTAGCCTGCACGCTGATTCATAGTTTTGTCAAGATTGTGGTTTTGCTGTTTCCCTGTTCAAGATTGTGTGTGGACTTTCTGGACTTTGGAATTGGATTCAATTTCCCAGTTACTGGGTGAGAAATTGGATTGCATTTAACCTGTGCCTTGTGTGTACCAGAAAATCCCTTTGACATTTAAAAAGGGAGTTATTTTTGCTTTTCTGTTGATAAAGACTTTTGGTTTTCCTTCTATCGTGTGGTGTGTGTGGACTAATTACCCTATAATTACGGGCTGTTGGGACACGCCGGCAGAACACCATAATATATTATTTAGATGTGAATGTGTGTTTTAATGCCACACCGAACATGAAAGTTACTTCCTCATGTAGTTTTTTATGCTTCTCTTAATTAGTTGCTTTTCAACAATATAGCGAGATAGAAAAACTTATGTAGTACAGTCTAATGGTTTAAGTAGCTTATTTACAAATCAAGAATTCTCATTTATATTGTTATTTATGCATACACTTGATAATAGAAAATAGAATAATAGAGTTGGAAGGGACCTTGGAGATCTTCTAGTCCAATCGCCTGCTTGAACAGGAGACAATATACCAGTGATGGCGAACCTTTTTTTCCTTGGGTGCTGAAAGAGCGTGCGTGCATGCGTGAGTGCCCACACCCAAAATTCAATGCCTGGGGAGGGCAAAAGCAACTTCCCCCATTCCCCAGAGGCCCTCTGGAGGCAAGAAACAGCATTTTTCCCAATGCCCTCCCCCATCCCCCTGGAAGCTCTCTGGAAGCCAAAAATGTCCCCCAGAACCTCTGTCACTGTTCCCCCTAAGGCGCGCAGCTGTGCGCTGGCGCACCCAGCAACGGCCCACCGTCAATGTTCCCTCTAAATTTTTTTCGGTGTGGGCAGAAAAGTACAGTGTCAAATAAATAAATAAATAAATAAATAAATAAATAAATAAATAAATAATATTCATGCCTCAGCACCTGATTTTTTTTCACAGATATCACCCAGATGTCACCCAAGACAACTTGTTGTGTAATTATTTGGGGCTCAGTGCTGGGGCAGAATAAGATCCCTTCCCACTATGTTATTCTGTTATTTTATGTTTCAATTAATATCATTATCCTCTTATAAATCCAGATAGGCCATCATGCCTAATCCTCCTTCTTATACATTCTTCTTAAAAGAAACAAAAAATCCTTATACAAATTTTTCCTAATTAGGAAAAAAAATCCCTTCTTTTTTATTAAAATAAATTAATAATAAAACAAAACCAAAATCTATTACTATTAAAACTAAAACAACCAGCAAAACAAAAAACACAACTATTAATAAATCCATGCTTTAAAATCTTCATTTCTTAAATATTTATCATAGTATTATAGTAATGTAATAATATTATGAAAATCTATCTGAACACCAATGCATCAATTAATACTGTATATTCCCAAATTTACTTTTCTATAATTTCATTCAATATTTCCAAGCTCAATTAATTTTCAGGACTTAGCATTTACTATTATTAACTTTCATCAAACTTCTACATTTCCAAGTACCGTATATACTCGAGTATAAGCTGAGTTTTTCAGCCCAAAAAATGGGCTGAAAAACACAGCCTTGGCTTATACTCGGGTCATTGACAAAGTCACCACACGAGGGCGCCATTGCTTGAGCCAGAGCGAGGAGGCACCAGCTTTTGTCCCCTCTGGCACGCCGTAGTTCCTCTCCCTAGCTCAAGCAAAGGAGGCAGCCATTTGCTCCAACCGAGAGGGGAAAAAAGCAATGGTGAGTAACTATTCCTTGCTCTCTCTGCATTGCCCTTAGTCAGATTAAAAAGGCCCCCTGCTGTCAGATTCTCCTCCCCCTCCTTTGAAAGGATTTAAACTGTTTAAAAATGGTATTTTGTGGTAGTTGCTGTCCTTGCTTGGATAGGATCTAATAATGTGTTATGAGGCAGAGCTAGACAGGAATTCTTTTTCTATCTGTCTATCTTTCTATCTATCTATTTTTCTATCTATCTATCTATCTATCTATCTATCTATCTATCTGTATCTATTTCTATCTATCTATCTATCTATTTTTCTATCTGTCTGTCTGTCTATCTATCTTTCTATCTATATCTATCTGTATCTATCTATCTATCATCTATCTATCTATCTGTATCTATTTCTATCTATCTATTTTTCTATCTTTCTATCTATCTATTTTTCTATCTATCTGTTTTTCTTTCTATCTATCTATCTATCTATCTGTATCTATTTCTATCTATCTATCTATCTATTTTTCTATCTGTCTGTCTGTCTGTCTATCTATCTTTCTATCTATATCTATCTATCTATCTGTATCTATTTCTATCTATCTATCTATCTATTTTTCTGTCTGTCTGTCTATCTATCTTTCTATCTATATCTATCTATCTATCTATCTATCTATCTATCTATCTATCTATCTATTTGGTTTTCTATGCTGATAACCTCACAGCAGCTAATGCTGAAGCTCTTCTTTGGATACACTTATTTATTTGTTTGTTTGTTTGTTTGTTTGTTTGTTTATTTAATTGGATTTGTATGCAATCCCTCTCCAAGGACTCAGGGTGGCTCACAGCATATATAAAAACAGAACAATAATGTAAATCCAATTAATGATGAGAAGGAATCCAGTTTTGAAGGATTTTAACTCTTAGGTTTTAGCTTTGTTGCTGATCGAGCTACTTTTTTTACTTTTTAATTTATTGTTAATATTGTTAATTTGTTTACCCTCTTTTAAATTTACAGAGCTAGTTTACTGGTTTTCTTTAAAATAAATATTCTAAAACATGTCTCAATTAATGTAATTTTATTGTTTTCCATTTTTATAAGTTACCAGTAGCCACTGCATTTTCTAACCTCGGCTTATACTCGGGTCAATAAGTTTTCCCAGTTTTTGTGGCAAAAATTGGTGCCTCGGCTTATACTCAGGTCGGCTTATACTCGAGTATATACGGTATATTTTAAATTCATAATGTAATTCTATATAGTTCTAAAATTCTAATCCAATTTTACAAATTAATACATCGTAATATTAAACAACACCTAAATATATATTTTACCATCATTCAATAGTCAATCCATATTTAATAATCATCCATCCTCAAATTTCTACCACTGTCTTATTTCTGGGTGCCTCTCCTGTCTCTCCCCCTTTTCTCTCTTATTTGTTTCCCATTTCTCCCTCTCTTCCTCCCTTTTTCTCTCATTCCTTCCCCCTCTCATTTCTCCTCTCTTTTTCCATCCCTGTCCCCCCCCCCCGTGTCTGTGTGTGTGAACTCTTGAACCATTTCCAAAAACAAGTGATGGCTGGGTTTTTTTCTCCGTTATGCTTTTTACCATATCCTTTAAATCAAGAGTAACCTCTCTCTCTTTAGTTTCTCTCTCTTTCCTCTCATTCTCTGCCTCAATCATTTTCACATTTCTCTTTTTTCTCCCCTTATGCTAATTTCTCTCCCTTCCTCTCCTTTTCTCTCTCTCTCTCTTGCTTTCTTTGTCTCTCTCACTCTCTTGCTTTCTCTCACTCTCTTGCTTTCTCTCTCTTGCTTTCTTTCTCTTTTTCTTTCTTTCTCTCTCTTTCTTTCTTTCTTTCTCTCACTCTTGCTTTCTATCTCTTGATTTCTTTCTCTCTCTCTCTTTTGCTTTTCTCTATCTTTCTCTTTATTTATCTCTCACTTTTCTCTCTTGCTTGCTTTAGCTCTCTCACTCACTCTCTTTCTCTCTCTCTCTCTCTTGCTTGCTTTCTCTCCCTCTTTCTCACTCACTCCCTCTCTTTCTCTCTCTTGCTCTCTTTCTCTCACCCCCTCTTGCTACCTGTTCAACGGTGGCGGGATCCATGCTCTCAATGCGAGCAGCTATCTCTTATTTGTCTTTGGCGGTGGGGGACAGCCCCCAGTGTGGAGGCGGGAGAGGAGGCGAAGCTCGGGGATGGGTTCCAGGCCTGTCGCCCCCAACACAAACATGGGATTGGGCAGCAGAGGAGAACCAGGAGCAGGGGGCAGCCTCCAGCGCAGCAGCGGGGGAGGAGGCAAAGTTGACTGCCCAGGAAAGCGGCGGATTTGAAAATCCCGTGTTTGAAAAGTGCGCCGCTTTCCTGGCCGCAGGGCTTGATGTCAGCTCAAAGTCCTGCAGAGCCACCACCTCCACTGCCTCCCCCTTCCATCCCAGTGCAGGCCTTGCTCCCTCACAACCTGCCTCCCGCCATCCAAGGCCCCTTTGTCTCTGCCGGCTCTACTCCCCGCGCCCACCCAGCCTGGCCACGAACCTTCACCCATGAGTTGCAAGCTAGAAGCAGCAACAACAGCAGTGCTGCCGCCGGGGGAGGGAGCACCCGCCGCTGAGGAGGAGGTGGAGGAGGGAGCGCGAAATGCCATGGCGGTAGGGGGGGGCCCCTCCGCCACCCTCATCTCTGTGCAGCCTTTGAAAAGCGTGCACCTGGCTTAATTTTTTAATGCGCTACAGCGCATGGCGCACCTTACAGGGAACATTGCCTGCCATGCAGGGTTTTTCAACCCTGTGCAGAAGCCGAGCGCTATTACGCCCAAGAGGGAAGAAAAGAGAGAGAGAGAAAGGTAGGTAGGAAGAGAGAGAGAGCAAAACTGATTTTGCTCGGGACCAGCTAACTTAGGAGGCATGTTCCCCTTGTTCCTGCCACCTGGAATGCAACACTTTTCTGCTGCGAAGAATCGGTCAAGGCGTTCCCTTGGCGCATCCTGGGAGTCCCGTGGGAATCAAAGTGTTGGTTATGACCTATAAAGCCCTTCATGGCACCGGACCAGATTATCTCAGGGACCGCCTTCTGCTTCACGAATCCCAGTGACCAGTTAGGTCCCACAAAGTGGGTCTTCTCCGGGTCCCATCAACTAAACAATGCCGCTTGGCGGGACCCAGGAGAAGAGCCTTCTCTGTGGCGGCCCCAGCCCTCTGGAACCAACTCCCCCCAGAGATTAGAATTGCCCCCACCCTCCTTGCCTTTCGTAAGCTTCTTAAAACCCACCTCTGCCGCCAGGCATGGGGGAACTAAGGTACTCTTTTCCCCTAGGCCTTTACAATTTTATGCATGGTATGTCTGTATGTATGTTTGGTTTTATAATAAAGGTTTTTAACTGTTCAATATTGGATTGTTATATGCTGTTTTTATTACTGTTGTTAGCCGCCCCGAGTCTATGGAGAGGGGCGGCATACAAATCCAATAAATAAATAAATAAATCCCGCGGAGGCAGAGCCCGGCCAGAGAGAGATTTCGCAGAAGCAAAAGGCTTCTATCTTTTGCTTCTGTGAAATCTCTCTCTGGCCTGACTCCGCCCCCGTGGGACTCCCAAGATGCGTTGGGACACCTTGCCCCCAGGATCCCTGGCCCCAACCCCAAGTGTTGGTCCTGTGCCTTGGACTCCTTTTCCAAGCCAGCTCCCAGCAAAGCCCAGGCTGTGGGGGGTGGGGCTCAGAAGCGTCTTCCCCACCCCCAAAACATGAAGGCAAAACCCCGAGCGCAGGAGAGGAGTCAGTTGTGCTCGGCTGGCTGTAAAACTGGGAAGTTCTGCGTGAAACCGGAGAATAAGCTCAGAAGAAGTGGGCTGGATGGTCCCCAGAGAGACAGAGACGGAGGCAGAAAGATGAGAGAGGAAAAGAGAGGGGGGGACTGAGAAAATAATGGAAAGAACGAATGGGGAAAGAACAAACAAATGAGAGAGGGAAGGAAAGAGAAGGAAAGTGAGAGAAGAGGAAAACAGAAATGAAAGGGCGAGAGTGAGAGAGAAACGAGAGCAAAAAAGGGAAGAAAAAAAGAGAAATGAGAAAATGATTGAGGCAAAGAATGAAAGAGAGAGAAACAAAAGAGAGAGAGAAGTGACTCTTGATTTAAAGCAGGGGTATCAAACTCAATTTGCCTGGGGACCGCTGGAGGTAGAGTCTGGGTGAGGCCACATCAGGTTTTCCACAAGAAAAGCTCTTACAAAAACATTCCAATGTCTTATCAAATGTCTTATCAAATGTCTTTATTTTTTCATCTTATTTTGTGTTAAAAAATAATTCATAAGAAAAATTCATAAGAAAAAAAATAAATGAGTAATAAATAAATAAAATGAAAATGATGATGATGATGATAATAATAATAATAATAATAATACTGCAGATATAGAAGACTGAAGAAACCACATATAGTTGCTGACTAGAGAAATGTAATTATTATTATTCAGATTCTGTAATAATAATGTCTGTATTAACAGTTCTTTAACATTTAACGGACATAGATTGCGAGCTGGGCAGTGTTGGTGATGTCTATGGTCCCATCAAGAGTGACTGAGTATACACTGAAGCATTTTGCTTTCTCACATAGTTGATCATAGATGTCACTTGACAGGTCAGAAATGGTATTGGCAGAAAGGCTGATGTTGCTAAACTGACCTTTCTTTTCTGGACAGACAATACTTGCAGCCTGTAATATGCACTTTTTTACAAATTCACCTTCTTTGAATGGCTTTCCTGCTTTAGCAATCATCTCACTATCCACATAGCTAGCTTCGAATGCTGCATCATTCTCTTTGGTTGCTTTCTTAAAGAAATTTTGTTGCATCAGTATATATGTTTTAAGATTAGCAACCCGGTTTGCTCTCTCATCTCCCTGGTATTTTGTATACTCCTCAGCATGTGTAGTTTTGTAATGATGTTTCAAATTGTATTCTTTGTGCAAATAAGACACGCCGGGATGCCCCTGTGCTCAACAAAGAAATATTGCACTTCCCATTTTTCCTGAAATTGTCTGTGGTCATCACCAACCTTTCTCTTCACTGCAGGCTTTGAAAAAGACATGTTTAGGGCTGTGTAATTCCACTTGGTGTCATTGTTTCAGTGTTTAGCGGCTAAACTTTAGCCAATGCGTCTTTTCCGCTTTTTTTCTGAGAAATGAAGATTTTAAAGCATGGATTTATTAATAGTTGTGTTTTTGGTTTTGCTGGTTGTTTTAGTTTTAATAGTAACAGATTTTGGTTTTGTTTTATTATTAATTTTTTTAATAAAAAAGAAGGGAAACATTTTTCCCTATTAATTAGGAAAAAATTGTATAAGGGTTTTGTGTTTCTTTTAAGAAGAATGTATAAGAAGGAGGAGTAGACATGACGGCCTATCTGGATTTATAAGAGGATAATGATATAAATTGAAATGTAAAATAACAGAATAATATAGTGGGAAGGGACCTTATTCTGCCCTAGCACCGAGGCCCAAATAATTACACAACAAGTTGTCTTGGGTGACATCTGTGCTCAGGCATGAAAATGTGCCGTTCAGACACTATACTTTTCCGCCCACACTGAAAAAAAATTAGAGCGAATATTGAATTTGTGTGAGCCAAAAATCAGCTGGCCGGCACACATACATGCACATTGGAGCTGAGCTAGGGCAATGGCTTGTGTGCCAGCAGATATGGCTCTGCGTTCGCCATCACTGCCATATATCATTTCAGCTAAATGGTTATCCAGTCTCTTTTTGAAAGTTTCCAATGATAGAGCACTAAAAACTTCTGAAGGCAAGCTATTCCATTAGTTGATTTTTATAAAAAAGTTTTTTATTTTTCTCCACAAACTCTATCCACACATCAATATGCTCATGCCTTTAGATATATTGATAACATAGATGTACATACATTTTAAATCAATCAATTGCAAACCAATATCCTGTTTTACACCAATTTTCAGCTTCTTTTATCAGTCTGTTTTTCGCAAATCCCACCTCTACCTTTCCCTCCTCTTCATTGTTTCTTACTCCTTCTCTCCTTCTCTTCCTTCCCTAGCAACCCTTATTGATATTGTTATTATAATTATTGTTACTCTGTTACTTTGAATGTGCACTGAGAACTGCACAGGAAAATTCATTGTGATTCTAATCACACTCCACTAAATAAATAATTCTACTCTACTCTACTCTAGGTTTTTTTTTTAAATATTCTAGAGCAGGGTTGGCCACGCCCAAGCCCATTTTAGCAAAGGGGAAAACTGTTGTGATATGTCCTATGATGCTGCTGTGACGCTGTGAGTTTGACACTTCTGTTGTAGACATATAATTTTCCCTATTTTAAGAGGCATGAGAATTACTATATTTGAAATTAGTACAATACTGTACATGTATTTGGAAAATAACTTACTAGTAACTTATTGTTAGCTCTGGAAACATTTTATAATAGCATTTTTTTGTATAATAGTTCTCATGGCACTGGAAATATGTTGCATATAAAATGTATATTTTTCTTGTTTATTTAGAATCAAGTGCATTAAAATAAATTATAGTTATGTCTTGAATTGTTTTGATAGTATGTCATAAGACACTGGATGTTTTTTGCCACTTTTAAAATGCCTTCAGTTTCCAGGAAGGTTCACTCCCTCTAAATGCAACTTTGATGTTATGATTTTCTCAACAGGCACTGCTCAGTCCACCCTATGTTGGAATACTGCATATCATGATGAGGATCTAATCCTGATTGGAGATACTGAATGCCACGAAAATACAAGTAAATAAGAATAAAGATAATGATATAAGTAAATAATAGTAAAATGCTGCTTCACACGTTTATTACAATTCAGTAACCTTATCTTTATGATAAAAATTGGATTTTGGCATTTAAACTTACATTTAAATAAGTTTTTATAACAAGAAATTATTGTCTGAATTGTCTTGCTAGGAAATTATGCCAGTAAAAAATAAGTGTCCTGAAGTACAGTGCTAGAATTAAGATTGGGAATCGGCAATGGTATATTTTGACCCACTGATCAATATATTTCAAATGCCTATTGACTTAGATAATATATGCAGTCCATAGAAACATTTTGAATATGGTATATGTTTATTGCACTTTCTCTAGAATATAGTAACAATTCTGCATTTAATATCTTAATAATGCATGATTTCACTACCAAAATTCAAGAGCAAAATGCTTATGATTTTTCATATTTTTAAAAAACAACATAAAGAATTATTGCAATAAACATCTGGGAGACAAACAGCTTTCTATTGCTTACCTTCAAATTCCCCAAACTGGGATTTTGGCTCTGTTTGCTGGGACAGTGGAGGAACAATGGTAGAAAGTAAAATAATTTTCTTTCCAAATTTCCTGATTATATTCTATTGTACTGGCAAGTATATCCATTTGTGTACAAGGTTCTAAAGGATCAGTTATTATAAAATATTTTGCATGGAAATTATGTTTTCCTTTTTTGAGTTGGAATGTTAATTTTGTGAATAATACATAAAATCTAATTTTGGGGGGATAGTTTCAGTCTTTTCTTTTGCATTAACTTGTTAGTCCATTTACACACAGAGACACACAGACACACAGACATACACACACATAATATGCACATATTCTCTGTGTGTGTATGTGTGTGTGTGCACACGTACATGCATATATACATGCATACATAAACACATAGGTACGGTGTTCAGCAGTTAAAGATGCTGAGCTTGTAAGCTAGAAAGGTTTGAAACCTGAATATCACACAAGACGGTGATCTCCCATTCCTTTCCCCAGCTCTTGATTTTAAAGCAGGTAAATGTGAATAGATAAATAGGTACCATTTTGGTAGGAAGGTAACAGCATTGGCATACAGTCATACTGGTCATATGGCCATAGAAGTGTCTTTGGACAATATTAGCTCCCTGGGCTAAGGAAAAGAGATGAGCACCACCCCTTACTGTCAGAAATGACTGGATAGGGAAACCATTTACACATATTCATGCACACAGGCAGAAGAAAAGTAATTCTACTGAGTATAAATCCAGTAAAACATATTTCTAATAGTGAAAAGGCCATTCCTGCTGTTAAGATTACAGTTGCTAGCTATGTGCTACATTTTAATTAAAATGTAGATATAATACTAATTGTAAACAAGGTCAGCAGATGTTGCCTCTTGTAGGAATTATAAATTTAAAACTGAAATACACATACACATACTATAATTATTTTATAACAATATTACCCCCAAAAAACTTTTTGTTACTTTTCTAAGAAAATAAGATTAATCACTAAAAATAACATTTTAAGAATGTATATAGAGCCATTAAAATCTTACATGGATGGTTATTAAAACCTGTATTGATTTTCTTTTATTCATTAAATTGATCTTGTCTTTCATGACTATATTATCTTAGTTCTTGTTTCTTATAAAATGTTATCGTGGATCATAATGATCTAGGGCACGATGGATGAAATTTAACCAGTTTTTTTGGTGCGGGTATGCACTAGGAATTCATTTCTTGCTTAGGTCCCTAGGCTTCATAGTTATGTATAAATAGAGGAAAATCAGAACATGTGTAATAGTAGCAACCTAACAGCGAAAGGAATTGATCTTTATTCTCTGAGAATCACTATGAGGAAATCCACTGTGAGACTAGGAAAGTTTTGTCCATTTTAATACTGTACTGTAAATAAAATGAAATTGATTTGAATTCTTGTTAACTTAATGTTAGTTTTATATTTGAATAATATTTATAAGAGAATTTTCATTACTAACTTATTACTGAGGCAGGTTCATTGTTTTCTCAAATGTACTTGATTTCTTGTTAGTACTATACTGAATTGTCATTTCATGTGCTGATTATAATGTACCTTCATCCTACGTTGTTTATTTGTTTAGATTTTATTATTATTGTTTCCAAATTTTAAAATAAATGAGAAAGACTACAGCACAGAAATTCATAAATGTTCACTATATCCAGAACTGAGTTTAATAAAAGGGAACATAAAGATTTTTTTCTACAGTTTTAAAATTTTAATATAACAACAACAACAACAACAACAACAACAAAGAGTGAGGTCATAAGCATCTGGGAATAGATGTTAATAATCTTTTCTTACCATAAGTGAGATTTCATGTCTTAGAATATTTGACAAGAAATTCATCTGTGGGTAGTTTATGACAATAAGAAAGCTTCCTGTGAAATGGGTGGATGATAATATATCCCAAATATATGATTACTCTGGCTTGGATTTTCTGTGTAGAAATATTGTTTTTCTTGTGCTATTTATTCATACCCACCATAATAAAATTGTACTTGGTAATTTACAACCAGGTTTATGCAGTAAAATAACTATTTAAAAGGTAAATAAAAGTGTAAAGCAAACTAAAAATCCACCTAATGCACACAAATGTAACTTATAAACAATGGCATCACTTTGTAACCCAGAGCTTAGTTTTTAATAGAAAAAGTACTGGCATTAAGACTGGAGGAGGAGGGGATAGCAAAGGCTTCTTCACAGTTCATACATGGTATTAGGGTTAGCTCTAGCCCAGTTCCTGCCCCAAGGAATGTGGAGGTGGAGGTGGGGGAGACATCCACATATTGCAGGCCTGTTTTGCTCCCAGTAGAATCTGCCGACGAAGTCTCCTTTGACCAAGGAAGCTTGAGTGACAGGGAAGAGGGGAGTTTGGCAGACAGCCCAGGAGGAGATCAGTCATCTGTATCATCCCTGGATTCTGAACAAGAATTAATGACACATCCACGCATGTGTAGAGTGATGCATAGGACACAACAACTGAAGGATTATTACAAGAGAAAATGAGGCCACCTCTGGTTGGGTGGGGCTGCTGTAATTAGTGCTACAGATAAAAGTGCAGCCTGGTGTTTTAGCCTCATGGCAGTTTATCTGATTCATAGTTTCGTCAAGATCGTGGTTTTTGCTGTTCAGGATTCTGTATGTGGACTCTCTGGACTTTAGAATTGGACTCAATTTCTCAGTTATTGGGTGAGCAATTGGATTGCATTTAACCTGTGCTTTGTGTATACCAGAAAATCCATTTGACATTTAATAAGGGAACTGTTTCTATTTTTCTGTTTATAAAAACTTTGGGGTTTTCCTTTTATTGTGTGGTGTGTGTCTTCCTGGACTAATTACCCTGTAATTACGGGCGGTTGAGACACACTGGCAGAACACATGTTAAGAGAAAACAGTGTATATTTACTTTCATTCCCTTGATTTTCCCAAATTGGGGGACCACTAGCAAATTCCTCTGATTTACACAAAGGAGTTACCAGTATTTTTTTCCTTCCATTCAGTCATACCCAATTATCAGAGACTGCCTGAACAAATCCCTGTAGTTTTCTTTGCAAGGTCTTCAGAAATAACGTGCTATTACCTTAACTTCCTAGGCCCCAAATTCCTATTGCCTTCTCCCCATTAACCTCCTAGGCCCAAAGTTATCCAGGAGGAATTAGTACTCAGTCTCCCAAATTCCCAGCTCTAACCACTGCACCAAACTGGCTCTTGCATGACTAGGACAGGTCAAAATCTTTTGCAAAAGACGCTCCTCCACATACTCTGGTACTAAGTCATATAGGGTTTCAAAGACTTGAAACCATATATGATCAACACTTTAAACTGTACTTCGAACCAGATGGGAAACTGCATTGTTATGTATGCCACAACTTTTAACAGAGTGACCCATTTCCTTACTTTTGTAGATTTTATAGACTAATATTTTTAAGCCATTACTCACTTGCCTTGTCTGAGAATGTTTTATCTTTAAACTTGAAAAATGTATAAATTTTACTTTTCAGGTATGCTTTCTTGCATGTGATACTATCCTGAAACCTTTTAATTTTGTAGTGCACTTTTTGGTTATCATTAGCTTTCCTAAAGTGTTGTCATGTAAACAGTGATATATTAACCATTAAGCAGACTATGCAGATGCTTAGGGCACCAGGCCCAAAGAGGTCACCACAAAGTTGATAAAGAAAAAACTCTCAGTGAAGATTTGTAAAAAAAAAAAAAGAATGATAAAAGTAGGAGGGGAGCACCAATATTTTTTATTGGTTAGGGCAGTGTTTCCCAACCTTGGCAACTTGAAGATATTTGGACTTCAACTCCCAGAATTCCACAGCCAGCGTTTGCTGGCTGGGAGATTCTGAGAGTTGAAGTCCAAATATCGCCAAGTTGTCAAGGTTGGGAAACACTGGCTTAAGGCACCAGTGAGCTTTAATCCACTGCATGGAATCTTCTAAGACTGCTTGTTTTTTAATTCATCAGTTTTAAATATGATTGGAGTTCTCCCTGAAGTATGCTGCTCAAAAAAATAAAGGGAACACTCCATTAACACATCCTAGATATGAATAAATGAAATATTCTCATTGAATACTTTGTTCTGTAAAAAGTTGAATGTGCACAACAGCATGTGAAATTGATTGTCAATCAGTGTTGCTTCCTAAATGGACAGTTTGATTTCACAGAAGTTTGATTTACTTGAAGTTATATTCTGCTTTTTAAGTGTTCCCTTTATTTTTTGAGCAGTGTACTTGTGCAGTGCTGTTCAAATTTTAACCTCTCTTGTCTGACACCCCAAGCATTAGGATCTAAAGCTATATTTCTGGTCTTGCATATATAATATATGATATTTCTAGATATAATATTTTGCAAGGTCTTGATTTTTATCATTTTAACTAATAAACAGTTTAGGTTTTGTTTGGAAAACCTTGTTTTCCCAGTATTGTTAGTGCAATGATGTATGATCTCTGGCGGGCCCGGGACAGAGGTTTATCCTCTGTCCTGGTGCTTTTTAACTTCTCAGCGGCTTTAGATACCATTGACCATGGTATCCTTCTGCGCCGGCTGGAGGGGTTGGGAGTGGGAGGCACTGTCCTTCAATGGTTCTCCTCCTGCCTCTCCGGTCGGTCGCAGTTGGTGTTAGTAGGGGGAGGTCAGAGGTCGACCCCTAGGTTTCTTCCTTGTGGGTGCCTCAGGGGTCAGTCCTCTCCCCCCTGCTATTTAATATCTACATGAAACCATTGGGTGAAATCATCCAGGGGCATGGGGTGAAGTATCATCAGTACGCTGATTATACCCAGCTGTACATCTCCACCCCATGTCCAGTCAACGAAGCAGTGGAAGTGATGTGCCGGTGCCTGGAGGCTGTTAGGGTCTGGATGAGTGTAAACAGTTTTGTGCTGGAGGAAGAGAAACAGAGAATTGTTGACTGAGATGTGTACTTTGGCCAGAGGAGAGATTTTGTTAAAGAACTCTGTCATGATAAAGGAACTTTCTGACTAATTGGGGTAAGCGGCTCAATTGAAACCAGAACTTTCTAAATTGGAAAAATTAAAGAGAATAAGGAAGCAACTCTAAAATCCATTTGGATGAAAATTGAATGGTTTGAGACTTTGAAATTGGATTTAAAGAAAAAAAAGAACTTTAAGAGCTTAAATAATTAAAATGGAATCTTTTTGATTTTAAATGATTTTAAGTGTTTTTTGAGAATGCATTGGTGGAGCCACCTGCTGGTCAAAGCTTTATTGTTATGAGAATCTTCTTTTACTTAGAGAATTTGATGTCTCAACATTGGCTTTGGAAAAGAAAAATTAAATTAGATATTTTGTCTGCAAAGGAGACTAAGAAGAGATGAAAGGAGGGTTCGCAAATCTTGTGTGGAAATGGAAATTCAAGAGGTAAGAGAATTGTGTAAACACCTGGCTGGAGATTTCAAAGAGCTGAGAGTATTTATGAGTGGATTTTTTCAAACTACTAAGCAGCTCACAATTGAAACTAATAGAAAACTACAGGACGTGATAGAATCAAAGGAGACATGTGAAGATGGAAATATTATAATGGATGTGCATGTCACGCTGAGAATTGCCAGCCAACAGAGACTTTCCTTAGTTAAAGTGTTGCTGTGTTTCTTTATTTGCTCTGATCACACCCCCTCTTACATCACTCCCACAATCCTTATCTTTCTCTGTTTCCTATATATATATCCGCTTGCTTATGTGAGCGAGCACATTCTAATCTAACCTTGTGTGCTTGTAGCCATGTTTTTGTTAGAAGCTGCTTGATAAAGCGCAGCTGGCTCAATGAACTTTTTCTGTTTATAAAATAAAGTTTGTTTTCACTATGGTGCCTGCCTGCTGAAGTCCTGCTTTAAAATCCATCCCCAACATGGGGATGGGGATGGGGGATGGAGGAAATAACAAGAGACTATGGAGAATTTAAGCAATGATAAGAATGAACTTGTTTGTATTAGTTGGTGGACATGATATTAAATACTCTGATTATCAAATTTTGAGTATTGATATAACAAATGTTTTAAAGAATTGCCTGAATATGGATAACCACAGATTTTACTATGAGCATATTGAGACAAGCACAAATACAAAATGGAAAAGATGTGGTCAAAAGCACTGGAATTTCTAGAATAAAAGAGGAGTTAAAAATAAAATTGATCTGTTGGGATTTTTAAGGAAGTGAAGGAGACAGAATAAAAAACGAAAGGGAAGGAAATGGGGATATAAAATAACTAGAAAGAAGTTTAAATTTGGATTTACACAAGAGATCTGGGATTATGAGAAGGGTTGCAATTATGAAAATTGTTGATTAGATTTAGACTAATTTCTAATTATCGGCTTCTATTAGATGTCTTATTTAGAATTTGATGTGTGGAATTTATGGAAATACAGTGTTCTCACAATTTTCGTGGGGGATGCGTTCTGACACCGCCTGCGAAAATTGAATTTTCACGAAGTAGAGATGCGGACATAAATACACTATTTTTGGCTATGAACAGTATCACAAGCCTTCCCGTAACACTTTAAACCCCTAAATTGCAATTTCCCATTCCCTTAGCAACCATTTAGATTATTACTCACCATGTTTATTTTTTAAAGTTTATTAAAAATAATATTTATTAAAGGCGGACGAAAGTTTGGCGATGACATATGATGTCATCGGGCAGGAAAAACCGTGGTATGGGGGGGAAAGCTGCTAAGTATTTTTTAATAAATATTTTTTAAAAACCGTGGTATAGACTTTTCGCGAAGTTCGGACCCACGAAAATCGAGGGAACACTGTATTAGGTTTATTGATTATATTAAAATAGGTTTAACTGAATTTAATGAAATGTATTAAATATGGTTAGAATTTTGGGAAATATTTGATTCATTGAATATACTAAATAGGTTCAAACAATTTTAATGAATATATTAAGGAAATATTAGGTTGGTTGATTATATTAAAATAAGCTTAATTAGTTTTATAAAGCAAGTTGAATTTGATAAGTAAAATTGGAATATAAGAATAGAGATACTTTTAAAGAAGTATATTAATAAAGGAAGTTAAATTTGATAAGTAAAATTGGCATATAAGGACAGAGATGGTTTTGAAAGATTTATAAAAATGGAATTAGTGAACAATAGATGATTTATGGTACACTGAAAAAAAATGTATGAATTTGTTTGTATCTTTTTCCTTTTCTTTTTTCTTTCTTTTTCTTCTTTAGTATCTTCAACGTTTGTAATTTGATAGACTATATAGGGGTTTTTGGATTTAGGTAAAATGTGTGAAATAGGAGGCACTATGGCATATCAGTTAATTAAAATGTTAAAAATACTGTTCATTTGTCAGTATATATTTGAGCGAACATTAATGAAGAGAGGTAGTACATGATGACTGTGATTGCTGGAGGACAAGATTAGATTTTTGAAAAAATGTAATAAGGGATAAAATATTTAAAGAGAAATTAATAATTTTGTATTATGAATTTTTTTCTGGGGTTATACAAGAGTTACTAACAAAATATTGCATTTTATTGTACTGGGATTAGAAGATATTTGGCATTGTATTAAAGTGTATGAGGGAAAAAACAATAAAAATTTTATACCAAAGAAAATTTGGAAAGATTCTATATTCAAGGAGAAAAAGGAGAAAGAAGAAATCAATGGATTATAAAAAGATAAAAATGGATTATAAAAAAATTAAGAAGAAAGCTTTTGGGGTTTGGCAAGGCGGTGGCAATTTGAGGAAGGATGATTGATTATTAACTATGGATTGACCATGGAATGATGGTAATACAGTAGCTATATTTAGGTGTTGTTTAATATTAGGATGTATTAATTCGTAAAATTGGTTTAGAATTACACAACTATATAGAATTACATAGATAAAAATTAATGGAATATACATTTTGATAAATAATGATATATAAGGGGTTTATGATATATACTGTTTGATTTTATGACTTTGCATCATGAATTTAGAATATAATTGGAAACGTAGAAGATTGATGAAAGTTAATAATAGTAAATGCTAAGTGCCTGAAAATTAATTGAGCTTGGAAATGGGTGTCAACAGACTCAAACTCAACCCTGATAAGATGGAGTGGTTGTGGATTTTGCCTCCCAAGGACAATTCCATCTGTCCGTCCATCACCCTGGGGGGGGGGAATTACTGACCCCCCTCAGAGAGGGTCCGCAACTTGGGCGTCCTCTTTGATCCATAGCTAACATTAGGGAACCATCTTTCAGCTGTGGCAAGGGGGCCGTTTGCCCAGGTTCGCCTGGTGCACTAGTTGCAGCCCTACCTGGACCGGGAGTCACTACTCACAGTCACTCATGCCCTCATCACCTAGAGGTTCGACTATTGTAATGCTCTCTACATGGGGCTACCCTTGAAGAGTGTTTGGAAACTTCAGATCGTGCAGAATGCAGCTGCGAGAGCAATCATGGGTTTTCCCAGGTATGCCCATGGTACACCAACACTCCGCAGTCTGCATTGGTTGCCGATCAGTTTCCGGTCACAATTCAAAGTGTTGGTTATGACCTATAAAGCCCTTCATGGCATCGGACCAGAATATCTCCGGGACCGCCTTCTGCCGCATGAATCCCAGCGACCGGTTAGGTCCCACAGAGTTGGCCTTCTCCGGGTCCTGTCGACGACAAAATTAGAGGCCAGGATTTGGAGGTTTGATATATACCTAAAGTAACTAATTTGGAATCAGTAATTTTTGGAGGTGATTATACTTGTTGTACTAACATGATACTGTTTTTATTGTAACACGAATAGAAGGTGTTTTGAAATGTATTGACAGTATGCTGGCTCTGTTAAAAGTGCTATTGCTAACATATTGTAAGCTGCCCTGAGTCTTAAGGAGAAAGGCGGCATAAAAATCCAATATAATAAAATAAGCTTGCATGGTGGAATTTTTTAAAAAAAATATTACTGGGAAAAAAAGAAAAAGATGATTACCAGGAGAAGAGGTAGAGGATTTGATTAGTTGGTGTAATAAAAACAGCCCAGTTTTAAATATAGGAAAAACAAAAGTGATCATTGTCAATTTCAGAAAAGACAGACATACCCATACACCTCTGTGCATTAATGATTCAACTGTGGAAGTGGTTAGCAGCATCAAGTTTTTAGGTATTCAGCTAATGAGCATGTTAGCTTGGTTGCTCAACAGTGAGTCATTGGTGAAGGGGGCATAGGGGTGCCTGCATTTTCTGCATCGTGTCATATTGCATTACTGCGTGGTTTGAAAGTATTACTGTTTTTGGACAGGAAAGCTATGTAGAAATTGGTGAGGATGGCAAAAAGGATTATTGGAAGTAGATCCAGTTTTACTAAAATGGCAATAATTAAACAGGCAGTAAAAAGCCATAATCAATTTGTAGGATTTGCTAAAGTGAGTTCTTAATACAAGTATAGGAACATTGTAGGTTGTTTTTTGAGAATATCAATTTTATAAAGACAAATCAGTAAAAAAGAATAGTGATTATGAGACAGAGAAGCCACTCACTTAAAATATCCATTGTAGTCTTTTATGAATATGGTCATTGATAACTCCAAGCACTAAACATTATATCAAATTTGGTCTTGTAGTCTTTTGTATACATTAGCATACTTTTTACATTATTCGTATGTCAAGGAACCTTTAAGGAAAAACTTTAGAGAACGGCCATTTAGATTCTAATGGTCACTGCAAAATTACATTAGATAAATATTACAATTTTTAAAGATACAATATTTATTACGTGTTATTTTATTCTAGATGATGAAAATTTATGTATTAACAGTTCAATAGACAATTAATAAAATATAAATTTATTTGGGTTTCCACTTTAATTCATCCACTGTTTAAAGAAGAACAGTCTTTTAAGCGCTTTACTTTTAACATGAAATTCTAGCATATTTTGGATTCAGTTTCATAGTTATAAAATTTGCTACAGCAATTGCCAAATAATAATCTTTATTATTATTTTTTCAGTATGATTCTCAAATTTTCTCTTTGCCAGCTTGAAAGGAATTCCATTTTTCATATAACAGGATTTTGGTTTGGGATGCATTTTTTGATGTTCTTCTTTTTGTTATTAATGCCACTCCCCTTTCTTTTTTTTGATAAGAAAAAGTTTTGTCCAGGATTTTTAGGAAACTGAAACTCCTTCAAAAGCAGATTTTAGCACTGCAAGCCCCAATATCTTTCTAAATGTTGTGACTTTAGTGAAGCAAGCAAGAATACTGTATTTTCAAAATTGTTTCCTTTATAAGATTATGTGAATGCTAAAAGAATCCATATGGAAATGGATATAAGTATATAGAGGTAAACAAGCTAATATTAATTTCACTTTGCTTTGTATGATTGTATGGATGTTTTTCTTGTGCTTTATGGCTAAAAACAACAGATGATTAAACATTAAATAAAACACTTTTGAAATCCTTAGTAAGAAATAGAAATTAATCTCACCTTCTGGCGAGATGACAGAATCATGGAAATAACCATAAAATGTACATTGTAGAAAATTAACACACTACTCTCCTTTATCACATATGTGATATAGCAGTAAAAGAGAAACATATATTTCTATAGGCACCTACATGTATCCTTAGCGGAAATGATTTAGAATCGTTTAGATTTAGATTAAGTATCCTCCGTATGTTATTTTTATAAAAATCATTTTCATCATGCTTTAGAATCAAAACAGGATTTTCAATCATACCAAGAACTTCACTTGCTATTGGATTGCTTACTAGAAGGGACGAAATCTCCAAAATTGAAATTAAATGAAGGTCAGGGTGAACACTAATTTTATCTAAATAAAATAAAATTTATATGATTATTTTCTATGTATTTATTTGTGTATTTATAATTTTATCTAATCAATTAAAGTATAAGTAATTAACAGTAGCAATATTTGAACGACTATGGAACCACATCAAGACAGCAATGATAAGATGCAGCACTATGAGATCTGCTTTATTATAAGGGGCATGAGCTTTAATCAGCCTTAACTGACATATTCCTCACTTCCATTTCTTTTGGCAAAGCATGGCAGGCATAGTGTAGTACTGCACCTGAATCCAAAACAGTTTGTAGCTCCGCTCTCTCAAACCATGTTAACTGGGTAACTTAATTTGAAATGAGTTGTTGTTTTCAACAAAAAGTAGTCAACCTTGGCTACGGTTTATTAATTTGAATGAAATATGAATTTGAGATTAAGTTTCTATATTTACAGCCACAACAGAGGAAGATGGAGCCCAATCCAGGACACCATGGCTATTATTGTAATAGAAAGCCTTAATTTACTGATGATCAAATACAGTAATGATTTAAATAAGCATGAGTTGTAAACAATATTTGAAGAGCTAGTAGGTGTAATAACTTAGGTTGATAAATAACCATAATGGTTTACAGGATATATGATTCAAACATCAATTTTTTGCTTTATGTTCACCTAGAACTACTTGCGTAAGTATTTATTTCTGTGACTTATGTACTACACAAGAAGAGTTATTTCTTGTTAATAATATATAAAGATAGAACAAATTGCTTTGCCAACATTAGATGGTCTCTCTCTAATATTCCATTATACTGGAAGTCTTTCCAGTTAGCATAAGAACAGTTCTTTTGGTTTCATTTTTTTTTTAACACAAAACAAATATTTTATCTACAATCTTAGCTAAAACAATATAGCTTGAACAAAAATCTAAAGCCTTAAAGGTGATTAGAAAAATAGATATAAATTAAAAATAACATACCTTATTACAATCTTAAATATGAATTCACATAAAATAGTTATGTCATGTAGGCAGAGAATACTCTTACTTATGGCCAAGAATTTTGATACTATTAAGAGAAAATAGTATTTGTATTTTTTATGGTTTGTATGAAGTTGTTCTTCCTTTACAGTATTCTAAGTCAATGATAGGATTGTTTCATAGTTTTCACAGAATAAAATAGATAAACACCAACTGCCAAATTAGGAGTGTAACTCCTGAAAGCATTTAACCAGGGCATTTATTGAACAAAAACAGATAAAAATACTTCCAACCCTGCACTGTTGTAATTGGCTTTGACAGCTGTTTGGCACTGTTATGCCTAACTCTAGGTCTTGTTTTTTTATACAGCTTATATGAGTATGAGCAGGTGTTTATCGGTAATGGAGCTGTTGAGTTTGGCCCATAAATCCACAAAAACTATGTACAGATGCTATTTAGAATTTCATCTCTTAGGAGTTATAAAATCAGACAGAGATTTACTGGGATTATCCCATCTCTAGAAAAAGCATCCGGTAAAAAAATAAAGTTCATAAGATGGGAGCTAGCCATGAACGATTTTAGACAAATATGTAGGATATATTATAAGAATGATAATCAAAAGAATTAAGAAATATAAGGAATGGTGAGCATATTAATGCCATATACTGTAGATAAATAATAAAAAGTCAGGTGCAACCTAATAGTCTTTTCAGCAGATCACCAAAAAGAGTTTGATAATTGCAGTTGATTCCTTTTTTCAGTTTTTATGCTAAGTACATATTTACCGTATATATTTTTCTAACAGAAATGAAATGAGATGTAATAGTACAAATTAGAAGAATATTAAAAGAAAGTATTTGGAAACCCTTGGGAGTTAATAATGAGTTTTTCTGTTATCTATGGTGAACTGGAAGTGGAAAGCAACAGGAAAAGACAAGGCCTGGGGTCTTATTTAATCACAAAATGATTACAAGCTACTACGGTACGCTATTGTAAAAAAACAACAAATGAAGTTTTATAGTGTGTCAGACCTAATTTTTATAATAGCAAAAGGGACAGGTTAGATAGTACAGTTTTATTATGGTCAATTACCAGCTTACAATTAAAATAAAATTTCAATAGTTTTTTTTTTTAAGACATAACAAACACTATAGTAATGCTTCAAAGCTGAATAAGTAGTGAACGGTGTATACAGTGACAAGCAATTTAGCAACTGCCAGGTAAATATTAGGATTTATCAGTCATTAGTTAATATGGATAGAATCTACTACCTGTAAGAATAAATGGAAAGTACTACCTGCATTCTCTGAAGAATAAAATAAAGAAATAGGAACTGCCAATCCCCATAAACTATAGAGACCAAGGAAATTTTGAAAGGGATAGGTCAAGAGATAGGTAAAAGGAACTGAAGCATTTTTTTTTATTTCAGAAAAGCCATATAACATTTGAAGGGGACTTAGGAAAGGTATACACCTCCCTAATTAATTGAACTATAAGAAGCAGGAGGAGGTATAGCGTAATTAGACTTGCAAGATTCCCTTATCATCACTAATCTCAATAAATGTTGTTTTAGCCTTCCTCTTAAATTGATTTCCTGGTCTAGTCCATCTGAAATAAAATTAGTAATACAGCATTATAAGGTACCTAAACCACAGGGATATCAGTTTTCAAAATAAGAATGGTTGGAAACCCACCATACAACACCAAAGAAGTAGTCTGTTGGATCTTGGAACAGATGCATATATATTTTGAAGCAATTCTGCTAACAAGAATCCATGCTAATATAGACCTATTTTAAAATCCCCATAATTCAAGAAGTTGTCATCAGTTTGGCAGCTGCCTGAAAAGTCTTTTGGCATTGCCAAAACTTAAAAGAAAAATATTATAATTCAACATTCCATCATATGTTTTATTTATCATCTTATGTTAAAATAATTTTTAAAATAATAGGGCAAGACTTATTAAGGAAAATATATGATGCTAGGTTCTGGCCTTCAAAGGACTATCTCTACCTCAGAGTAAAAAGCTGCATTTTATTTATTTATTTAGTTTATCTGTTTGTTTGTTTATTACATTTCTAACAAATTTGGGAGCAGCCAATTTAGACAAAATGTTGTAATGTTTTTAATACAGTTCATTCTCTATGAGTATCCCATACAGAATCTGATGGATAAATGTAGTTTCAAATATATTACAAGCAGGACTCCAGGACAGAATAACCCCCCCTCTCTTAATATGGAAAAATATAAAGTTGTGATCATATTCCTCTGGATGCAAATAGTAGAATATTAGTCCTCTGAGAGGGGAGGCATATTTAGAAACATAGAAGATTAACGGCAGAAAAAGACCTCATGGTCCATCTAGTCTGCCCTTATACTATTTCCTGTATTTTATCTTAGGATGGATATATGTTTATCCCAGGCATGTTTAAATTCAGTTACTGTGGATTTACCAACCATGTCTGCTGGAAATTTGTTCCAAGGATCTACTACTTTTTCAGTAAAATAATATTTTCTCATGTTGCTTTTGATCTTTTCCTCAACTAACTTCAGATTGTGTTCCCTTGTTCTTGTGTTCACTTTCCTATTAAAAACACTTCCCTCCTGAACCTTATTTAACCCCTTAACATATTTAAATGTTTCGATCATGTCCCCCCTTTTCCTTCTGTCCTCCACACTATACAGATTGAGTTCATTAAGTCTTTCCTGATACGTTTTATGCTTCAGACCTTCCACCATTCTTGTAGCCCGTCTTTGGGCCTGTTCAATTTTGTCAATATCTTTTTGTAGCTGAGGTCTCTAAAACTGAACACAGAATAATTCTAAATGTGGTCTCACCAGCACTCTATATAGTGGGATCACAATCTCCCTCTTCCTGCTTGTTATACCTCTATCTATGCAGCCAAGCATTCTACTTGATTTTTCTACTGCCTGACCACACTGTTCACCCATTTTGAGACTGTCAGAAATCACTACCCCTAAATCCTTCTCTTCTGAAGTTTTTGTTAACACAGAACTGCCAATACAATACTCAGATTGAGGATTCCTTTTCCACAAGTGCATTATTTTACATTTGGAAACATTAAACTGCAGTTTCCATTGCTTTGACCATTTATCTAGTAAAGCTAAATCATTTACCATATTACAGACTCCTCCAGGAATATCAACCCTATTGCACACTTTAGAGTCATCGGCAAATAGGCAAACCTTCCCTACCAAACCTTCTCAGAAAAATATTAAAAAGGATAGAACCCAGAACAGACCCTGGTGGCACACCGCTTGTAACCTGTCTCTGCTCAAAATACTTGCCATTAACAACTCTCTGATGTCTTCACTTCAGCCAGCTGCAAATCCACTGAACTATCCAGGGATTAAGTCCAATCTTCACTAATATCTATCAGCTCTTTATGTGGAACCGTATCAAAGCCTTTGCTAAGTCCAGATAGGCAATATCCACGGCACCACCTTCATCCAACACCTTTGTGACATAGTCAAAGAAATCAATGAGATTAGTCTGACGTGATTTGCCTTCAGTAAAGCCATGCTGATTTGGGTCCAATAAGTTATTGTTTTTTAGGTGCTGATTTATCCTCTTTTTGAGTAGAGTCTCCATCATTTTAACTACAACTGATGTCAAGCTAACTGGCCTGTAGTTACCAGCTTCTTCTCTACTGCCCTTCTTGTGGATAGGCACAACACTGGCCATTCTCCAATCCTCAGGAACATCTCCTGTTAACAGGGATTGGTTAAATAAATCAGTCAGGGGGGTAGCAATGAGAAATCTGAGTTCTTTAAGAACTCTGGGGTGGATGCCATCTCGACTCATTGCCTTATTTATCTTTAATCGTTCAAGTTCTTCTAAGACATCGGCTTCTAAGATCACTGGAGCTGAATCTGTACAGCTGGAAGCAATGCTATATCCATCTACAGTATTATATTGTAAGGTGTCTTCTGAGAAAATTGAACAGAAGTAGCTGTTGAAATGGTCAGCGACCTCCTTATTCCCATCAATGTATGTATTATTGCCGGTACTAAGCTTCGTGATGCTGCAGTTTTTCTTTTTCCTATAACTAATATATCTGAAGAAAGTTTTATCCCCCTTCTTTACAGATTTGGCAATTTCTTCCTCTTTTGAAGCATATATTACCTGTTTCGCCTCCATCTGTCTCATTTTATATACCTCTCTATCAGCTATACTTCCAGACTCTTTATACCGCCTATAGGCAGCCTTTTTTTCATTGACTATAGCCCTTACATCATTGCTAAACCATAGCGGTTTCTTCTTCCTTTTACCTTTAGTTATTTGCCTTACATACAGTCCAGTGGCTTTTAAGATGGCCTTTTTTTTTTAATATAGTCCACTGGGTGCTCACTTCTGCCATTTTATCCGTCTAAGTTAATTCATTATTTAAATATTCCCCCATTGCATTAAAATTTGTTTTTCTGAAATCCAATACTTTGGTTGCAGTATAGGATTGCTCACAATCAGTTTTTACTTCAAACCACAAACATAGATGGTCACTGCAACCTAAATTTTCTCGCACCTTAACCTCTGAAACCCAATTCCCATTCGTAAAAACTAAATCTAGAATATTCTCCCCCTCTAGTTGGTGTCTTAACCAGCTGTGCCAGAGCTGCTCCTCTAAAGAGCTTTACTATATTCTTACTTTTGCATGTAAGGGCATTGGGGATATTCCAGTCAACATCAAGCATATTGAAATCACCCATAACCACAATATCTCCCTTTACTGCCATTTGGGTAATTTCATCCACCATCTTCTTATCATATTCCTCAGATTGCCCTGGAGGCCTATAGATCACCCCAATTCTAATGACAGAACCTTCTTTATTTTGCATGCAAGCCCAGAGAATCTCCAGATCTTTACATGTATTTTGAATTAGTGTTGTTTTTAGACTTTCCTTAACATAAATGGCTACTCCAACTCACCTTCTCTCTATTCTGTCCTTCCTATACAATGTATATTCTGGTATGGATATTTCCCATTCATTAGAATCCTTAAACCATGTCTCAGTTATGGCGACCAGATCCAAATTATCTCTAGATATTATGGCCATTAACTCACAGAGCTTGTTCAAGCTTTGAGCATTCGTGCCCATTACCCGAATAACATTATTTTCATTATTAGTTTGCCCCTTATCATCAACATCTATTTTATTTACAGCTCCCTTTTCATAAGCTTCCAGAAACTGATTTATCCTCATTGGTCGGGGACAGAAATCATCCACATCAGTTACATCTCTGTCAATCAACTATACAAAAGCCACATAGAAAATTATTCTGGGAAACACTGTGCTTATTTTGTGACAGAGAGGTATGAAAGAACAAGCCGAGATCTTTATAAATAAATATCCAGTGCTATTCTTATTAACTTATCAGGTGTATATCTTTGAATGTAATTTGCAAAAATGATCATCCTGATTTTCTGAAATTAATAATTAGCTTTTCATCTTTGCCAAAGTTAGGTGGAAACTTCAGTGTCCTTATCATGTGCCCTTATCATACAAGATTCTGTATTGTCAGTGGGTAGTATAATTGGAATTGTTCTACAGCCAGAAAAAGATAAAGACTTGGCTCAGGGAATGTTTTCACAATTAAATAAATATATAAATTGAAAGAAGATAGGCTAAATATCTTCCAGCCCCACCATTAGAGTGATAATACAGTCCCAACAAATTACCATGAGGAGTATACCTAAAAACTATAATACCAGAGTATATAACTTGTTTGTAAACATTAACAGCTTTTTATCTGTCTGGCCAAGTTTGACACATAGTCTCTCTATAGATTTTAGATTAAAAATCAACTATACAAAAGCCACATAGAAAATTCTTCTGGGAAACACTGTGCTTTTTTTCTGCCAGATGATAAAGAACAAAGCATTGGTCTAAACCTGCTCAAGAGGGTAAAAGTAATTTTTTTTTCATATAATCGATCAATGGTGCCTAAAAATAATACTAAAGTTAGGAGCAGTTGGCTTACTATCTTCAGTGTTGTAAAATAGGCTAGAAATTATGTCTTTTCCTCAGGATGATGAGCTTCACTATTGATACCTCCCACACCAAAAAGGGCTGCCAAAATATTCAGATGACCTACCTTTTTCTTCAGAGCAGTAGCAATGTGAGTTGGAGTTGGTGTATATTGCCATCTATCTGTTGTCATGAATTGATCATTACTGGTAATGTTGGAGTTTACCACAGCATACATCCTTCCACAGGAAAGCAGGGTCTACTCATTTTGCCTTTCGCAGGAACTTTTGGGTTTTAGAGGGAGCTTGAGGTTTTTCTTGAGATTTTGATACAAGATTTAACTAGGTTCTTGGCACTGCCTGGAATGAGGCAATGATAATCTATACAGATTTTCTCCATCTGTAGATACCAATATCCCTCTCTCCTCCAGGTGTTTTCATAGGTGATAGAAGAGACGGATCACCACTGGTGGAGAAGTAGGAATGAATGTGACAGCCTTTGTTATAGCTTTTCCTTGTGAAGTTATGACAACAAGGTTGGTAAAAAAAAAAGGCTTGTATCTCTGCCTTTATTAATTCCTCCAAGTGTTGACCAACAGTCATGTACAGGTCAGTCTCTTCTTGGTCAGGAGGGACTGGTAAAGTATTTGTAAGGGTTGTTGTGAGGACTGTTCTGGACACTTGACTAATAAAATTACTCAACTCCCTGCAAATTATATTGCAAATTTTATATATAGGCACCTTGGAGATCTTCTAGTCCAACCCCCTGCTTAGGCAGAAAACCCTATACCACTTCAAACAAATGGTTATCCAACTTCTTCTTAAAAACTTCCAGTGTTGGACCATTCACAACTTCTGGAGGCAAATTGTTCCAGTGGTTAATTGTCCTAACTGTCAGCAAAATTCTTTTTAGTTCTAAGTTGTTTCTCATCTTGATTAGTTTCCACTATTGCTTCTTGTCCTACCTTCATGTTAGTGGTGGGTTTGGCAGTGACAGGAGGCTCCTCCCACCCACTTGGACATAATAAAAAATGCTGTGCGCATGTGCAGAAGAATGGAATAGTGCATTCTATTTTAGTCACCACAATGTAAAAAAGATGTTGAGATTTTAGAAGAAGAGCTGAGAAGAGCAACAAAGGAACTGGAGGCTAAACTATATGAAGAACGGTTGCAGGAACTGAGTATTTTTAGTTTAATGAAAAGAGGACTAGAGGAGACACAATATCTTAGGAGATGCCACAAAGAAGTGGGAGTCAAACTGTTCTCCAAAGCATCCGAGGCAGTAATGGGTCCCACTTACCTTTGCTCCCAGTTCGGGAATGGGAGAACGCGGGTGCAGGCAGGCGCTTTGCACACATTTTAAAGCGCTTTGTACCACTTTACATTCACGCAATGCATCTGCATTAGCCTCCAGTCCCCTAATAATCTCTCCTCAGCTCTTCGTCTAGAATCTCAACATCTTTTTTACATCATGGCGACCAAAACAGAATGCAGTATTCAATGTGTGTCCTTGTCAAGGCAATATAAAGTGGTATTAACACTTCACGTGATATTGATTCTATCCCTTTATTTATGCAGCCTAGAATTGTGTTGGCTGTTTTGACAGCTGCTGCACACTGCTGGCTAATATTTAAATGGTTGTCCAGTCCACTAGGACTCCAAGATTTCTCTCACAGTTACTACTATTGATTACATATACTGAACCTGTGCATTATGTTTTTTGTGCCCAAATGTAGAATCTTACATTTGAATATCATTTTGTTAGATAGCACCCAAAGTTCAAGTATGTCAAGATCCTTCTGAATCTTAAGCCTATCTTCTGGGATGTTGGCTACTCCTGCCAGCTTGGTACCATCTACAAATTTGATGAGTTCCCCATCTATCCCCTTGTCCAAGTCATTGATGAAGATGTTGAAGAGCACTGGACCTAAAATAGAGCTTTGGGGTACTCCACTGCATACTTCCCTCCATATTGATGCAGTTCCATTGAACACTACACCAGTAGTCGATTCTAAAACCTGTTGCTATAGGTTTGTATGTGTGCTCACATATGCTTGCAACACTTCTGTGCATGCGTAAAAGCATCCTGGGTGGGTAAGTGGAGCCTCCTACTGCTACTGATTCACAGAATCAGGCCAACTGGGAGCAACCCACTGCTAGTGACCCACATTTTTTCTGTTTTATCTAGTGGTAGGCTATGGTCTACTTTATCAAATGCTTTACTGAAGTCCAAGTAAATTATATCGACAGTTTTCCTCTAGTCCACTAATTTTGTTACTTTGTCAAAGAATGCAATAAAATTAGTCTGGCATGATCTGTTTTTGACAAATTCATGTTGTCTTTGGTTATTACTTGTTTGCTTCTAGGTGATCATTGATTTGTTGCTTGATTATCTCTTCCAGAATCTTCCTTGGTATTGAGGTCAAGTTAATACGTCTATCATTTCCTGGATCTATTTTTTCTTTCTTTTTTGAAGATGGGAACTACATCAGCTCTTTTCCAGTCCTCTGGCAGTTCCCCAGTGCCACTGAATCTTTGAAAGATATAATTCAGTGGTTCTGAGATCTCATCTTTCAGTTCCTTTAGAACTTTGGGTGTAATCCATCCAGTTTTGGTGGTTTGAAGTGACAAGTGTTCACTTACTATTTTCTTCCCTATTTTAACTTTGGTTCCTAATCTGTTTTTTGTGGTGCTGTTTTTGATAGGTTCGATTGTTGTTTTCCCTTTGTGTAAAGACAGATGCAAATAACCAATTAAGTTAATTTCTCCCTGTTGCTTGTCACCTTCTTGCCACTTTCTCTCAGCAATGGACCAATTGTTTCCTTAACTTTTTTCTTGTTTTTAACATGTTGGAAGAAGAGCCATCCTTGGGAACTTCAGTTGATCCATAATGCAGTGGCATGTATAACATGACTGTATTTCATTTTGCCCTTGCAACACTGCTAATTCATGAGCTGCACTGTTTCCAATTGACTTTCTGTACATATGCATTCAGGATGCTGGTTATAATCTTTAAAGCCTTACATGGTATGGGATAACAGAACTTGATAAATAAGATCCTTTATTTCTGCTTTAAGTGCACATGGCCAAATGAGAATACATTATCTCTACTGGTTTACCATGAAAATCTGTTACAGAAATATTTTGGAATACATTTCTTAGGATCTGTAAAAAAAATTAGAAAAAAACCTGACCATTTGATATAAAGAAATTTTATTTATTTATTTATTATTTGGATTTGTATGCCGCCCCTCTCCGAAGACTCGGGGCGGCTAAAATGTTCATTACACTACCAAAAGCTGTGTGATTTTTAAAAATACAATATGAACTTGTCATTTTTCCTTCATTTTAAAAAATGGTGAAATGTTTATAACTTTTTTGAATGCTTGGAGAGAATGGAGTTTATAACAGGTTAATTGATATGAAATAATGTAAGAGGTGTTGTGAAGGCCTTTTAGCTTCTTCTATCAAACCTGTGTTTTATTCTACTACGTGGATGACTGGGGTCTATTGACAATTTCTGAACATATAATTTTGCAGTGAATGGATTATGACTTGACAGTGTGCCAGTATCAGTTTGGCCAATGCTTGTGAGCAAATTTGAGAATGAAGGTGCAGAAAGGTTTAACATTAAGAGTATCTTTTACCCTGCCAGATTTGGTCAATTTTAGGATGAATATGATTTTGCTCGAATTATCTAAATGGGCAGGGACACTGTTCTGAGAGCATCATCTGCTCTTTTATATTAAAATGGAGACTTAAAGGGAAAATATAACATTACTGTTTATAAAATCATAAAGTCCCCTGGTGTTTCTGTATTATGGCCATGTTTTGCTGACTATGTTCTGATAGTGTTTCACAAAATATGCTTGGGTTTTTGTTTTGTTTTGTTTTTATTTTGTAAAAATACTTATTTTAGTAAATTAGTCTTGGGTCTGAATAACAGTACATTGGAAAATATTCACTGTTTGGGATCAATTTCATAACTAATTAGGTGACAAATAATGCAGCTTCCATCACCAAGAAGCAGTCTCTGATTATGGACAAGCAAAGGAAATTTTGTGCAGAGTATTTCCAGAGGAGCAGCTATGTTATTTTTTGCATCCTTTATTAATAATCTTATATAACCTCAAATATTAACAAACTTAATATCTCAAAGATTTGTGAATTGGGGCGGCATACAAATCTAATAAATACTAAATACTATTTTGGGTAGGTGAGAATAAAAAAGACTTTAGTTCTAAATTAGTAGGTTCTTGCTGCAGTTAAGTAATGCAGCTGAGAATGATAGTTCATATGCTGACAAGACAGGAATCAAGAGATAAGAAATATCTGGGTACTTGCTTTTATCTTTGACAGGATTGGAAGGTCAGTTTTTCCTTAAAGCAACTGACATTCTGCTTGCTTTATCCATAGATGGTGAGTATATACTGTAGATTAGCTTGAAAGCATGCTCATAGTTCAAACAGACAGACACAACTACACATCTCAAATAGAGCTCTTCAGTGCTAGCTTTTCTGAACTTGAGATATAGTATCTGAAATATGATAAGTATCTTCAGTATTGCATTTATGTTTGTCTATTATAAATTCTACACCAATAGACGAGAAATATTATAAATATTTTGGTTGATTGGGCTTTTTCAGAAATTAAGAAAAGATAACATAATTTTACTGAGTTTAACATAATTACTTCCTAGAGTCAGTAAAAGAGTGATAGAGACGTGTCTTGTATATTTTGCGTTAATATAGTGTTTTGAGAGAATCTTTTAATTTTTAAAAAAGCAACTAATATTTTGCAAACCACCTTCTTTTAGCATCCTACCACCTTCTTTTAGCATCCTCTTTCTTTCCAACTGTTGATCCAGGCATGATAAAGAACTGCAGTTGATCTGATTGTTTTAAAATGCTCAATGACAACAAAAAAAGGAAGCTGAGCAATAGAATAATGTAGAAGCGTAGGTGACTAATATACCTTCCAATGATAAGGCAATCATTTTGTGAGAATACCTAAAACAGTGTTGAACTTTTATGGCTCGGGTGCAAAATGGATACATGTGCACGTGATAATGTGCACATACATGCCTACACCCACAATGCAATGCCCTGCACATGCGCAAACCCCCTTTGAGGTTGAGGCTAATGGTAAGCACCCAAGTAAGCTTCCAGTTGGCCTGTTTTTGCCATGGGGAGTGAAAACAGCCAAAAGAAGACCAAAAATCAGCTGACCAGTGCACACATGCACGCTGGACCTGACCTATGACAATGCCTCATGTGCCCTTAGATGTGGCTCTGTGTGCTACCTGTGGCACGTGTGCCATAGGTTTGTCATCACTGACCTATTCTAAGATGCACTTAAAATTTCAGATGTATATTCTAATTTTATTAAAAACTACCATTACAAAGATAAAAGAATAAAAATAGAAATAGAAAATGCAAAAAAGAACAAAATGGAAAAGAAAGAAAAAAATAAGAATAAAGAAAAACAAAAAACAAATATGCTAAATTAGACCAATGTCTAATTCCCTGGTCTAGAAGACATAATTGAAGCAAACTAAACATATTTCTTTATACATATAACATTCTGCACTCCCCTGCCTGCCTACACCCACAAGCCTTTTCTTAAGACCCCAAAGACCTGGCTTTGCCAGTTGACCTTGGAGCCCCTTTATCTTTTAATCATATTGCTGTAATTTCATTGTGTATTTTTATTTTTTTATTTTTTTACTATTGTTTTACTATTGTTAAATAGTAAAACAAGTGAAAGATGCACTTAAAATTTCAGATGTATATTCTAATTTTATTAAAAACTACCATTAGAAAGATAAAAGAATAAAAATAGAAATAAAAAATGCAAAAAAGAACAAAATGGAAAAATGGAAAAGAAAGAAAAAATAAGAATAAAGAAAAACAAATATATAAATAAATTATTTCTGACTTCACAACAAATATAAATAATTTTAGTAAAGTATCATCTCCTCTTAAAATACAAGAAATGAATTCTTCTTCCCATCTACAGTATTTATAAATGCATCCTTAAAGCCTTATTGTTAAGTCCTGATCCGTAAACCTTCATTAAAGATTAGCAGATACCAAATAACAAATAAATTTCTCAACCTTGCTTAAATAAACCAACTATATTCCTTCCTTTTATTTTTAACAGTCTTTCAGCTCTTCAAATAATATAGAATTTGATTTCTTTTCATTTTATTTTGTCTTTTCTTATAAAATTATTTGAAACTTTAACAAGCTGCTTTTGTAAATCCAATGTAAGAGTATTTTCCAGCTCACTTTTGTTGTTTGTATGTTCCTTTTAATTATAAAGACATTGGCTTCATTTGTATGTCCACTGCAGCATTTTTAAATCCAATTAGCTATCAGTCTCAGTCTTGTCTGTCCTTCTATAGAGGCAGACACTATTAAAATTAACTTCTGGTTCCATTGTTCAAAACTATCTTCCAGTATATTCAGTGTTAAAATATTTTCCTCCATTATGTATTAGTAAGCCAAATTTAAGTGTTTTTCTCCTTTAATTCCAACCTTTAGTTCATTCTGGTTCCTTCTACTTTTTAACCTTCAAAGTCTCATCCTATCATATTTTAAGAGAATTTAGAACAAAAGCATTTTCCCATGGGAAAAATTATAATTATCTTATAATTAATACAAAATCTTATTTCAAGATCATTTGGCCTGAGAGCTTGTAACTTTCCAAAACCAAAGTTCTAATCAATCTTTTAAAATAAACATGCTGTTTATTTTAAAAAGGAAAAAAATCAACTTGTGTTTTACAGTTATTTTGGGAAGGATTGAAGGAAACTTGCCTGGTTCTGTAAAACTTGTCAATCCAAAGTTTCCTCATATCTAAAAAACAATTAATAAGCAATCACTGATAATGATTAGAAAGGGAAGTATGTAAACCCAGTGTCAGTTTGAGGAAAAAAACCACCATTCTCTCATCTCCCAGTTCCTTAAACCTGCTGATAATTGATTTCTTGCAGTTTCTTTGTGAGGAGCAAGTGCCTGAAGCACTTCGGGGCTATTTCAAGTTGTATCCTTGTCTGGAGAGGAGTTAAGAGCTGATCTACTCATCTGTGGTCTACACTTTATTCTGCTGGAGCTATCAGTTTTATTTTTACTAGATCCATCTTAACTTCACAATTTCTCCCCCTAAAGTCTAATTTCCAAATGTACTGTATATTTTAGTTTATCCTGAATATTGAAGTATGTGAATACACACGCGCACACACACACACACACACACACACACATTTTATTTGGGCCAGTTTTTATTACTTAATCTAGTAGATATCATATACAGTATATGAATTGATATGTAATCTAATAAAGTTGATGTTTAAATGGCTCCCTGAAATTAGAGATGCAGCCATATGAACTATGAGTGTATGCTAAATCTCCTTTGTTTTTTAAACAATGTCCAATTCCTTGGTCTAGAAGCCGTAATTGAAGCAAACTAAACATATTTCTTTATACAGATAACATTATGCACTCCCCTGCCTACACCCACAAGCATTTTCTTAAGAGCCTAAAGACCTGACTTTGCCAGTTGACCTTGGAACCCAATGGGGGAATACTACCCTGGAGGTGCAGCCTGCTCTTCCCATTTATCTTTTAATCATATTGCTGTAATTTCATTGTATATTTTTATTTTTTATTGTTTTACTATTGTTAAATTTACATTTTTATAATGTTATGTTTTTACTGTTGCAAGCCGGTTTGGCACAATGGTTAGAGTGCAGCACTGCAGGCTACTTCAGCTAACTGCTAGCTGTAGTTCAGCAGTTCAAATCTCACCACCGGCTCATGCTTGACTCAGCCTTCCATCCTTAGAAAGGGCTGTAAAAGTACTATGAAGCGATTTATAAGTCTAAATATTATTGCTAAAGTAAGATGCACAGCATATAAATTTAATAAATAATTATTTATAATTGCAGAGTTAAGCCATATACAAACTTCCATAGTTGTGCTCACTAAAAAAGGCTATACAAAGTCACAGATGCTTTTTTTTTCTTTTTAATGGTCAGAGGGAAGGATAAATGTTAATGTTGTGCATCTTGACCCAGAAAACGTAATTGTTTTACTATAGTTTTACTATATGCAAATGAATTCTATCACATTGCTCTAATTTGGAGAAAAAGCTATTGCTAATATTGTAGTCCACTAATTCCCAAAAGGCTGAAGCAGAAATATGAGAAGTTTCCTCTACTTGTCCCATATATATCCTAAGTTATCTGTCATCCAGAGAGGTGCGGGAAGTTTGTAAGGTAAATCAAGATTTGTGAGGTTTTGACAATGGTATTTTGTTGATTCCCCATCCTCCCATGAAGTCACAAAGATCTTGTAATAATAATGAAATACATGTACATCAAATGTCCATCTATCCTTTCTCCCATCTTTTTCTAATTTTAGAAACATTTTTCCTCTTCTTTTTATAATTTTATTTTGCCCATTTGCTCTATACCATAAATTCTTTTAATTTTAATCTTCTGATAATCTTTTCAAAATACATTGTATTATATAATTTATGAAATTTATAATTTATTTCTGTAGGTCTTTCCACCTGCCATGATCCTTTTCTCCAGGACTATAGTAGCTTTACCAATGGCATTGAGAGATTACTGCCTGCTTTTTCTTTGACATTATCAGAGTTTCCAGGCTTTACAAGATGGAGCTTGTCAGAACTATGATGTCTTAATACTGTTTTTCCTATAAACAAAAAAACACCAACCTAGGTTCATGCTGTATCACAATAATATGGCTTAATTTAAGGAATTTAAGATGCAATCATGAGAAGTGACCTGTGTTATTTATTCTTATTATTTGCTTGAAAGCCAAAAGCAAGGAATTAAATTGACATTGTGAATTTTCATAATTATGACTAATAATTAAACTATATTAATTAGGAAGAATTATGTTATTTAGTAGTGATTAAGACACTTTTTAGATAATTTTGAGTTTCTCTATCTTAAATTTAGTATCTGATATTTTCATGCACTGAATATTTGGGGGATTTAGGGAGATTATTGGCAGTCGAAGAAATATTGGTAAATTATCTTTACATTGGTGGTTGCCTGACATCTAGATAGAGAATTGAAAAAGCTGTCATAGAATGTTCATAAATGCATTGATATTTATGAATCTGAATTGTATTTTGAATTTTTTGAAAATATTTAAAAATTTGGGGAATTCTTAGTTACATTCAGATAAAGTATAACATATAAAGAACAGAAAATTTCAGAATGTGAGGATATTTATTTTGAAAAAAATAATTTTAAACCTTAAATGTATGAAAATTGCCCCTCAAACCCATGTGAACTAGTAGAAAAAAATAATAGGGACAAAGTTAATTTACAAGTAGGAGTAAATATTGAGATGCTTACTTGCAGAAGGTTGAGATGAATCAATTAGATTAAGAAGCAAAGAAAAGGTCTTCTTTGCTTGTTCATCTAAGAAACCATCTAAGAAACCATCTAAATTATACAATCAAGGAAAAATTATAAATATAAAACAGATAAACACATCATAATATGATAAAGCTATGATCTTCCATGCTCATAAGAAATGTATTCGGTGATTAAATTATTAATCTTCAAAAATCAGTTGGTGCAGAATACAAATATTAGGAGATCATGAATTATGGTATTTTTTTAAAATTAACAAAAGCAAAATGTTTAAATGTTCCTGTTGTAAATGAGTGGCAAGAATTGTACAGCCCGCTGTTGGTTGATCAGATTTGGGTGGGGGAATGAAGATAAAGTGAACCACGTACACACATATGAGCTAATTCATACATAGTGTTCATGCCAATTGATGTGTTTCTCAGTGAGGTTGATTTTAGCCAAATAATTTAGAAAGAACAGTATTAGAAAGTTAAATTTAATTAAATTAAAACACTTGATATATTATAATGTATAAATAACACAATTGCCCTGTTCCTCCAGAAGAATCAGTGCTTGACTTGGAGAAATATTTCTCCACTCAACCTCACTGAGTGAGAAACACATCTACCAGGGAGGTGAAGCAGAAGCAAGATCTCTTAATAGTCCCATTGTTTATGACTACGATCTGGGGTTGCAGGAATTCCAAAGACCTCCCCCTCCCCTTTATTCTTCTGGATCCACAGCCCCCTAACCTTCAAAAATATTGCCATGGCCTTCCAATGGGTTTTCCTTACTTCCTGGGGATAAACTTCTTTACAGCAATATTGCTTCTTTATAGAAATATTCTAGATAGTGTCCCGTTCTTTCATCTCAGCTCCTTTTTTTTTGTAAAATTCCAACTCTCGAATTTTGTATTTGTAGTTGTGATAGATCTGTGTCAATAATTCTCAAGAGAATTACGCATGCATATTAAAAATAAATCCTGTTCTTCAATCCATTTTGCATTTTCTGCACCAGCTCAAAACACTTTTATTAAGAGCTACTATTATTTGTTCTGCAGAAATCTGGAGGACAAGGCAAGAGAGACTTGGGGTGGGTGGGTGTTTTTTTTGTGTGTGTGGCTCTTTGCCATTTGTTGGATATTCTGATTTCTGCAGCCAGAAACGGTAACCTAGATCAATGCAAATGCTACAGGATCAGAAAGGCAAATACTACGGGACCAGCTAATCAGTTGGTGGTTATCACGTTATCTTTAAGGCTGTTTGTTGGCCGAGTAGCTCAGAAGCCTTAACTCGCCAAGCACGGATCTCGAGCCTTAAATCTGCGAATCTTCCACAGCCCCCCGCCAAAGGAGTTCTCCAAGGCGCCCCATTGGGAAGAACGGCCTTCTGCAATTTCAGACTGTAGGAGAAAATATACTTAACGCCCAAAGACTTAAGTACTTTGAGAGATGAATTACTCGCTAAAAAAAAAAAAAGAACAACCCAAGCATCCATCTTTATCATATATTTAATTTGTTGTCCTTTTTATTTCTTTTACACTTTTGTTCCTGACACAAAAGACCAATTTGTGGGGTTTTTTGCCTTCCAAATCTTTTCGCCGTTCCGGCTGCTCTTTTTATGCAATAGGCGCTGCTGTGATGCAGTCCTTCGGCGCGATAGCTTATCTCGGGGTCGGGGGCTCCGCCAGGCTCTGCACGGCGTCTGAAAGGAGCGGGGAGGTGCGTTTGAGGGGGGGGGGGGTAGAGGAAAACCCCGCGAGCGGCTCCAGCCGTGCTCAGAGCTCCGTCCTCCTCCGGCAGTCCGAGGCGAGGGGGCGAAGGAGGAGGCGCCCCGTGGCTTGGCAAGGGTTAAGCGATGCCAACCCCGCCCCCCTCCCCTGCTTGGATGTAAACAGAGGAGCCTCAGCCTATCATGTCTGATTGCCGATCGGTGCCTGAAGAGAAAGCCAGGCTCTGTAACATGATACATTATAGACTGGTTCAACTTGGAAGGGCTGCGCTCAGCTCGTCACATCCAGAAGGCGGAATCACCACGGAAAGGTGGGTGCCTGAAAAGCTACCCTTCTTTGACCTTACAGCCGAGCCGGGATAAAGTGCGAGTACTCGCTTCGAGAGGATCCACTTAAAAACATTCAAAAAACAGAAGCGCGAGTGCTGCTGTAGGTAAATGTGTGGATTGTTTTGTGGGGTTTTTTTGCCCCTTCTCCTTTTATGTCTGTTTGTTCCGATGCGGTGTTACAGAATGGGTGGGAGGAGGCTGCTCTTCTCTTGCAATCGGTGCAGAGGCAATATTAGCGTTGGAAATGAGGTGGCTTGTTAACCCCTGAAGAGCGAGATGGAGACCTAGCAAAGGCGAAGCTTAACTTTACCTATTTCTCAATGTGCTAATGCTCTTACAAAAAGCTCTCCGTTACTTAAGCAGCTCTTCTTTTCGTACGGGACTTTTAACATTCAGCGAATTCTTGAATGGGGGCGTTGATTAAAAAAACCGCAAATCGTTTCATTCAGTCCTTAGAATAGGGCATCTGGTCTTCGTCGCTTTCTGATGTAGCCAAAATTGAGTTGTGTTCCTTAGGTTTTTGGACTTGATTAGGGAGAACGTGTCGTGGCATTCTCAAAGGGTAGTAAATATTTCTAATAAAGGAATAGGCTGCGTGTAAAAATAACGGGCTGCGCCGTTTAGCATTGTTTAGCATACTGCTGTTCTTTTTTAAAAAATAGTAATAATTAAAGAGAAAAAGTAATTAAATATATAAATCCAACTTTATAAACGCAAATATAGTGTACTTTTATTTAAATCGGAAAATATTGATTTAGAAATAATTATTAAGTATTGCCAGGAAATCTAGGACATTTATTATGCTACTTGAAAGGGGGAGAAGCATATCGTATTTTCCACTCCACGCTTGCAAATCCAATGTTCTTATTTATAAATTCTCTTTTCTTTTTTCCTCATAACAGACATGGAATATGCAAACTATGTGATCCTGTCACAGAGTCATTCTGTTTTATAAAGCTTAATATAATTGCATTCATTGCCCCAAAATTGTGTAGCTGTAGACTTGATCCCTTTCCACTGAAGTGGAAATACTTTCAGTAATTGAAAACAGATTCATGTCTGGAATTGTATAAACCACAGTTCTTGTTTTCAAAAATAAATCTTTTGTTCTCCAATTCTGAATGTTTGACTAAAGCGTTAAAATTCATTGTTTTGTACAATCTTTATGAAATGAGAGATATTTAAAAGAAAACAATTCATCTGATTTTGATTTTCAGTAATTATTTTTTATTTATGTATTGATTTTTTAAAAAAAAGCTTATACTAATGTCTCATGTTATGTGAATTTAAAGCAGTTCTTTTAATATATTTTATTATTTCCCTAATGCAAATTGAAGTACATACTGATTTAAAAGTGGGAAACCTTTGGAGGATTTGATGGAATACTGATCTACTTCACTACAGACTTAGACAGCTGTTCTTAATTAACTTTGATTCAGTTTCCTGGACATCATTCTTGAAAACTATTCTTTCCAAAATGTTTTTTAGTTAGTTCAAGAATAGTTCAGTTTAAACTTCGTGGGCCTTCAGGCAAAAACTAATCCCTGCAAACTAACCTATTCAGGAATTTGAAAAGCAGAGAACAATAGAATTATTTTACTGCAAAGCTAGAAAGAAAAAATAAATAAAAATTATGAATGAAAAGTTGTTAGTTGGAAGATTCTGTACATAGTATATTACATAAAGTGTATTCTTTATGCTTATTGTATCATGGAATGAATTACTACTATTTTTTACATATAATAATGCACATTTTTGCATTATTATATGTAACTAATGCTTCTAAATACTATAATGGCCTACTGAATATTGATTTTGAAATTACTGTGCAGAAATAGCACAGTGTTCAGTAATTTTGGAAAACATGGGCATTTTCTTCTTTCATTTTAATATATCTAAACATTAATGCTAATGAGATAATTTATACATTTATTTTATGTTGCAAATATTTCTAGAGAAAACTACCACTTAACCCAATTATTTGTAATCAGGCATAGGATAAATCACCTTGTTTAGACATTTTTTAAATCTCTATATCTCTATCTATCTATCTATCTATCTATCTATCTATCTATCTATACACACACAAACACACACATACATACATACAATATGGCGGAAGTTTGAATTTACTCCTATAGAATAGTGAAGAAACAGATTCAAAAAAGTGGGCTTTGAAATGAATGCATTTTACACATTGTGATAATAGCTGTCTAAATACAATGATCTGTATAATTAATGCCACATGACATATTGCATGCTTCACTCAGGTATTCATTCCTCTATATAAGAGAATGGTTGCTAAGTATCCACCACCACTGGAAGTACAGTAATATAAAATGACAGAATTTTATATCCATTCTTTTGCACTTGTTACTGTGTAATAGAGGAAAGGTTTCAGAATTAAGAATTAAATGTTGAAATACAAATTGGTAACTCATACTTTTAAATAATATTTATACAAACGTATATGCTGGTTAGTGAAACAGAATATAGTCATTTTTAATAGGAACTTTGTTTTCTCCATACTATGACAAAGTGTTAATGTGAGAGAGCACAATGTACTGTAAAGATTTTCAGTTGACCTGCTTAAATCACACTGAAAAGAATGAATAGAACAGCAACAGACCTTAACAAGCAGAACCCTATTTGAAAAGCCTATAAGTGTATGTATGTATGTATGTATGTATGTGTGTGTGTGTGTATATATATATATATATATATATATATATATATATATATATATATATATATATATATAATTTTAGATTGGAAAGATTAGAAATACAAATTATTATTTTTATATTGATAACTTTTGATAACTGTTGATAATATTAATCAAAATAGTTGCTTTCCAGATTTTTTATTCTAAGTCCTGAAAACTGGAATTTGAAATGTTTAAAAATCACTATTTAGATTGATTAATCTTCTAAATATAACTGTTTACTAAAACTTAAATACGTAAAGTTACACTAAATCTTTTTCTGTTGGGAAAAGCTCCAGACATTCATACATTAGAAGTACATTCCCATTTTTTGTATATGCATTCTGTTCAGAACTAATTGCAGAGCTAAAGAGAATGTGTTGCATACACGTGCATATTTCAGTATATAAAATCCTTTAGAATTGTTGGAGAACCAATTTTATATTTCAAATTCCGTAGTTTGAAAGTCTGTATATCTTCAAAAGTAAATCCAAGAAAGGCTGGATGCTGTGTGTTTATGTGTATGCATTACAGGTATATATGTAGGTATGTATTTTACACTCATGCGTATAAATATAAATTTACAACCAGACATCATGGGAAGCCATATTTCATATTGAATACCCAAGATGGAGAAGCAAATTTTAAATTTTTTGAGAGGGTCATGTGAACTCAAATGGAATAAAGCCCACTACAGTACTAAATATAAATTAATTTTATGGATTCTAAATAATTTTATAAGTATAGTGCATGGGTTTTAATGCCTTTGGCATTAGATTGTAGTTGATTCACATGATTTCATTTCACTATATAGAATAAACAGCAAGTAACAAATTCCTTTAAGAAAATTATGTTTGGAATCTTCATTAGTTTTACTTTTAATGCTTTATAATTGTAAATAATTATAGTATTTTTTCATCTTGTTGTATTTGTATTTAATATCAGTAAAGAAATAATAGTGTAACTACCGTTTGTGTATGAGTGAACACAACAAACATCAGAGAACAGTAGAAACTTTCTCAAAATTTTCTTGAGTTTCAAAATTATTTTTGAGAAATAAGAAATTTACAATAAGAAAAGGAAATAATTTGGATAGTTATTCAGAAAATCACTTGATTATAGATCAGTTTGAATGTAAACTTAGGTTAGGCTTGCTTTGTTTTGGGAAACAAAAAAAATATGCTTTTACTAAATATAACAGATTTTTATTCCTGTTTTTATATTATTCTCTAACACTTGTACTTGATTCTACTGATTTTCAACTCAGCTGCTTTTTAGGTTTGGTTTTCTTTTTATACTTTTCTCTCAAACTATAACTAATAATATGTTGAACATATTTTAGGCCCTGCTTCTGTTGACTGTGATTAGCTGTGCAGTTCTCAGGGCTTTGGCTATAATTCGTGAAGTGTAAACTAACAAACAGAATTTAGTAAAATTCTTTGGAGGTAATTTTGATTATTTTTTAAAAAAATATTACGGCCCTCTTAAAAACACATATTCAGTGAAAAAGCATAGTGGAAATTTAAAAAATAAATGGGAAAAAGACTCACCTAATTATAAATATAGGCTATATAATGTTTTCTTTTTTCTTTTTAGTTTGTAGACTGTGAATCTATTAAAGGATTAGGATGTGTTTAAAACTAGTTGTCTAAAAATTTTAGTAAAACTATTTTGTCTAAAAAATTCTAATCAAATTTCAGGGTTTACTAAATTTTGAATGTAGTTTAATAACTATTAAAGGAAATAATTGTTAAGTGTTGGAAATTGATTCATTTTTAAGAGAGAAGAATAATTGAGTCTTCATTTTATGTGATTAAAAAAAGTATTATTAATGGTCCAAGATAAGCTTAGAATGTGCTGCTTTATATAATTTACTACATAAACTCTTCAAATGTTGTTTATGTTAATTTTTATACTATATTATTAATGTACCTCAAAACGAGTAGTATTTTTATACTGCTATTTCTAATGTTATAATTTTTATTGAACATATTCACTTTTAGTCATAAACCATTTTTTCCTGGAGATTGTAAAATGTAGCTGAATCATTCTTTTTAAGTAAAATGAAAGTACCTTAGAAGACAAAGTTGACATTTCATTAATTTTGTTGCTTAAATGTTATACTGTACTGTCCATTATTGCAAAACACACAACAATGTGCCCAGAAAAGTTAATCTCTCAGTTTTTGTGAGAGTAAAGTTTAGCACATCTCATTAATTCTGAAAGACAAAAGTGGTTAAACAAATTGTTGAAATTTATGATGAGACTCAATACAAATGCAAGTGACGTAAATAAATAAATAAGCAGAAGAGTGATTGGTGAAGATAAACATTGTATGGCTTTTTATTGTAGTTCCATTAGGCATCTGCTATTACTGCTATAGAATTCAACTTCTTGTTTTAGTTTTTTATTCCTTAATTAATAAGTTGAAAATAGAAGTAGAACTTTCTTTCTATGCTTTATTACTCTAAAAATGATTTTCTTCAACTTTTCAAATTGAGACCAGCTGATCAATGTATATCTGCTCTAAAGATAACAATTCATTAACATATACAGTACTTTTTTCCTATATGGAAAAGATAAGGAGAACAATAGCTGTTTTGGTTGCCCATGTAAGATTTTCATCTACAAATATGAAAGTATGATTACTTGGAGATTATTCAAGTTAATATTGAATCATTATTTAAATGAGGCTGTTCCTATTTAATAATATTTAAAAGCAATACTTAAAAACAGATTGTATTTACACTACTAAGCATGTACATTATAAATTTTGGCACTTTAATTGAAACTAAATACAGTATAAGAGATTTAACTACTCACCTTCCAAATTTCAGAAGTTATTTGGACATTTTTGTGAATGACAGGTGAATTCTCATTAAAATCTTAACTGACTTCACTTTTCAAATATCTAAAAAGTATTTGAAAGCTATAGTATCTCAGCTTTCAGGAATATATTTAAATAATTTATTAAATTAATATGACCCAGATGCTTAAGAACTTTGTACTGTTAGTTGTAGTTGTTACGCACATATAAAGTTTTTCTTCTTCAATATTGAATAAAGTACAGTTGAATTATTTAAATTAAAAAAATACAGTGTAACTAATATCGTTGAACAGAATGTAACATGGATAAAATTATTTTATGAAGTAATTCAAATTTGTTTTTCAATCATAAAAATATCCTATTATGAACAGAGATTGTGGACCCATTTTCATTTTTATACTGAAGGAGAAAAATTCTTATCATTAATTAAACATATTTCTTAACTCTGTTAATTACCGGTAGATGGAAATGTATTACCCGAGGCACTGGGCTTTATTAGGCTGTTTAAAGGCTTTGGGTGCAGATCTTGAAACACCTCTCAATGTTGTCCACATTGTAACTTTTAAATTTAATAGATTGGAAAAACAGACATACTAGTAATTAGTAATAATTATGTTAATTATTACTTTTAGTTATCCCAATCTTGCTTACTTTTCATAGGGCAGTTTCTAAAATTCTGCAAAAGTCTAATTTTTTTACCATCTGAAAAATAGTGTATAACCTGAATCAGACTACCAAATGAGATACTCCAATTAATATCATAGGTACATGGTTGACATTCAGTCTCCACTATTAATCCATATAAACCAAAATCCTACATTGGAGAATCGCTCTTCATAAGACTTTTATAGGTAGTGCTATATTATGATTTTAGTATAGAGAAGTACAATCCATACACTAATAACTGTGTGCTAATAACATTTTATACAGAAAGTTCAGCAATAGCAACAAAATTCCTGACTTTTTGACATTTTCTGCTGAGCTGTAGTCTTTTCAGAAGATTATTGATTAATAACATGAATCTATCACTACAAGGGGGGTAATAAGTTTCAGAAAAAAATTAAAATACATAAAAGGATTGTTATACAAACATTAGTATATAAACAATTATTGTACATCCTTGCTTCTTATCACTTTTGGTTTAACTGTATATTTTATATTTTGAGTAAGCTGTTGAGAATAATTTTGTTCATATTTGATATGCTAATAGAGGAGGAACTAAAGTGAGTATAAATATTGTATATGATTATAAAAGAAGTTGGTGATAATTTCATGCAGACAGAAGACCTATTAGTAGACCAACTGATGTCTTTAGCATTTAATGTGTGACATTTTATATATGCGATAAAGCTTTGTGGTTTTTTAGCAATTCAGTATTTACATTTGAAGAAAGAAAAATATGTCTAAATATAATTACAAAACATAAGATGATATAAATTAAAAACAACTGCAGATATGTTTGAAAAATAAAAGAAGCAATAAAATAATAGTAATGAAAAGTAATAAATTAATATATTAACATTAAGAATACTCAGTGTGGTCATTATGAGGGGAAAAAGCTAAAATTATTTAACAATTAAAAGCAAATTATTAGGAAAAAAATTTAAAAGCTGAGTTGGTCATCACAGTTATTTTTTAGTTGGAAAACTACTGAAGGAAACTTGCAATGGTACATAAAGTTGGAGAAAATTCCATTTTTAAAACGTTATTGTTAGATAGTGAGAGTTGTCTCAAGGGAATTGGAGCATGAAGGCTTTGAAGATTGCACAGTGCAGTGTACTGAGAATGAGGAATACGGCCTCCCCCCCCCTCGCCGCAAAATAGGCCTTTTAGTATCTGCATAATTAGCATGCAATAGTCCTACACACACAAATAATATTGAAGTTTGTGGATTTTGAGCATACATTAGATTTGAAACAAACATTTTAAAATAAGATGGAATAGAATTCTTAACATAGATAAGATTTTTTTTCAAAAGTGCCATTAATTGTGCTGATCACAGTAAGCAACTAATGCTTCCCAGAAAGTTAAATGAACGTTTTTAAGCAACCCTAGGTACAGTTGAATGTAATCTACTGATCATATGCAGCATACACACACACACACACACACACACACACTGTAGAAGAGCTGTGTAGGCAAAAGTCAGGAATGTTATAGCACCCTTTCAAATTAACAATTTTAATAAAGGATTTCTTTTTTCTCTCTCATGAAAACTTGCCTTTTGATAACATTTGTTAATCTGGAGAGGGGCTTCTAATCTCCTGATTTTTAAATGTATATTTAAGTGTATATCTGTCTTAATTTTGCCAGACCTATTATTCTAAAAATAGATTTCCTTTAAAATTAAAAATGTACATATAGTCCATGTGTTTGATTAGTGAAAAATATTATTTACTGATTCATTTTTGTCTGTGTAAATCATGTGTGAAATTGTTCAGTTATCTGTTTTTTAATCATTCTTGCCAGGGATCATTGTGAAGTCTTGTAACAGTACTTCAGTTGAAATTTATATGTTTTATGAAAGTGCCATAGTCAAAGAACAAACCAAAAATTATGGAGTAAAAAAAGTATAGACCTTATATTACTGGTTTTAGAATGTCAAATGATATATATTTTAATTTTGCAATGCTGTAGTTGATTTGTCTGCAGTAAGCTGAATTGAGGTCAGAGGATCTTTTTTTTTTTACTGAAAAACGTATTTGGGGTTTTGATATTGTTTAGCATTCTGTTATTGTAATCTAAAGTTCTGTAATTAGCGTGTACATTTATTTGTCATTAGAGAGTATGTCTAATTAAATATAACATAACAAGAAAGTGGTCTTGCTCAGACATATTCCAAATTCATTCTCCAATTCTGGTATAATGTTGGCAATAATGAAGTTTTTGCCTTGTATACAGATTTTGCTGTGAGGGATTTTTCCCCATAAATGTATTTATCAACATTCTAAAATAATATAATGAAACTAGATCTGTGAGATCAAAATTATTATTAGTCATTGAACAGAGTAATGAATATTTTATTGATCATCACACTGACTCAGCCTTCCATCCTTCTGAGATCAGTAATCTGAGGACCATGTAGTTGGGAGCAGTATGCTAACTCTGTAAACTGATTAGAGAGGGCTGTAAAGCACTGTTACATGGTATATAAGTCTAGGTGTTATTGCTAGTGCTATATATCATACACACACACACACACACACACACACACACACACATATATGTACATATTGTATATGTTTCTACTTAAGTAACTGGTAGTAGATTTATTTGGACAAAGTTATAATTCCCAAGTCATAATTTTCCTGAATGCATTTTTGTATCTAACTGGAAAAAAATAGCAAAATAGATGTCTACCCTTTCAGTAGACATCTAAGGATCCTCAAAGAGTTACTTTCTAAGGCAATTCTAGGTCATACTTGCTAAATTAGTTCAGATTTTGTTGGGTCAATAAGCCATACAATCAGTATTTTGCTTTTGATGAAATACAGTACATCCCAAAGTTTAAAGATGCTAAAGGACCTGAGGGTCAGAAGATCATCATTTTTGTACAATGATAAAACAATAAGATTGCTTGTTAATTTTTATTTCTAAGTAGTCTTATTTAAAATGTTATATGTGAGTAAAATTCAACAAACAAAAACTCCTTTTTCATTTCCAAATGCTTTTACAATTCTTTTGCACATGCTTCTCAATCATCTTCTGTTAATATCTTTCTGTGCTGCTGTAGTTTATTTGTACATTTGTTCAGAGAGAGTAAAACTTTGATGGAATACAGCTGGTGAGAGGAGGAGAGAGTTTATTTAGTTACTGGTTTTTATGTTCTTTTTTATGTACTATAGATTTTGCTTTGAAAAAGTTTTTCAGGATCATGCTTTTTATTTCTAGCAAGATGAATATGAGTCTCCTATAATTTCACTTCTCATTTGTTCAAATGTTATATCCTTTACAATACTTTTCATTGAATGTTGTCTGAGTTGTCTGTATGTGACATTTACTGTATTCTAAAGTTTCAAGCAAAGTTTGTGTGTTGTGGTTGCAAACACATGGAAAAAAATGAGACAGCTTTCAAAATTTACAAAAAAACCCATGGCTATGTGTAAAAGAAGTGATTTGTTCTTGCTATTAAAAAATGTCTTTAAACTTTCTAGGTACTAGATTTGAATTTCAGTTTTTGTAAAATGTTTTAATTTTTAACCTGTGGTAGTAAATTAATTTTATATTATAGTGAGCATTTAAAAAAATAATTATCTACAATTTTTAGATAGCACAAAAACTTACCTTTGTCCTTCGAAACAATTCCTATCTGGTACATAGCGTTGACGTATTTTCTCAAAAATTTGTTGGAAAACTGAATGAGAAAATCCTTCTTAGAGGATTGTTTTATCCTGTTATGGTTGTCAAAACATTAGAGGCAGAAAAAACTTAGATCTTGCTAGAAAAGAATTTAAAGATTAAAAGAGGAAGAAAAGTATCTCTTCATCAGCCGAGAATCACTTTTACTTTGGAGGCTTCTCAGCTTTTGAAATAGGAATGAATCTGACTGTGTATACCCTGAATCCAAACTTTTGGACTGGGCATTAAATCTGTAGAGGATATCATGTGGGGTGGGTATTATTCCTTCATATTGGCCTCATTAGAATAACAATTTAAACAAGACAAACCATTGAATGGATGGGAAAGACATTAGATCCTGCCCAGCCATTTATGAGTTAATACAGCATGAGAAATTGTGATCTCCCATATACGATCAATTTGTTTTGGCTGCCCTATGCTTTGACTCAAAATAGTAGTTGGTTTTTTAAAATTTAATTTTTTAATTAAGTTTTTAAATTTAAATTTAATTTAATTACATTTAAAATTAATTTGTTTAATTTTAAAAATTAAAATTAAATAGTTGACTTAAATGTTGTTGACATAACCTATTTTTCATAAGGAGCTCACAGTAATACATAAGGTAATCCTTGATTTACAACCACAATTCAGTCCAAAATGTCTGTTGCTAAGTAAGACATTGAATTTTGCTCCATTTTACAAACCTATCTTGTCACATTTGTTAAGTAAATCACAGCAGTTAAGTTAGTAATATGGTTGTTAAGTGACTCTCCCCTCCCCTTTGACTTTGCTTGTTAAAAGATTGCAAAAATTGATCACGTTACTTTGGGACACTGCAAATGTCAAAAAATGAGTAAATTAGCAAATGCAAGATTGTAAATTGAAAAATGGTCAAAAGTCACTTCATTCAGTGCCTTTGTAACTTTGAACAGTCACTAAACAAACTTAAAACAGTTTGTCAAGGGTTATCTGTACTGTCTTTCTTCTCCAAACATGAGTTTAGTTTGGCTGAGAGCATGATGAACTCAAAGGTGAGTTTTAGAATGAGGGTGGGTTTGACCCCATGTCTTTCTGCTCTTAGTCTGATCCCTTATATAATAATGCATGTAAATAATATGTCTATGTTTAAAATAGGTAAATTTTAGGAAAGTTTTTACCCCACAACTTACTTTGATTATTGGCAGGAATTTTACTGTACATTCCGTGAAAAGGTTTAGATTTTTAATGTTACATCAGCCTGAGAAAGAGTATTGTCTAGCATAAAATTTCTTTGAAAAAGTTGAAAAAATGTTCTCAAATTACTTCTGTAGCTGCATTATGTAGAACGCTTATTGTTCATTAACTTTGTAATAATCACCAACCTTTATGAGTTTGCTTTCCAGGAAGAGAATTCTATGGTTGCCAAAATTTGGAGGAATCTGGCAATATTTTTTTAGACTAACAAATATTATACTTAATACTTCTCAAGAATAAGCTTTAGCTCACAGAATCTTGTGATTTTTAACAAAATTTGTTATTTTCAAAAAAATGCTACCACATTCTTTCTGATATAAATGTCTTCTTGAGAATTGTGGAAAAGATACAAAAGTGTTCAATCTCCTGTCTGTGGACTGATACCGGTCCACAACTTATTGGGAACTGAATCAAGTAAGCAGCGAACTCACAAAGCTTCGTTTGAGTATGTGTGTGATCTAATTTTCATACATGAAACCATTTCCTCCTGCCACCATTGCTGGTCCATTGAAATGTTGGGGACCGCTGTTTTATACAACAAAAGCCTTCTTATGACAAATTTACTTGTAATTAACTGACCTATTATTCAATTACTACAATTTTCTAGGTTCATATGACATGAACCATAAATAAATCACAGAACCCATGTTCATACAAGACAATATGTAATTGATAGCTTTTGGGTCACCATGCTATGCAAATATAACAGAGAGAGATCTAGACTAATTCAGCTCAGCTTTATGGTTAAGTGAAAATTTAAACTGAATTTTTTTCTAATAATATTAGTACCTCACTAGTTTTTGAGAATTCATAATACAAGAAAATCTGCAACCAAAGAAAGCCACTATCTCCTTATTTTTCCTTTCAAAGTGAAAAAAAAATAGTTTCCAAGATTTATTTATTTATTTTATTTATTAGATTTGTATGCCGCCCCTTTCTGTGGATTGCTTAATCATGTGTGCAGGTGTGCCCACACCCATAACCCACTGTGCATTATGGGTGTGCGCCCATTGGGTTTGTTTTTCATTATCCACAGGCTCCGGAAGCTTTCCTGAAGCCTGGGGTGGGCGGAAACAGCTTGCCCCCTGCCCTCCAGAAGCAGAAAATGAGCTGTCCAACGTGCACATGTGCACTGGAGCTGACAACGCCTCGCATGTCCTCAGATATGGCTCAGCATGCCACCTGTGGCATGGGTACCATGGATTTGCCACCGTGGGTATAAATCTATTGAAAGAATATTCAGGATAATTTCATGTTGACATAGGCTATAATAATTTTTAAATTATTTTTATTATTAGACTTATATACCGCCCTTCTCCGATTTGTTCTTCTGCCCTTCGGAAGAGTTTTTGAGGGCATTGAAATACATTGCAATAGTCCACACTAGGTGGCCAAACCATGAATGATTTTCTAGGGACCTTCCAGATCCAGAAACAGGTGCAATTTTCCACCATCTCGTTAAGTAGATGCTGTGACTCTCTAACTTACAAATTGATATCTTTAGCACTCTATTCTGCCTGCATACAAAAGTAGTTCTCAAACTGACTCAGATATCCTGTGTGGCTAATCAAAGGTATATTTGGATTGCAGTACAGGTAGTCCTCGATTTACCACAGTTCGTTTA